>NC_138048.1:45894854-46494854 GCF_964194185.1 Rhinolophus hipposideros | reverse complement strand
ACCCCCACACACACACACAACACTTGCATCTGCTCTCTGCTCTCATATCAGGTGGTACACTTTCTAGATTTGTGAATTAATGGTCTTTCACATCCTCGTCTGGGTTTGCTCCCTGCCCAGGGGAAGGTGAAGGGGCTCCTCCGATGGGTGTGTCCCAAGCATCTCAACCTTGTGCTCAGGAGACTCAGAGAGAAGGGTCTGGGAGCTGCAGATGGAAAGAAAAGGCTTCTGGTGCCATTGGCTACCAGTTCTATGAGCAGGGCAGGGGACCAGAGACACTGTGAGCACAGGGTGGGAGGAGGGTGCAGGGATCTAACACGGCCCACGGTGCCGAGATCACTATGTTTCTTGGATCAGTAACAGCAGATTGCAAACATCATACCCACAACAGGCCCCGACCCTGTCTGTCCTCATAAAGCCTTGGGCAACTCAGCTTCCCAAATGCCACTTACTGCTCAGACCCAATTCCTGACTGTTGTGGAAGGAGAGAGCAGAGATTCTCAAACCTGAGCATGCATCAGAATCACTTGAGGGGTCTTGTCAAAACACAGACTGCCGGGCCCACCCTCAGTTTCTAATTTTGAACGTCTTTTGCATTTTTAACAAGTTCTAACAAGTTCCCAGGTGCTACTGCTGCTGCAGATCCAGGGACCACTCTTTGAAGACCCCAGGAAGTGAGATTGGGGTTTTGAGGAGCTAGCATGGTTGCTGAGCCAACTCTAAAGCCTCATACCCGGAAATTCTTGAAATGGGAGAAAGTAGTGTCAAAGGTTTTCATCTGAGCGTCCATCAGCTCCCTGATCATCATCTGCTGCTCTTCAGTCAGACCCTTGGCTCCCGGGGACTGCGTTCCGATCCGTTCTCGCTTCTTCCTCCTGATCAAGGCCCGCCTCTGCTCCACGGCTGCCTCCGACATGATCACTGCAGAGACAGCCAGGAGCAGGCTCAGGAGCTAAGCCACCCTCCCGTAACCCCCTGGCAGCAGTAGGGGGCGTGTCGGTGACAAGAAACCCGTCCTTCTCTAGACTCCGCTGAAGAAACACTTGGGTAAGGACAGAGGGGTGTGCTGCCTGCAGCGGTGGGGTTTGTGATCATTTTGTGTAAGTGGGAGGAGCCCGGGCTTCACAATCAAAAGGTGCTGGGTTTGAATGACAGCCTTGCCGCCACCTAGCGGTAACCTTGAACAAACTCCTTAACCTCTCCTGCCTTCAGTTTCCTTCTTTATCATAATGAGTGACAGTGCTCACCTCCTACTGCCCTGACAATGAGGCATTGCATGGAAGTGCGGAATATAGTTCCTGGCTATATCGTATATATACCAAGGCCTCTAGGTCTCCGAGCCCCTGGAAAGCTGGGGCTACTGCTTAGCAAGAAATAATCGACTCAGCCAATTTCTGTGTAGCCTACAGCTTTAGGGCCTTCCATGCATTTCTGGAGCCTACTTGTGAATGCAGAGCGAAGCTGTGGGATCCTTGGAGGGGAAAAGCAGGGAAAACAAGTGAGGGCCTGGCTTCTGCTCGTCAGCAGGAAAGGATCTCTGCTCACATGCCAAGGGAACTTGTCACTGGAAAAAGGCTGCCCACTCTGTGACTGATGGAGACAAATATGCACTTAAAACTTGCAGCCTTTTCCCAATGAACTTTAATCTCAGAGTGACCTGGGAGCACCATTATACCAAAGCTCGACAGGTAGAACAAGAGCACCCTACATCACCTGTCTGCAAACAGGTCCTCTGTAGGATGCCCAGTCTGAAGCAGCTGAGGGGCCCTAGCCACTGGAAGATTGGGGGTCATATCACACCATGCGTCTCTGGCTTCCGTCTCCCAAATTCATCTCCCCCAATATGGCTGAAACACCATAAGAACATTATGAAAGAGACAAAAAGAATCATGTAAAGGCAACTAAGGAGTGAGAGGGGCTCGGCCCTGGCCAGAGACGCCCAGCACACCCAGAGCAGAAGATAAGATGCCCTCTGTCTGTCAGGTCCCAGGACAGGCTGTGGTGGTGCGGGCCGATGGGCTGCAAGCTCTGCTCCATGTTCCTGCTCGGTTGCAAACAGGCCATACGCTGCCACAGGCACCTCTGCACATGCACACACGCGCTGCACACATGAGAATCCACATGCTCACGGCCCGTTCTTGGCCCCGGGCACACCTGAATCAGGCTCCCAGCGCCTGTGCACCCCAGCCCCCTGCCTGCCCAGGACACATCACGCTGCTTACTCTCCTTCTTCATGCCGCTCTCCAGGCACTTGCGCAAGCGGCAGGCCTGGCATTGCCGCCGGGTCTTCCGTGTGATCTCACAGGTGCCCTTCCGGAAGGGGCACCTCAGCCGGGCGTTTCGTTTCATGGCCCTCCTGTGCGAGAACAGAGCAAATGGTAGGCCGTGGGGAGCAGGCCAGGGAGCTCTGGGCCACCCCTCTCTGTCTGCCTGTCCCTGCCCAATTCAAGGTGAGGGGACACTAGCCACACCCACCGTGGGCTCTGCCTTTGCCTCTGAGTTGAGAGCAGTTCATAAGAAAGGTCGTGGCAAGGACTCTTCAAGCTTCCGGTCTGGGGTCTGGGTTGGGCTTCCGGGAGGCCCAGGAGGAGGTTGGGGGGTGAGGTGGGGAGGAGGAAAGCTTTCCTGCAACATTCACCCTGTGCGGTGCTTTCCATAGCCCCCTCCCCCGCCCCCACAGCCAGAGCTGCTCTCTGGGCTGTTTCAGCTCCAGGCTCAGGCCCAGCTCCCTCACCACACCCTATCCCCTCATCTCCTGTTACCAAGGACCTGTGGGATGTTTCTGTGTAGGTGACGTCTTCTAGGATTGTGCTGAGATCTCTAAAAGGCATTGACCCCACTGCCCCAGACACAGCGGTGCAAGGGCCCATGCCTGCAGTGCCCACACACCCCACTATTACAGGGTGCTGAACTGCTTTGCTCCACTAGGCCAATCAGGAGAAGCCACTTCCAATGGGAAAGCCATTGTCCAGTGAGGTAGAAAGCCTCCCCAGAGTTACCTGTCCCTCCAGCGACCCCAGGTCCCCCAGTCTAGAGTAAGGGCTGGGGAAGGGAGGGGGCTTTCTGTCTCCAGGCTCAACACCGTGCTTCCTGCCTGTGGCCCCAGCACTATGCTGCCCCAAGCGGAGCAGGCTAAGGTCAGAGTTCCCATGTAGGTTGGCAGGAGAGAAAAGCGGAAAGAACTGAGCTGCTGAACTCACCAACTCCGAAGCCTTCAGACTGCTAATCACGAGAGGTAACATGTGCTCCTTATTGATAAACCCTTTTGAGTGGAGTGTTCTGTCACTTGTAACTAAATGCAGGCTGGTACTATCTCTGTGTCCGTCCTCTGTTATAATCCACAAATGCAGATATTCATTTCCTGCCGGAACGTTGGTGTCTTCGGAGCTGTCCTAGGCCCACCTGACCTCATGGGACCTGAGAACGGCTCAGGCTTGACCACGTCAGACTGAAGCTGGGGTTTCTTCACTGGGCTGGAGGGCGTTGGGCTATGGGACAGTGAACTGCTGTGGTGCCTGCCTGAGCTAATCCCGGCCTGGAAGCCCTCCTGAGTTCTGGCCCCTGCCCCCCACACCCCACAACACGCTGACTTACAGCCCATCTTTGGGACTATAGGGTTGGCCCTGGCTCTAGGGTTCATTTCCATTTGCTCGTCCAGCCACCAGGAAGAACTCTGCAGAAGGCCCGGTCAGGCTGGCTGTCCTGAGAATGTATGCGAGTCCCAAGTGTGTCCCTGAGGTGGGAACCGCTCTGTCATACCTGGTCTTCCCTCAGAGCTGACAGAGACCTTTCCTCACACAGTCCTTCCTCCTTTTCTGGCTGGCTTCTCTTTCTTTTGGTCTGAGCCCTGCATTGAGCTTTGTTCTTCTCTTTCTTAGCTGGAAAATGTGAGCCTTTCTGTCCAGGCCTGTCTTGCTGTGAGCTGGCACTTTCTAGTCCTTCATTTTTTTGGACCTCCCTGTCTGCCTGTTTCTAGGTGACTTGTTTTGTCATAGTCCTCATTTATGTTATGCCATTCTTTATTTAACAACCGCTCCCTGAGACGGATTTGAACACTTGCATTCTGGACTTCCGAATTCTTTCCTCTTTTATGAACTGATTTTTCTGTTTTATTAAAGAATATGTAGAGGAACAAAGAGGTATCTTAATGGAAGGAGACCTTTCTTGGGTAGGAGGACAGAAGATAAAGGATTCCTCTGAGATATAAATGGCTCTCCTGAGACTAATGAAGGGGACTTTGAACAGGCCACTGGCCCACACTTTGAACCTTGGAGGAAGGTCGAGCTGAGGCCCTGCGATGGTGCCCCATGGACTCATGGTAGAACCTAGTTAGATGTGACCAGTATGTCAGGTGTGGCTAACAGGTGAAGGTTGACAGGTTACTCTACCTGAAAAAGCCTTTGCATCCTTCACAGGTCATGACATTGAAGTGATAACCAGTGGCCTTATCCCCACATACACGGCAGATTTGGGGACCCCCATCTCCCTCCTTTGCATTGACCGTGGGCTTCCCAGGAGTGGAGTCTGCATCTCCGCCGTGCACAAGGTCAGCATGGTTCCAGCTTTCTTCATGTCTCACCTCCAGGTTTGCTTCTGGGCCTCGGGGACTAGAAGTAAAACAACCACAGGGAATTAGAAGGGTGGACAGGGATGTGCGAAGGCACTTCTCCTGTGTGTCACTCTCATTTGGTTCTGTGGACACAAGAGATGACCTATCATGGAAGAAGTGGGGTAGGGTTGGAGTTGTTATAAAGAGAGATGAAACAATGTCATTGTATATACAATAATAGGGCCTTGGAGTAAAACCTGTGAACAAGACCATGGGAGAGAGAAACCTAAGAGGAAGAAATGAGAAGGAAAAAGAAAAGGATATCTGAGTTGGATCATAGAAGTAATTCGTGAATGGACTGAGATTAGGAGACCAGGAGCTGGTCAAAGGCCTGAATAGGGAGCAGCCCATGAGACAAGCTTCTTGTTCGAAATGGTTTCTGTGACTGGGGAGAACCAGGAGGGTGGCCCCTCAGGTGTGTCGTGGCCCCATCTTCCAGAGAGAGCTGGAAAGGATGGGCAGAAAGATGATTTTCCATTGAGTTACTAACCAGATGAGGAGAAACATAGAGAGGAGCCCAGTACAAGATGCAGGAAGAGAATGGTCCGGGTGCCAGTCAAGCTGGGGTACGAGTGAATATCAAAGAATTTTTTTTTAACAGGACTTTATTGGGAACAGTGTGTACTTCCAGGACTTTTTTCCAAGTCAAGTTTTTGTCCTTTCAATCTTAGTTGTGGGATTTGTACCTATTCATAGAGCTATGCTTAAGGTGTTCACCAGGCAAATTTCACCTTGAGAAAGTGACTTAAATTCTACTTGGGATGGGCACTGAGAATGATGAGTAGAAATTGTGAACTGTCCTATTCACTACTCTAGTCTCTCTGGGCACTGATTGCAAAGGGCCGCCATGCCACAAATGATGTAGCTTTTTCTAAAACCAAAATAAAACTTTTAGTAAAATTGCAACACACAAATTTCTGTGTCTAATAGCATGACAGATGAAAGGTGACAGTTTTACCTGTAAGGATGAATTAGAAATTAATCTTTCCCCTGACGCTGAAACTCCAGAAAACTGCAAATAAAATAGGCTGACTGGGAACTTGAACTGAAGAGGTGTTGGGTGGGGGGGAATCTCCTCCAAGTTTTCAAGTCATAATCCTGACCTCATATAGGTTTGCAGACACAATGTAAACTTCAGGTGTTCACAAAAACTCAAGGCAAGAATTTGACTTAAACTGCTCTTGGGGTGTAGTGCTCCCAGCCCCCCACAGAAGCAGATGCATTCCTCCTTTCTATGTAACTTCACTTTCCACTTAGGATCAAAGAATCACATAAGTAATTTTCAAGAAATATGAGCAAAAACTCATAAATCGTGAATCAAAGATAACACAGTACCATGAGCAAGAGCCAGCAAGCGAAAGCAACTTACCGAAGAATTAGACACGCAAAGACTCCTGAAC
Organism: Rhinolophus hipposideros; assembly: GCF_964194185.1. Classification (NCBI taxonomy): domain Eukaryota; kingdom Metazoa; phylum Chordata; class Mammalia; order Chiroptera; family Rhinolophidae; genus Rhinolophus; species Rhinolophus hipposideros. The sequence goes on along the minus strand of NC_138048.1, from coordinate 46,488,845 downwards.
TACTCGACACAGAATCTGTTTAAATAAATGGTAAAAGAGGTTGGAGATATAAGAAAAGAGCCAGACTATAAAGCTGACCAAGCAGATTTGAAAATGAATAAAAATTGACCATAAAATCTGAACAAACTATCAATTTCTTGGGAGTTAGAAAGAGTAAAACACAACTAAAATTGCAATAACGTGTAAGTCAGAAGATAGATGATCACAGTCAAAGTTTTCTAGGGTTAAAGGAGGAAAAAAAATAATAAATAATCCAGATTTTGATTAATAAAATATGCTTGTTAAAATTTCTCGGTGACACCTAAAAGTCTAGAAGTAGAATGTATAACTTGGAAGTTAATAGAAAGGGAAGAAATGGAAAGAGAAAAAAATATCCAACTAGAGATCCAACTAAAAAGAAACTGAAAGAGTGAGACAAATAGGAAGCACAAGATAAGATGGTGGAAGTAGCAAATATATTGATAATTAAATGTAAATATATTAAATGCCCTGTGGTGGCTGGGGTAATCTAAGGTTTGGGATTAGTATTTTGGGTGCAGACTTTGTGTCAAAAGTAAATGATAGTGATGGATGTTAACCAGACCTATTGTAGTGATTGTTTTGCAAAATATGTATACAAATATTGAATCATTACATTGTACACTCAAAAGTAATATAATGTTATATATCAATTAGTATCTCAATAAAAAAAAATAAGGGGGGTGGCTGGTTATCTCAGTTGATTAGAGCATGGTGCTGGTACCCTGTTTCCCCAAAAATAAGACCTAGCTGGACAATCAGCTCTAATGCGTCTCTTGGAGCAAAAATTAATATAAGACCTGGTCTTATATAACATCATATAAGACCCGGTATTATATGATATGATGTGATATGATATGATATGATATATGATACGATATGATATTATATAAGACCTGGTCTTGTATTATATAAGACCGAGTCTTATATTAATTTTTGCTCCAAAAGACGCATTAGAGCTGATTGTCCGGCTAGGTCTTATTTTCGGGGAAACATGGTAGCACCAAGGTTGCCGGTTCAATCCCCGCATGGGCCACTGTGAGCTGCACCCTCCTTAAAAAATAAAAATAAAATAAAATAGGATGGGGGAAGGGGGGTTCACACAGTATGAGGGATATAAATGATAAATGTCTAAGTATTACTTTGTCTTGTGCACCTGAAACTAATAAAAAAATAACTAAAATTAAAAAATGAAATAAAAGGAACAAAGTAGTCTTTAAAAAAAAATTCTCTGGAAGTCATGTGCTGACCTCAGCACATTAGAAAAATATATTTGGGGCGGCCGGTTAACTCAGTTGGTTAGAGCACGGTGCTATTAACAAGGCTGCCAGTTCGATTCCCCACATGGACCACTGTGAGCTGTACCCTCCACAACTAGATTGAAACAACTACTTGACTTGGAGCTGATGGGTTCTGGAAAAACACACTTAAATACAAGTTTTTTTAAAAATAAGGTAAATAATTTTTTAAAGGATGGGGTATATACTAAAGTGGTAATTAACAATAATTGAAATTCACAATGTTATAGGTCCTTTGCAAAAAGTGAATTCACTTATTCACCATCACAATTATTAGAACATTTGTCATTTCATTCAACAAACGTGTGTTGAGCATGTATCACACACCCCATCCTCTGTTATAATGGGTTCTTTTTCAGGTTCTGCAAAAGCTGGAAGTGACTGTTTTGGCAGAAATCCAAGGCCAGCCATAATACCTTCTAACTGCTAACAGTCAAAAAGACTGTTCCAAAATCAAAGGATACTGTGTTTCCCCGAAAATAAGACCTAACTGGAAAATAAGCCCTAGTATGATTTTTCAGGGTGATATCCCCTGAACCATAAGCTCTAATGTGTCTTTTGGAGCAAACCTTAATGTAAGACCTGGTCTTATTTTTGGAGAAACATGGTATCACAGGAAGGGAAATTTTTATATGAAGGTATTGTTTCAGAGTGCACATAAGAGGAGAACAAGCTTCCTTAAGTTCACAGCTTCATTCTAGAGCCATTGGGAATAGCAGAAACTGGGGCTATGGAGATGGATGGCAGAAATTCTGCACATAAATGATCAACTTTTGGCAAAGGAAGACAGTGGGATGGCACTCCCTCAGCCATCGGTATAAATGCTGTTCCCTAGTAGGGAAGCAAGACGTAATTACAACATGATGCACGAATTTCCTAAGAAACTCAGTAGATGACACACACAAAGATGAAAGAAATGTCTCCAAAGGGACAGAGGAGAGGCCTTTACTTAAACTGTGTCTGATTAATACACTCCCCAATTCTGTAATGAGGAGGTATTAGAACTAATGCCAGAATCCCACTCCCTAGCGCTGGTACAACTTACTTTATTTTGCCAAGTTTTCTGTTAAATAAGCAGACTCTGGTACAATCCGTAGTCCATTCTTTCATATTCTTATGAAACCCCAGGTAAAGAACCATGGCAGCTATTCTCCAGAGATGATCCCGGGATTCCCACCCTTACAGTCAACTCTCATGATGAATCTGGGATGGTCTGTGACTTGCTTTAAGCAATAGAATGTAGGGAGGTGACACTGTGCCTGTTCTGGGCCTGAACTGGAAGAAGGCCTGGTAACTTCTGTATTTGTGCTTTGGGGAGCCCTAAACCATCATGTGAGAAATTCTGATGGCAAGGACAACACACAAAAAAAGAGAACTACAGACCAATATCTTTGATGAATACAGATGCAAAAATCTTAAACAAAATTCTAGCAAATTGAATGCAACAATGCATTAAAAAGATTATTCATCAAGACCAAGTGGAGTTCATCCAAGGGGCACAAGCATGGTTCAACACATGCAAATCCATCAATGTGGTACATCACATAAAAAAAATAAAGGACAAAAATCATATGATTCTATCAATTGATGCAGAAAAAGCATTTGATAAGATACAATATCCATTTATTATTAAAACAGTTAATAAAATAGAATAGAAGGAAAATACCTTAACATAATAAAGGCCATATATGACAAGCCCTCAGCTAATCTCATAATTAATGGTGAAAAACTGAAGCCCTTTGCTCTATGTTCAGGAACACGACAGGGCTGTCCCCTATCACCTCTGCTTTTCAACATAGTGTTGGAAGTCCTTGCCAGAGCAATCAGGCAAGAGAAAGAAGTAAAAGACATCCAAATTGGGAATGAAGAAGTTAAATTGTCACTCTTTGCAGATGACATGATGTTGTATATAGAAAACCCTAAAGACTCCACCAAAAAACTATTAGAAATAATCAATGAAAACAGTAATGTGGCCGGCTACAAAATCAACGTACAAAAGTCCATTGCATTCCTATATACTAACAATGAAATCTCAGAAAAAGAAATAAACAAACAAAAAAAAACAATTCCTTTTGCAATTGCAGCAAAAAGAATAAAATACCTAGGAATAAACTTAACCAAGGATGTGAAAGACCTATATGCTGAAAACTACAAGACATTTTTAAAGGAAATTGAAGAAGACACAAAGAAATGGAAAGACATTCCGTGTTCATGGATTGGAAGAATCAACATAGTTAAAATGGCCATATTACCCAAAACAATATACAGATATAATGCAATCCCCACCAAAATCGCAATGGCTTTTTTAAAAGAAATAGAACAAAAAATCATCAGATTTGTTTGGAACCACCAAAGACCCCGAATAGACAAAGCAATCTTAAGAAAAAAGAACAATACTGGAGGTATCACACTCCCTGACTTTAGCTGATACTACAGGGCTACAATAATCAAAACAGCATGGTATTGGCAGAAAAACAGACACATAGACCAATGGAATAGAATTGAGAACTCAGAAATAATACCACATAAATATGGACAGATAATTTTTGACAAAGAAGCTAAAAACATACAATGGAGGAAAGACAGCCTCTTCAATAAATGGTGCTGGCAGAATTGGAAAACCACATGCAAAAGAATGAAACTGGACTGCTATCTGTCACCATGTACCAAAATTAATTCAAAATGGATCAAAGACTTAAGCATAAGACCTGACACAATAAACTGCATCGAAGAAAACATAGGTACTAAACTTATGGACCTTGGATTCAAAAAGCATTTTATGAATTTGACTCCAAAAGCAATGGAAGTAAAAGCTAAAATAAATGAGTGGGACTACATGAAGCTTAAAAGCTTCTGCACAGCAAAATTAACCATCGACAAAATAAAGAGGCAACCAACTGAATGGGAGAAGATTTTTGCAAATAGCGCCTCCAACAAGGAACTCATACAACTCAACAATAAAAAAACAAATAATCCAATTGAAAAATGGGCAGAGGACCTGAAGAGACATTTCTCCAAAGAGGACATACAAAGAGCAAATAGACATATGAAAAAATGCTCAACATCACTAATAATCAGAGAAATGCAAATGAAAACCACAATGAGATCTCACCTCACCCCAGTCAGAATGGCTATCAGCAACAAGACAAATAGTAACAAGTGTTGGAGAAGCTGTGGAGCAAAAGGAACCCTCATACACTGTTGGTGGGAATGCAGACTGGTGCAGCCGCTATGGAAGGCAATGTGGAGGGTCCTCAAAAAATTACAAATAGAATTACTGTATGACCCAGCCATCCCTCTCCTGTGTATCTACCCAGAAAATCTGAAAACATTTATCCATAAAGTCACATATGCTCCAATGTTCATTGCGGCTTTATTTATGGTGGCCAAGACATGGAAACAACCAAAATGTCCTTTCATAGATGAATGGATAAAAAAGTTGTGGTATATATACACAATGGAATACTATTCAGCGGTAAGAAAAGATGAAATAGGACCATTTGTGACAACATGGATGGATCTTGAGAATATAATGCTAAGCGAAATAAGTCAGACAGAAAAAGCAGAGAACCATATGATTTCATTGATATATGGTATATGAACCAAAAACAACAAAAGAACAAAACAAACAAATGAGAAACAAAAACTCATAGACACAGACAATAGTTTTGTGGTCACCAGAGGGTAAGAGGGGAGAGGGTGGTAGATGAGGTCAAAAGGGGATCAAATATATGGTGGTGGAAGGAGAACTGACTCTGGGTGGTGAACACACAATGGGATATATAGATGATGTAATACAGAATTGTATATCTGAAATCTATGTAACTTTACTAACAATTGTCACTCCAATAAACTTTAATTTAAACAAAATGAAATTCTGGCTACCCTGCTGGAGTGTCCATGCAGTGAGGCCATGTGAAGAGGGAGAACCCTGAGATGACATTGATGAGAAGGACCCAGCTGCCCCAGGCATCCAGCCATCCCCACGAAGCTCCAGACACGCGAGCGAGCCCTCTTGCACATCCCAACCCAGGCAAGCATCCAGCTGATACCATGTGGAGCAGAACTCCTACCTGAGCCCTGTCAACACACAGAACACCACATGGTGGTTGGTTTAATCCAGTCAGCTTGGGAGAGGCTTGATACCATGGCAAGAGGCAATGGAAATGGAACGCTTGGAGCTTTGTTAGAAATAGATCTGGACTAAGATGGGCTGGGCGTGCCAGACAGCACCTGGAGTCCTGACCCTGTTCCACTCTCACATCAGTCCTCCTGGCAGAACGGTGCCCCGTGGGCGGGAACTGACAGTGACAGGAGACTCGTCTGTGCCAGGCATCTCTCTCTTTCATGTGAATTTAATAAAACCGATTAGACCTGCAGATTCAGTGGAATCCAGCTGCGTTTACCCGAGGCTTGGGGATGTGAGCAAGCCAGCCCGCCAGCAGAGGGCCGACATGATTGCCTCCCGTATTCCATGAAAGTGAAATCCTTCAGTGAGGCCTTTGCCAAAATAATTAATTGTAAAATCCAGTACATAGGCTGAATACCGAAGATAGGATATATTCTCAGCAAGGAGGAGCCACCAATAAAAGAATTATAAGTCAGTGAATGTAGTGTTTTTACAGGACAGAGTCTTGCTGCGCGGAGCACACACATTCCACCCCCTCTCTGGGTGGGTGACCACCTCCTTACCTAGTAGGAGGTAGAACCAGAATTTGAATCCAGGCCAGTCTGCCTCCTAAACCTGTGTTCTTAATTCAACATTATGCCCATCCTTCACAGGATTTGTTTCTGAATGAGTGAGGCATTTATTAAACTTGCTTCATTTCTATGCAGCTTTTTCCTAGGCAGTGCATTGCAAACAGAGGCCTCCACGGCATGTGATGCCTTTGATGTAGCTCTCTGTTCTTGGGCAGAAAGTGATTCGCTAAGATCCTCAGTTCTCGCCGTCTCAATGCTGCTGGTAGCAGAAGGAACCAAGGAACCTGGCTGCCACTCCTGCCACACCGAAAGGCATCTTGTCCCATGCCATCTGAAGGGCTGAGGGTCCTCTCTTTCATGTCAGAGAAATATTCAAGGTCGTGATGCCCATCCACTGGATCTTGACCAGTTGCCGAGAGGTTCCATCTGTATTCCACATCCTTGACTTTCTGAGGAGAGGCCCATGTAAGTGGCTGACCATGTGACTAAAAGGACCTGCAGTTTTCTGGGGCTGAGGGTTGCCTGTTTCCTGCAGATTCAGTGGTTCTCAGCCTTCGGATTTTAGTCATCATTTATGTTGGAGGCTTTTTCTTTTGTTTCCCACTAGTCAGGCCTTTTACTAAGCTCTTAAAAATACCGGCTTGCCTTACTCACAAGAGACCTCTGAAGAGTTATGGGATGGGCCACAGATTCAGGTGGTCTCACAGGGTGCTGCCTAGCAAATCGCTAAAATTGCTGAAGGCTCAGTCATGTGTGGGGGCAGCAGTGGCCTTTCCAGGTATGCAGTGATTTCCTTTGCTAAGCGCCCCAAATTCCCTATTAAATTAGGGAGGAGGGAGGGCCTCCATGAATGAGACACATATACCCATGGAAATACTAATTGTGACCAAACAGGACACAGCTGTCCCACAGTCTCCTGGAGGTCAGAAGACTTTGTTGTTTGCTCCCTGAGGCTGGAGATGCAAAGAGCACTGTCCTACTCTTATTGTTAAGAAGTCCTAGCCCCTGTCACTGTCCTTGGACTAACTCGCTCTACTCACCAACTTCTCTGGTGCTTAAGATTCTCAGAAAGAAAATGGAAACTGCTGAAGAGGCCAACATGGCGTTGGGCATGAAGAGGACGAGCAGACTGCCCTCGGGGGGGGGGAGGGGTGTTGCCATAAGGGCAGATCTGACAGGGCAAGAAGTGAGGGGAGAGGTGGAAGTGTGGAGGCAGGTGCCACGCAGAAGCCAGCCTGGGGACCCCCCAGTGGTGGAGAGCATGCACTTCAGGGGAGACACCTTTGGACTTGGGGAGAAAGAAAGGAAGGAGAGTGGTGCGGAGGGAAATTCTAAAGCAAACATAAATCACATTTCTGCTCTAGAAGGAGCAAGGGTCCCTGGGAAGAAGAAAAGAGGAAAGGAATGGGTGCAGGAGCAGGATGGGAGACAGGAGAGTAGCACTGGTGTTGAAAGAGGACAAAGGGCTGAAAAGGGGAGCAAGGAAAGAACTGCAGAGACAGTGTTGACAGATGAGAACTAGATGGAACCCCATGGTGGGCTGGGGCCAGCAGAGGACAATGGGTTTCAGGAGGCTCCCACAGGCATGCTGGCAAAATGCTGCTGCCGTGGTGCTGGGAGAGGACTCGAAGCAATTTCAGGTTCAGAAATAAGGATGACCGAGACCCTGCTTCAGGTCCACAGACTTGAGGTTTCCTGATCAATGGGGATCAAGCTGTGAGACGCAGCACACTCAGCGTGAATGGGTCAGTGATCTGAGATGACTCAATAACACAGGCTAGATGGCTGATCATGACTACAAACTAGAAAAAAAAAACAGAAAAATGAGTGAATATGTACACTCCTCCCCCTGCACGAGGAACATGTGAAAGGGAAGGACTAAAAGGGAAGGTGCTGGGAAGCAATCAACTGGTAACCTTTGGAGTCAAATATTTAGAGACTGTGTGTGAGAACATGGGTGAGTGGTGCTGTGGGTAACCCAGGCCAACAGGTCAGAAATTAGGCATAGACGTGGGCAGTGGTTGTCTTCACGTGCAAGAAAGGAGAAAATGCCCCGTAAGAGGTTCAAAATGATGCCCATTAGGTTGCAAAGTTTAGCAGAGAGGTACAGAGAAGGGGAAAATACTCACTAGAGCAGGAAAAGCAAAATGTTAGAGGAATGGTGAGCAGGACAGAAGTCCTTGTCAAGGTGTTGGAATATAGTAGAGAAACAGAGAAAGAGAAAACTAAGGAAGGGAGAATAGGGGATTATCGCTTAGAAATTGGCGAGAGCAGAGTGAAACAAGTTCAAGCAAAAGTGAGGGACCAGCCTTGGCCAGCAGCACAGACGGTGGGAGGGGAGGCAGCATTAGGTGATAAAGATTGAGGACACAGAGAAACCACTGGTGATGGGTGTTTTCCTTATGGAGAAAAGCAGAGGGACTGCTGGGTAATGCTGAGGCCAGAAAAGAATACTAGAGAGCAAGGCAGACAAACTGCCATCTCGTAGCCATAAGCAAGGGCGAACGAGTTGACTGTGTGAACAGAAGAGAATTGTGGCACTTGCCAAAGCAAATTAGTTAAGTTCCCAGTGTAACGGTTCAGGGGGTCACCCGTCTTCCTCACCACCCTCCCATGCTTGTGAGAACACAAAGCTCATCTGTTATTCAGGGCTTCGTGCTGCCCTTTGCTCGCTAAGTGACAGACAGAAGGAGGGTCCCTGGTGAGATACCGGTAGTCTCCACTTCCACACTAGCTTGGTTCCCTTGCTGACCCAGGAGCCGACCCACCAGCCAACAGCAGATTCTTCCCTGCTAGGGTGGGAGAAATTTCATCAAGCTGTCAGTTTTGTCAATGGGGGAGCAGTGGTGCCGTGCTGTTGGTCACCATTATATCGTGGTACATATAATGAAATACTTTCAGCCTTGCAAAGAAGGGTAATTCTGATACCTGCTACACCATGGATGAACCTCCAGGACATTATGCTAAATGAAATAAGCCAGTCACAAAAAGATAAATATTATATGATTTCACTTATGTGAGCTATCTAGAATAGCCAAACTCAAACAGAACGTAGGATACTGGCAATGCACAGCAAGATACCTGTAGTGCATAAAACAGTGTTAGACACTTGAAAGTTGCTAAAAGTAAATCTTAAGCATTCTCAATGCACACGTGCACGCACACACACATGAGTTATTTAACTATGTTAACTATGTGAGGTGAAGGATGTGTTAATTATCATGACCCTGGTAATCATTCTACAATGTATATGTATATCAAATCATGATGTGTACCCTTTACACATATACTATTATAGTTGCAATTATTCCTCAATAAAGTAAAAACAAACAAAAAAAAGAAAAGTAAAGGGTCCTTGCCGGGGTCTGTGGGAGGGAGGAATAGGGGGTTGTTTAATGGGTATAGAGTTTCAGTTTTACAAGATGTGAATGGTCTGGAGATCAGCTGCACAACAATATCAATACAAGTAACATTACTGAATTGAACACTTAAAAATGGTTAAGATTGTAAATTTTATGTTATGTATATTTTACCACAATTTAAAAAATAACGTCACTTGTTACTAAATAAATGTTGGTCTACTATTTAAAGAATGTTCCAAGGGGAACCAAAATATAAGAGTCATGTGAGTGTCCACGTGACCCAGTCCGGCCTTGTCTAGGTGGCCCTTATACCCACAGAGAGAATGCAGGATATGGAACCAGGAGAGTTATGAGGAAACAGAAGCTATGAGGCAGAGAAGAAGCAACAGTAATTAAAAGCACTACAGTGCGGAGTCAAAAGATGACCAGGTCAGTTAAGCTGCATTTGATCCTTAATGACCCTAGGTGTTTTTGTTTTGTTTCGTTTTGTTTTTAGTTTCAGGTGTACAAAACAATATAGTAATTAGATATTTATACCCCTCACAAAAGGATAACCCTCCTCCCCCATTCTACTATCCCTCTGACATCGTATATAGTGGGTACAATGACCTTAGTTTTTGAACCATATCTGAATCTTTGTGAGGCCTGGGTCTGTGGCAGTTATGACTGCTGCCTCCCTTCTCGCCCACGTCTGCTTCAGAATCCCCACTGCTTAAGGTCACCTATTGCTCACACTTATAAGCTAAGATAGTGATTCTCCAACTTTACTGTGCATGCGAAGCACCTGGGAAAATGCACATTCCAATCCAAGCCCTGGAGTGGGCCTGAGACCTCCTGCCTTTCTGACAGATGTAAAACTGTGGTCTGCAGGGCCGGCCCGGTGGCTCAGGTGGTTGGAGTTCCGTGCTCCTAACTCCGAAGGCTGCCGGTTTGATTCCCACATGGGCCAGTGGGCTCTCAACCACAAGGTTGCCAGTTCAACTCCTCGAGTCCCACAAGGGATGGTGGGCAGCGCCCCCTGCAACTAAGATTGAACATGGCACTTTGAGCTGAGCTCCCAGATGGCTCAGTTGGTTGGAGCACGTCCTCTCAACAATAAGGTTGCCGGTTCGACTCCCGCAAGGGATGGTGGGCTGTGCCCCCTGCAACTAGCAATGGCAACTGGACCTGGAGCTGAGCTGCGCCCTCCACAACTAAGACTGAGAGGACAACAACTTGACTTGGAAAAACATCCTGGAAGTACACACTGTTCCCCAATAAAGTCCTGTTCCCCTTCCCCAATAAAATCTTTAAAAAAAAAAATTTACAGGGTTTATCTTTAAAAAACAACAACAACAAAAAAAACCTGTGGTCTGCAGCACACACTTGGAGTAGCAAGGATCTAGCAATCCAACTAACCCAGATGGAAAACCAGCCATGTAAACTGAGGGAGAAGATGACCAAAATGGCAAGCAGAGGCGATGGCAAGAAAAACATCTGAAGGTTCTGAAAAACAGAGAAAGTGATTGTCATACGGGGTCTCAGCTCCCGCTCCCCACACAAGAACGCAGGATAAGGTGAGGCCAAAAAGGAACAGCAACAGAGCCGTAGACAGGGGTGTCAAACCACTATATTCTGGTTAAGACACAAAAGCAAACATCCGCCAATACCCCAATGAGAGGGTCTTCCTGCACCCCAATCTTGCTGGTGGCCAGGCGAGACACAGGAAGTAGGATCAACACTATCCAACCGCTTCTCTGCCAACCAACCAAACCCCTAGAGTAGCTACGACAATTATATCTGTGGCTAATATCTAACCGGTAACAGCTGATGGCCACTAGTCACAGCAGATGGCAATTTACTACCTAAGCCAGCACCTTTCCACGTGAGGCTGAGAGCCTGGAAACTGCTCTCTGGGACTCTGTCCCCACACTGATCAAACAAGCTTGTGAAAAGACTGGCATCATAAATTGTTATTTATTCAATATACATTTAGGGGTGAGAGAAACAGCCCCTTTCCAGGAAAAGGGTATGTGGAAGAGATACAGTAACATTTCATCTTCAAATGAGTCAAAGCAAAGGTTTTGGGACCAGGTCACAGAGATTATGGGAAGGAAAAGTGGGCAATAAGAGTGGGCAGAGTCTAAGTGAAAGGGGGAAAATGGTAAAAAAAAAAAAATCATTATCTTAGGGATAGAAATTATTGGAAAAAACAGGATTAGTATACATACATATATACACCTATATACATATATGTATATTTTATATATGTAAAATAATCCTGCTTTTTTGTCTGTATGGCTTATGAGTGTGTATATGTGTATATCTATATACACACACGTGTGTGTGTGTGTGTGTGTGTGTGTGTAGCAGAACTGGGCAGAAGATGAAGGGGAAAAAGCAGGTAAAAGGAAATTATATAAGAATTGAAATTCTAACAAGTCAACAATGAAGCTTATAAAACTGTTGGCTTTGTTCAATGAAGGGAGAAGTTTGGTTAATTTATTAACTCACATTACACAGGTTTTGATGTTTACAAAATGATTTCAAAATCATCATCTCCTGTCAAGGTGCCTGTGAGGTGAACAGAGCAGGTCTATCCCCAGGTGAGCAGGACAGGGCAGGTCTTGTTATCCCTTTCACAAATGAGGAAATTGGGGCTTTGACATGTGGCAGGAAGGCAATAAGTGATAGAACTTCGTTTCCCTTTATTCTGATTCTTTCTGTAGTGCAAGTAGATACACTATGTAAATTAATTTTTGTCACAAAGCTCACGGGAATAAAATGAGATCATATATTTAACTTTTTTAATGGATCTAATGTTGTGAACAAAAATCTACCCTCCCCTTCTTGGCCCTGGCATGGGCTGGCCACCCAGAGGGAACTCAGGTAGCAAAAGTCGCATTGTATGAATTCACATAAGACAGGTCAGCTGCTATCTTCAGGTGGTCATACATGAAAGTTGGCCTTTGTGTTTCCCAGGACGCAGTCATCAGATCCAAGAGGTCAGAAGGTTCATTCCTAGACATGGATCATGAGTGAGAGCTGGCGTCAGCCCAAGTCAAAAGTACACTGCGTACCCTCTTCCAATATTTAACAGGGTACAAAGACCTCTGATTTAACTGCCTGTCTCTTACATGCATGTGTAGATTCCTCTTATTACCTATCGTTTTATAGTTTGACTCTGTTTGGAATTCACAGAAACCCAGGAGAATTGTTCATATATATCTCTTTATCTTAATTGTCAGTTGGATATTCAGTTTGTTATTTCAATGTTTCACAGAAGTTCAAGAGGTATGGCAGATGGATGAGCAGGTATTGGGTGGCAGGGAACACTTCTCAGTCCCCTTTATATCACACCACCTAGAACGCCCCAGTATGCAAGAACAGCCCCACACATATTTCTATGTCCTGCCCAGGGTATAACCAGGGCACAATCCCAAGCCTCAAAGAATCCTCAGAGGAGTCTTCAAGAAATATGAGCTTACAGCATGTAATAAAAATGGATTAAAATCAGGAACATGAGAATACTACCTACGACATCTAAGTGTGAATGGTACCCCTTAGAACTGTGCAGTGTACAACCCACACAACTATACATCAGCCCTGAGACTTTTCTCTCTCAAGGTATTACTCAGCATTGCGTTGGAAGGCCAAGAAAAGGAAATAAGACCAAATACATACATTAGGCTGTGTAAAGATTAGACAAGAAGGAACAAAACTATTGTTGTACGTGTATAACATTGTTTACCAAAAAATTCCAAAGGAATCATCTGATAAACTTCCACAACTATTAAGAAAATTCAATAACGTGACCAAAATATCAAGACATAAAATAGACTTTCTATATATCAATAAAAATCAATTAGAAACAGTAAAGCTACAATGGAAATTGGCTCAGGAATAGAAAATGAATACAAAGAATAGAGTATCCAGCAACAGACATGTAAAAATGAGAATTTAGTACATGATAGAGATGACGTTTCAAATGAAAAGGGAAAGAACAGACTTTTCAATAAATGCTATTGGAATAATTCATAGAAATAAGTTCCAGGTGGACTATCTTTAAAATAATAAAAGAATTAGAAGAAAGTATGCCATCATAAACTTGGAGGTTGAGAAGTCTTTTTAAAGTAAGACCCAAAGAGCAAAATCCATAAAGGAGAAAATTAGTAACTTCAACTACATCAAAATAATGATAGCATGACAATAATAGTAAATCCTTCTGTTGACTAAAAACATCATGCAAACAAAGTTAAAAAACGAAATTACAGACTTAGAATATTTATTATACGCATATAAAAGAATTAGCGTCAAGAATAAATATTAGACTCCTACTAGTAGAAAAAATATCCCAATATAAAAGGAGCTAACAGTATAAATAAGCAATTAAGAAGAATTATATTAAAAGATGGCCAAGAATTGAATAAAAAGATGGTTCACCTCACTAGTTGTTATGGGTTGACTTGTGTCCCCCAGTACCTCAGAATGTGACTATATTCGGAGATAGGGCCTTTAAAGAGGTAATTAACATCCAATGGGGTCATTTGGGTGGGCCCTAATCCAATACAACTAGTGTCCTTGTAAGATGAGGAAATTGGAGCACAGAGACATCAGGAATGAACTCACACAGGATAAAGGCCATGTGAGGACTCAGGGAGAAGACAGTCACCTGTAAGCCAAGGAGAGAGCCCTCAGAACAAACTAAATCTGCTGACACTTTGATCTTGGACTTTTAGCCTCTAGAATTGTAAGAAAATAAATGTCTGTCGTTGAAGTCATCCAGTCTCTGGCATTTTGTTATGGCTGCTATGGAAATCGAATACATTAGTAATCAGGGAAATTTAAATAATTTTTAAAATGGGTTACTATTTTCACTTAACCAATGGGAAAAATAATAAAATGTTTAATGAATAGCAAGCATCAGGGTGTGAAGGGACACTAACAATTGTTCCCTGCTGGTGGGAGTATACATTGGTACAGACATGGTGCAGGGCAATGTGACAATATCCAAAATTAAAATGCACATATTCTATGACGTAGCAATTCAACTTCTCAGTATGTCCTCTGGTAAAATACCTGCACATGGGCACAAGGAGACATATACAGGGCAGGTCATTGTAGAATTTTGGTAAGAGTGGAAATTTAGAAACAGCTTACGTATCTATCAAAAAGGAAATGTCTATAAATACAAGAATTGTACTCTGTGGAATACTATGTAGCAGTTAAAATTAATGAGGTGGAGACATACAGAGATCTGGAAAGTCTCCACATGGAATACACATATGGAAAGTTTGTTGAGTGGAAGAACAGAACGACAACAAACAGTTTATTAGTACATATATGTATTTATAAATGCCAAGGAGACCATCTGGCAATAAATACACCAAGCTGGTTAGAGTAGTTACTTCTGGGGAAAGAGGTTATTAGCATTGGCAGGATGGCTCAAGGAGAATTTAGCTTTATCTATACTCCTTTGTCATTTTATAAGGAGCAAGTAATCATTTATAATTTTAAAAAGCTATTACCTTCTAATAGTAGTTCAGTTTTATGATTGTCCATTATGTTTATTCCATAATAATTGAGGAACAAGCTGATAGCTTGAGACTAGGAGTTGGCAAACTTTTTCTGTAAAGGGCCAGACAGATAATATTTTAGGCTTTGGGAGCTACACTGTCTCTTTTGCAACTACTCAATTCCACTGTTGTAGAGCAAAAGCAGCTATAGATAATACATAATGAATGAGCATTATGTATTCCAACAAAACTTTAAAGAAAACTGTGTTCCAATAAAACTTTATTTTTTATTTTTTTTTTATTATTATTTTTTTTAATTTATTCCAATAAAACTTTATTTACGAAAACAGCTGCGGGCTCAGAACTGGCCTGTGAGCCATAGTTTGTAACCCCTGGTTTAGACTGTTTATATATAACTGAAGTTTTTAAAAGTTATTTATTTACTATATACTTAATATTATTTTACTTATTTTATTTTTATTTTACATTATATTTATTTGTATTATTTAGCTATTGTATAACTAAAGTATTTTAAGTTAGTATTTTTGGTAGATGGAAAAATGATCTTTCCTACTAACCAAATAATTAAACAAGTAGTAGCTTCTGGGGCCTTGCTTAGACTGTTTTAGACTCTGGTCATATCATTAGAGACCAAACACTCATCCCAGTGGAGATAATCCAGTCACCATGGCCATCTCGTTGGTGACCATTGACTTTGCCAGCAGCAGAGTTGCACAACCATGCATGTGGCGGGGGATGGCACCTGCCACCGCTGATTCACTGAGTCAAGGTTCGGTGACCTCAGAGGTGACTCCTGACCATCCGATGCGATGCAGAGTTGCCTGATAGCAAAGCCTCTGGCCAAACAGCCTCAGCCAAGCTGGGCTCTGCGGTGGGGAGAGGGCGGACTTGCTGACTCTGAGCACAAGAGCAGACCTTGGTTCTGGGGGATGAGGTGCCTCCCCTCGCAACTAGGGGTAGAAAACTCACTCGTCCAAAGCCAACTCAGCCCCATGGGTGGCAGGGCCTCTGAGGGTCCCCTCCCTGAGGTGGTGAGGCGCTGTGACTGTCATGCTGCTATCTCTTAGCCCTGCTTCCAGGGGCTGCCAATGCAAACCCAGCAGGTAGAGAGGAGCCAGGGCTGAGTCGTTCCCAGCTCCCACAGTCAGGAGACTCCAACTCTGCAACAGAGAGGGGCTGATTGTATGTACAACTCATGGTGGCTCCTATGGGACTGAGGTTTCCACTGTGATTCTTTCTCGAAGGGGCGGGTACAGGATCAGAGAGCATCATTACTGGGACTCAATATGAAATGACTGTCTTCACGGTTTCTTCCAGCCTGAAAGTGTGGAGAGCAACAGGCCAACATGATACACAAACCCTGTGATGCTGACCTCATACATAAGAGACTGTGTTCCCTCACTTCTTTTGTATGGAGCTGGCGGGGGCACTCTGCCCCCAGTAAAAGAGAAAGAAAGAAAATCCATACCTGCTGGGTGATAAATTCTTTGCTGTGACTTCTCCTTTGGGGTCCACTTTGAACAATCAGGAACAAAGGATCAATCAGAACATCAAGCCCCCCATTAGCTTAGTCGCTGGCCTTTGAAGGTGAACACTTCCCTTGTAAGCAGAGCCGGAGGCAGTGCTTCCTCTTCCTCCTCTTAGGTTATTATTCCCCAGGATATGAGCCAATCTTGTCTCTCACCTACATTTCAGGCCAGGTCAGATGTCTTCTCTAAGTGGCCCCATCTGGCACTCCTAAGTCCCAAGTCCAGCACTCCAGTGAGCAAATGAACAGATTACCGTATTTCCTCTCATTATGTGCCCCCACTTTTTTCTCTCAGACTTCTTCACTGAAAAACTCAGAAGGGGAGGAATGTTGCTAGTATCTGTTTTGTCTCATTAGTTCTGAGCAAATTTCATGCTTCTGACGGTCTCTGCATTTTAGCCACTGGGGCAAATTTAATTTAAATTTAGATCTTTCAGCATGTTTTCTTGCATGTCTAAGCCACCTGCCTGGATAGTGTTACTTGATGTGAAAGCCAGCCAAGTATTGGATCCTGTGAGGCCCACATGTTTATGTAACAGAAAGACAGGCACAG
The DNA here is from genome assembly GCF_964194185.1 of Rhinolophus hipposideros. NCBI lineage: Eukaryota > Metazoa > Chordata > Mammalia > Chiroptera > Rhinolophidae > Rhinolophus > Rhinolophus hipposideros. The sequence goes on along the minus strand of NC_138048.1, from coordinate 46,471,869 downwards.
AGGAGTTGGGAGAGTGTGAGATGAGGGGACTGAGCACGGTTCACCGGAGTGTGACCTGTGGCTCCACCTCAGGGCAGCCGGCTGACCAGGAGCAAGGAGAATGGACCTCGGAGAAAGGTTCTAAGGGTTCTTTCCTCTTCCAGGCCCTGCCAGGAGCCAGCAGCTCCTCACGCCTCAGCCTGATCCTTTGTGTTCCCCAGCAGTAGCTGCTGATGGTTGTTCTAGACCCTAAGGGAAAAAAATAGACAAAGGACAAAAGCAGTAGGTTTCGCAGGATTTATTTCTTCTATTTGCTTTGTTGTAAAGGATGCTTTATAACAGATGGGGGCAGTGAACTAGCCATACTTCAGACAACAGTAAAGCAGGGTCATCAGCCACCTGGGGAAATGGGAGAGGGAGACTCGTCAATTAGATAGGAAGAGAAGAAAACCAGGGATTTCCAAAAATCACAGCAATCTTCATGTGAAAATTTGGACTTCTGTACACTTATTTTCTGATTTAAACTGTTTTTATTTTGAATCACATATTTGAATCCAGCCCTCCTGAGGAAAAAAAGCAAGTCTGATTTTTTGTTTTTTTAATTAAATTGCCTTCTTCTCTTCCACTTAATTTGCCTGTACCAGGGGGTGAGGAACACTTAAGTCTGGAATTTCCTAGGGTCAACATTTCTCAAGTGGTTGCTTGCTTGCTCTTCCCAACCAAATACAGAAAATAAGACAGCTCACACAGTTCACTGCCAGCAGTGGTGAGTGGGACCCAAGGCCTGGGCCTTCTTTCTTTCAGTCAAGTTTCTGACTGTGCACAAGGGATTCCGCTGGGGCTGGGAGGCACTGGATTATAAACTATACTGGTTGGAAGGTTGGCCTGGGCCTTGGGCAGGGAAGACCTGGAATAAATGAAATACTGGATTCAGGCCCCAGTGGAAGCAGCCTGTCCAGTGTTCCCTGGGGACTATATGAGGGGCCTGGTGGCACCTCTAGGACCCTGGAAGCTATGACCAGAAGGCCATGACCACAGTCACAGGAAGTAGAAAGACTGAAAAGGGTTAGTAACTCACCCCAGGAAACTTTTGTTTCTAAGATTAAAAATAGGCCTTTCTGGGAGCATAGAAAAATTTTAGGACAGTGCAAATATCCTTGCATGATGTTGTAATGGTGGATACATGTCATTATACAGTTTTCCAAGCCCATAAACTATATAACACTAGAGTGAACTGTAAACTACGAACTGTGGGTGATTATAATGTGTCGGTGGGGGTTCATCAATTATAACAAAGGTACCACTTTGGAGGGAGATGCTGATAATGAGGGAGTTATGCCTGGGGGTGGGGTGGGAGGGCAGGGAGCATATGGAATCTCTATACCTTCCTCTCAATTTTGCTGTGAACCTAAAATTGTTCTAAAAAAAAAAAGTCTTAAACAAAAAAAAGGTAGGCGTTTTTGTAAAGACAGGCATTTCTATGTCCAGGAAAAAAAGGCAAGCTCAGGGAGGGCAGCTTGCCAGAAGTCCTTGGGTCATGGGTAAAATACACAGCTTTCGTCATCTCTCAAATCTCTCCTGGCCCACAAGGGCTTGGCCTTATCTCTCTTATAAAAATGGTGAATTATTTACAGCAGAAACACGGAACTAAGAACAGGTTATAAAGTCACTAAGACAACGAAAATATTCTTAGGTTTTTGCAGGAATCTTCTGGATTCCCTGTCCTCTGCTGTGCGGTGTCATGGACCAGAAGGCTTTAGGACTGCCAGGCCTCTGGAGTCTGTAAGGGCAGTTTTAACATTAGGCATGGCTCTGAGCTAAGAAAACACCCGGAAAATACACTGTAGTTATTACGGACAGCATACTGACGCCCCCAATGACGGTCTGGGTCAACCTCAAGCACAGCTAGGAAACGGGAGAAACTTGAGTCCTTTCAGGATTTGTCTATTGCAGCAACCAGAAATGTGCAGCTCCCAAGCCACTCATAAGAGAAAAGCAGGTCTGATAAGCATAGAGTTTCCTTAATGGGAATTCATTTCATGTTTTACCTCCCTCCAAGAAATATTTCCATTTAAAAAGAACCCAGTCGACAAAAGGAGTGATGCAATAACAACGGAATAAATTCAGACAGACCCTGAGGAAAACAGATGTTTCTCAACCAGTCAGGTGGTCTTTCTCAAAATCTCTTAGGAATCCTCTAGGCTCAGGTAGGCCTGGAAAAGGGGTCAGGGCAGCACATGAAGGTGAAGCTCCGGTCCCATGAGGTGATCTTGAAGGAAGCCTTTCCCTTTTGTTCTTGGGTGGAGTCAGTAGAAAGCTGTCCAAGAAGACGAGGAATAGAAACCTTGCCTTTGAAAGTGGTCCCGTTTTATCACACATGGAAGCAGTGACAAGAATTTTCCCATCCTAGAAATGGCAGGTTCCAACAAGTGGGGGAGCCACTACAATTGACCGTGCGCTGTCCCAGATCCTATAATTGCTTCAGGACCCCATCAATCCTACCAGTGGTATTTGGAGCCCCAATCTGTCTCTCCTCAAACTCTTGAAACACTTTCTTTTCACCTCATTTATGAATTATACTGTGGAATGTGATACCTGTGTCTTACTCCCCAGTAGGTTATGTCTCCCTTAGGGCAGAGGTCCTTACCTGTCTTTTATATACCACCTTGTACAAAATTCATTGGATGGGTGCTCAGGTTGGTTCAATCATTCTTTTAAAGATGGTCTTTCCTAACACTGCTTTAATTAGTGTCCTGCTTTTATTGAAAAGGAGAAAAAAAAATCAGCTCACAACCGCCTTGAGAGAAACTTCCCTGCTGCTTATGCTACCATTAAATGAAACCCATGCTCACTATTAATTTATTGTTAAATGAATTAACTCTTCAATGAGTAAAACTTCTTAAATTTTGATTGGTAAAATTTAAACACATGATGATGGCAAATGTCATGATGAGATAAATTATATTTTGATAGCAAAGAGATAATTGGGTTTTAATAAATATGGAATTATCTAAAAACTAAGAATTTGGAATTTTACATTTTTGATAAAACACTATAATGTATAGATAATAATATGATCATTACCTTCTTTCAACAGCTGTAGCTGTTAAATTCCTTTGCTCCACAATATTGCATGAGACTCTTGAATGAAATGTAAATTTAGGGGTCAGATGGAGAACACCTCTGACCCATGAGTTGGCTCATCTCCTGGAAAAAGTGTGCCTATTCCATGGATAGATAACCAAATACTGATCATATTTACAATTGAGGTTGCTTAGCCAGTCAACCTCAGCCAGTCAGTTGCTTAGACCTGTTTTGTCTCTGTAACATGAGCTGTGACATTATTCCCTAAAGTAGGAATTGAAGAAATTCATTCTAGTATTTAACTGTCTTAAAATTGCCAGGTACTATTATTTTTAATTTATTCATTTTATTTTCACATGTTTATGAAGTATAATTTATGTCTTTAAAAATTTTTTATTATGGTGTTATAGATATAGATCTATAGATAATAAAATTAGTGAGGTTAAGTAACTCGTGGGAGGACACAGTGTCATTGGCCTGGGATTTCAATCCAGACCATCTGGCTTCAGAGCCTGCTCTCATAGCCTCCGTGCTGCTGCACTTCTAGGCTGCTAGCTTGGCTTTGTTCCACAGTTGGAGGCCATTCGCTGTCACTCATGTGCTCACTGGTGTTCTCCATTCTGCTGGTAACTAGGTCTATGGGCCTCCATGCAGCTTGCTGCATAAAAATACTCTAAGTCTTCTGAGTAGATGCAACTCTACTCCCAAGTGGGTACCATGATCCAGAATTAAGGAGGGGGATGAGAGTTAGTAGTGGGAGCTTCCCCTGAACTAAAATATGCGCAGGCTTTAATATAATTTGTCTGGGACGTCTGCACTTCAGGAATTTGGAATCTCCAACAATTTTGTGCTAACAGTTTCTTATCCCAAAGAGATCCTTTACTCCCACTACACACTTCTTCCTTGGATTTTACCTTGCCTGTTCTTAAGAATTTTGAAGCAATGCCTTTGTTAACTGGCACAAGGGTTCATGATATCTGATTATGCATCCATGAAAACAGTTTTCTGTCTCAGAAATCAGTTTATTGTGATTTTGTACTGCTTTTGACTGTATTAGCAATAGTTTAGTCTCAATCCACTACGTGGCTCTACTTGCCATGATAACATGGCTTTAAACATAAATTTTGCTCATCACTCAAGGTATTTTACTTTCAATGGCAAAGGTTATTAAAGTTGAGGTGTTTAAATTTAAGCTATTATAATTAGAAGGTTTCCAGTATCAGAAAATCTTTTTTCCTCTTCTGGTAAACTTCAATTAGCTACTGGGAATTCTGTAGTACTTTACAGTTTCCTTTTTGTCTAAATACAAAGCACTTTTTTTGACTACATAAGGATACAATTTTTTAGAAAATACTCTTAGGTTTCATTATATGTTCTCTATAGAAGACATTTAAAATCCTTCTTCAAAGTAGGTATTGATGTTAACTTTAGTTATTGCTATATAGCAGGGATGGGCAAACTATAGCCCATGGGCCAACTCCTGTCTTCTGCCAGTTTTTGTAAATAAAATTTTATTGGAACACAGCTACATTCATTCATTATTTCTTATTCATGGCTCTTCTCACCCTACAACAGCAAAGATGAGTAGCTACAACAGAGACCGTCTGGCCTGCAAAGCCTAAAATAGTTGCTTTCTGGCTCTTCACAGAAAACGTCTGCTGTTCTCTGCTGTACAGCATGACTCCTCTTTCCTTCCATTCCATCATTCCTAACTCACTCCTCATTTTGTGGTCCTGATTTTTTACTTCACCAGTAAATAATACAACCTTTACCTACTTCAGGTTAACATTTTGAAAGGAACAAAACAAAATTCAGTTGCCTCCTTACTTGTGCAATACTTTTCTGTTAGTCAGTTAGTCAGTTAGTCACTGCGTTGATATGCTAAAACTGATTTTTCCATTCCAATGTAGATGGATATTTCGATTTCCAGTTTGGGGGCTATCATGAAAAATACTACTATGAACATTCTTGTCATGGCTTTTCGTATACATCCTCATGCATTTTTATTGGGTATGTATCTAGGAGATGAAATGCCGGGTCATGGGATATGCATATTTTTAACTTTAGGAGATAATGTTAATGTACTATGAATAGCAAACCAAAACTACTCAAGAAATATCCAATATCATTGCTTTTTATTTGATTCCACAGCTAGCATAGCCTCGTAGTCAATAAATGTTGAAATGAGACATGACAAAACTTTCTCTTGAAGTAGAGCACTCAGGAAACACCAAAGAGAATAAAGCTCCTTCATTTGATTACTATTATTACTGAAAATCATTTTAAAGTATTGGGAGTTTAAGAAACAGAAATCTCTTTCCTCATGAATCACACATTGACAAGCCCATAAGAGGTGCACATCGTGGGAAAAGCAGAGACTACTGGAATTCTTTATGATGATTTGGACAGCTTCTTAAAAAAAAATCATAATCTGTAAAAAAAAAACAACACAAATAGTTATCACTATGTCATCTTTTTAGACACAATCATTATCAGATCAGTACATCCAAAAAATTACTGTGATACAATTACACAGAGCGTGGTCTTGAAATCAGACAGCCCCAGACAGCCCAGCTCTGCCACTTAATGAGTCCTATGAGTCAAACCTTTCTTAACTCACAGGGTCTCCAAATTCTAGCACTTAAAAAAAACAATCTTTACAGTAACTAGGTCATAATTGAAAACTTAGTCTGTGTACACCATAAAAGTATTCAAATTACAAAAGGATACAAACATGAGGAAAGTCTCTTTTCCCTCAGTCTGACCTCCAGTCTCCAGTTTCTGTGCCTAGCGACAACTACTTATTAATTTCTTGTCGATCTTTCCAGGAATAGTCTGTGTATGTTGCAGGCATAATGAATGTATATACATGTTTGTGAATATACATACATATTTCTAACTTTTAATTATGGACTATGACACATATAGGAAAATATAGAAAACCAATGTGTAGCTTAATGAATTCATGTATTCATCTGTGTAAATACCACCCAGATCAAGAAATCCTAGAAGCTCCCACTTACTCCTTCCCAATCACAATCTTCTCCCTGCCTTCTAAAAATAATCTATTCTTATTTTTATTTGATTTTTCCAGTAATCACTTCCTTGCTTTTCTTTATATCTTTACTTCCTAATTATACATTCCTAAACACCATAGTTAAATGCTACTTTTGAACTTTATATAGACTCATGCTGTAGATTTTTTTTTTTTTTGTATTTGGCTTCTTTTGATCCTTATTTTATCTGTGAGATTCATCCATGTTGTATTTACTTCTACTTCGTTCATTTTCAACTGCTGTAGAGCAGGGAATGACATTACTTTTTCTGCAGAGGGTCCAATAGTAAATATTTCGGCTTTGTGGACCAAAAGACAAAATCAAGGATATTATGTCGGTACTCAAATAAAAAGAGAAAACAAATTGTCACAATTTTTTATTGATAAGATTCAAAAGATAGCAACAATGATTGACTACAGTTCTTTTGTAATACAGGTCTACTAATGAGAAGAATGGAACTTTTATTTAAGGGATACCATTTTGCTTAATTGAGGTTCAAATCATCAAAATTGACTGCAGATGTTCATGTGTTAATGGTGATGTGTAATGAGACATCACCCACCTCAGCTTTGAAAATGTCTCTCACACAGATATGTGCTGCCAATACGGATATTAATCCATGAGCTTATGTTTTTAATTGTGCGTATTTATTACTTAGAAGCTTTTTCGAATTCCTGTAGATGTTTCTCAATATTTGCCTTTTAGCATGTCATTGCAATGTAGGCTAATCACTTCTGATTGAAGGTTAGACAGACATGCCCCCCATTGCACAGTTAAACAGATTTTGAAGTATGGGCATTTCTTTTGCACTTATTTCAAGGTCCATAAAACACTCCTGGAAGCGTAGTTTTAAATTCAGAAAACATATTCACTGCAAATATGTGTGGGAATTGCAATTCTTGCTTCTTGTTTTAACTTTTGGCAGCACAGGAAGTATATAAAGCAGCTTATATTCACCTCGTAATGTCCCTGTGCCTTTGGCAAGCCTGAATCTTAGCTTGTGCCCAGAGTGGGCCAGTGCCCCAAGGGAAGAAAATGGCCAGTGATCTCAGATCACTTAGGAAGGACTCTTTCCCCTCTACCATTATAGTTCATATAGTCCCCTTCGTTTCCACAATTTTCCAATGTCTTTAAAAATATGACATTTACAGTACAACCATTATTTTTTCTAATTGTTGCAGCTACCTACTACAGCCTACCTAGAATCAGAAGACATCTCTATTTTCCCTTTTATTAATTTATTTTATTTTTATTTTATTATTTCCTTCCTTTTACTTTTTTGCATCTAATTTGCAGTTATTTTTCTAATTTATTGAAAAGGATGCTTAATCCTATTTTCACCTTTTCTAATAAATGCCTCTAAGACTACAATTTTCCATCTAGTGCCACATTAGCAGCATTCCACAAGTTTGATAAATACATAACATTTTTGTTATTTTTCAGTTCAAAATATTTTCTAGTTTCTATTCTGATACTTTCTTTGATGAACATTTATTTACAACTGTATTTCTTAATTTCCAAACATACTAGAATTATCTTGTCATTGATTTCTAGTTTCATTACACTTTTATCAGAGAACACACTACACGATTTAAACTCTGAAAATCAAGGATATTATGTTGGTACTCAAATAAAAAGAGAAAACAAATTGTCACAGTTTTTTATTGATAAGATAACTCTGAAATGGCTGACACTTGCTTTATGACACATTTTGTAGATGGCTGCCTTCTAGCTATGTCCTCATATGTGAGGGAAAGACAGAGAGAGCGAGCTCTCTGCTACCTCTGATGATAAGGATACTATTCCTATCATGAGGGCCCCACCCTCATGATCTCATCTAATTTTAATTATCTCAGTCCTCATCTCCAAATGCCAACATATTGGAAGTTAGGGCTTCAATATACGAATTTTAGGGTGACACGATTCAGTCCACAGCATTCCACACTGACCCAAACATCCAGATTCATGTCCTTCTCACATGAAAAACACATTCATTCCATCCCAACAGCTCCATTTGAACATTAACTCTAAAGTTTAAAACTCAAAATCTGATCTAAATATCATCTCAGTCAGATACGGGTGAGACCCAAGGTACGACTCATCCTGAGGCAACATTCCTCTCCAGCTGTGAACCAGACAAGTTATGTGCTTCCAAAATACAATATCGGGACAAGCGCAGAATTGATATTCCTATTCCAAACGGGAGAAATCAGAAGGAAGAAAGGAGTAATGGATCCCAAGCAAGTCCAAAGCCTAGCCAAATTCTATTGGATCTTAAAGCTTGAGATTAATACTCTTTGGCTCAATGTCCCGCCTTCCAGGTCACTGGGAGGGCAGCATTATTCCCATGGCCCTGCGGGGTGGCCCCCCTCTCAGGTCTGCTGTGCCCCATCCCCATGGCTCTCGGTGGGGATCCCGACACTGAAGCTCTGCCAGGGTGGGGTCCTATGTGTGGTCCCTCCCTTAACGTTCTAGGCAGAGGCCATCTGAGGCAGTGGCCCTGGAATCTGAATAGCCTTCAGAGTTATTTTTCCCTTTTCTTGAAGAATTGTGCACATTAGCAGCATAATAGCTCATCTTCTCATCCTGTCAAATCCAAGAAGTCTGACAGACTTCCTTCATTTCATCTCATCTCCATCCCTTTCAGTTCAAATTGGCAGTGCTGCTACTCTTATAATCCCCATAAACTCTTTATCAAATAGCTGCTCAGCCACATTCTTAGTGTTTTTTCTAGAACACATTTTCTCATTCTTTGAAATATTGATAGGCTAAGAATCTTCAAGTTCTTGTTCCTTTTTGCCTAACAATTATTTCTTCAATTCATCTCTCTGCTTTCATGTTTTACTATAAGCAGTCAGAAGGAACCAAGTCACTCCTTCAACACTTTACTTAGAAATCTTCTCAGCTAAATATCCAATTTCATTGCTTGCAAGTTCTACCTTCCATAAAACAGTAGAACAAAATTCAGCCAAGTTCTTTGCCGCTTTATAACATGGATTGCCTTTGTTCCAGTTTCCAATAACACATTCCACATTTCTGTCTGAGACCTCACCAGAATTACCCGTAAACATCTGTATGTATTTCTAACATGCACCCAAAAAATCTTCTCACCTATACTTACTATCTAGTTCCAAAGCTGCTTCCACATGTTTAGGTATTTGTTAGAGCAACTCCACTCCTGGTACCAAAATCTGTCTTAGTCAGATCGGGTTGCCATCACAAAATACCACAGAGTGGGTGGTTTAAAAAATAGAAATTTATTTTCTCACTATTCTGGAAGCTAGCTGTTCAAAGCAGTAAATATAGTTATTTTAAAATTTATGTTTAATAATTCCACTATTTTATGTCCCTTTAGTCTGTTTTCATTATCTGTAACTTCTGCTGCTGTTTTTTTAAGTTGTTGTGCCTCCTCATAAGCTTGGATATCCTTGATTGTATTCTGGAAACTACACTTGACAAATTGTTTGTGAAAATAAACTGAGGTCTAAGATGATGTCGTTTCTTCAAAGAGAATTTATGTTTTCTGACAAGTTCCTTCAGGCAATAGGAATCAAGGATCTATAATTCAATTTCTGGGATTCAGATTTTTTATTTTTTTTTATCATTCAGGTGATTAGATGCTAAACTGCAGTCTATGCGAGGGACTGTTCACTTCCAATTAACCCTTACAACTAGGGCATAGCCTTTTGGAGTCCCAACCCAAATGGAGGAGATTTGCCAGGGCCTCAACCTTGACTCCAGTTTTTGTCCCCCTGGTTTTACAAAGCTGGTATAGCACTGCTCAGCCTTTCAGCCACATTTTCTAGAATTTGCATATCCAATCAGGGAAGAAAAAAAAAGTGGCTCCAAATGCCAGACCCAACGCTCTGAATTTGTCTTTTCCTAGATTTTTGCCCAGAAATTCCTCACTATTCCTCACTATTCCTCACAAGCTTTCCTTGTCTTAAAGCTGATTAAAAAGTTTTGTTTTTAAATCAATGTCCATGCCTACTGCCCCTTTCCCTAAGCATTATTAAATAAACTCACATCTGCCCTTCCCTGTGAGAGAAGGAAGAGGAGTAATATATATGTGGGAGCCACTAAACGTCATGTTCCCGTCATTTAATAAAGTATTAAAAAGATACTTTATGAATTTATTGATTGCTCTTTCTTGCTGGGTGTCTGTAGTTAGCTTGCCAACTAGAATTTTTAAAAACTATATTTTAGAAAACTACAATGTGCTTTACAGTTTTAATGAAATGTATTTTATTTCACTACGTACAAAAGAGAAAATCATTTTAATACTCTTCTGACTTGATTTCACAGCTCACCATGGATGTCATAGAACAGGTGTTAAATTCAGAAGGAAATGCAGATGTATTTACTTCAAACTATGTAAATTATTACTCTTATTAAATTTGCTAATAAAAATGACTACCCCAACATCAAAGCTGATTTTTATCGCAGTAACAAGACAGGCAAAATGCTTTGGTCTTTGAATTTCTGTTATACAGATAGTATATAACGTTATGTATAAATACATGGTTTATATCTTCAATGATTTCAGAGGTTATTTCATTGTTAATTAAAAACAAAAGACTTTCTGCTGTGATTTATAGCCACAGCTTCATATTTAAGAGTCCTTTATCAGTTTTCTCTCTGCTCTCTTAATTTCCCCCTCCTTTCAACCGTCCTTCCATGATCCTCTTTTATTGAGAATTAAGGTCCCTATAGATTCCCCTAAAGAGGGTCTCTTGGTCACATGTGCATGTACAAGCCTCTAGGGAAATTATTTGTATAAAATTATACAGGTAGTGGCAGAGCTGGCCAGTACCCAGACCTTCTAAATGCCAGGCTCAAATTTCTGGGTGCCTTCCCTTACCCAGTAGCACACCCTCAGGCCAAAATAGCCGATGATGTTCCTCTACCATGGGAGGGCTGAGGGAAAAGGTATGGGCAAAGGGTTCACTTCTTTCCCTGTCTCATGAGATTTTTACTTTCAATTGACTCTTTAGCTCTGTTCTTCTAGTAATCTGATAGGTGGTATATGTCAACTACGTTACTAAGAAATACCACTGAAGGTAAAAATGACCCCTGATTAGGATCTAGCATGTGACTGGGAGGTGTTTTAAATGAACTATTAATACCAAATAGGAAACAGTAGCTTTGAGCTTTCCTGAGTGTGCTGACTTTGGTCACTGGGAATACCAATTAGGGAGACACTGGAAACTTTGCCTATGGAATTATTACAAGAGATACTGGTCCAGGGACATGAAAACCAGGCCAGCTCCCACACCCACCCAATGTGAATCTCTTCCCTGCACCTGAGCTTCGTCACCTGTGGGCAAAAGAAAATAGCTATGGGTCCTCTGTGTGGATATGGCAAGAGCTCCCACAGGAGGAGAAACACCTGATTCTGCCCTGCTGGACACTGTGGTTCCTGTCTTATCATATCTTTCTGAGTAGAATGATACTCAAATCCCATCAAATGTGTCCTCTGTTAGTCTTGTGAGCATGAGTTGAGGCTGAGACCAATCCCTCGTGGGCATTGCAGAAGGTGTCCGGGCTAGAACCAGGCAGGCTGTGCCTCATGCTATGTGTAAAACTAGCACAGTGTGATAGGGTACCTTGTGCACCTCCATAAGAACAAGCTTTTTATTTATATATATATATATATAAATATAATTATATTAATAATATATAATATAATATATATTAATATGTTATATATATTCTATAATATATTATAATATATTATATAATATATTAATATATAATACAATATATTAATATATAATATATAATATATTATAATATATTAATATATAATAATATTATTAATGTTTATAATATATTATAATATATATAATATATATTATATATATATTAACACTGACACATTTTGTAACTTTATTTGCAATGGAATACTGTCACATGCTAAAAGAAACCATAAAAATAATCTGGAGTCCCGTTTTCTGGTCACAAGAGTCCAATTGCTATAATATCAACTCTATTCTCTAATAATTTCAATAGCACATTCCATAACCTAGATGAAATGTGCCAATTTAAATGGGAGTGCTTCATTTTCATAAAAAACAGACAATCTTTTCACATTATGATTGTGAGAGTGTAGTACAAAGCTGAATGAGGCTACTTTTCGTCCTCTCTCTACATCCTTTCAGATGAAAAATCAAACTCACCTTAGCTGTCTTGCTCCTTTTGAGTTTCTTCCTTAAGTAACTTGTCAGTGTTTGAGACCTCATCTTGCTGTTGCTCAGCAAAATTCCTTAGGAGCATGGATTCTGTGTGCCTGTGGATGAGCTGATGGGCTGCTAGAATATGCTTCCGCTGTGCGTTCCTCACTGTGCCAAAGTGACAGAAGAATTTTTACTCTGAAAGTCTGAATGAAATTATTCCCAAAGGTTTTCAAGAGCGTAGTGATAGAAATGATAATTTTGCATTGTAACGCAAATTTCATGATGCAAAGATCACATATGACATAAAGGTAAGGTGTCTCATATTTCTCTTTGAGCCTTAGTTCCTAATATGGAGGGTACTAGCTGATTGGTAATGAGTTTCTGAACTCAATGGCTTTAGAAAGTGGTCCTAGCTCCATACCCTCAGCATGTTTATTATCAAGGCTGTATAAACATGTGAAGCATCCCATACCCCTTGGAAAGGAGTGAGCATGATGATGATGATGAAATGTTAGCAGTCAGCATCTGTCCTTACTTTGTGCCAGGCATTGTTTTAAGCGGTTGGCATATAATTATTCATTTAAACCACCCCACAACCCTAAAAGAGAGTATTATTTATATCCCCATTTTCAGATGAGGAAACTGAAACACAGAGATCAGGTAATTTGTCCAAAGTCATCCAGCTAGTAAAGGACAGTAGGAAGTCCTGTGGATTAGATTTTGTGCTACTTAGGTATCAGCTGGTTTATACAGGGTAAATCACACAGGAACTCACAGCACTTCACAATAGCATGGTCGACTTTGGAGCCTCACAGACCATGTTTCAAATCTGCAAGTCGTATAATGTCTCTAAGCACTAATTCCCTTAAATGAAAAATGAGAACACACCCACCACTGTTGTAAGAAATGGAGATAAAGTACTTTTCTTAAATGTTTAGTACCTGGTCTGGAACTTAGTATGCATTTAAAATTTGGTAGTTACTGTTATTTTGTATGTATATATAGGTCTCTTCAAGGTCGTTCCAATCTATGAGCTTTTTCACAAAAAAGAGATCTGGAAACTGTCTGTATATGATATTATCTTAATTGGGGGTAAAGAGTATATATAATACATATGGTTCTCTTATTTGAAAAGAGAAACAAAAGGTCCCTATCCATATGGTATGTGTGTAAAGGGAAGAGGTAAGGACCTGCCCAGCTTGCCCACAGACCAGTCCCACTGCATTTCTTCAGCTCAAGTTCCCCTCTCCAGCTCCTTCCCCTCAGAGCCAGGAGAAGCTGGGGGAAGTGAGGGGTTGGTCACAGACTAGTAACTATTCAACACACTATTTCCCCCTTTCCTTCAATTCCCTCAGGTGGAATTGATCTGAAGCTGACCTCACTTAGGATCTAGGAGAAGTAGAAAGGAGTTGCATATATTCTTAAGGATCCAGATAACACAAGATCCCTCTTACAGTATAAGATGACACAGAAATATTTATTATTTGATCTGAAAATTAAATTTTGTTGCTGTAGGCACTATCACACACTGTTGATGGGAGTATGAATTAGAACAATATTTTTGTGGTGGCCGTTGGGTAGTACCTACCAAAATGTATAATGCACATACCCTACTTTTAGCATTACACTGCTAGGAATTTACTCTCAAAAGCATGACCAGAATATATGTAAAATATACTGATTGCAGCACGAGTAGTTATAGGAAAACACACTGGAAACAAACTAAACACTTATTGCTAGAGGATACTGTTTTAAAAATTACAGATCAATCATACAATGAGAAAATAAGATATTTCTTTGTTCTCTTGAAATGCATGTGAACGCCACCATTCCTTTATCCCTGGCTACGTGATTGGAAATCATGTTCACACTTCTCTTAAACCTGTCCAGAATCCCCCTGCATAACTCTGAAACCTTCTGAGATATTATTTCATTTAAATATTTCACCCCTCCCTCTGGGATCAGGTCTGAAAGCTCCAGAAGAGTATTCTTTTTTTTTTTTTAAGACATGTTTGTTTGTTTGTTTCTCCTTCTCCATTGACTGAAAACATCAATCTTTAAAAACATGGCACTTCTGATGAGTGACATATGAGGATATTTATACTTAGACACACTCCTGGAAGAAACACAAGATATTTGTGACACAGAGCACAGAGCCGATTTAAGCCCTTGACGGCATCCCAGCTTTTCAACACCCGCCTTGCATGTGCTCTGCCTAACACAAGGATGCTATAGTTTGAAAATCTTGCACATTCTCAACATTTGCTTTTAGTTTAAAAACAAAATCAAGTCCCAAAATACACCTCTTCTGGGAAGTTGGGAACTTCCTGTTAAAGAAGGTTTGGATTTTGATACTCTGTCAAACTTATTAGAACTATATTCCATTTGTACTAGAGGTGATTATACTCTGGAATCAGATGATGTGAAGAGAATTTGACATAACTCTGAAATAAAAAAGCTCAGTGATTCTCCTTCAGACATTTCTGCAAATCTCTGGGATAGTGAAAATCATTCATATCTTTAAAAAATCATCAAGTGCAGCATTTACATCGACTTACCTTTTTCTTTGACAAAGTCCCTTTGCACCTCTGGGATCAGGAAACTATAAACCAACTCAGCAACAATTTCCTCTGACTGAAGCTGAGTTCGACTGAAAAAAAAAATTAAACTATTTTCTTTGTTGCTTTACTTGAGCTGCCTATTTATACTGAGATCCTCCTTAAATGTGTAAGGAACTCCACTGCTCAAATCCCACCATAGCCTTTTCCTGGATTAAGTGATCTGAAATATTATATTCCTGCTGAGCTTGGTTAACTCCATGAAAAATTCCTATTTGACTCTGTCCTTCGTTTGTCCTATCTGCTTGGAAGGGAATGTTAGAAATACAACTTATACCGGGAAGCCAAACACCTTGGGGTGAAGTCCAGGTAGTGTCGCACGGATTTACTCACATTGCTTTCATGCTTGTAGTATTCTAAAAGCAAGTAATATGAAAGTGATCCACACTGCACAGGATAACTGAAAATTCTATTCCCAATGCTCCTACCATACAAAGGTATAGGCGTGTTCGCTTCCAAAGAGTTATGCAAACCAAGCAATGGGCAGTGAAGCATGGTGTCCTTGGTGGTAAAATCTTCAGCTCTTAACGATGCATATAAGTTACGGTTCCACTCTCTTAGTACATACCGGCTCTCCATTTCGTAAGCGATGTCATTGATTTTCTTAGCCATCTTCTCAATTTCGGCCCTGGCTTGTTCTTCTGCAGTATTCTCTTCAGTGTTCAGTATTATGTCTTCCAGATAGGACGTTATAGTACTTTGGTGAACTTTAACCACCTGCAAAAACCCAAAATAACCCCAGTGACTGAGAACAGGAATCCTACTATTAACAAGACAAGAAAAATGTACAAACATTGGTTGACTTTTTTTTTTTTTTAGCACATCTATTTCCTTCATTAATTTGATAGTCACCTCACTGACCATTCCTTTTCTTTACTATCCAGTCCGTCTGTTTCCAAACCACTTGCCTAACCATTCTGGGTAGGCAGCCTCCTCCCATCTAGCCCATTTTAGAATCATGGGTCTTACTTGCAGGTGGGCAATGTAACAATTCAGAAAGGTCATGGGCTTCATAGTCAATAACGCTGTTTTGGATCCTGGCTTTGTTCTTACCAGCAAGGTGACTTGGCCAAACTACCTAACTATGGCAGAGACTTAGAGGTATTTCCCAATGTCCTTTCTCTTCTTCCCCTTAAATAATAAAGCCCCTGGATTTTAACTGAGCCAAAGGTCCCTAGAACAAGGATTATATTTCCTAGCATCCATAGTTCTGGCCAAGGGAATATATACAGAAGTGATCTGAGCACCTTCCAGAAAGGATTCTTAAAGGAGAAGATCTAACTTACTTTTTTTCCTTTCTCATTTCATAGGGACCCAATGCTGGAGCATTAGAAGTCATCTTAAACTGCTTTGCGGTCCATGCCTTAGGGACAGAAATGCAGAAAGCTAGAGGGACCCTGGGTCTCTAATGAATTTTTTTCAACTATCACATCAGCTCAGCCCTGCACTGCTTCTTTGTGAAGCTTTCTTGAAACTGTGAAATATGATACATATTTAGAGAAGTGCAGAGTGCGTAAATGTAGAGCGTAATGAATTAGAGGAAAGCCAGGACCCATGCAGCCACTGCTAGTAACCTAGAAGACCGCTTTGGGCTCTTCCTGACCACAGCCCTTTTCCAATCTCGTGATTTTATAGTGAACACTTCCTTTTCTTTATAGTTTTGCTCCCAAAGTATACAACCATAAATAAGACAGTTAAGTTTTGCGCATTTTACAGATAGACATACAGGAAGGATCAAACAAGGCACACTTAGTTTTGTATAGATTCTGTCCCATCATCATATTTTGAGCTTCTTGGGTGAAGGCACTTTTCTATTTCATATCTGATTTTTTGTGTGTGTCTGAAATAATGCCTGGGACTCAGTAACAACTCAGTACCTGTTTCCTGACTGGCACTGCAGCAGGACTCTGAGTATGTCATGTTTACTGGGTATCTACCTGGAAACACCAAGTCCATAACCTTGAATCCCTATGCCTTTCCTATGGGAGAGACCAAATGACCAGATTAATACAGCATCAACCAAGCAAGCAGGCAACCAAAATACATTTGCTCAATATCTGTGCCTATGCAGGCATGTAGGCAGGTGCTCTACGAGCCACCAAGGCCTATACAACACGCCTGCTCCAGGAGCCCCGTCTCACTCAGAAAGCAAGTCACACTGACATGGGGAGGTTAGACAGCTGAGTCTTGTAATAGTTCAGAGGTGGGAAGTTTCAGAGGGTTCACTGCAGCAACATATATATTTGTGTGTTTCTGTATATCTTTACACATGTGTGAGTTTCCGGGTACATTTGTGCTTGTATGTGCATGAGTGACTAAGTAAACACACAGGTGGCTCTATGTGTGTCTCCGCGTGTCCCTCCATGTCTGTGATAATGAGCACACTGGGTTACACTTGTGAATATGTATTTGTGTATGTGCCTGCAAAAGTGTGTATGTTTAAATGTGAGTCTATATTCCTCAGTATTTATGTAATTTTTCTGAAAATTTACTTAATGTAAACATTCTGTGTTTTGGTATATTTATGTGCCAGTATATTTATCTTTAACAGGGCTGTATGAAGGGAGATTGAGAATTTAAATGACAATGGTATTCGAATGGGGGTCAACAGATGGATACATTCTTTACATAAATGATCCTTAAATCAGGTGCAAGGGTCATCTTAACCCTTTCTTGCCTTCCGAGACATGGCTGACATTTCCTGGGGTCATTCCTATTTAGGAGATACCTTCTCAGAAGCCTTTTACCAGCTTCTTCTTTTCTGTGTTTTTGAGCATAGTGGTTCCTCTGTTCCTTTCCTTTTTATTCTCACTCCCAGTTGGATCTTCCCATTCTAGCTGGTTTTTTCTTAGTGATATAAGGTAGGGGATAGCAAGTTCTGATTTGTTAATTTCTAAATATCAGTAACTCTTTTTGAAGCTAAATGTGTTAGGATGGTAGGAAGCTAGAATACAAATTATTGTACAGTTAAAAAGCTGAATTTGACAATATAGAACCCCAAACTTAAGCTGTAGAAAGAAAGGACAATCTGTTTTGTTTCAATCAATTTTATAATTAAGAAAAACATACACCAAATACTATTCATGGATCAATCCTAATTCCATGGGAATTGGGTAAATCCTTAAAAATCTCAAATCAAATATGAAGACTCCAAATTGATGTAGCAGTTTTTTCTTTCTGTTTTTAACTGAGAAGCTCAAAAGTATCCACATATACAATTCAGACAGCCATCTTGGACAAGAATTTTTTTAAGTTCCAGGTTGGCTCTTTCCTTCCCATGTGGCCCACATCTGGTCCAAGGGAAACTCTCACACAGTCTCACACAAGTCTTTGCCTTGACACATTCTGGGTGTGCCGGCCACCCATACAGCATCTTCTGTGCCCACCTCCAAAGCAGCCAGCTTGCCCAGCTCCCCTCCTCTCCATTCCTAGGGGATCTGACACCCTAACTGAAAGAATACATATCAAGTTCTCCAATGAGTACAGGAAAGGGAAGTACCACCCCCATCCTCTGGTGTTTTTTGAGGGGAATATTAGTCACAGCATTAGTCACCCCTTTAAAGAAATTTTCCTCACCAATCCCTCCAATTTCAACACTTGACTTTTTATATTCTCAATACTTGACCTTTTGTATTCTCAAGAATGCTTTGAGATATAACTGGTTCCTCTAATTTCCTCTGAATTTGCATCTTGGTCACTTTGGAATTTCACATCCACTGTGTCTTGGTCAGAATTTTAATTTACCAGCCTGGTACCCTAACTCTCAAGGTCGTAGTTTAGCCAAAACCTGTCTTCTAATTCTATCTTGGATATCTATCTGCTGAAATGACAGCTCTAGGTAAGATGTCTTAAACTTAATATAAATCAAATTCCTGCTAACCCATGTCCCTAAACCTATTCCACTATCAGTTTTCCTTCTTCAGAAAATAGTACTTAAGCTGGAAACTGGACATTATATGTGACTTCTCCAGTTTCTCTGGCCTAAACTACTTCGACAGCTTCCTTTCTGGACTCCTTGTTTCCACTCTGTCCTTCCTCCAACCTGTTTTCCATAGAGAAAGCATAATAATGTGTCACTGGGCCCCATTTGTTTCCTTCGTGAAACTTACTACATTTTCTAGTTCTACACTTACTTGCATGTTATATAGTAAGCTCCAAAGTATCCACAATGCCTTTGCACATAGGAACTCAACACATATTTGTTGAATACAATGAAAAATAAAAAACAAAAGTCATTTCCTATTATGAATTCCCTTTGGTTTGACTTGGCTCCTTACAGACAGTTTCCAGACATCCTGCTGCCCCCACTTGCCTCCTTAAATATCTGGTCCTCTTCCCGCAGGCGCCTTTGTTCCACCTGGCGCCGACCACTCTCTTCGGCTTCCCGCATCCTCCGCTGTCGTTCAGCCAGCATGGCAAAGGCATGGATTCTCCTCTCTTCCTGTAGTCTCACCAGCTCTTTGGAGAGGAAGTCAAACATGTCTGCCAGCGCCCTTCCTTCCAGTCCAGCCAAATGGTTTTCAACTACTGACACCTTAGAAATAACATAATTTTAAGGATGCAAATTCCGCTAAAAATGGTGATTTATAAAGAAGGTTGCTGGATTACCCAACACTCAGACAGTCACTACGTGTTCAGAATGCATTTTGTTTTTGTTAGTTATATTACCTCTTGACTGGCTCCATCCCAAGGGTTTTTACTAGGAAAACTTAAGACACAAACTTAGACATGAGGAAGTGGATTGCTCAGTCACTGGTGGATTGTAGTCCTCATATTAGGATGATTTAGCAAAACATTTCTGTTAACGTCCACACAGACTGTATTTTTTTAATTTCAAATTTATCCAAATTTAGGGTGCTATGTCTTCCCAATATTGAAGGAAAATGTCAAGGGTTTTATTAAAATATAACATTAGAATTTAATAAAATAGAATCTCCTAGAAATTCACTCACGATACCTTTTAAATTTTTAATGCTTGATCTTTTAACACAAGTTTGGGGAATTTTTAAGATCTTGAATAACATCAAAGTAGAAAACCCATGGTACTTTTTACTCCTTTTTTCTTTTAACATTTATGTATTTTAAGTGTGTTTTTCCAGGACCCATCAGCTCCAAGTCAAGTAGTTGTTTCAATCTAGTTGTGGAGGGCGCAGCCCACAGTGGCCCACGTGGGGATCGAACCGGCAACCTTGTTGTTAAGAGCACTGCATTCTAACCAACTGAACTAACTGCCCATCCCTTTTTATTCTTTTAAATAACTTCAAAGTCATTAACAACTATCTTTGAAACAGAGCAGGAAAAATACACGTCTATGTGATCACTGAGGTAAAACAGAGGTCTGGAGCTCTTGACAAGGAATGAGCCACAATATCTATTTATGGATTCCTGTGTCCCAGCTTTGACACCTGGAGAATAAATGTGTCTAAGAAGATTGTATCCTTTGAAACTTCAACCTGTTCCCTCTCCCATCCTCAACTATAAAGAAGAACAGCTCTCCTCCCAGGGACATGCTACTTTAACATTGACAGTTCTGCCACTGTGCTCAGTTCCCCTCTCGTTTGTATCTGAAAGGGAGGAAATCCACAAAGGTCTCAAAGGTGACATGGCTACTAGGTAAGACTGTCATTCGGGTGTTACTCACCCTCCTCCTTACCTACCACCTAGCCCAACATACCTTCTAACCACAAAGTCCAGCTTTTCCTACAAGGCAAGGTGGAAAGAAAGGGAGAGACTAAGAGCATCTCCCGACCCCTTACATTTATACACCGTGGTCAGTCAGCCCAGAGATCACAGATTTTCTCATGCCCAGGGATCACAGCCCCCTCACTTGGGGGGCAGACGCAACCTTTAAAATCCTGAGATGGCTACCTGTCCATGTTTAGCTTCCTCCCTCAGCAAGAACTGGGGGTATGCTCAAATCGTGCAATTTAATTTGAAAATTAAGTCAAATATTCAGCGAGGTGATTCGGCTGCAGTCACATCAGGTAATGCATGACGTAATTGGGAACTGTGCTTTTTCTGGATTGTTTTCCACAGAAAACATAGGACAAGGAGAAAGGAGAGGATCAGCATTGCCACAGGCACCCGTGAGGGGCCTGTTCCCTGGGCCCCTGCACATCACTGGTGTATGTAAACTCAGCTGCAAGTCAGCAGGGTGAGTCCTTGGCTACTATTGCTCTTCCCATTAACTCCTCCCTTAGCTCTTAGCTGACATGATACCAGTCAGGTATTTGTCCACTACATGGCATAGGTGAGTGGAAAAGACTGGATTGGCTTAGCTGTACCTGCCAGGGTCTATAATCAGAAACCTCACAGGGCCCAGGAGGACATTTGCGCATCCAGGTCCTGGGACCTGGTGCTTCCAGGGCATTCTGTTCCCCATCTGAACGGAAGTGCAGCCCTGCCTCCACCATTTCCAGGACTCTCAGACTCTAGATTCAGAGACTCCAGTGTCCACATTTTCTTCTTCTTTCTAGGGTCCTTCTGTTGGGTCTCAAAGCCCCAACCTATCTTCTTGCCTCCCCCACACTCAGGGACCATCCAGTCCTGCTGTCATGTAAAAGGAAAACCACTGTGCTCATTTCCGAGCTGCTTATCATTTATTTGTGCTCAATTCCACGCAGCACAAGAGTTATGTGTGTTACTAAAGGTGGGTCATATTAACTCTACTGTAAGTTTACTTTCTTAAAACACTAAAGTCGGTGCCAATTGATTCTTTGTCACATTGATTTACAGATAAGCGGGAGAGGTAGTAAAAGTGCATCTGCACTGCAGTCAACAACATTACAAACTGTGTATATAGAGACGAACGCCAGAAGAGAACAGGAAAACATTTACAGTTGTTGGGTTAGAGCTGCTATTACCAGCTGTTGTCGGGTGAGCAAGGCACAGGTCGTGATGAAAGTCACAAAATAGCATGAGATAGTAACATTTAATATGCAGTATAACCAGCATGAGCTATGTAGAGCTCCAAAGCTCATACATAAGTGCTGATATTTAAAAATAAATCTCATTTCTCACTTTTTTCTTATTGCTTTTTTTACTTATTCATTCTGCTAAGTCCCACTAACTGAGATATACACATAGTAGAGATGCCAAATATTTAAGAAAAATTGAAAGGGAAAAACCTTTTAAAATGTAGTTTATTTTTTCTTTTATCTTTTTCCTTTTTGTGTGTGTGTGCAAATAATGAAAATAAGACCATCTTCAATTCACTGAGGGCAATTTGAATGGGGATTCAAATTATGGACTACAGCAGCATTGTTTAAAAATGCTGACTGTGATAGAGCGATGGGATTGTGGGGGAATGTTTCTGCCTCAACATTTTGTTTATCATCATGATAATGTTGCTCATGCAATAATAAAAAGCAGGGAAGAAAACGTAACAAGAAAGTTAACAAGAAAGAAAAAGTAATAACCTTGTGTTGGTACAAGTGCCTCTGCCGCTGTAAGGCCAAGGTGACTTGCTTCTCAGCTTTCTTCACCAGCCTGTCATCTTCTTGCAGTGCATGGGTGGTGCGCAGCTCTTGGATCAACTCCAGTCGCTTTTCTTTCCCTTCGAACATCTGTATCAAATCAAATCAAAGAGAGACTTGCAAATTAGCATCCCTTGCAGCAGGTACAAGGACTCACACGCAATGACTTGTGAACAGTGGGTTCTCTTCTGCCTTTGGGGATGACAGAGCAGGTGTGTTCCACAGAGCGAGTTCAGCCCTCTTTTCTACACCTGCAGCTGCTCAGGCAGAGAAGGAGCTTAGTTAAGAATGAGTTGTTTACTGAATTTCTTAAAATGCCTTGCAAAGACAAGGTGATAACTTAGGGTCATATTAAGAAACTTGAACCTTCCCTCATTTCCTGTGCTCCTTCCCTAAGAAACCTGGGGATGGTATATTTATTTCATGGCCATATGTTTTTTTCCCCCAATAGATCTGCCCCTGGTTTGTAAGATACAATGTGCTGTCTGAACTGTGGCATTTCTCCTGGGAAAATACTGAAAGGAGAGTAAAGAAGAATGCGGAACCCAAGACGCTCGCCCAGCTTCCCCGGACTTATTCTTCAAAACTGAGTCTCTTAAAAGTTATAACTGTTTAGGGACAAGAACAGTTTATATCAGTCCATTTTTAAATTGAGTGCCTGCTCTGGCAGCACAAATAATCTGGCTAAGGCTTTACAGTTAGGGAGACCAGAGGTGAATTTGCTGGCAATTAACATCATTGCTCTCAGACTCACATTACTTGCCTGTAAAAGGGGGTAATGGATAGAAAAAAAGAGATGATATAGAGAGAGCAAAGAATATATAATGTGAGCATATAGTAGGGGTTCAAAACTGTAGTTATTATGTAGCTATTTCATTTATTATTCAGGTATTGTTAGCTATATGCCAACTCAAATAATTGTACTATGACTTTGTCAAAAATTAGGAAATCCACTTGGTTTGTGATGCTTTAATGGTCAAAATTCAGGTAAGAAAATTGCTGTATTTAGCAGTCCCAAGGAAGGCAGACCTTAGTTTCACACTGCCTCGGTTACAACTGTGACAAACAGCAGGCGGGTTCTCGCTGTCCTTGACACAGTGTCCCTGACAGTGGAAAATCCATAGCAGTAGAGGGAATGGTAATTCAAGGGTATAGTTCCACAGGACAGCAGGGTGCAAGAGGGAATTCACCCCGAGAAACCAAGCACATACGCATTCTCTAAATCTATTTTCAAAGCAGAAGCATAGGGCCAGCGGTTGGACCCTACACACCATGTTCTGAACGACTCTGCCTCGGAGTAACTTTTGAAGGCAGATAACAGCCATTTCTTTATCTTCTTCTTCCTAAAAGAACAAAGGGAGAACCAAGCAGTTTGAGAAGAGCAGTCAGCATCAAATAGTTTTGGAAGAATCGTATCAAGCAAAAGAGACTGTGCTCAATGACAGAAGGATGTAAAGAAAAAAAAAAAACATGGTTCCTATCCTCATTGAACATATAGTATTTTAAATGTTACTGTATTTTAAAAATCCATTATTATTTTTTCATTATAAATATCATTAACGAATCATATTCAAAAGCAAAAAGTTCACCCACTGTCATGCTATCACTACCAATTAAGCCATTTTGATTTTTCTATACTCCTTTCCAGCAAAATCTTTCTTGAAGTAACAAGTATCGTTGATAACATCTATTTTGTAATAGTTTTATTATGTTTGACCACGAGTAGACAAAGAACACAGCTAGTCTATATCTGTGATAAATTCACAAGAACTTATCATAGCTACACTGGCGAAATCAGAATATAATGTACAAGGTTAGCGATCTACAAAAATCACCTTAAATAACTGTGTCAAAGCAGGAAGAGCAGAGTCTACAAATCTAATTAAGGCACCTCTGACTTCAGAAGAAAGCAACAGCAAAATCAATGGCATTTAACACACGTGAAAGTCCACGTGTTAACCACAGGCAGTGGCTAGCACAAAGTCAAGAAAATGGGGTGCTGCCCAGAAGCACCTCCTTGCCAGTCAGTGGGAACACTCCAGTCCCGCCACAGAGCTGACCCATCAGGGGTGCTAGCGGCTCTCCTGTCCACTCCCCATCCTCTGAAGCACAGCAACCTGAATACAACCTGGCTTCTTGTGAGAATTGCCCTACACTGGGAGAGAGTGGGTTGACCTGCAGGAGGGACATCTGAGTCACCAGGCAGTTATATTTCTCTCTGTAAAATTCTAAACGTACATTGTGACATTGCTAGTGGTTTCTTGTGGGTCTGTTGAGTCTGAGTCGGTCCTTTAAATGCTAACCAACTCTGTACCTTGCTCAAATTAAGTAATGTGCAAAGCTGAGGTATCGTTCTGATCAGAGTGAACTCTGCGTCAGTCCTATCCCGGCAGCCAGCCTGTCGGGATGGCTTCCTGGCAAGTCATTCCTCTCCGCTTCCAGCTGTCATCAGCCACCTCCCCACGTGGGAAAATAGTTATAGTAACTGATCATCACTTTAATTGTTTTTTATTTGAGGATTTCCCTTCTGATACCTATTTGTCTTGGGAAATCTTTTTATTCTTTGTGTTTTCACTCTTAGATTTCATTTCATTTTATTTGGCTTGCTTGTATGTATGTTTGATGTTTGAAAGAAACATAAGGGAAAAAGGCAACATAGGTCAGTTCTTGGGAAATCAACACTCTTAAATTATTTGTTTTTAATCCAGACTATGCTAAGAATAAATGGGCAGCAGTGCTGAATCTAGCATTTCAAATAAAAAAGTTTCAAACTTACAGTGGAAGTCATTTCCAAGGTTGGAGTTGGAAGCCGAGGTTGAGGTACTGGCTTTCTTTGGAGAAAAAGCAGAGGTTTCTTTGGTTCAAGAATCTTATTCTTCTGATCTAGTAGTGCCTGAAATAACATAAACCACTGTCATTTCTTACCTTTGTGTTTTCTTCCAACACCAGATCTAGGTCAAAGATCTGAATATCAATCAGAAATAATCTTCTCTATGGCTATGCTAGGTCAGTTGGAGAAAGTCCAAAACAGGGTGCTGTATCTCCCAAGGAATGCTATGCTATTCCTAAGGAAAATTTGACCACTGAAAAAACATGGCACATATTCTAGGTGTATCCTTTTTAATCAAAGATTTCAGAGACTTACTTTTTTTTTTTTTTTTGAGTTTTTAAAAGGTTCTGTCATGTGTATGCAAGCAAAACCCCTAACGCCTATTCTTCCACATAAGCTAGTTTGCTGTTTTAAATGACTGCCTGGACAATAGAAAATTTTCCTGTGCAGTAAGTGACTGAAATGTTTGGCATATTTTGCTGTTATGGGGGAGCTGAGGAGCATTATATGGCAATTGTCTCAAAGTGAGAGAGAGATTTACTTTAGCCTTAAAAGCCTGCATGCCAAGATTTTTGAAAATGAATTTGTTTCCTTATGAAAGAGTGTCTGTTTCTGTTTCAATATACTTTTTTTTTAACTTTTGATCACCAAAAATCCTGCCAAAATTATACATAAGGTTTTATTCATTCATTGGTTCCATTTTCAGCTATAGGAGGATTGTTTAACTTAAAAATAGCAAAAGTTCTGATCTCTATGATTTTAAGATCATATTTTAGTGACTTTTTCATCAAATAATAATTTTATATTATTTTTTCCCACAAAAAAATAGATAAGTGATAAAACAACAGGCACTAAGCCAAAAGTTAAAATTAATAAAAATATGCAAATCATTAGTAAAATCTGGAACCACATGAAATTACTGTGGTTGTAATAGAGCCTCTGAGTTTCTTCAAAATAAAACTGACAGCAAATATATAACAGCTCTATGATAATCACAACTAATGAATCAATAGAAAGCAGCAGCAATCTAAAAGTAACTAATAATTCTAAATTCTGACATGTCCTGAGTGAAATGCCCTGAGCAGTATCACATGAAACTATTTTAAAAACAATCATTCTCAAATATTTTTGTTGGTTTTATTATGCTTTTCATTGGACTTCTTGACCTACTATTTTTCTTTTCCTTTTATTGGGGAAGGGGAACACGACTTTCTTGGGGAAAAGTGTGTACTTCCAGGACTTTTTTCCAAGTCAAGTTGTTGTCTTTTCAATCTTAGTTGTGGAGGGTGCAGCTCAGCTTCAAAGTTGTTGTCCTTTCAGTCTTAGTTGTGGAGAGCACAGCTCAGCTCCAGGTCCAGTTGCTGTTGCTAGTTGCAGGGGGCACTGCCCACCATCCCTTGCGGGAGTCGAACCAGCAACCTTGTGGTTGAGAGGATGCACTACAACCAACTGAGCCATTCAGGGGCTCAGCAGCAGCTCAGCTCAAGGTGCCGTGTTCAATCATAGTTGCAGGGGGCACTGCCCACCATCCCTTGTGGGACTCCAGGAATTGAACTGGCAACCTTGTGGTTGAGATCCCACTGGCCCATGTGGGAATCGAACCAGCATCCTTTGGAGTTAGGAGCATGGCGCTCTAACTGCTTAAGCCACCGGGCCAGTCCTTTTTTCTTTTTAATTAAAGTTTATTGGGGTAACAATTGTTAGTAAAGTTACATAGATTTCAGGTGTACAATTCTGTATTACATCATCTATAAATCCCGTGTGTGTTCACCACCCAGAGTCAGTTCTTCCATCACCATATATTTGATGCCCTGTACCTCATCTACCACCCCCCTCCCCCCTTACCCTCTGGTAACCACTAAACTATTGTCTGTATCTATGAGTTTTTGTTTCTCATTTGTTTGTCTTGTTCTTTTGTTGTTTTTGGTTTATATACCACATATCAGTGAAATCATAGGGTTCTCTGCTTTTTCTGTCTGACTTATTTCGCTTAGCATTATATTATCAAGATCCATCCATATGGTCACAAATGGTCCTATTTCATCTTTTCTTACTGCCGAATAGTATTCCATTGTGTATATATACCACAACTTCTTTATCCATTCATCTATGAAAGGACATTTTGGTTGTTTCCATGTCTTGGCCACCGTAAATAAAGCTGCAATGAACATTGGAGCACACGTGTCTTTATGGATAAATGTTTTCAGATTTTCTGGGTAGATACCCAGGAGAGGGATTGCTGGGTCATATGGTAATTCTATTCGTAATTTTTTGAGTACCCTCCACACTGCCTTCCATAGCAGCTGCACCAGTCTGCATTCCCACCAACAGTGTATGAGGGCTCCTCTTTCTCCACAGCCTCTCCAACACTTGTTACTAATTGTCTTGTTGATGATAGCCATTCTAACTGGGGTGATATGATATCTCATTGTAGTTTTGATTTGCATTTCTCTAATGATTAGTGATGTTGAGCATTTTTTCATATGTCTATTTCCCATTTGTATGTCCTCTTTGAAGAAATGTCTCTTCAGGTCCTCTGCCCATTTTTCAATTGGGTTGTTTGTTTTTTTGTTGTTGAGTTGCATGAGTTCCTTGTATATTTTGGATATTAGCCCTTTATCGGAGGCACCGTTTGCAAAAATCTTCTCTCATTCAGTTGGTTGTCTCTTTATTTTGTCAATGGTTAATTTTGCTGTGCAGAAGCTTTTAAGTTTCATATAGTCCCATTTGTTTATTTTAGCTTTTACTTCCATTGCCTTTGGAGTCAAATTCATAAAATGCTCTTTGAACCCAAGGTCCATAAGTTTAGTACCTACGTTTTCTTCTATGCAGTTTATTGTGTCAGGTCTTATGCTTAAGTCTTTGATCCAGTTTGAATTAATTTTGGTACATGGTGACAGATAGCAGTCCAGTTTCATTCTTTTTCACGTGGCTTTCCCATTCTCCCAGCACCATTTATTGAAGAGGCTGTCTTTTCTCCATTGTATGTTTTTGGCTTCTTTGTCAAAAATTATCTGTCTATATTTATGTACTTTTATTTCTGAGTTCTCAATTCTATTCCATTGGTCTATGTGTCTGTTTTTCTGCCAATACCATGCTGTTTTGATTATTGTTGCCCTGTAGTACAAGCTAAAGTCAGGGAGTGTGATACCTCCAGCATTGTTCTTTTTTCTTAAGATTGCTTTGGCTATTCGGGGTCTTTTGTGGTTCCCAACAAATCTGATGATTTTTTGTTCTATTTCTTTAAAAAATGCCATTGGGATTTTGATGGAGATTGCATTAAATCTGTATATTGCTTTGGGTAATATAGCTATTTTAACTATGTTGATTCTTCCAATTCATAAGCACCGAATGTCTTTCCATTTCATTGTGTCTTCTTCAAGTTCTTTTAAAAATGTCTTATAGTTTTCAGCATGTAGGTCTTTCGCATCCTTGGTTAAGTATAGTCCTAGGTATTTTATTCTTTTTGCTGCAATTGCAAAATGAATTGTTTTTTTATTTCTTTTTCTGAGATTTCATTATTGGTATATAGGAAAGCAATGGACTTTTGTACATTGATTTTGTAGCCAGCAACTTTACTGTATTCGTTGATTGCTTCTAATAGTTTTTTGGTAGAGTCTTTAGGGTCTTCTATATATAGCATCATGTCATCTGCAAAGAGTGACAATTTAACTTCTTCATTCCCAATTTGGATGTCTTTTACTTCTTTCTCTTGCCTGATTGCTCTGGCAAGGACTTCCAACACTATATTGAAAAGCAGAGGTGATAGGGGACAGCCCTGTCGTGTCGTAGAGCAAAGGGCTTCAGTTTTTCACCGTTAATTATGAGATTAGCTGAGGGTTTGCCATATATGGCCTTTATTATGTTAAGGCATTTTCCTTCTATACCTATTTTATTAAGTGTTTTAATAATAAATAGATGTTGTATCTTGTCAAATGCTTTTTCTGCATCAATTGATATAATCATATGATTTTTGTCCTTTATTTTGTTTATGTGATGTATCACATTGATACATTTGCATGTGTTGAACTATCCTTGTGCCTCTGGGATGATCCTCCGCTTGGTCATGATGAACTATTTTTCTTTTAATTGTGAAAATCTAATGATTTTTCTTCAAAGTTTGAATTACTTTTTTCAGATTGTTTGGTAAGGGTGTTGGAAAACAGGTACTCTCACAATTACAGAAATTAGTACATCATTGCTATAAGAAAATTTAGCAATATCCACCAAAATAAGAGATGTGTGTATATTGTGGGCCAGCAATTCCATGTCTAGAAATTTAATTCTAGATTGTTCGCACATGTATCAAATTATATGCAAACAAGTTTATTCATTGCAGCGTTGTTTTTAATAGTAAAAAGTTGAGAACATTATAAATATCTATCAAAAGGGGACTAGTTAAATATATTATGATACATTTATACAGTGATATATCATGCAAAGAATAATAAGAAAGTTTTTCTGGTAACATTGATATGGAATAATCTCCAAGATATATTAAAAAAAAAGGGCAGAGGCAGAACAGTGTGTATGACATACTAATATTTATGTAAAAAATAATTTAAACATATAGAATATATTTATATGTATTTGCTTATATATTTATAAATACACACATGCATGTATATATTTACACATACACATATATTTGCTTATATAAAATATCTCTGGAAGGCTAGATATGAAACTAAAGACACCAGTTGTTGCCAAAAAGGAACTGCATAGCTGAGAGACAGGAATAGAAGGGAAACATTTCATTTAATACTCTTACATAAGTCATGAACTTTGAACTATGTGGATATATTTTCCAGTCAATAAACAGATTACAAATACAAGAAACAAGAAAGGGGCCGGAGCAGCGGGCAGAGGCTGCATGTGGGCTCCCTAATAAAGGGGCAGGGCCGCTGCGCAGCGCGCTCACCCCGCCCGCTCTCGGCACCCACCTGGCTCCCGGGCGCGCTGCCCTGCGCACGGCCGGCCGCGCAGACCTCGCCGAAGAGGCGCTGCCCACGGCGGGGACTGACCCGTGGCGTCAGTGCCACGCCGCCACCCCCACGCGCCTGCCCGCCGGGCCCTCCGGTCGCCGCCATGTCCTCCTCCTCCTCCTCCCCCAGGGAGACGTACGAGGAGGACCGCGAGTACGAGAACCAGGCCAAGCGCCTCAAGACGGAGGAGGGGGAGATCGAGTACTCGGCCGAGGAAGGCGAGAACCGCCGGGAAGCGACGCCCCGGGGCGGGGGCGATGGCGGCGGCGGCGGCGGCCGGAGCTTCTCGCAGCCGGAGGCAGGTGGAAGTCATCATAAAGTTTCTGTTTCACCCGTGGTCCACGTCCGAGGACTCTGTGAATCTGTGGTGGAAGCTGACCTTGTGGAGGCTCTGGAAAAATTTGGGACGATATGCTATGTGATGATGATGCCATTTAAACGGCAGGCTCTAGTGGAATTTGAGAACATAGATAGTGCCAAAGAATGTGTGACATTTGCTGCGGATGAACCTGTGTACATTGCTGGTCAACAGGCTTTTTTCAACTATTCTACAAGCAAAAGGATCACTCGGCCAGGAAATACTGATGATCCATCAGGAGGCAACAAAGTTCTCCTGCTATCAATTCAGAATCCTCTTTATCCTATTACGGTGGATGTTTTATATACTGTATGCAACCCTGTTGGAAAAGTGCAGCGTATTGTTATATTCAAGAGAAATGGGATACAAGCAATGGTTGAGTTTGAATCAGTCCTTTGCGCCCAGAAAGCTAAAGCAGCGCTCAACGGAGCAGATATATATGCTGGATGTTGCACACTGAAAATCGAATATGCAAGGCCAACTCGTCTAAATGTTATTAGGAATGACAATGACAGTTGGGACTACACTAAACCATATTTGGGAAGACGAGATAGAGGAAAGGGTCGCCAGAGACAAGCCATTTTGGGAGAACACCCTTCTTCGTTTAGACATGATGGCTATGGATCCCATGGTCCATTATTGCCTTTGCCGAGTCGTTACAGAATGGGCTCTCGAGATACTCCTGAGCTTGTTGCATATCCATTACCACAGGCTTCTTCCTCTTACATGCATGGAGGAAATCCCTCTGGTTCAGTAGTAATGGTTAGTGGATTACATCAGCTAAAAATGAATTGTTCAAGAGTCTTCAATTTATTCTGTTTATATGGAAATATTGAAAAGGTAAAATTTATGAAGACCATTCCTGGTACAGCACTGGTAGAAATGGGTGATGAATATGCTGTAGAAAGAGCTGTCACACACCTTAACAATGTCAAATTATTTGGGAAAAGACTTAATGTTTGTGTATCTAAACAACACTCAGTTGTTCCAAGTCAAATATTTGAGCTGGAGGATGGTACAAGTAGCTACAAAGATTTTGCAATGAGCAAAAATAATCGCTTTACAAGTGCTGGCCAAGCATCTAAGAATATAATCCAACCACCCTCGTGTGTGCTGCATTATTACAATGTTCCATTGTGTGTCACAGAGGAGACCTTCACAAAGTTGTGTAATGACCATGAAGTTCTTACATTCATCAAATATAAAGTGTTTGATGCAAAACCTTCTGCGAAAACGCTTTCTGGGCTATTAGAGTGGGAATGTAAAACTGATGCAGTAGAAGCCCTTACAGCACTTAATCACTACCAGATAAGAGTTCCAAATGGCTCCAATCCGTACACATTGAAACTTTGCTTTTCTACATCATCCCATTTATAAGAAGAGAAGAGCATGTTAGAATTTATGTTCACCTTTATTACCATTTTAAAGCTATACTTCGTTTAAAAAATCTAAAATGGTTGACCTAATGTTGCCTTGCTTACTTTGACTTAAGATCCTGTTCTGTAATAATCAAATATTTTGCCTTGAGTAAATTTGTTGTAAACTTAAAAAAAAAAAAAAAAAAAAAAAAAAAAAAAAAAAAAAGAAACAAGAAAGGAAAAAAACCCCTCAAACTTCAAAGGAAAAATATCATTAGATTTTCTTAAAAGAAAAATGTTAGGTCAAGAAGTCCAATGAAAAGCATTATAAAACCAACAAAAATATTTGAGAATTTCTTCAATCTCAGTCTCACCATTGCCTTGAAAGGTAAAGCTTGTGGGGTGTGGGGGGGGGCAGAAAGGGGAGGATATGAAGGACTATGAGAATATTAGGGAAATGCTCTTATCAAATAATACATTGTAATATGTTCAAAAGGCAAACTTAAACAACAGGTTAGGCAACTAAGTTTAATCTATGGTTTTCATAATAGAAGAAAGGACTGATTGGTAGACTCTTTTAGCCTACTTTATGACATATGCAATT
Source organism: Rhinolophus hipposideros (assembly GCF_964194185.1). Lineage (NCBI taxonomy): Eukaryota > Metazoa > Chordata > Mammalia > Chiroptera > Rhinolophidae > Rhinolophus > Rhinolophus hipposideros. The sequence goes on along the minus strand of NC_138048.1, from coordinate 46,439,346 downwards.
TGACAAGGCATCAAAAATATGTTTCAACCTAAATTTCTACCAAGAACAGCCTGAAAATATTGTACTGTGGAAATTCTTTTATGCCATTCTAGACATTTCTTCTTCATGATAACTCTGACATAGTTCATAAAGTATTTTCTTAAACTCTTATACCACCCATGCCTTCACATTTCTATGACTCTGAATTCTCAAAATAACGTAACCATGCGACTAAGAAGATACATTGCCTTGACATAAACCTGATATTTACTGAATCCCTTCAATTGAAACTAATATTTCAAACTGATAGGATTCATTTAATGGCATCTCATCCCAAAGCCAGGAGGGGTGATAAAAACAAGGGCAATAAAAGAAATGTGAATACTCTGGTACCATTAGCTACAACAAACATGAAACACAGCCCAAATCCTAGCCAGATTAATATAAACCCTACACCACAGCCTAATTACCTCACTTCCTATTACCTGATAACAGATGTTAGGCTATCAACAAAAAAATCAAAAGGCATTACAAAAGGGAAGAAAAAACAGAGTCTGAAGAGATAAGCAATCATCAGAACCAGATTCAGATATGACACAGAATTATTTGGAATTATCAGACAGAAATTTAAAATAACTATAATTAACATGTTAAGGAAACTAATGGAAAAGGTAGACAATATGCAAGAATGATGAGTAATGTAAACAGAGAAAGACACTCTAAGAAATAATCAAAAGGAAAAGCTATAAATCAAAACATTAAGTGACAGAAATGAAGAATGCCTTCAATGGGCTCATCAGTAGACTTGACACAGCCAAGGAAAGAATCGAAGAACTTCAAAACAGGCTGATAAAAACTTCCCAAACTGAAATGCAAAGAGAAAAAAAACAAACAAACAAACAAAACAAAAACAGAACAAAACATCTAAGAACTATGAGACAATATCAAAAGGTATAATATGTGCAACTGGAATACTAGAGGAGAAGAAAGAAAAAATGCAGAAAACAAAATATTTGAAGTAATAATGGCTGGAAACGTTCCAAAATTAGTAACAAACACCAAACCAGAGATCCAGAAAGCTTAGAGAAAACCAAGCAAGATAAAAACCTAAAAACAAAACAAAACAAAAACCTACCTCAGGCATATAATATTTAAATTGAAGAAAACCAAAGACAAAGAAAAAATTTTGAAAGTAGCAAGAGGAAAAACACACCTTTGCTACTAGAAACAAAGATAAACATTATAGCAAAGTTCTAGTGAGAAACCATGCATGCAAGCAGATAATGGAGTGAAACCTTTGAAGTGGTGAAAGAAAAAACACACCAACTAGAATTCTACCCCTAGTAAAATCATTGTTCAAGAGTGAAAAGATCAAAGTTAAAAACTTTTGTTCTTCAAAAGATACTATCAAGAAAGTAAAAAGACATCCCACAGCATGGGAGAAAAACTTGCAAATCATATATCTGATCAAGGTATAGTCTCCAGAATGTATATAGAACTCTTACAAATGAATAATAAATAGACATTAAAAATAATGACTATAATAAACAATAAAAAGACAACTTAATTAAAAAATGAGCAAAAGATCTGAATAGGCATTTCTCCAAAAAAGACATACAAATAACCAATAAGTACATAAAAAATGCTAAAACTCATTAATCATTAGACAAACGCATGTCAAAACCACAATGATATACCACCTCGCACACAGTAGGATGTCAATTAAAAAAAAGGATGATAACAAGTGATGGCAAAGATATGGAGAAATTGGAACCCTCAAACATTGCTGGTGGGAATGTAAAATAGTGTAGCCACTTTGAAACAGTCTGGCAGGTCCACAGAAAGTAAAACAGAGTTACCATGTGACCCACCAATTCCACTCCTACATATAGACTCAAGAGAACCGAAAAACACACGTTCACACAAAAATATGTACATGAATGTGCATAGCAGCATTATTTATAACAGACAAAAAGTAGGAACAACTCAAATAGATACACAAAATGTGGTATATCCATGAAAGAGAATAGTATGTAGCCACAAAAACTAAGGAAGTACTGAGACATGCTAGAACATGGATGAACTTTGAAAACATCACGTGGTATGAAAGAAGACAGACACAAAAGGCCATACATTGTATGATACCATGTATATATTATGTCCAGAATAGTGAGATCCAAAAAAAGAAAGATTAGTGCATTCCATGGGCTAGGGGGAAAGGGTAATTGGGAATGACTGCTAATGGGTACGGGGTTTCTTTTGGGGATGATGAGAATGTTCTGGAATTACACAGTGGTGATGGTTGAAGAATCTTATGAGCATAGTAAAAACAACTGAATTGTATCCTTTAAAAGAGTGAATTTTATGGTATGTGAATTATATCTAAAAAAAAAATGTAAAGGAAAAATAAAGACTTCCTGAGACAAACAAAAACTAAAGAAGTCCACTGCCGTCAGAACTGCCCTATAATAAATGGTAAAACAAGTTCTTCAGGCAGGAGAAAAATGACATAGGTCAGAAATTTGGATTATTATAGACAGAAAGAGTGGTGAAGAAAGAATAAGTGAGGTAAAATAAAATCTTTTTTCTTATTTTAAATTGATCTGAAAGGTAGCAGAAACATACTGGGTGATTATAGCATATGGATCAGAGAGATGAATGACAGCAATGTCACAGGGACAGTATGGAGGAACTGGGAATAGTCTGCTAGAAGGTACCTGCACTACATGTGAAGTTACAGTATTATTTGAAGGTGGCCTTCGATTACATTATATGTAATATATATACTAGTTCACAAAGTAAGCCTCACTAAATTTTAAAAAATAGTACCATACAGACTAGGATCCCTGAACATACAGCAATTGAGTTAGAAGTTAATTAGAAAATGAGTTAAAATTCCTGCATATTTGGAAATTTAAAAACACAGTTAAACACTCACAGGTTCAAAAACCGTAATAGATGTTTTCAAAAATTAGATCTTAACAACAATGATAAATACTATACATCAAAACTAATGGAATGTATCAAAATTAGTGTTTTAAAGGAAATATTTAGCTTTAAATACTTATATAAAACTGACGAGTACCTGAAAGTTAATGAGCTATGTGTCTACTTTAAGTTAGGCAAAAAACTACAAAACAACTCCCCCCAAAAGTAAAAAGAAAGACATAGTAAATATGAGTGGGAATTAATGTAATTGAAAAATATGTGTATAACAGAGAAATCAACAAAGTCAAAAGTTCATTGTTTGGAAAAATAATAACAAGAAAATAAACAAGCATCCAGTAAAACTGATTAAGGAAAAAGAATTAAAGCACACATCAATAATATTATGTGCTATCATACACTTAATATACTACAGTATTGTATAAAAAAATAATATTATGAATGAAATGAATATGCATGATTATAGATAAAATAAATACTAAAAAGATCATAAAATAATACTGTCAACAACCATGCGCCAAAACATTTGAAAGTTAGGTGAAATTGTATATGCAAAGAAATTATAATTTACCAAAACAATGCAGAAAGTTCTGAAGGTTGTAAGGAAACTGCAGGAGTGGTTGGTTAAAATTTTTCCCATGAAGAAAACATCGGTCTCAGATAATTTTATGTGAATATTCTACCAAGCTGAAAAAACAGATCATCTCAAACTTATTTAAACTCTTTTCAAAAGTAGAAAAGAAGGAATACTCCCAGTTTATTTCAGAAGACCTGCATAACTCTGACACCAATGTCATATATAGTCAAAATGAGAAAGAAAAATAAGAAGGCCAGTTCACTCATGAATATAGAATCCAACTTCTGACCAACATATTAGTAAATCAAATAGAACAATGTATTAAAAATAAGATAGTACACCTTGACAAAGTTAGGCTCATCCCAGGTATGCAAGGATAGATTAATATTTGTTTTTAAAAAACCAAAAATCTATAAATATTCCTTAATACAATCATTTTTTTAAAAAAAATGTATAATTACCTCAATGAATACAGACAAAACATTTGATAAAATTCAACACAAACACATGATTAAAAGCTTCAGGAAAATCAGAATAGAAGAGAACTTCTATACCCTAATAAAGAATATCTACAAAACACTTACAGAATGTGAGAGAATGATGAACACAGAGTTCAGAACGGGTAAATGGAGACAGGGGAACGAGGTAGAAAAGAACCACATCGATGGATGTAAATGATTGTCAAGGTACCGATTTTTATCATGCGTAGGGGCTCCCACGGATTCTTATTCTATTATTAAAACCAACTGAACAAACAAACATGCATGGATCAGTGATGAGAGTATGTCACAAATCAGTGAGTCAAAGTGTTGTTCCTACAGCATCAGCATCACCTGGAAACTTGTAAAAAATGCAAATACTCCAGCCCCAGCCCAGACCTGCTGAATCAGGAACTTTGGGGGGGTGGGACCCAGCAACATGTGTTTTAACAAGCCCTCCAGGTGATTCTGATGCATGCTAAAGATTGGGTACCACTATCACAAACCACGAAGTCTATACACCTATTGTCCAATGAACAAAAGAGAAAGCCCAGCTGGTGGAGGCAGTGTAGGTGGTTCACGGGGATGACCATCAGACTTTCTCATTTAGTTGACTTTTAAAGTAGATGATAGAGTTTTAAAGTAGATGAATCCCTTTCTTGATGATGCCCTGGCAACAAATCTACAAGGGAGAAAAAGAGGCCTATTACACTATTAAAACCAACAGTAATTCCTAACACTAGAAACTTGCTACACCTTCATGGAGTGTCAAATTTTATTATGTAGATCCAAAGTCAGAACCACTTTTAGAAAGTAGCATTCTTCCCATTTGCAGAAGAATAACCTCCAAGAGGTTTTCCTACAGTTTCATCTGAGGGGGAAAAAAACACATTGGTTCAATGTGCACAAGCAACAATGTGCACAAGCAACCTTCAGAAGAGAAAAATCTAGAGAGGATAAAGAATGAAGGGTGGTGTGTTGAAAACTACTGGGCAATGCTGCCCAAGACAAAGTGCCATTTTTGGAGTGAAGTATTTCTCTGCAAAAGTCCAACCAAAAGCATCTTGTTTTCCAGATAAGGGTTATACCTTATGAATCTCCTCCAACTCATGGTCCATCCTTGCTGCCCTCTTTAGAAAACCAGCTTTGGTGGTAACGACTTTAGGTTTTGGAGGTCGGATTCGGGGTTGTGTCACAAAATCTGGGAGACATGACTCAAGTTCGACTAACCCTAGGGGAAGGAAGTACATGTTTTTAGTAACTGGTGCTTAAATTTAGCATTTTGAAAGCCTATTGTTAATTTTAGTAGCTGTTTGCCAAGTAGTCTCATTTAGAATTATTGATAAGGAGTATCTCATATAATTGAATTGTCCCCCAAGTGTAAAGCAAATTTCTATATAGTTAACTCATGTTCTTTGTGACTTAGACTGCAAAACGAGAAATGAATGCTAAGATGAAAACACTGCCTTACAAAAAAATAAATTCCACAATAAGAATCCACAGAAAATTGATGATCATATGATACACGGCACCACGGGTAAAAGGTGGATGTACATCAAGTCATCGTACTCTGCCCTGGAGACGGTCAGCCAGGGCTACATGTTCAACAGTGTAAGAATCAACTCGTGGTCTAGGCCACGTGATGCTTCAACTTGTCAACTGAAATTTAAATGATTTCAATAAGCCTCGCTTGAAATTTACAACAGGGATAGCCCTCTTCATGAATTATCCCCTTGCCCACTAGTTTTCTGCCATTTCTTCTTAAAGGACTGATTTCATGATATATTTCTTGTTTGCTTCATAACCCATTATAGAAGCTTTTTCTATTTCAGTTTTTGTATAACTTTGATTATTAGTGACCTTAAACATATTTAACTGTGTATTATCTATTTGACTTTACTCCTTGATAAACTGTGGTATAGTGCATTCATCTGTTTATTTGGCTCTTAATAGTTTTTATTTGTTTGTATCAACTCATATAAATAAAGTTAAATCTGTTAATTGCTATTTCTTGCAAATATTTTTATTTGTTGTTTAGCTTTTAATCTAAATTACTGTATTTTATATATTTAATTTATATTTCTTTTGTTTTCACCACTGTTGAATTATGTACTCTTATATTTGTTTAGCTAATCTTACTGAGGTATATTTTGTTACCAATTGCTAATTCTCAATACGCAATCTTAATCACTAGTATAAAAGATGTAAAGTACTGCTCATACCAAGGCTCATATAGGAAGACTCTCCTCCCCAGGATACATATAAAGTATATATTTAATTTGTATTTCTAAGATATTCCTCTTATACTAGACTTGTAATGATATAAATTACTTACCTTCATAGGTGTCGAGATAGTGGTTTTTTACCACAAAGTCCTCTGAGTTGTTGTCTGGGAAACGACCAAGGCGAGATAGAGGTCCATAGACCTGTGATGCATAATCAGAATAATCCTTGATGATATTTCTTCTCTCCAACTTCCCTTCTACATTCTTTCTCTTTCCCACAAGTTTTCTGATTGCTAAAATACAACATACCTCGATGACTATCTCCAAAATATTGTTCTGAATGATCCAAATGCAGAAAAGCGGACCAGTCCTAATTTTATTCCCAGGGAAGCTACTGAACTGAATGAATTTCATGAAGACAACTCAATGCAGCCCTAATGTAACACTGAAAACAAAGTCTATCATGGGTGTAACCCAGATGGCCATGAGACAGACGGGAGTGACAGAAGCTGGATCAACTAGTGTCCTCAACGGGTACTCGTCAAAAATCCTATATAAAAGCATTTCAGGTTCTGGGCCAAGAAGAGACATTCGATAAAAGTTTGTTAAATGAATGAAAGAAACTCAAAGTAACTGAAGAAATACATGTTCATTGGAGTCTAAGGGACTTACTCTCTCCTAGGAGAATAATTAAAAGAGAGGGAAGACTACAGGTTCTTCAACAAGCCCTGTTCATCTTGGCTAACTCCAGAATAAATTAGAATATGTCAAGTATTGAAAAGAAAAAAAATGCTGACAATATCTACATGCCTACCTATCAGCTATTAAAAGTTATTTTCTCACATCAAAAAAGAAAAGAACATAGACACAGACAATAATTTAGTGGTTACCAGAGGGTAAGGGGGTGGGGGGTGGGTGATGAGGGTAAAGAGGATCAAATATATGGTGATGGAAGGAGAACTGACTCTGGGTGGTGAACACGCAATGGGATTTATAGACGATGTAATACAGAATTGTACACCTGAAATCTATGTAAATTTACTAACAATTGTCACCCCAATAAAATTAATTTAAAAAAAAAAGAAAAGAAAAAAAAAAGTTAAAAGTTCAGTTCAGTAAAAACAATTTTTAAGGAATTAATTTTTTGTAATTGACTTTTGCTAGAAAAATGACAATTTTGTATGATTTTTAAATGTGATTATATTGCTATTATTATGTCTATAGATTTCTAATTTACATACATAATTGACACATTACAATTTTGTAAGTAAATAAATTACATTAAAAGTTACTCAACACACTTGTCTCATTAGGGAGACCACCTCAGGGATGATGTAGATGCCTGATCACTGCACTGTACACCTGAAGTTGAAGCTGAGCAATAATGAATGTCAACTACAAGTTTATATATATACATATATATACATATATATATACATATATATATGTATATATAAACATTATATAAACGTATATATGTATGTTTATATATATATATATATATATATATATATATATATATATATATACTTACAAGAAGCGGAGCACAGCATTAGGAATAGAGACAGTGGAAATATAATGGCTGTGTGCGATGTCAGAGGGATAGTGAATGGGGGAGGGGGTTTGACACAGTGTGAGGGATATAAATGATAAATGTCTAAGTATTACTTTGTTTTGTGCAGGTGAAACTAATAAAAATAAAAAAAAAGTTACTCAACAAATTAACTATAAATTTAAGTGACAATGGTAATAAGTTAAAACTTTTTATTTTAAATTTTAATTTAAAACTTTTATTGACATTTTTAATCTTCCACTGACTCCTCTTTTAATGTATAAAGTACAGATACACCTGCAGTAAATAAACAGATATACAGTATATCTGGTATTAAAACTTCATGGGAAAGGGCGAGTAGGAAAAACAATGTCTCACTGTCTCTTTTGGGGGCAATAATGAAAAAAAAGGTTGAGAAACAGGACTCTCTATCCAAGGCGTCAGTCCATGAAAATGGGAGCCAAACACCTACCCACACACATACATACCCCATAATGTCAATAACTTGACTACCTGTTAGAACATCATTACTTGATATTCTTAGTGAGGAATTTTCCTCCACTCTCCTACTATTAAGAAATAATTCATCTCCTGTCCCTTGCCTTTTTAATAACACTAGGACCAAAAAAGAATTATATCATAGTTAAACCAGGTTTGGTGAAAGAACCAAAGCAAAGCCAACTTTTCCATTCTCCTCATTGTTCATGCTACACTATTACCTGATACATGTGCACGTCGAATTTGTGCCAATTTTGCCTCCTTTGCTTCCTGCAGTTTAGACCATTGGGTATTCAAGTGCTTCGTGTTCACTTCATTTTGATTCTCGTTACGTTTCTTCAGCAGCTCTTTTAGAACTTCCAGGCGAATTTCCTGTAGTCTTCAAATAAATGACAAAATGTAAGTGTGTGGTATCTCAAACAGGGTGTTCTACTAGAAAGGGAACAACTGCCATAAACAGGATCTTCTTTTTAGGTTGGTATCATAGTCATGTATTCTAAAAACACCACTTTGGCAAAAGTGTGACAAATGGGGGCCGGCGGGGAGCAACTCAATAGTGAGTCTCTCAATGATAGGAACAAGTATGGGTGTAGTTCTGATGGACAAAGAGCGTGCCAGGTGATGGGCAAAACAAGGGCTCTCTAGGCAGATGGGCCTAAATGAACAACAAGATGTCCGTGCACAGTTCCAGATTGAGTGGTTGCTGGAGGGCTAAGTATAATAATGGGAGGAGTGAAGAGAAAAGGAGGTTGTGGCATGTCATCGTAAGTGGTAAAATGTGCAAACGCCAGTGACTGGCACATATAGGTATTCAGTCAACTTTTGTTTCCCTTCCCCTGACCTTTATTTTGTTCTCCCAGAGTTACCTTGTTCATGTGTATACAACTATACACGAATGCCTTTAAAATCTTTACATCTAGCCCAGATATTTCTGAACCAGAATTTCTGTCTCTCTGAATCTCCAGGTATCCCCTGGAAACCTCAAAAAACCCCACTCACTTTGTTCCCCCATAAACCCACGTGTCCCGTTACATCTCCTTCCTTCCTCTGAGGATTCCTCTTCTAAAACCCTTCTTGCATCCACTCCCTAGCTTACGTTTTTTGTCATCTCTCTCCTAACTTGGAATATAGTTGCTAGTCTAGTTTCTCCTTCTAATCTTTGTTCCCCGTAGCTGTCAAGATTTTCCCTCCTAAAATAGATATTTGAACATTTTACACCTACTTCAAAATTCACACAGTCATGTAATCAGTCATTCATTTGCCAAATATTTATGAAGTGCTCACCATGTGCCACACAGGGAACAAATAATGATGAACAAGATAAAATGCCTTCTTTCCAGAAGCACTGTTCCAGTGGAGAAGGCATATAAACCAACATTTACAACACAGGGAGATAAATAATAGACCAGAAGAATGAAAAGACTTCTGTGGGAAAAAGAAACGACAGAGCATCTATGTGTAGTGCTAGTCCCAGTAGGTCAGGGGGGAGGAACGGGTTGGTGGGGAAGGCTTTCTGAGGGAAGCCATAACTCAGCCGTCTGGAGGATAAACAAGGATTAAGATTTGTCACGAGGACAACAGAGAAGTGAGGCCTCAGCAGAGGGAGATGAATGTTCGACTCAAAAGGACTAGAGACAGAGCTCGCGCTGCTGGGGCTTCTCAAACTGAATATGCATGGAGGGTGGGGAAGTAGTGACAAGTGAACACGGCAAGGCAAGCATTTATTAAAAATAAGCCACACAGCAAGAGTCACCTTTCTCTCTAGAGTTAGGAATCTTAGGTTCAGTTCTCAGCTTCATCACTTACCTCAATTTCATGTCATGAAACGGACATAATAATAGTACCCATCCCGCTAGGTTGTTGTAAGCATTAAATAATTTAATGTATACAACGTGCGAGAACAGAGTTCTTGAACTTGCGCATGTATCAGATAATCGAAGGGCTTGTTAGGACAGATTGCTGCGCCCGGACGCCTGATTCAGCAGGTCTGGGATGGAGCCTGAGAATTCGCATTTCTAACGAGTTCCCAGATAATGCTGACGCTGCTGGTCTTTGGACCACACTTGGAGAATTACTGAAACTTGGTTCCAGCACATAGTACGCACTCTATATGCGTTACATGCTATATTAATATCATCATCATCATCACTGATATTATCACATTATCTGTGAAACCTGATGGTTCCTTACTTACTCTGCAACCCCCAGCTCAGAGGCTACCTTCTCTCAGTAGTTTTCCCAAATCTCCGAGCACCTCAAACAGAACTGATTGTCCCCTCTCCTGGGTTCCCCTAGCGCTTTGGGGATAGGGCAGCACACCACTTGACAGACCCTTCCTGAGAGTTGCTGGTGTGAAGGTCTTTTGCATCATGCCCACCCACCCTCCCTTCCCCCACCCCAGTGGACCATAAGGAGCCATGTCAGGGAATACATAGCAGTTTCCTATTCATCCCAGTTTCCCCAACTCACAGCACAGAGCCGCGCACAGAGGAGGGACTCAAAACACGTTTATCAAAATTACCCTCAGTTGAACAAAAGTACTCAATTTCTCAGATAATGACTTCATTCTGGCCAGATTTATTTTTGATATTTTTGATGTCCTTGTGACAAGAATATACTTCTCCAAATTGCAGCAATAAGTTTAAATTTCTGCAGACAGGATTGAATATCTGATACCTACTTTGCTCCAAACACTATTTTCTACAAAATTGCAAGCTTTTACCGAAACATCACACAGTCCCAATTCAGGGCTCATCAGAAGGTGTTGCAAAAAGATAAACATATTTTGAATTCAGAACCACACTTAGTCCCTGACCCTCTTTGTCCCTAACATTCTTGTATGTAAGCAACACGGTTAGCAACCTCAGCAGCTTTGCTCCCAGCAGCAAAGTGCCTCTGCCCGGCTTGGAACAAAGGACAACCTCCGTGAGACCTCTTCCCTTCTCTCCTGCTAGGAAGTTGTCATTTTTTGGTTCTCATCATTTCTACATATTCCAGAGACGACCTCAATCACTGAAAATACATCAATGAACGTGACTGAAAACTCAACCAGAAGTACCTAAGCATATGGTTATTTATGCGCCGTGAGCTCATCTCTTAATTGAAAAATTCCACAATTTGGCTTTTAAATAGAAAATGCCTCAATAGCTATAGCGAGAACTCCAGGTGTGCTTACTGTGAATCTGGTATCAGGGGAATAAGAGAGGATCAGCTAGGAGGCTGTTTGATGCCTATAAAGAAGGGATGGTGGCACTGGGAAGGAACAGAAAGGGACAGTTTGAAAGACAGTTTGCAAAACTCAGTGGGATTCTGTGACAGTCTAGACCAGATACTAAAGAAAAAAGGAAAGAGAAGAATCAGAGGTGCATTGAGGAATTGCTCAGATCTGGGTTCCACGCTGAACTTCACACACAAGGAGGGCACGGTACATTTTTATATTAATGGAGAGAAAATTACAGTGTCATTATTCCTGGAAGAGCCAGAAACCCAATTTCCTATCTCTATAGGCTGAGGATTATTTTTAAACCTATACATTTGGGAAAATGCTTTACAGATACAAAGTATTAACATTACTTCCATTGTGCAGGAGCAGTTGTCTGGGTGATGGAGAACCTACTTTTCAATCTCCTGCTCTCTGAAGGCCCACTCCTTCCTCTCCATCGCATTTATCATCCTCCTCCTCTTCTCAGCCTGGGAGGCGTCACTCAGAGAGGGAAGAGTGGCTTCCCAAGCTCTCTTCTCCCGGGCACGTTCTATCATCTCTACCTCAGCTTGTCCTGCTGGGAGACCTCGACCTGGAGCATGAAGCAAAATACTTTAGAAAAACATGGACAAACTCATTTACTCCCTCTCAGTTCCTGTCCTCCTTAAATTCAAGGTTATGACAAGATGGAATGGTACTAGGAAATATCCTCCAGATGTGCCTCACAGCTGTAACTCTGACTGCTTCTTCTTGTTAATTTAGCTAGAAGACATTCTAGTTGCGTGTAAGATGCTAGAAAGTATTTGAAGAATATTACGGGACTACTGAATAATCACAGCTGGAAATGCCCTATCTTGGACAAATCTAAATTTTGAAATACAAGAGAAATATCAAAGTAACTTGCAGAATGTCACCATTTATATCTTTTTCCATAAATACCTTGCACATGTTTTCATTAAGTGGTTACCCAGGTACTTTGCTACTTGTTGGCATTAAAAATGATTTTTTAAATAATATTTCTAATTAGATATTGCTCATCTACAGGAAATCTACTGAACGTTATATGCTGATTTCATAATCAGCTACCTTGTTGAACTCAAGTTCTTCTGATCATTTATTTCATTTGAGTTTCTAAATGAGCACATTGTCTGTAACTAAAGATAGTTTCCCTTCTTGCTAATCCTCAAACCTCATTTTTTTCTTATCTTACTGCACTGACTCAGTATTTCTAACTGGCGTGCTATTATTGCCATATTGGACAGTTATTTGGTTTATGGGCTGCCCCCTGGAGGACAGAATGTTTAACATCCATGCCCGCCTATCCCCTAAACCCCACCCGTGTACTAAATGCCAGGAGCACAAAAATGTCCCTAAGGGAGAGCGGTCAGAGCCTAACTTAATACCTCTGGGCTGGGATCTTCTCTGCGTTGCTAAATAATAGTGGTGATGAAGGGATCATTGTCGTTTCCTTTATGGATAAAAGCTTCTCAAGTTTCACCTTTAGTATTATGTTTATTGAAGGCTGTGGTAGATACCTTTTATTAAGTTACTCAGATTTCCTTCAGATCCCAGAGTTTACATCATGAATGAATCCTGAATGTTATCATACACTTTTTCCACATCTATTGAAGCATTTTTTCTATATTTTCTGTTAAAATGGTGAATTACATTGGTTTGTTTTCTGATATTGTATTTATGTGACTTGAATTTATGTGACTCAATTGACACATAAATTTGAATTGAATTTATGTGACATAAACTTGAATTTATGTGACTAAACCACTTGTTATGACAAGTTATCCTTTTTAAGTACTGAAAGATTTGATTGCTGGTATTTTACTTAGAATTTTTGCATTTTCTTCATATGTGAGATGGCCCTGTAATTTTCCTTTCTAGTATTATCTTTATTCAGTTTTCAAATCAAGGTTATACTAGCTTCATAAAATGAATAAATTAACTTTTATTCTCTCTTTCTTTTTTCTGGAACAATTTGTATAAAACAGAGCTTATGTATTAAAGGAGTGGTAAACTTACCTTTAAAACTGTTAAGGCCTGGTGCTCTTAAAAGGATTTTTTTTTTTTTCCAACTCAATTTCTATAGTTATTCTATTCAGGTTTGCTGTATCTTCTTGAAACCAACTTATATTAATTTATATTACCTTTAAAATTTTTATAATTTAAGTTTTAAAATATAGGGCAAAATATGTATAGTACTCTCTTATAGTTCTTAAATAATTTATTCTGTAGTTATGTCCCTCTTCCAATCCTAATACTCTTTATTAGCATCTTCCATCTTTTGTCTTAATGTTTCCTATAAGAGGTTTAAAAGCTATATTATTAATCTTTATCCAAAAAGTTCCTTTATGATCCTAATGACCATTTCTTTTGCCTTTTCAAAGCTCTATACTATTAATTTCTGATTTAAATTTCATTATTCACTTAAGAAGATTAAATAAGTTAATCTTCATTAAAAATGTACAGCACTTGGAACAGTTCTTGGCACATAGTAAGCACTTAATACGTTTTTTTCTTACTGCGTATAGTGTCAACCTTTTCCACTGTCATTATTTTTCACTTATTTTCATGTACACATTTTATTAATGTATAACATACATGCAGAAAGGTACACAAATAAACATTCCACATAACCAGATCAAGGAACAGAATATTACTAGAACCTTAGATTGCCCATCATACTACCTCCTCTCTCTTCCTGCCTCAATCATGTCGCGTCCGGCGCGATGAGGGTTGTGGGGAGCGAGGAGGACGGCACAGGGTTAAGAAAAGACAGTAGCCATGAATAGAGTGCAAGCAGGGCCAAGGGGCTGCAGCTTCAAGGACTGGACGTGCCTAATTGGGCCAGGGCATTAGCTTTTATTAGTTACGTGGGGAAGTAAAGGAGATAAAGCTTGTCAATCTCAAGATCCGTGAATCCTATACATTATAATAGGAAACTGATTCAAGCCAATCACCCTTGCCTGCAGGTGATGTCTGTACTTCCCCAAGGGACAAAACCTACTATATGCATATGAATAGATGGAGAGCACACCATTGAATATCTTTCCTTGCAGGTTTTGGGAAGGAATGCAGCCACAGAGGCAGAGGCTTTAGGGGGCTGTGCCCACCTCTGTGAATCCCGTGAGTTCTCCATTTGGTCCCCACTCGACTGCACCTGTTTTAGGTTGCTTTCCACGTGGAAAGTCGTACCCGTCTCTGACTGTCCAGTCATCTTCGGGGCCAAACAGGGAGACATAAGGTGCAAGCACAAAGGTGAAGCAAAGTCCCTGAAAGGATCCATCTCAGACTCTCCTTTCTTTAAGGGCAGGTACATGGAGACAGCTGGGTAGGCTGTTGTGTGGCAACACAAGCATAACCACCATCCTGATTCCTAACATATTAATTTAGTTCTGATAGGTTTTTAGCTCTATATAAATAGAATCAAAGTGTACATACTCTTTTTTATCTTACTTCTTTTGCTCAGCATTACATATGGGAGATTCACCCATCTGGTTACATGTAGTTGTACTTTCATTATCATTGCTATTATATATAGTATTCCATTATGTGAGTATGCTATATTTATTCATCCATTCCATGGTTGATGGACATCTGGGTTGTTTTTAGTTTGGAGTTATTATGAATAATGCTGCTATGAATATTCTCGCACTGGGGTTTTGGTGAATATTCACATGCATTTCTGTTAGTAGAACTAAGTACTCACTTCTCTTTGGTCTATAGCTAGGAATGAAATTCCTGGGTCAGAGGTATCAGTGTTCAGCTTTAGAAGACACTAATTTTCAAAAACATGGTTGTAATATATACATGCAATATATGAAATTGTCTTTGCTACAAATCCTTATCACACTTGGTAATGTCAATCTTCTCAATATTAGCTTTTCTAGTATGTGTATGGTAGTATTACATCAGGGTTTTAATTTGCATTTCCCTGATGCAACTAATCAAGTCGAACATTGTTTCATATGTTGACTGGCAATTTGAAAATCCTTTTGAATTAAGTGCCTGCTCACATCATTTGCTCATTTTTCTATTGGGTTGTCTTTTTCTTATTGATTTTCAGGATTTCTTTATGTGTTCTAGTTATGAGTCTTCTGTCATATACAGCTATTGCAAATATCTTCTCCCAATCTGTGGCTTGCCTTTTCACTATCCTAATGTGTGTTTTGTTGACTAGAAGTTCTTAATTTTAATGTGATCTAATTTCTCATTTTTCCCTTTATGGTTAGCATTTTTCATCCTATGTAATAAAATCATTGTCTACCCAAGGTCATGAAAATATTCTCTTATGTTTCCTTCTAAAAGTGTTATTGTGTCATCTTTCACATTTAACATCTGGGATTGATTTTGGTTCGTGGTGTGAAGTAGGAATCGAGTCACTTTTTTCAAGATGATCTAATTGACTCAGTATCATGCATTGGAAAAGACCATTTTTTCCCCAACTGCACTGCAGTGTCCTCTTTGTCTTAAGTCAGATGATATTTATCTGCGAGTTAATTTCTGGACTCTATTCTGTAACAATGATCTATCTATTCATCTATCTTTGAGAATATGCCACACTCTTTAATTATTACAGCTTTATAGTAGTTTACATCTGGAAGTGTATATTGCTCTGTTTCTTTACATTTGCCATGGCTAATTCTGACACTTTCACATTTCCATATTAATTTTAGAATCAGGTTATCAATTTACACACACACAGACACACACACAAACACACACACACACACACACACCCCTTGTTGGGTTCTTTACAGGAACTGCATTGAAGTAGGAATCAGAATTAAAGTTTGGTTTTTTTGCACATGGATATCTAATTGTTTCATCACCATTTATTGAAAAGACCTCCTTTGCCCCAAGTGGTGTCTTTCTCATAAGTCAAATGACTATAAATGTAGAGTGAGGAATCTTCCAGAACCATTATTTCCTTGCAACGCTACAGTCAAGTATTTCTACATTCAATTTCTTAATGCATTGTCAGATCCACAGCAGGTCTGGCCATGGCCTACCACACACAAATTCTTTTATGTGACGCACTTTAATCATCTTGTTGAAATAGCTTAAACTTTACTGACTTTTGACAGCTTCATCTGAAAACGACCGTTAAAATCAGTATGAATAGGGATTTGTCCAGTTCTCCTTGTGATTCAGTCAATTTTTGCTTTATATATTTGAGTCTATGTAGGGTACGTACAAGTTCATGACAAATACATCTTCTAGTAGATTACTCCTTTTATAACTATTTCATGTCCTTCATTTTCCCTTTTAGTGTTTTTCTGATTAACTTTGGCCTAATATTAATACTGTTACATCAGCTTTCCTTGGGTGAGCTATCAGTATATTTTTCCACGTATTTATTTTCAAAGTTTCAGGGCTATTTTATAAATAGCAAGCTGTTTTTGCTGGTTAATCCAACCCAAGAATGTTTCTTAATAGGCAAGTTTAAGTCACTTTTGTGTATTTTGATTACTAAAATATTCCCCCCCTTTTTTTTAGAGGTTACCCATAAATTTTTTAACTTAGAAATTTCCACTCATAGTTCTCTAATAAAGTTTAAAGCTAATTGCTGTTCTTTCCAATGATTTCAATTGGTTCATTTTCACAGCTCCCATTCTTGTTTTCATTGTTGCTATTTCCCCCTTTTTCTCTTTAAGGACAGAAAAGGTACTTCCTAAGTCCTTTTCAGATTGTTCCATTTGCTTTGTTTGCTCAAGAGTTTAGTCTTCCACTTTCTTTATTTTTTGTGGGTGACTCCTGGTGTCTGTGTTCCTTAGATGTTTTGTGATTCTTGGGTTGAGATCATCTGCAGATTTTTCTCCTGAGCACCCTGGGCAGTAGTACTCTTTGATCTGGCCAAAGGGACAGCTCCCAACATCATTCTTTAGAGCCCTGCCCATTATCATAATGTGAGGAGTTTAAGGGGCTACACCCACCTGGATTTGCTCCTACCCCTAGAGACCCTGGAATTCCTTCCACAAATGGCCCCAAGCCCACTTTCCAAATCAACATGGGCCTCTTCCCAGGATTAGACTCCTGAGGGGACAGGAATCTGCTGTTTGTTCACCCATCAGCCCAAGCGGTGGCCAAGTAGCAGCTTGGCTTGCAGGGGTGTGTAAACAGATTGGAAAAGCAAGGTGAGGTGATCGCATGCACACCAGGCCCCTCATGATATGGAACAGAGTCAGAGAAAAGGCCAGGCCACAGGCACTCTCACGCCTTGCTGCTACCTTCCAACATGGAATTGCGAGGAATCTGCGAATTTAAAATTTAAACTTGTCCTTTCAGCTTGTTAATAAAAATATATTTGTGACAAATACAGAAGGTATCTTACTTAACAGATATTAGCTTTATTTATAACTTTTAAACATCTATACATATAGTATGTGGGCCTCCATTTGAACCCCTACCCAGTCTCACAAATGAGGGGGTAGGCCTGATACGTAGAGGTTTTTATTGATACTTCAACCTCAGTGCTGCCAGGGGCAGGGCTCCAGATTAGACTTCGGCTAGGGAAGCATTTATGAGCCCCTTGCTTTGAGGACCTGGCTCTTGACCCACTGCATCAATGCTAAGCCCACAGAACACTGAGAGGTAAAGCCCACGGGCCAAGGCAGGAGTGCCTGCCTCAGCTCTGGATATAATCATAAATGGGCAGGCTCTGGGCTTGAGACCCACCTGCGGGCGGGAGAAGAGTTTCTGCCTCCTCTAGTTCAGGCAGGTAACTGGGATCTGGCTCCCAGCATTCACAGTGCCTGTTCATCACCATAGGTTCCCAGCTATTTCTTTTAGGAAGATGTCACCACATCTAGACCGTGGACATTTTCTTTCTTGTTTATAAGTGTGGCTATGTGTTTATTAATTTTTGTAATGTATTTTTATGTGTTCAGTGCAGAAGGGAAAGGTTTTAGCATATTTTTAATCTGTCATCTAGGCCTGGAAGTAGAGCCTCTACTTTAAAGCATGGGTGTCAAGAATGCTCAGTCAGCCAGGAAACAAGAATCAAAACTGGAGCTCCACTGTGAACATCTTCATTGCCTGTCATGCAGACTTGATCACAGTAATCCATTACAATGGGGAAACAAAAGTAATCTCATTTTAATAAAAATCTTTATGGAGTATCAACTATGTCCATGACCTTGGAGGAGTCAGCTTTTCTGGTTCTCAGTTTCCTAGCTACAATCAAGTGAGTTTGATAAGCTAATGTCTAACAATTTCTAAAGGTCCCTCTTATTAATTTTTATTGTTTCACATAATATAGGTTTAGACCAGATTTTATTACGTTATAAAAGTGACTTTCTAAGAGCTGAGAGATATCAGCATTTCAGAGATAATATCAAAGATATCATCCAAATCATCCAATAAGGTATGCAAGAGAGCTTTGATAAATGCCAAGTTAATCTGGCAAAGTAAGATAATATTATACATATGTTGAAAAATACATTCTGTAATACACTCAAAAAAGGTTTATGAATAAAGAAGGAGTAGGGAGTGCTTAATGAAAAGGAGTTGATTCAGTGGGAGAAACGGTGAGAGTAGGAAAGTGAGTAGTCAGCAAAGCCACCACAAAATTAAACTGACTGACCAATTTCACTTAACATAATACTCTCAAGACCCACCCAGGTTGTCACAAATGGCAATATTCCCTCTTTTTTATGGTTAAGTAGCATTCCAGTGTGTGTGTGTGTGTGTGTGTGTGTGTGTGTATTACATCTTTTTTATCCAATCATCCATCAGTGGACACTTTGGTTGTTTCCATGTCTTGGCTATTGTAAATAATGTTGCAATGAACATAGGAGTACATATATCTTTATGAATCAGTGTTTTCATATATATATATGTGTGTGTGTGTGTGTATATATATATATATATATATATATATATATATATATATATATGTAAAAGCAAGAAGACGAATTGCTGGATTATATAGCATTTCTATTCTTAATTTTTTTTAGGAACCTCCATACTATTTTCCATAGTGGCTTTACTATTCCCACTAACAGTGTACGAGGGTTCCTTTTTCACGTGTGGAATATAAAACAAAGAGTAACAAACAAACTAATGAAACAAACAAAAACAAACTCATATATACAGACAACAGAAAGGTGGTCACCAGAGGAAAAAGGGGGTAGGAGGAGGGAGAAGTGGGTAAAGAAGATCGAATATATGGCAATGGAAGGAAACTAGACTTTTATAATTAGACACAGATGTCGGATTATAATCTTGTATACCTGAAAATTATATAATGTGTTAATCGATCTTACCCCAATACATTTAGTTAAAAATAAAGAGTATGGATTGGGAAAAAAGCTAAGCCAAAATATAAATTCAGCTTCAGGGATCACACGCAATAAGCCTCCTTACAATGAAAATGGTGTAGCTTTCTTTGAACAAAAGTAGCAGAAAAAGTATGAGTCTATGAAGTAGCTCTACTGAGCAAGATACTTTAAATAGCAAAATTTTAAACCATAGTTGTCTCTATGTGCTCTCGATTTCCTGGAACTCAATAGCCAGCATGGTTATCAGGATTGTCATCTGCAAATATTCAAGAGAATTACCAACTCACCCCAAGTCAGAGTAGCCAGGGTCAAGAGCTCAGGGATTGAATCCTGACACACTACATATTCTGGAGAATACGGATCTGTTTGAACTTCGGAATCACGATAATCAGTCTGAGTTCCCACAGTGTACTTTGAAAAGATGGGTGGGTACTTAGTAGAAGCAGGAGGAAACGTGTATGGCTCCATCCTAAAAGGGAAAATTACTTCAAAAATTAAAATCTCATACAATCACTTAGAATACTATATAATCAAATAAAATTAAATTATTGAACTTCACTAGGTCCTTTCTCCCTTTAAACATTGACAGGCACGATGTTATGAATCTAGTGTAACCAGGATTACTCCCAGTAATCTTGAGAGAATCGCCTTGTTATTCTCACCTCTGCCAAGAAACGGAAGGGGTATAAAAACCTAGGTCTACACACAAAAGTGCCTATTTATCTGCGCATCCTTGGGTAGGGCTGTAGTATAGACTATAAAAAAGGTAGATTCTAGGATGTCCTGAGTTACTTCTGAGTCTATTCAGAATTGCTACTTCTCTGTTTTCTTTCTTCTCTACTTTTAGTTACATAGACAATTTTAGCTGTTTCCCTTCAGAAATACAAATACAGGAGCAGGAAAAAGAGAAGAAAACTTCATTCCTTGCACAAAAATTAATTCCAGATAATTTAAAGCATTTAATGTAAAAACGAGACTATAAAAGTACTAATAGGAAGCATAAGTAAATAAATCATCTTTGAGTGAAAAGTCTTTTTAAGTATGGCTCAAAACCCAGAAACTATAAAAGGAAATAATCGATAGAATCAAGTTTCAGTTGAAACTTCTATACCTCAAATTACATAAACAAATTTAAAATGTGAATGGTACACTTGGAAATAGATTTTACAATATACAAGATAAAAAATTAAACAGCCTCTCTCTATAAAAAAGCCCTTGGTAACCAAGAAGACAGTTAAATACCCACAGAAAAACAGATAAAGGACAATTCACAAAATAAAAAGTAAAACTTCTAAAAAAACATATGAAAAGATAATGACATAACTAGTAATCAAAGAAAAGTAAATTAAAACAACAAGATGCTATTTTATTATATCACATAAGCAAAAATTTAAAAGATTGAAAGTACCTAGCATTGATGAAGTTTTAAAGAAACAGGCATTCTCATAAACTGTTCATGGAAATACAAACAGGTACAACCCAACTAACAGGGAAATGAGAAATATATATATCAAACCCTTAAAATACCCTTTTGCCCCAGCAATTGTACTCCTAGGAATTTATTTTAGGAAATAATTGGACAAGTGTACAAAGACATATGAAAATATGTTCATAAAGTCTCATTTATAAGAGTAAAAATTGCAAATGTAAATGATCAGCATCAATAGAACTGTTTAAAATAACAATCGTTAAAAAGTAACAAAGTAATCTATACTTATGAACATACAAAAATGTCCATGATTCCATGTACAGTAGAAAAAAAGGGACACTCTATACAGCAGTATGTATAGAAGTACATTTTCATGTTTTTAAAAACTGTGTTTTTGTGCATAGTAAAATGCCTAGATGGTATAAAATAAAACAATCACAGCAATTATTTCTGGATAGTAGGATAACAGAGAGAATGTTTTTTCATATTTATAATTTTCTGAATTTTACTTTTTTTTTTAAACCTGGACATGTACTACTTTTAAAATAAGAGGTATACTTCCATTTAAAAGAAAATGTTTTTTCTAGTTGGTAGGAGAATTGGTTAAATTACATGAACAATAAACAACTAAATATAATGGCAAAAAAAGAGATTTCCATTTTGAAAACTAGTCAAAGATAATGAGAGATGCTTATATATGAGTATAGCATCATAGTTTAGCTCTAAGAAAAATGCACCCCAAGCCAGCTAGAAAGAAGCACCTATTTGGAGGTTCTACCTGTGATGGAACAGTACTTTAAATTCTTTTTAATGCTGAATTCTAATGGATAGTGAAATAATTTTTCAGCAGTTGCTATGAATTTCTAAAATATGTAGACAACATCGTATTTATAGTTTCTTATGTTTTCAGCAGAAATTATTCTATTACAAAAGTTCTACTTAAGGAAATAACTTCAAATCAGCTTTATATCATTCCAGACCATATGAATATTATTACAACACCATTAGCTTGAGTCAAGAGAATAAATTCTTGTTTTCCAAATTAAATAATTATACATTTGAACCATCAGATCAAATGTGCTTAGATTACGATAAAGTCTAATGACTCCTTCTGATTAAGCTTCCTAATGACTTAGGATCCTTCCAGGTCAGTCAGAAGAGAGATATGAAGGAGAAATGCTAATTTCACAGAAGTCCTATGGTAACTTAATACAGTTTCTTTCCTACCTAATTTGTCATTTTCCCCCAACCTATTCTTTTTTCTCCATTCCAGTTGGATGAGGGAAGAGTAAAATGTGAAGAAGAAAGAGCAGTGAATGATTTCTTTCCCACCTCTCCCCAACCTCAATCAGGACCCAAAATCTTCTGATCCCACATCTGCTCCCTCTTGGGCGTGAGCCCTGTTTCGTCCTGGATCCAGTCCGGGGGCTCACTCACTCTGGCTCTGGTGTCCTTACGGGTGCCACGGCTTCTCTATTCCCTCAAAGGCCCTTCCTCCTCCACTATCACCCCAGGCACCAGGTCCATGCACTATAAGCCACAACCATAGTCTTCTAAATTTCCCCTTCCAACCCCAACAAAACTATACACAAAGAGGGGCTGGCTACGCAAAGCTAGCAAATACTGTTCTGTTAGTATGCACTCCACTGAACGTTTGTATTTTTTTAAAGACAATTTAAATTTTTACTTCTCTCTCTTCTTGCTTGCATGATTTCTGAAAAGATGTAATTCTTACCTTTGTTCCTTTATAGATAAGGTATTCTTGTTCTCTGGCTTCTGTTGGAACTTTATCTTTGATTTTCATTAGTTTGAATATAGAATGCCTTGGCGTAGCTTTCTTTTTTTTTTTTTGGTATTTATCCTGCTTGGTGTTCTCTGAGATTACTGACTCTGTAGTTTGGTGTCTGACATTAATTTGGGGAAATTCTCAATCATTATTGTTTCAAATATTTCTTCTGTTCCTTTCTCTCTTTCTTTTCCTGGTATTCCCATTACACATGTTACATGTGTAACATGTAGTTGTTCACAGTTCTTGGCTATTCTGTCCTTTTTTTTCAGTCTTTGTTATCTTTGTTCCCTTTGCTTTTCAGTTTTAGAGGTTTCTATGAATATATCCTCTATCTCAGAGATTTTTTCCTCAGCCATGTCCAGTCTATAATGAGCCCATCAAAGGCATTCTTCATTTCTGTTACAGTGTTTTTTATCTCTAGCTTTTTTTTTCTTTTTGGTTCTTTCTTAGGATTTTCATCTCTCTGCTTACATTGCCTATCTGATCTTGCATGCTGTATACTTTATCCATTTGAGGAGCCCTTAGCATGTTAATCATAGTTGTTTCAAATCCCTGGTTTGACAATTCTAACATCCCTGCCATGTGTGGTGCTTATGCTTATGCTAATTCTTCAAATTATGTTTTTTCCTTTTCAGTATGCCTTGTAATTATTTGACAGCTAGACACGATGTGTTGGGCAAGAAGAACTACTGTAAATAGGCCTTTAGTAATATGGTGGTAAGGTGTAGGGGGAGGGGAAGCATATTGTCCTATAATTAGGTCTCAGTCTTTTAGTGAGTGAGCCTATGCCTCTGGACTGTGAACTTCATAATTGTTTCTCAGTTTTTTTTCTTCCCCATTAGGTAAGGCAGATGGCTAGAGGGAGCTGGAGTTGGTTATTTCCCTTCCTCCAGGTCAGTTAGGCTCTGATAATACCACAGGAGGTTAGGCTCAGGTTAACTAATTTCTACTGAGGGCTAACCTTGTTTAGAAGAACAGAATACTCTGGCCTATTTCAAAATGGTTTCTTTTCCTTTCCCCCTGCCAGAAGCATGAGAGGATTTTTTCTCTAATATTCATTATAAGAATGTGTTTGAACTCCTGGAAGGAAATCTCACAAAGTTGTAGGAACTCCCTACGACTGGGTCTCCCACGAGTTTTTGATTCTCAGAATTTTCCACACTGAGCCTTCAGCAATTTGTCAATTGTAGTTTAGGTTTTCCTACCTGGGACTGGTTCCCAGGGCAGTTTCCATTCATGAATCTCTGTTCTGCAAGCCATTACTCCCTGTATTTGCCTGTCTGTCTCTCTAATCTTGGGGCAGATGTTTGCCCTTCATCCTACCTTCTCTTATGGATCCAAGAAAAATTACTAATTTTTTCATTTTTTTTCAGCTTTTTTACTTGTTGTTAGGACAGAGTGGCAACTTCTAAGCTCCTTACATGTGGAACTGGAAACCACCATTGAACTTTTAAAAAAATATTAGCTTTTTATCCTCTTCTCCAAGATGCTTACAAAGAATCCAAAGTTATGACTCCATGAAAAGGTTGTGGCTAGAGAAGTGGTCCCCAGCTGGCCCCCAGACAAGTGCATCCCTGCTTCTCAGACACTCAACCCTGCCAGAATTCCAGAGTTAACTTCACTCAGGGATACTGATTCCTTCTTTAGACATGTCTAAGAAAGATAGAGACTATCCAAAGTGGCAACTGGTTTAACTCTCAGAGGGAATCTATATCCCTTATGTCACAGTTATTTATGAAGGAGTGGGAGGGTCCAGAGGTCATCACTGTAGACCTCAGAACTCCCCACAATTAACTGAACAACGTTTAGACCTGATGTAATGATGACCTCCAGAGCAGGTGATTCAGTGAGCCTGCTTTTAAAGAATTACCCAAGGAATCTATAGGGATCCACTTCTCTCATAGCTCCCACTTTGCTCATACAAAGCATTTTATGGGAAACAAGTCTGCAGCTATTCCCGGGTAAACTGACACCACACAAAGATGCTCCGTCTAGGGGGAGAGCAGGCAATCTGTTCTCCATCTATGGAAGCGCCAAAGGTGTCCATACGGTTTTTAAAAATCCAAGGAGAATTGGGATCATAATTGGCAGTTATCTTGAGGATCACAGACATCTTATAACATATACCTTATTCATAAGATGATATATCATTAGGAGTAACCATATCCTTTAAATGCTTGTTTCAAAGCCAAGCCCTGTCTAAATTTCTATTCAGAAATTTGACATCTTAGAAAAGGTTTCTTTTCTTTATCATTTCATGAATAACTACGTTTGTTTTTTTCTCTTACAGAAATATTAAGTTTTGACACAGGAAAGAGTACAGAAAAACTTAGATTTTTAATGGGACATTCTACCTAACCTTCTGCATTACCCTAAAACAAAAGACTGGGGAACTGCAGATTAATCCCAGATCCAGCCTTTGTCCGTTACCGCCTTCTCACTCTGGTTTACTTCCTTGTGAGACAGAAACCATGTTTTATTTATCTTTGTATACCACATTGACTTGTACAGGTTAGATAATTGATTATTAAATTATAAAATTCTACTATTCAAAAAATATTTCATGACTGATTAGTTTTCTTGACAAAATGTTTAAAAAAACGTGTTATGTTAAATGTGAAAAAAATAAGTGTGTGTTTCAGGGAAGCAAAAAAGAACATTAAAGCATTTTTCACCTTTTATTTTTATCATAACTCATAATAAGAAATACATTGTACACCATAACCATTATATACATATGTATATATCTATCCAAAACAAATACAAATACAAAACAACTTATCTTCAATATGTCTGATGCTTTTGGTTATTTTCAATTCTATTTCGTTTTTCAAAATGCTGCTCATGACCCACTAGCAGATTTCATGACATTCTAATGGTTTGTGATTCACAGTTTGAAAAATGTTGATTTAGAAAGCTATCTTCTGGAAACAAACAATAAAAAAATGAACTAGAAAAAAAAACAGTTTTAAAATAATGGTTACTTACTTGGTTGTTGCAAAAACAACATTGAGTGGCATCTGTTGGTAGAATGGAAGGAAAGGCCTGGGGGAGAAAGGAAAATACAAACATACAGGACTTTTGAATTATGTGCACTCTGAGCTTTCTTCCAATTTTAATATTTGTCCCTTAAAATCAGTGAGTTTGAATATCCTGTATATCAGTAACCCTTAAACTTTTGACACATACAAAATCATTGAGAAACAGGAACATTCTTATTTAAAATGCAAATTCCCAAGTCTAGCCCATGAGAATCAGTGGCTATAAGAGCCAGTGAAATCTGCACTTTTAATAAACATTCCAGTGTTTTCTCTGCAGATGTTAAACAAGATACACTTTGAGAAGCAGTGCCCTATAGTTAGTTGGGCTTCAGCTGGTCATCAACTAGCTCCCAGCAACTTCTCAAGTTCCCTAAGGCATTCTGAAATTCCCAATGATTCAGTTTTTAAAAAATTCTTTCCAAAACGTCTAGGAATTGAGTTTACTATGTAAAGAATTTAACATTTCTCTGAAAAAGTCAGCATCCTAAAATTTCCATAAGGAGTTTGTTCATAAATAATAATGTGGATTACAAATTTACTTTCTCAAGGAAGCTTGTATAGATCAAGACTTTTTTTCTCACTCAGATAAGACCTACAGGGAAATCCTCATTTTAATTTGATCTGAGATTATGATAATCTCGTGAGTATTAATCACAAAATGAAACAAAGTGAATGTTTTGACCGTGTTGGGTTTGACAACATTCACAGAAAGAGCAATGTCATCTATTTGCTCACATTTAACAATGTTCCCTGCATTATGACACTCATGGTGTCTCAACTATATCACTTCATATGACGCCTTCATTTTGTTCTCAAATATATATTCTTATTTTAGTACCTCTGAAGTCAGGCAGTTGGAATTCCAGCACTGCTACTTGCTAACTTATATGAGCTTGAACAATTTATTGCTCCTGTCTTGGTTTCAGCTTCCTTACTGCTAAATGAGGATAATATATCTCATACTACATTTCTGCTGTGAAAATTAATAATAAAATTAATAATATGGTGCCTGGCACAATGCACGCACTTAAAAATGCTAGCTGCTATCATTATCATAAAGAGGTTCTCTATTAATATCAGGGCTCATATTCATTAGTAATTACTTTTTACCTTTCAAAATACTTATAGCGATTCTTTCCAGTAACATCAGGATCTTCACAGACTTCTTTAGGAATCTTAAAAGAAGTGTCAGTTCTAAAACAAAGCAGGAAAATATTCAAGTCTAACATATAATTGCCAAATATAATTTCTATTTAATATTTCCATCTCTATAAATTAGGAGATACAAGGGTATCTCAGATTGAGAGCAAAATCTTCTATAACACGTATCTGACTGACCTATATCTCAGATGAGATACAATTACTTTCCCTGAGCCAGGAAACCAGGAGCTAACAAGAAGTGAAGAAAAAAGCCAATTTATGAAATCCCACATTAAAAAAAGAAATGCCCACTTTTAATTAATAGCACATGAGAATAAAAATGTTTTAAAGGCAACTTTTTATGTCCAGTCTGAGGGGTAGAATTTTTGTTTAATTTACTAGGTATAACTTGGAAATATAATTAAAAGAATAAGGAATTCAAGAGACTTGTCTCTGAAGGTGCTTTGGCTACAAGTCTCCAAAAAATACATTTAGATACTAGCAGAAAAGTACACTCGCAATTTCTAACATGGATCAAAGGAATAACAAATTCAGTCACCTCAATCTTTGGTGGCAAGATGTCATTTAATATATGTATATATTAAATCACAGCAACCTTCTGAGAACATCTACTAACCAATAAACCTATAACCATTGCTCCTGAATCAGGCTTGTTTCGGTCAAAGAGGTTAAGAGAGAGAATTCGGGGTCAATTGGCTTAGGTATAACATCACAATTGTTCATTTTAAAATAATGCAGAATAAATAAATATTTTAATAAGAAAAATGCATTCATGAAGAACATAAAGCAGCAGTTGAAGCTACTTGACACTTACGTGACAAGTTGCCGGAGGACTTCTCTGTGTTTCTCCTCATGTCCCTTCCATTTCCGACTGATGAATGGTGGCACGGGATCTGCCTTGCTCCAATATAGAGAATATCGTGGATAATGGATCAGATTACTGAACATGGTTCTAAATCTGGGAACTTTCCTCTAATGTTAGGATGGAGAGGCAGGGAGAAAAAGGACAAAATTATACCATCAGATTTTCTAAAATATTTTACTTATATTGTAAACATTTTTAAGAGGTACAAAAGAGTGTATATGGTATAGAAAGGAGGGTTATTGGTATATGCATAGAATATCTCTAGAAGGATACCCCAAAAACTGATGACAATGGATGATTTCATGAAAGAGGCAGGGGGGTTAGAATTTACTTCATACTGTATACGCTTTTGTACTTCTTGAATTCTTTTAATACAGACATATGTTACTTTTCCCATTGAAATAAATTAGGCTAAAATGAGTCCTTTATTCACTACCAATTAATTAATCCTCAGTTTGGCCACAAGTATCAAGATACCTTATCTCCTAGTAATCATGGCAAAGTAATTTCTGCAGAATATAAAATCCAGTGGAGATTTTTTGATAAGTCAATCTCACAAGTGCAGTTAGCCAAACTAGATGGTTCCGATTCATTAGGCTGCCTTCATGGAGGAATTAGACCTACCAGTCTGCTGCGACTCAAGATGGCTTGCATATTTGCCTGTGCCTGGTCTTTCTCACTTGACACAATAAATAATGGATCTGCGAAATAAAAAATAAGGTAGTATAAAGAATAGAACATATCTACTCATAGGCTGAGAATAATGGCAAAGCAAGGTAATTTGTTAATTGGGAAACAAATTTAAAAATTTAGATATTGGCCAGCTCTGCAACAGCTCGTAGCCTTGTTACTCTACCACCAGTGAGAGTCTCTTAGATGCATTTCTTTTCTATGTATCCCAAAGTCGGTTTACAGAACTGGAATGCAAAAAAGGCCTAACATAGTCTCAAATACCATAGCCTAAACATGCTTTCTTCTATTTTATGAACAAACCACCTTCTGGGACTGGGTCTGGGTCTGGGTCGCCCAGAAAATAGTCCAAGAGGAAAGCACTATGCCCATTTGCAAGTAAAGAAACAATAAATTTGGACACTACCTCCCATATTCAGTACACAGAGAAGATACAAACTCTTAACAGCATGTCATCTCCGAACTGGTAGACATGGTAAGAAAATATTATTCTCTAATACGAGATAAAATAAAATCAGCTATCTTCAGAATTCACCCCTTAAGTTTATAAGCATGTTAATGATGGGACAAAGTTATTTCTCCAAAGAAACAAAAGACTGTCCTGCTGTAATAATTATCTGCTTATTAGGTATATCTTTAAAGTGATGAAGCATATTCATGATTTTCTACCATCCCTTAAAATCAGATAATTTGACATTAAATTCACAGCAACCTTCAGATGTAAACTTGATTTCCCAAGTAGACATCTATTAAGAAACAAATACCCTGACCAACTAGTCTAGATGACTTGGTAACATATATTTCTCCACAGAAATTAATAAATTAGTATTGTGAATTAGAAATAACTCTCTTTTGAATTTCGATAATGTGAGTCAATTCTTAGGGCCTAATAACTCCTTGGTTACCCAACAGAAAAGATTTATTGGATGCAGAAAATTTGATATTCCCACCAAGGCTGAAAAGCGACAAGAGGCTCAGGTTCTCTTTACTCTTTCATTCAAGAAATATTTATTGACTGGCTACTATGTTCTAGGTGCTTGGAACACATCAATGACAAGGTAAAGATCCCTGACTTCATGGGAGAAAGGCAATAAACAACAACACAAGAAATTAGCAAATTATATAACAGAGTTAGGGGGTAACAAGTGCTACTGAAAAAAAAGAGGAGAGCAGTGTGAGGGAGACTGAGTTGCATTTTTGCATAGGGTCGTGAGAGTGGGCCTCATTGAGAAGGTGACATTCAAGGAGACTTGAAAGTGAGGTTAGATTTGTAGTTATCTGGAAGAAGAGCATTCCAGAGGAAAAAACTAGAACAAAAGCCCTAGGATGGTGGCATGCCTGACATGTTTGAAGAACAGCAAACAGACCAATAGGATGGAAACAGTGAGAGAGAGAAAAAAACAATGGATAAAAACGTCAGAGAAGTTACAAGGGGCCTAGATCACAGGGCTTTGTAGGCCACTAAAACGACTTTGGCGTTTAATCTGAGTAACAAGGGGAACCATTGCAAGATTTGGATGCAAGGACTGACACAATCTGACATATGTTTAAATATTCATTGTGGCTGCCCAATTAAGAACAGACTGTAGAGAAGCAATGGAATAGGTAGGGAGAAAACTATTAGGAAGCTCATGCAGCAATCTAGAAGAGACGATGGTGGTTTGCACCACAGCGGTAGCAAGAGAAGTGATGAAAGTGGCAGGATTCTAGCTATATTTTTAAGTTAGAGCAGAAAGGACTTGTTAATGGGTTGGAACGGTGTGAGAGAGACAGAGGAGGCAATGATGGCTTCAAGATTTTTGGACTCAGCAACTAAAGGATGGGGCTGGCATCCATTGATATAGGAAAGCCTGTGGAGGAGCAGGTTTGTGGGGAGAACATCAGGAAAACGTGTCTAGTATATGTCCAAGTGGAGATAGAAAGTCAGCAATACAATATACAAGTCTAGAGTTTGGGAGGTAAGTCCAAACTGGTGAAATAAATTGGGTATCATCAGTCTTTAGATATATCCTTCTTTAGCTGCATCACTCAAATCCATATCTACCATTCAGGTTGGGAAGTGATGAAAAGTGGGCTGATTAGCAGTGAAGAGTCCAGATTTTATGGCCTCAAATGATAGGCTAGTGAATTGGAAGGCAGAATGAATGCACCTGTTTGAAGAGAAAGACGAACATAGCTTCAACATCTCTGATATACTGGGAATAGTATGGAATAAAGGGAAATTTCTATTCATACTCTTAAGTGTTTTAAAAGATACGGGCCTATGTTTGCAATTGTGTTATGCATCTGACATTAGTTTAGTATGCATTTCCCCTGAGTCTGAATAATAAATAATAAACCATTTTACTCTTATTCCCATAAGGAGTGTGAAGGAGTTTTACTCTTATTCCCATATGGAGTCTTGCCCTCCATAGATGATAATGACATAATACTGTATGATTTGTGACTACACATTCTGCAACAGATCTTACAACTGTGATCATAATCAGTGCTGAAAAGGCAGTGGAAAGGTCTGTGAGATGCCCAAGTAAAGCAGTCACCAGGTATCGCCTGCTTACTTTTAGACAGGTAGTAAGTGCTTTACATGCAATATTCCATTTAATTCTCACAAAAACACAATTAGGTAGATGCTAGGCCTCCATTTTATAGGTGAGAAAACTGAGGCTTCAAGAAGTTAGCAACTCACTGATTGGCAGGATTTGAACTCCAATCCTTCTGTCCCCCAGACCTAATGTTATTGAAAGCCTATGAATTTTATGGGGGAAACTTTCCCATGGAAATCGTGAGAGAGGCCTAGGGAAATTTTCCCATGGAAATCGTGAGAGAGCCCCTCAGCCAATCTATGAGTATTGGAGAAACAGTTCTAACAAGCCCAGGAAATTGTCACAACCAAGTAATGGTGAGAGAAAGTGTTTCAAACCCCAAGACATAATGATTACTTTTAGGGGAAAGTATAATAAATTGCAGATTCTAGTGGGAAAGAAAGAAGAAAGGAGCTCATGATAAACCCAAAAAGTATTTTAAAATATTTTTAGAAGCTAGGAAAATAAATCATATTTTTAAAAGACTTGAATTACCAGGGCAGTAGTGTAGCTACTAATCCGTCAACAAATAGTCAGATTCAGGGAAGTGACAAAGCATGGTGAGCACTTCAAGAGAGATATTTGATACACAGCATTCACACACAAAATGGAGTGAAATGCAAAATGGTACATAAATGAGGTAAGATTGATAAAGGAATGATGGTAACTGTAAAGTACTATGTAAATGTAAGGTATCTGCATCTATCTTAATTGCTACAGTGATCAGAAGGGTAAAACATTTAGTGAAGATATCCAAGCAAAGCTTCCTAGAGCAGCAAAAGCTTTGCATAGACAATTAACTACACTGAAAGGCCATTGGGTTTGAGGGGTGGGGTCAGGGGAAGGGTGACAGAGCTTGGAAAGGTGTTTATATTTGTACCAGTGACTTCCACATCCACCCCATCACAGTTCTTTCTGCCACGATGGAAATATGACTCAAACCAGTTAACTCAGAGGCTGGTCAACAATCTACCCCATTTATCTCTTCAATTTTCAGCTAAGACACATGAGAACTCTGTACAATTGGTGGTGAGCTTAAGGCTAAGAAGTCATGTAGAGTGCCACCCCAGTCCCTGTCATAGTAAAAGAAAGCATACACAAGGCTTTCTGTCAGACGGAAGAAGGAAGCATATACACAGAAGGAAGCAGGATAAAGTACAGGACGCCCAGTTAAATTTGAATTTCAGATAAACAATGAATAACTTTTTATATAAACATGTCCCAAATATTGCATAGGACTGAAAATTTGTACTAAAATAGTGTTTGTTGTTTATCTCCAATTCACATTTAACTGTGCATCCTGTACTTTCATGTGCTGAATCTGCCAACCCTAACAGGGGGAAAGACCGTAAGGTCCCAGAAATCAAAAGAAACCATCGACAAAATAAAGAGGCAACCAACTGAATAAGAGAAGATTTTTGCAAACAGTGCCTCCGATAAGGGGCTAATATCCAAAATATACAAGCAACTTGTGAAGCTCAACAGCAACAACAACAACAACAACAACAACAACAAAAACAACCCAATTGAAAAATGGGCAGAGGGCCTGAAGAGACATTTTTCCAAAGAGGACATACAAATGGCAAATAGACATATGAAAAAATGCTCAACATCACTAATCATCAGAGAAATGCAAATCAAAACCACAATGAGATATCACCTCACCCCAGTCAGAATGGCTTTCATCAACAAGACAAATAGCAACAAGTGTTGGAGAGGCTGTGGAGAAAAAGGAACCCTCATACACTGTTGTCTGGTGCAGCCGGTTATGGAAGGCAGTGTGGAGGTTCCTCAAAAAATTACGAATAGAATTACCATATGACCCAGCAATCCCTCTCCTGGGTATCTACCCAAAGAATTTGAAAACATTTATACATAAAGACACGTGTGCTCCAATGTTCATTGCAGCTTTGTTTACAGTGGCCAAGACATGGAAACAACCAAAATGTCCTTCGATAGATGAATGGATAAAGAAGTTGTGGTATATATACACAATGGAATACTATTCGGCAGCAAGAAAAGATGATATAGGAACATTTGTGACAACATGGATGGATCTTGAGAGTATAATTCTAAGAGAAATAAGTCAGAAAGAAAAAGCAGAGAACCCTATGATTTCACTGATATGAGGTATACAAACCAAAAACAACAAAAGAACAAGACGAACAAATGAGAAACAAAAACTCATAGACACAGACAATAGTTTAGTGGTTACCAGAGGGTAAGGGGGTTGGGGGGAGGGAGATGCGGGTAAGGGGGATCAAATATATGGTGATGGAAGGAGAACTGACTCTGGGTGGTGAACACACAGTGGGATTTATAGATGATATAATACAGAATTATACACCTGAAATTATGTAATTTCACTAACAATTGTCACCCCAATAAATTTAAAAAAATAAATTAATTTAAAAAAATAAACTGGGGCTTTATTGGCCCAAAAGGACCCAGTGGACCTAGTTTATAAGCAGTGCTTTGATGGATAAGAATAAGTTTAAAGAAAAAGAGAAAACGAAAACCAAAGGTGAGATACACTGGCACTTCTTCACTGAGAATGCCAAATTTGGAGGTGCCAGAGAACCGGAGCGGGAAGGTTATTCTTGTTGGGCATTTTATGCAGTTTGAACGTGGGGAGTGTTAAGTGACTCTCCAAATCTGAAAATCATTGCATACTTTTCTGGACGCTGAAACTCCCGTAACAGGCTTCAGTAAAATCGTTTAGGGATGTGCAAATTATCAGAAAAAGAGTCAGGCGGCGCCGCGCGTCGCTGAGACGCAGAGCCGCTTCCGAGGCGCCCGGGAGAGCGCCCCCGCGCGGACGGCTCGGAGCTGCCCCCAACCAATGAAAGGACAACTGCGGGCCAGGGATGGGTCCTGAGGCTTGTCTTTGGTTCGCGCTTTCCTGGCCAGGTCCCACCGTCTCGAAGCCCATCTGTCCCAGGAGTAAACAACTCAGGAAGGAGGTCTGGAGCCGCCCTTACCGTACAGGAAATCATATGTTCGACTGGGGGGGACTTTGCCCCAGTCCCCCGACTTCTCCCCGCACCGGGTTTGAGACCCCTGCGGCTTGGCCTGGGGCTCCTCGATGGTCACTACGTGGCTCATGGTGCCTCCACGTCCCTCCGGCCAGCGGGGTAACAACTA
Source organism: Rhinolophus hipposideros (assembly GCF_964194185.1). NCBI lineage: Eukaryota > Metazoa > Chordata > Mammalia > Chiroptera > Rhinolophidae > Rhinolophus > Rhinolophus hipposideros. The sequence continues at coordinate 46,404,893 of NC_138048.1, read as the reverse complement.
GGTAGGCCGGGCTGCGGCGTTCATCGTAGCTATGGTAACCTTCACTGGCACTCCAGGGTGAGGGGCGGGGCGAGGGTGAGGGGCGGGGTTGGCGTGTGGGAGAGGTAGGGTGAGGATACGCCAGCGGGGGGGCGAGGCGCGGGAGAGGAAGGAGGGCGGAAAGGGCTTTGGGGAGGCTAGGGCCAGGGAGCGGAGGGGCAGAAAGCACGGAAGAAGGGCAGACTTGGGGAGAGGAGAGAACGGGTGGGGAAGAGGCACAGTCAGCCTCACTGCCCACTACATTCCCGAGACAGATCCTCGAGCTTTCATCCGCCCATTCAGGGTTAACGCCGCAGGGCCGGAGGCTGAGGAAAAGGCTGCTGCTCAAATCTAGCGATTTGCCATTAAACGCTGTATCCTCCTTCGGAAATCTCTGCAAAATCTCAGAACATTCTGGAATATGTGGGCGCTTTCGTTTCGGACATCCCCTGTCCGCGGGGCTTCTGCGAGGTGAGGGATCCAAGCTCCTGCACACTGGGCCTTGGCTCACTGCGCTCGGGCTCCACCGGCGTCAGCGAAGGTGGGCGCGGTAATTAGTAACTGTTGCTCGGCAGGCTGCTACCGCTTACTGAGAGCCCTGGGCGTCAAATCAACTGAAGATTACGTGGTGTAGGCACTAGCTCTGCTTTTTAAAACGTTTATTATGGAAAATTTTAAACATAGGGAAAAATGAATCCACTTTCAATAATGAACCCTTATGTACCCATCACCAAGAGTCAACAATTATCAACATTTTGCCAATCTCTTTTTATATCTCCCCTCCCCTCTTCTTGCTTGAATATTTTAAAACAAATCCCAGATATTACTTTACCGTTGAATTAATCTGCATGTCAAACTGATACGGATTTTTTTTAAAAAAAGTTTAACCACCAATGTCACATCTAACAAAATAATTCCTTCATATCATCTCATACCCAGTACATATTCAGATTCTCCTGGTTGGGTCCAAGATGTCATTTAATAGTTGGTTTGTTCTGATTGAAAGATACAGAAAAAGTCACATTGCATTTTGGTATGCCTCAAGTTTTTTATCCTAGAAAAATGGTTCTAATACTTTCAATAATTTTCTTTATACCTGGGATTCTTCTATTTAAAAGAAATACTTTCTCTCATCAACAACTCATTGGTTACCCTGAAATACAGGGATCTTAGAAGAAAGATTGGAAAAATACTGGATTCTTTCACTTTATTATCAGATTTCAAAGAAATAAGTTGGTGCCCTAGCAACCTCCAATGTTAACCAATAAGGGTTTGTTTGTTTATGAATGTGTGCATTTTTACATATGTGATGTTTAATCCATTATGAGCATTCTTTATGATGCTTAAATTATCCCATTAGGCTAGTGGCACACCATAGAGTTGGCCTCTTTGTCCTTTTGATGTCATTCACAGACACACCTCCCAACCTGCTGTTTCTCTTTCCACACGGACTCCTGGTTTTATTTTCTCTACTCCTACACGTCTGGGGTTTTTGCAAACCAGCCATATACCTTGTCACCTCCAAGCATTTATTTGCTCAAGCTGATTCCTTTGCCTAAAATGGCTTTTCCTATTTATTCCCCCAACTAATTTAGGTATCCTTCAAGCCTCAGCGCTAATTCTGCACCTTTATGCGGTTTCCGCAAATTCCCCCCGAGTGAGGCTTCATTGTTTCTTCCAATGCTGTCTAGCACCAAAAGCGTTGACTCCCTTGTATTAGTAACAGTTTTCAACTCTGCTTTCCACAACTGGGAGATCACTGAGGGCAGAGGTCTTCATCCTTCTGTATGTCTGAAGTAACTGCTACATGAAAGAAAGCTTAATAAAATGATTCCTAAATGAATAAACCCATCTGTTTGTTAAAAAACTTACTGTCTACTATGAAATAGGTATTAAGATTTTGAGATAATTTGTACAACTCATTGGATGGAGAAAACACACAAGCAAAATACAGTGTTATAATGGTATAATATTTTTCTGTCTCTGGGTATAGGTACATTTCTCACTTTCTGTTCCTTCTCCCCAGGAAGCTCCTCACCCTGCCTCTCCCATTTTCTCACTGCTGACTCCTCATCATTTGAGGTCTCAGCTAAAATGTCTCCTTCTCAGAAAGACTTTTCTTCATTCTATCAGACAAATTATCTGAAGTAGCCAATAGCCAGCCCCCTACATAAACACATCAGAAGACACTAACCAATAGAATATGTCAACCGTGATAGGATATATGTGACTATGTAATTATCTTTCATAGATGGGGGTGGGGAAGATGTACAAAGGTGTATTACCACTAGTTTGGGGTAATATTGTTACCCAGCAAGAAATGACTAACATGCAATCTTTATGAAATTAGGTTCTGTCTTTTAGTTTACCAATATAGCAGAAACTTTGATATTGGAGAGGGGTACTAATTAATAATAAAATTTCATTAAAAAGAACGTTATACTTTGCCATATTGGGAGACAGTTCTTCATGGGTCTCTCATGTATCCGTTTGTCTTAAATAAGCAAAGAAAAAAAAGGGAGGGGAGAACTATTTGCCTTTTTTCCTTTGTTTGTGTAGGAGACAGCTTGAACAATAGAAACAGTGTCTGCCTCCAGAACAAAGGGTAAATTTGTTTACAGCATTAGAAGTCAAGGATAGTGTTTTCCTTTGAGCAAAGGACAGGCGCCCATTATTATAACTGCCCATTATTAAAGACTTGGGTTTCCTAAACTCACTGTTCCTTTCTTGTGATGCAACCCAGTGTGTAAGCAGATGTCATCTAGCCTTCTTCACATCACCCTGTGGGAACTGGGGCTCAGGAAACTATCACAAAAATGCTGATACTTTGCTGCTACTGCTTTGAGTAATAAATTATCCTTCATCTCTGACCCAGCAGTTTTCTGCCTTCTACCACCAATCATGGAACTGTGGCAGGCAAATAGGGCAAAACTTGAAAAACGGTAGAGAATTATGTATAGCACGTACTTACCTGTGGATATTGGAAAGCATTTTTCTGTAGATGCAGAAATGTAAATACTATGTAAAATTACCTCTGAACCTAGTAACCAGGCAAGTGAGAATTCAAGTCTTCTAATTCTTCTCTCTCAGCATATGGTATTACTCCTTCTCTACCAACCTTCACTACCCACCCTTACTTGATAAAGTCTCCATACCTGGGATTAATTAGGCATGAAAATAGCTCAGAATACCTTTATCACGGAGGAATTTTAGAAAGTATTTCCTTAGTTGTTGCTTGTTACAGTAGCAGGGCTGTCATCCCATCCACAGACTGACTACTTGGTGCCATTCATAGCTAATGTCCACCTTCAGTACCATACAATAACATTGTACAAAGAAAAAGTTCATTATACTCACCATTTAATTTCTTGCTGTCTACTGTATTAGCAATTATAGCACTAACAAAGAGCCCCAATGGCTTAAAATAGGAGAATATTGCTGGTTAAAATCAGAATTAGGGAGTGATTGCTTCTCGGCCTTTTGGCTAAGATAAAAAAAAAGGTACTAATCAAACTAAACTCAGGGTTGCCCCTGTAAAACAGATGGTTGAATCCAATCTTTTATTATTTAGTCTCTACATACTACCTACTCTCAATTTAATCTACAATTACAGCTCTAAAAATTGTGTTTTGAGGGGGGAGTAGGTTATTGAAATTTTTCATAAGGTAGAATGGGAAATACTGAATTTCATTGTGTTATACTCCTACTTTTCTTTTAATACTAAGACCATCCCACAAGTCTAAAGACATTTAGGCTGGGTAATAAAAGTAAAGCATGACTGTTAATGTAAAAATCAATAATTGACCTTAAAGCTTACTTATTCATAAATTAAAAGGCAAAAGAAATGTGGGTTAGCTGTACCATGTGTGGGTTAGCTGTACCATTCTGAAACGGGGAGAGTTAAGTAGCTGGATATAAGTGATTAAATATTTTACTTTGGAGAACATCCTTTGGTCTTTTCTTTCAAAGGCAGAAGAGTATTCCATCCCTAAGAAGCAGTTGTTTAAAGAGTTTAAGAGACACAGTGCTCAGGGAGGAAACCAAGAGGTCTTGAATAACATGTTGAACACAGTAAGTTAAAAGAAGTAGGGGGGGGGAACTGCGGGCAAAGAGCTGTTACCCCACTTCTCTGCCTGAGGCCTGCCAATACTAGCTGACCCTGAGGAAGTCACTGAGAGTCTTGTCACTACAAGTACCCTCTCTTTACTGAAGCAGGGAAGGAGAGTGGGCCATTTTTTCAATTGCAGAAAGTCTGTTTCAGTCTTTTGGTCTATAATCTGTCTACAGTTCATCTCAAGTTTCTTAACTCCTTAAACTTAGCTATTTTTTTCTCTTACTTGTTCATTTTCTTTTTCTTTTTTTTAAAGATTTTATTGGGGAAGGGGAACATGACTTTATTGGGGAACAGTGTGTATTTCCAGGACTTTTTTCCAAGTCAAGTTACTGTCCTTTCAGTTTTAGTTGTGGAGGGCGCAGCTCGGCTCCAGGTCCAGTTGCCTGTGTTAGTTGCAGGGGGCGCTGCCCACCATCCCTTGCGGGAGTTAAGGAATCCAACCGGCAACCTTGTGGGTGAGAGCCCACTGGCCCATGTGGGAATCGAACCGGCAGCCTTCGGAGTTAGGAGCACGGAGCTCCAACTGCCTGAGCCACCGGGCTGGCCCACTTGTTCATTTTCTAGATACAAAAATTAGAAGTGCAATTCAATACAGATTAATGATTGATTTTAAAATAGGTTAATATTCACCTTGCATTTAGACAAATTAAGTGGGATAGTAGATAGAACACAGACCTTAGAGGGCATGAGGTTATAAAGCATAGAGCATATAGTCAATAATATGGTAATTACTGTGTATAGTGCCAGATGGGTAATATAGTTAGGGGGATCGTTTCTTAAATTATATAAATGTCTAACCACTATGCTGTACACCTGAAATTAATATAAAATAATATTGAATGTCAACTGTAATTGAAAAATTTAAAAGGGGAGGGACCGTGAAGGGAAATAAGAGGTTCAAATTTCCAGGTTTAAAACAAACACGTCATGGGGATGTAATGTACAGCACAGGGAATACAGCTCATAATACTGTGACAGCGCGGCACAGTGTCAGATGGTTTTTGGACTTGTCATGATCACTTCTTTAGGCATACAAATGTTAAATAACTATGGTGTGCACCTGAAACTAATATAATATGCATTAGCTATATTTTAATAAAAATCTTTAAAAATAAAAATAAACTGTACCCTTTCAGCCCGCCTCCCCGATCCTGCGCAGAAGAGGTGCCCTCCCATTGTCTCACTCAGCCTCCCCTGCGCAGGCGCTCTTTTTCTCCTCGCTCACGCCCATCCGTCCGAGAGGCAGGACTTCCTGTCCTTTCCGGAGCGACTCCCGGAAGTGACTGGGGGCAAAGTGGCTTCTGCGGTGGCTGGGAGAGTTGAATGTGTCTGTGCTAATTGCTGCTTTGGGCTTGAAAGATGCCGGGTGTGGTGGCCGCGAGCCCGCTCCCGTCTGAGACGCAGGAGAAGAAGCCACTGAAGCCCTGCTGCGCCTGCCCGGAGACCAAGAAGGCGCGCGATGCGTGGTCAGTGCGCAGCCTGGGAGGGGGGCGCCGCTGCGCCCCTCGCCTCTTTCCCGTGCTTCCGCTCTCAGCCGCCCCTTGGGCTCGTGGTGGCCGTCGCTTTGCTGCGGGGGCGCTCTTTGGGGTTACGTGGGCCCGGTAGGCTCCCTGTCGGCTGTCTTATTGCCGGTGCGAGCGCGGCCCGGAAACGGATGGAGGGCTAGGCCAGAGGTCAGAGTCCCCCGGCCCGCCGCGCACGCGCACTGCTTACTGGGAAGGGGTTGTGATCACGTGTTGTGTGTGTGTCAAGCGCTGCCTTAGGTCGGAAGACGTAGAAATGGGTTAACTTGCTCCTTGATTTAAAAGAGCTTCAAGTTAATGCAGACATATACCAGTGATTGCTGTACCCCGTGGGATGGACTGTGATGGAAGATTTGGCAAGGCCAAAGAGTAAAAATTTTCTGGTAATTTCTCCCAAAATGTAGACATAGGGCACAAGGCACATTTCTGAAAACTACTAGAGTTCCACTTATTTCTCCTATGCCTCCCACTGTCCCTCCCCATCTTAGGTGGATGATTTAAAAAATCAGGCCCTGACAGTAGGTGGCATAGTGTTCAGAATCAGTCTACGAAAGCTTTTGTTTTCATTTTGTGTAGCCTCTATTGTGGGACAAATATCAGCAGGGATTCTCAGATAATGTGAACGTACACCTCCCCAGCCCCTTTTTTGTCCTCCCATAAAGAAATCGTAACTGGCATAGTGGGGGTGGTTGTCCGAGCTCGGTGCTTTTCATTACTACTTCGTACTTTGCAGATATAACTGTGGAGAGAGAATTGAAAGATTACGATCTGATAACAGAAGTTGTTTACACAGGAATATTTGAATTCTGGTCCACCAACTTGGACCTTGAGCAAATTATTTAGCATATCTGTCTAATGCATCTGTGCAATGGGCCTCAGGAAAGTATCTGCCTCCAAGATCAAGGGTTAATGATATAAGCCTCATCAAGCATCTAGCACAGTGTTTACAGCATGCCATGAATGATCAGGGAATGCTAGCTACTATCTTCATAAGGAGCTCGCCGTTTGCAGGCAGCCCTTGAGCTTTTGAAGAACCTGTAGGATTTAGATGGAAGGAGAACCTACCCTTCTTTAAATTCCTTTGGCATCAATTGCCTCAGACCACTATGGCTTCTCTCCAAATATCTATAGTCAGGAGTCAATTTTTTCTCATAATTGAATTTGGCGTAACTTGATTCTTGGCTAAAATTACATTTTCAGGCCCTAGAAAATAAGTTGTGTGGTCCTGTTCTTTACTTTGTGAATTTTACAAGTAAAAAGTTCTTTGATCGTTATGAGGGGGTCACATCAGACTGTTCTCAGCTGCCAGATCTTGTTTGCTATTTATGTTGTTGGGTGGCTTGTGATTAGAAGTAGATTTATTTGGGTATACTTGCATATAGGGCAGAATCAAAAATTTAACGCCTCTGTGATAGCAGGTAAAAAAATTAAGCTCTCCTTTAAACATTTTATTCAGGCAGTTAATTTCATTGTAGAACAGTATTCCTTGGATATGGACGAGAAGCAATATTTGATATGCATACTTGTTTCTTCTAATCAAATTCCCCCATGCGTATTTATTTCTTCTAATCAAATTCCCCCCAAATACTAGTTATGGAACATCTTCATGGGCATGGAAATACCACAAGAGCCAATAAAAACAAAACCATTTGGTGTAATAGCATTTTTTTAAAAAACTTCAGCTGCATGCTGTCAGATCCATGTTCTGCCTCACTTCCCATCACTGTTATGCATGCTTATTTACTACTATGTGCTTAATGCTCACTTTGTTAGATAACTAGTATATTTCGTTTTGTAGCATCATTGAGAAAGGAGAAGAGCACTGCGGACACCTAATTGAGGCCCACAAGGAGTGCATGAGAGCCCTGGGATTTAAGATATGAAATGGTGAGCATTGTACTTCTAATTAGGAAGGTAATAATACCGAGGCTTATTACTTCACATATCAGTATTGCTTTACAGACTTAGCAGTCATTGGGCAGCATTCTCTCTGAAAGGTGGTTCACCTGGTTAATGTAATATGCTGAAGTATCACTAAAACATAACTTTCCAGTTTCTAATGTAGGGAGTAAATGATTCTAACAAATTGAGAGACATTCAGTGGATTTGGGAAGGGGAGAATTAATTTTCAAGAAAGGGCTCGACAAAAGCCTTTAGTTATGTCAGAATCAGAAGGAATCATGGCTTAGGAAGTTCAAAATGCTCAGTTGTCTTAACTTAAAGGAACTAAAAGGGAAATGTTCTCTATTCTTTGCTTCTAATGTTATGGGTCTTTAGTAAGTGCTTTTAAATAGGGAGTAGGTAACAAATTGTGGCTATTTCTTTTGTACTGTCCTTTATTCTGATAAAACTAAAACCTCAGACCGTTCGTTGAAGAACTTGAAATCAAATTTTAATGCTGAAAGGGACCTTCAGTGATGTGTATGCAACAATACCCCAAATAAATGATTTTCTTTCCTTTGGAAGCTCTTCCTTGAATTCACCCCCACACTTCATTCAGGTCTGTTCAAAACTCTACTTATTAGAGAGGCTTTCCCTCAAATTTCATCTAAGATAGCATCCCGCTCCCATCACTATCCCAGCTCTGTTCCATAGACCTTTCTGTGATAATGAAAATGTACCGGCACTCTCCAGTATTGTAGCCACTAGGCATAGGTAGCTGTTGAGCTGTTGAAATGTGGTAGTAAAACTGAGGGACTGTCGTTTTAATTGTCGTTTGCATGGCTTTAGTCCAACTAGAAGGGTAGTTTTGAGAGAGTAGGATTTTCTGTTTCATTCACTGTCGTATCCCCAGGACCTCAAACAGCACTGGGCACTTAGTAGATGCTCAGTGGAAGGTTGTTAATTAAATGAATCAATAAATGAGGAAGCTAAGTCCTATAGGAGTGAAGTGACCCTTGAGATGGGCCGGCAGGATCAGAAGTGCAACCTGTCTCCAGGCAGACTCCCTCTGCTTTGTGCCAGCCCTCTCCACGCCACACATCCACTTTTAACTTAATAACAGCTGAGAGATAATGCCAAAGCCACATACCAACATCACAGTAACAGAGAGCCTGGGCTTCTTTTCCTTTCACCTCTTTCCTGCCCCTTTGGAATTTCATATATGGCCAGTGTTCCTCATTGAGCTGGGAAAAAGGAGGGGGAAGGAACCTGTCCCAAGCTGATAAGAAGTATCACATTGTACTGGAAAATAGTCTAGGCTGAAAGCCCTGAGGTCTCCTGATGTCTAGCTTAGCATGTGTTTTACTTCAGCTACACTTAATGTTCATTAAGACATCAATCCTCTCTGGGTTTTACTGTTTTCATTTATAAAAAGAGAACCACAGTAAATTTTGTGATTTTTATATATAGTATGTATATCTACTCTGTGTATACATGATACACTTAAGTGACTTTTAGAATAGATGGTCATTTAAAGAAACTCCTTGAATCATTTTGTAAAATAAGTAGATTTGGATAGGTGGGTGTTCTTACAAAGCATAAAATACCTATTGATTGTTTTTAAAGACATGCAATCTTAACATTTGTACATGATTTTCATGTTCTTTGTACACAGCCCCAGGGGAAAGCCCTGAGACTGGAAATCTGCATCGCTAAAAGGAGAGCAGGGAAAGATCAAAGAAAGAGGCTGGCCACCCCAGTGTGGTAATGGAGTAAATTTATTATAGTTCTCTTTTTATAAATGAAAACAGTAAAATCCAGAGAGGGTGAATGTCCTGAAGAACATTAATGGAGTCTATTAAGGGACACTTCCATACGAGGCCTGTTTTGGGTGGCTGTAAGACGAAATGGATCCCCGCACCGCTTGACAGGCGCCAGAGAATTATATACGGTAAAGGGGGAGGAATAGTCATGGGTGCTAGTACATGAAGGCTACAAGATACAGGAAATGACTTTACATGCTTGACCAGGTCGAGACGACGGCCTGTTCCAGGAACCAGTACATAGCAGGAGGCAAGGGGAGGGTGCTGATTGATGTCAGAATGCACAGTAGTTATAATTAGACAATCTGTAAGGCGGGTTTGCAGAAAGCAACCTCTGTTCTGGCCCCGGTCCAGCTTGTGGGACAGACGGGTCCCGTCATGGCACTGTCTGCTCCACACTTGTTCATAATCTAACTGTCTTCCTAGTCAGTTGTGTAAGCTGTTGGCTAGTGCTGAGCCTGCCTTGATAAAAAGTGATTTTTAAAAATGCTAATTTTAGGAACGTCAGAAGCTTCTCTTGGACTTAATGTGGACCACAAAGGTAGTACAATTGTTATAAGTAGCACATATGCATAAGGACCAGAAGATAATAGTTTTCTTATGTTATTAGGACAGAGAGTGAGAGTAATTCCTATGTATTTCATTTGTGTGTGAAAGAAAACACAAGAGCTTTGGATGTAGAAGACCTGATGTGTAATTGTGTGGTCTTGGGCAAATCCTTAACTTTCTGAACCTTAGTTTCTTCATCTGTAAAGGAGAGGTGATACATGACTAAACTACTTCATAGAGTCATTGTGATGATTAAATGACATATGTATGAATAGGCTTTGTAAACTGTCAGTAGAAACCAGAAAGGAATATACCATGTCTTGGGACTCGTGGATAGCAGACATTCAGTTGAGGTCTGTTGAATATATGACCTAATAATGTCTTTTTGAATTCTGGTTAAAGAACAACAGTCTGAATCAGTATAGGGCCTTTCTAAGAATTCAAAATGTCATGTTTTCATTTTCAGTGAAATAATACTTTTGGAAGAGGAATAGGTGTTTAGATCCCTATTGGTCCCAGGTGTCCTATTTCTCTAACCTCCGTGGGGAAATGGAGGAACAGTGAAGTCAAAAAAGACTTGCTCAAATTAAGAGGAGATAAGTGGTGGAATTAAAATTGTAATCTAGGTCTTTTATGTTCCCCAAATCACAGGCACTTTACACGTGACTCCTTGCACTTAATGGGGTTTTATTGGCAACATATTCATTCTTAGGATTGCACAGAGTCTTGACCATCAATCCTAAAACTTTACTATGAATGCCAGTTAGAAAGCCTTGTTGGTGAAATGCGTCAGTGTATATAACAAAGCAACCAGGTCATTGGCTATAGGGTAAATCCAACACTGCTGTCTGCACTGTTGTAAGATAAACTTAACTAAATTGATGTATCTTAGACTATTAGACCACATTTTTCTGAGAATAGCTTCAAAGGAAAAATAGTTTCTAAACTTAGGTCTTCTCAGTAATGATTATGAAAGTTCCGTAGTTCAAAAACCTTTGTAGATGTTAATGTTATTTCCTAAATAAGTCTTGGTTGTACCTTGAAATCAGTAGGTTGGGACTTAATATAAAAGTAGGCTACATTCAGCCAGAGATGTACCTTACAAATCACCTGAGAAGTATTTTCCAAAATTCTCAGGCCTGGGCCCCCATCTGCACCTGTTGCCTCAGAAACTCCTGGATAATTTTCAAGTGTTTTCCTCTTTAAGAACCACTGGCTTAAGCTGAAGAAGTAGAAGGGATAATGCTAAATATAAACTATATAAAGATTCAATAGTAACAAAGGCAGAGACTTGAAAACTCTGAAGGAAAAATAGGTGTGTGATGTGATGATTCCTAACACTTTCTTCCGTCTTATGACTGCTGCTTTCACTGAAAAAGAAAGAGGAACTTAGAACCTGCTTAGAAATGTAAGAGGAAATGGCAGCTACATAGTATCTTTCTGCCTGTAGGATTCAGAAGGAACTTGGAGAACTCAGTTTGGGGGCTAAAATCTTGAAAGAAATTAGAGAACTAGCCCTGAGTGGTGGTTTAACTGAACTTCGTTTTTATTGATCTTTCCTGCTCAAACTTTTCCTTAACTGTATTCTTCCTTTGAGCCTTTTAGAAAAGAGAGTTTAGATGTTTTATTGTTGATGAGGCTGATCTTTTCTAAACCAAACTAAATAGCTAGATGAGGGAAGCACTTGCATTAATTAGACTTGAATACCTGGCTAGCTCAAATTGCTTGCCTTTTTAACATTGTTCTCTGTCATTTGGGATAAGGACTGGGGGTGGCAGTGGGGGTGGGTAGGAGCTGTCTGGACAGAAGCCTGGTACTCACTGACTGGATCAGCAACCCGATCCTTTGCTACTCTCCCTTTTTGATCTTTCCAAGTAGATTTCAAAAGGGTTACCCTTATGTTGCCCTTGGGATTAAGTGAGTAACTTTCCACGGGAAGTGGCTTGTATACAGAGCTGACCTTCTGCCTTCCACTTCATGCATCTTTGCCACACATATTTGAATCAGCAAGGAGTTTGCAAATCTCTTCTTTTGAGTATCTGTAAAAATAAACTGCGGCAGCCTTTTTGGGAAGATGTTTTTTAGAAAATAAATACATACTTTTTACTTCAACAAAGACTTCTAAAGACTAAACAATGTAATGAACAGTTTCAATGATGTTTTTAGTTAGGCAAAACTAGACTTAAAATGTGAATCTTTTATTTCATGCCTGGTTTAGAATAATTGTGGCAGTTAGTTAATATGTAGTACTTGGCTGAGGAACTTATTTATAGTCGTCTTAATTCCTTAACTCCATAGGTCTGGCATGATGTTTGAAATCTGACTTTCTAAAATAAATCTTTTTCTGTAGGTGATCTGCTCTGTGAATAAGTAATTCTTGAAGAATGAAGATGACTTAATAATTTGAAGAGTTCTTTGATGAACTTTGATAAATGGAAAAAGTATTTATAATTTATTAAAAAAATAAGAAAAAAAATCCCTGGTGAAAAATCTTCAGGTGTGTTTCTTTCTGTGTTCCTCACATCCTCACGTGGCATTTATTTATTTATTTTTCTTAAAGGATATAGAATAAACAAATCTTGTTATACAAATTTCTTATGTTGTTGTGTCATTCAGGGAACTCTAGGTATTTGTTTTAAGGAGAAAACAGATACTGATCTCATCCAATGAAATCTCCAAAATCAGGCGCCTAGAAGTGAGACTATAACCCTTTACCAATTTGGAATGAATGTGGTCGCCATGTCCTCTCATTCAAGGTTTTATTTTTTATTTAACTTTTATTAAAGTCAAGAACTGGACAGGCCTTTTCAGACTTAATATTTTAAATCCTTATTGTTATTCTTTACTATTACTCTCTTTTGGGGAAGCAATTAGTTTAGATTTTGAACCATATTAGAGTGCCTTGGCTTGGAAGAGCTCAACTGTTTGACACAATCTTAGCTGGCTAGTTATATTGTGGGATAGACTAAGATCATAAGTTTAATGCCCAGGGGCCAGAGAGAGTTGTCTCTTATTAGTTAGGAGTTGGCCCAAGCCAGAGGCTGAATTGGTACAAATAAGTCACTAATGAAATAGCTCTATGCTACGCAGTGGTGATACCTGGAGTAGAACATACAGTGTGGTTCGCTTACTATAGCAACCCTGTGGTCCTGTTAGTTGCTTAAGGGCTAATGAAGCAATTGGTCATATTCTATCTTTTAAGTAAATTGAGTTTCAAGCCTCAACAAAAGATACTGAGGAACATAAGAATATATAGTGTTCAATGTCATTGTGTGATGAGAAAATTGCCCTTTATATAAAATAAAGCAGCGGAATTAAATTATTCCTTAGGATTCCTTCCTAGTTAATTAAGAGCATTGCTTTGAAGTGTGATAGCCTTAGTTTCAACAGCTGGTTATGTGACCTCAAGCAAGTCATCGCCTCTTTGGGTCTGTTTTCCCATCTGAAAGTAAAAAAGAAAGAAGCAGGCATAGTAGTAATACCTAATCTACAAGATTGCGAGTGTTAATTAAAATAGTGTATATAAAGCATTTGGCACAGTATCTAGCATTTAGTGTTATTAACATTCTCTGATTTTCATATTTTCACTTGAATATTTGGATATAATTATTTTAATACACACTTTACAGTTTGGGGAGCATTTTTCTAGGTCAAGAATAGAATCTTGGGGCCGGTCCAGTGGCTCAGGCAGTTAGAGTTCCGTGCTCCTAACGCCGAAGGCTGCCGGTTCGATTCCCACATGGGCCAGTGGGCTCTCAACCACAAGGTTGCCAGTTCAATTCCTTGAGTCCCGCAAGGGATGGTGGGCAGCTCCGTCTGCAACTAAGATTGAACACAGCATCTTGAGCTGAGCTGCCACTGAGCTCCCGAATGGCTCAGTTGGTTGGAGCGCGTCCTTTCAACTACAAGGTTGCCGGTTCGACTGCTCCTCCTGCAACTAGCAATGGCAACTGGACCCGGAGCTGAGCTGTGCTCTCCACAACTAAGACTGAAAGGACAACTTGAAGCTGAACGGCAACCTCCACAACTAAGATTGAAACGACAACAACTTGACTTGGAAAAAAGTCCTGGAAGTACACACTGTTCCCCAATGAAGTCCTGTTCCCCTTCCCCAGTAAAATCTTAAAAAAAAAAAAAAAAAAGGAATAGAATCTTGGACTGCTAAGATAGCTATGAACCAACTTTTCATCTAATACAGATCCCTGGCAGATAGTTATCCAAACTCTGCTTGAATATATCCTGGGACTACAAAAAGGAAAAAAAATTGTCATAACCTTATTACCCAACGTTAATTTTTGATGTATGCTATTCCAGATTTTTCATATGCATTTATACATTTTTAAAACAAAAAGATCATTTTTCTATGCTACATATTTTTAATGAGTTAATAATATTAATTGCCTTTTTTCCTTAATGTTTTACCATCAATGAGTATAGTTCTACAACGTGATTTGTGTTGGCTATGTATAAATCTACTCTGGCTTACGATAAGTTAACCAATTCCCTGTTATTTGTACCTTCAGTCATTAAACAAGTGTTTTATAGCATGCCTGCTGTATGTCATATACCATTCTAGGAATTGGAACTTATTCTTGTATAGAGTACATACCAGGTACCTAATTCTGATTTTTTGGGGGGAGGCAGGGGATATGTTGTTGGTTGGTTTTATGGAAATGTAAGGAAGAAATCATCTGAAATCCCACCAGTCTACAATAGAGCCACTACCTGTGACCTTCATGGCATTCATCTCTTTCTGCATGTATGCACTCTTTGTACTTTTTCTTTTTTTACTCCATAATACTGCAGTGGAAGTTTCATAGGAAAGTCTTTACAAGCATCCTTTACTAAGCACTAGCTAAGGATGGGCCAGAGGCTATGTTACTTTCAAGACTTTGGATGAGTACTGCCTGACCTCCAGAAAAGGGGTACCCTTTTGTGTGTTAGTATCAGAGGGTGCCTATTTCCCTAAACTCTTCACAAGGTTAATTTTTTTCAACCTTTGCCAGTTCGATAAGCTCACCTGATTTGTAAAGGAACTAAAGCACCCTTCTTTATGTCTGCCATAGTTAATGATACATCTCATAAGACCTGCCCATCCTTCCCTAGTGCTTAAGTCTTCCCAAAGAGTATGTGCATCATTTTGGTACTGATGATAAGAGATGTCACCACCATAAATTGGAAAATGAAAAACTTAGCTTCCCAGCAGGTGACCACCACATTCTGACATACTTCTGTGCTAAGCCTCTGCTATTCACAATAATTCCCCAACTCTTAAAGATACATTTACACTATTCTCTCTAATTGGTTCCTTTTGTCTAAACTTGAACTGGTTGATGAAGGTTGATGAGAACAGGATCATGGCCCTAGGCATGGCCTAGGCAAGGCCTACCTTAGGACAACTGTACCTTCCATAGGTCTGATGTGAGGCTGATGGAAAAACTATAACCCCCATTTTACATTCAGGTAAGTACAGACATTCAGAGAGTTTAAGAAGTTGATCTGGTCAAATAGCTTGTGATCTGGGATGTGAGCTCTGGTCATTAGAATTCAGGCCCAATGCTCTTTCCTGTACCGGGTGTGTAATATAAACATCATGTGTCGTAAGTTCATTTCTTCAGTACATAATTATTAAAGGAGCTGCCCTACGTGTTGAGTATTCATGTGTGAATCAGACATCTTGTCCTCAACGAGATGGGAAGCTATTTGACTCAATATTTACATACATTATGCCAATTATGTGCTAAGTAATGAACAAAGCTTAGTAACACATGGACCCTGCTCTCAAAGAGCTTATAGTCTAGTGGGTATATGTATATAAGTTATAAAAATATAAAGTTGAATCCTCAGGGCTATGAATGTGTGACTATATCGAGTGTTAATTGAACTATTAAAAACTGCTAGATGATAGTTCCATCTGTGTTGATGATGGAGCTTTTGAAAGCAAGTAATAGGAAATCCTCAGCAAGGAAAACAACTGGAACTCCAGCATTAGCCCAAGCTCTGTGTGCAATAACAGGCTCAGTGATGCTGTGACTCAAGTTATTTTCATCTCGGAGCTCTTACTTGCAGGACTGATGAAGCCAATCATGTAGGTTATTGTTCAAGTCTTGCACAAGAAAAACCATTCCCAAGGTATGAGTTCTCTTTTTTAGTCTGATTGAGCCAAATTAGGGTATATGTATTTTTATGGACCAATAATAGTTGTCAGCAGAATGTCATCTAATTGGCTTTAACAGAAACCCCCTTTTGCCCCCCCGGGATCCATGTGTAAGATAATGCAAAACTAATTCTGTTACAAGGAGGAAGAGAAAAATGGATATTGAGTAGATGACCAGTTTACCACTAACCCATCTTGTTCACTTAACAACCAAGTCATCCTGAGTTTAGAGGAGCAATTCCTCCCATAGTTCACTCAAACTTTTGAGAGAAAATTATTGGTAAAAATGTTAAGTAGTCTGATGTTCAGTTTTCATAAACTTAAGACAACTGTTCTGTTCAGAGAACTATTCTATGAAAAGTAGTCCTGAGTGAGATCAGCGAAATCTGAATTGGGATGCATTCAACTGCAAGTACCAAATACAAGCTGCAGTGGCTTAAGGAATAAAGACATTTCCTGTCTTGAAGTCTGGAGGTTGAAAGTTCAAGGTTTGAGACAGTGGCTCAATAATGCTCTGAAGTACTGAGGCTGATTCTGTTTTTCTTCTCTTTACCCTTCTCATCCTTAGGCATGTCGTATCATGGCTATGGTAGCTTCTAATGTCACACTGTCGCACAACTGTATTCAAGCCAGGACGAAAAGGAGCACCTCCCGACTGTGTGAGGGAGTATGTATACTTTTTCCCCGAAGTTCCCATACACACTTCCTCATATCTCGTTGGTGACAGGCCCACCCTTAAACTTTTTGCCATCAATGGGAATGGGATCTCTTGCTTGTCTTTGACCAGTCTTATTTCTAAACTAAGGAAACGAAGGTTGCTATAGGATAGGCAACCTGTAGTGGCTGCCTAAGGCCAACTTGGCAGTATGTGTCTGGAGCCTCTGTTCTAAAGTCTATATAGGAGAGCATTAATCTCAAGCTCAGTGTTTAAATTATATGTGGTGAAGAACCAGCTTCATTTTTTTCCAATTCACAGACGGATACTAGGAAAAATTTATACATATATATATTTAAAGACACGATAAAAGCCCAAAGTTTTCATTAAATTCAAAGGCCATAAGTTTCTCTGTCAAATTGCTATAAAAATGTCTAACTACTCTTAATTTCCGCCCTCATCTCATCATAAACCAGTAACAGTTCACAGACCACTATGGTTCATGACCACACTTGGCAAGGCACTGTTTAGCTAGACTACGTAATCGGGCCCCCGCCTGCTTCTCCTGCCTCATGTCCAGCTGCTTGCTCCCTTTGGTTCACCTACAGCAAGCTGTTCTCTTACCAGAATATGCCATATATTTTTGTTTTACTTCTGGACTTGACTTCACATTCTGTTCTCCCTTTCTGGAATGCCCGTCCCTAGCTGGGAAACACCTACTCATCTTTTTAGACCAGCTTAAATGTCACCTTCCCTGCAGTGATTTCCTGAATTCTTTGCTCCCCCATCAGTGCTTCCTTTGACTCCCAAGTATACTTATTTTACTGGATAATAGTTATTTCTGGGTCAGCTTCCCTCACTAGGTCAAAAGTTCCTTGAAGGTGATAATCGTCTTGCTCATCTTTACATCCCCTATTCTTGGAGCACACACTTTGCCCTAAATAAATGCTTATTGAATTGAGTAGACTCAACAAATGAGACGTCTGTTTGTTTCCTTTTATTCTCCCCCAGATACTGTGCTTCTGCCTGAATGTTTGTGGATTTCCTTATAAGAACATACCATTGTGACACAAATTTTTCTTTCCTCTTCTATCAAGTCTGGATTTAAAAACAAGATACAATTTTCCGTTGTTGTGTTCCCATCATAGGTTCTATCCTACAAGCATCTGTGTCACCATTACTGCAGGCAGCAGGTGGGGTTTATAAACCCATGATGCCACCCCAGCAACATGTTCAAATCCCCTGTCACAATAAATGAGCTTGTCTTTGGATACATATAAATTCCCAAAAGTACCTAGCAAGGTGGTACGGCACAGAGAATTTAGAATCACAGTGGCTTAGGCTTTAGTCCTTAGCTCTGTGACCTTGGACAAGTTCCTTACCCTCTCTGAGCCTGTTTCTTCCATTAAAAGAATGGTATCATGGGATGACATGAGGAAACAATAATTGCTTCATAAATGTTAGTATTCTGCTCAGATGAGCACATGTGTGGATTGACAAGGAAAGGCTGAGAACAGTAGTCAATGGGTCTGCCTGTCTCTTTAAAGGGTCAGAGCCAGCCCATTCTTTAGGCTTCCTGAGAAAGACGACCTGCTTTGAAATCCTATCTTGGGTAAGCCTTGGTTGCTTCTCCGTTCCTGTGCTTCTGATTTCCTTGCTCGCAGCTGGCAGGGACAGCGGCATTGGCAGCACAAGGGGTGCATGACTAAGGTGGAGGGATGAGCAGCTGCTGCTTGTTAAAGTGGGTGGTTTGTCTGGGAGGCAGGCAGGTGACATAAAAGCAGCATATGGAAATCCCCAAACTGCTCTGCTGAAAGGACATCACAGATCCAAACCATTGCTGTGAAGTAGGCTCCAGGGGAGGCCTTTCCTTCTCTAGGCACTCTAGTTTTTCTCCTTTACCACTGAATTTCCCTCCCTCTTAACTTTAGAAAGGAGGGAATAAGATGCACTTTTGTTGATTTTAATTAAATAAGAAAAAATCTGGCTTCCTTAAACATGCCATGCATTTTCACGCCTCTGTGCCTCATTTCTGCTACTCTCACCACTAGAAATGATCTTCTTGCTCTACCTACCTGATTAATTCAACCCCTACACCTTGAATCACATGTTAGCTCTTAAATCTTCCTTTCTTTATGCCACTTTCTTCCAGGCTGCCTCCTGTCTTTAAACTTAACCCAGTTGTCATGCATCCACACTGAATTGCCCTTGGTTTTTGACATATTTTTCCATTGATAGAGTGAAAGCTCTGGGAATCTTTGATTCTCTAAGTGCTTGGCTTATAATAAAAGTAGACCCGGGGTTCATCCAGAAGTTCCTTGGACGTCATCATACTTCTGCGGGGGTTTCGGGTGGGGGGAGGAGGCAGATGGATTGGGATTCATGGATCTAGTCCTGTATTTCCACTTACTGTGCAAACTACTTGGGACACAGCAATAAATCTTGGGTTCAAATCCTGACTCTGCCATTTACACTACCTGTGGGAACTTGTTACCGCTCTACGCCTCAGTTTCTTTCATATCTAGAAGGAAGATAATATTTATTTGGAAGGGTTGTTGTGATGACTAAATAATATGTGTATGAAGTACCTAATCTAGGTCTGGCACTCCGTAAGTGTTTAATAGGCGGTAGTTATTGTACTTTGCAAATACTGGGGTGGGTAGGGTGAAGGTATTACCATTGCATTAACTATTACTAGATCCAGATATATGCAAGGGAAAGTCAGCTTAAAATGCAAAAAGCTGCTTTGCATAGCTATTTTTTTAATGGATGTCAAATAAATGCCTAGTGATGTTTACAATGAGATTCAATAAAGGCCTCCGAGAGGTTTCTAGTTCTCACTGGTAGGGTTTTTTCTGATAAGAGTCCCACACTTTCCTACTTCTATGTGTCCTCCCTGAGGAGATCCCCAGCCCTCCGCATAGGGAGCCCTGGACAGCGTCTTGTCCTGAATTGTTGTAAATTCTGTGCTCACTTTTCCGTTGCCCCCTCCGCCTACCTCTCTTGCCCTGAGGCCTTATCTTGTCCTCTGGGGAGCAATGTTAAGTGCTCTGCCAGCCTGTCTGTGTGCCTGGCCTGTTTTTTCTCACTGCCAGTACCTCTTGGATTCCAATTCCAAACATGGTATCCATCTGGGGTCACCCTTTCTTCCGGTGCCAAGAGAAACGCATTCCAAATAGAACACAAGTGTGCCTCCCGTGCTGAGCTCTCCTCATTCTGTTCGAGGACAACAGAGAGCAGGATGTGGCCCCTTTATTATCCTTCACTGCTGACATTTTCAGGCGCCTAGTCCTAGCCTTTCTTTGGGACAACTTTGGTTTTCTGCTAAGAGCCAAATGTGAAGACTGGCTTAAGTATCTTGGAGCCAAGGAAGCTCGCCAGACCTCTGCCGGGAGTGCCAGAGCCTTGCTGAGGGAGAGAGGAAAAAATAGTTTTTAAATTCTCCATGAAGTGTATACCATGTTTTGCCATTCCTTACCAAAGCTGCTGGAAGCATTCCTCTCAGGAAAGGTGGAGCTGATGGTGAGAAGCCGGAGGTGAGAAGACACCTGGCAGGACAGACGAATCCGTTTCCTGCATTTCCTATGTAAGGACAGTGTTAGAGCCGGCAGGGCTTTGAGACGCCCTGAAGATGAGCACCAACAGCAGCACGGTGGGCCAGCTGCTCTGGCAGGGGCCCGTGTGCATTGGCTGGAAGCAGGATCTAGAAGGAGCTGTCTACCATCTGGCGAACTGCTTCTTGCTCCTGGGCTTCATGGGGGGGAGTGGGGTATATGGCTGTTTCTACCTCTTTGGCTTTCTGGGCACAGGCTACCTGTGCTGTGTGCTATGGGGCTGGTTTGATGCCTGTGGCCTGGACATTGTCCTCTGGAGTTTACTGCTGACAACAGCCTGCCTGCTCCAGCTGGCACATCTGTTATTCCGCCTGCACGAGGACACCCTCCCTGAGGAGTTCGATCTCCTCTACAGAACACTGTACCTGCCCCTGCAGGTGCCCTTGCAGGCTTACAAGGAGATTGTTCACTGCTGCGAGGAGCAGGTCTTGACTCTGGCCACTGAGCAGACCTATGCTGTGGAGGGCGAGACGCCCATCAATCGCCTGTCCCTGCTGCTCTCTGGCCGGTAAGCTACTCTCCACTGCTCAGAACTTCTTCCTCTGCCCACGCTTCTCAGTGAGTGCCTTTCCACTGAGTGTCCCCTCCCACTTAGGGAAGGATGTGGCAAATTAAACAAACCAAATGGATTTTTCTAAGCATGGCTTTGCTTCCTCTTTCTTAGTATTTTCCCACAGGAAACTAGATCATGACGCATCTTCTTTGTCGGCCGAAAGGACTGTATGTGCCCCTGCAGCTGGGAGGTGTGCAGTGAGTACTTTTTGAGCCTGGGTCTGAAATGAACACCACACACACACACACACACACACACACACACACACACACTCACACACACACACAGAGCCGCATGTCATGCCTAAGCTGCAGCAATAGCTTTGTAAGCTTTGTAAAACTGAACATTTCAATAAGATTAATTTGTTCCCTCCATATGCATTTGACATTTGCTAAGTGCCAACTACGTGCAGGGACCAGTGCCAAAACAGAGGGGGTTTCCTGTAATCCCAGTTCCCTGCCAGGGCAACAAGCATGTTGGGGAGACCCTGTACAGACTCTGTGGTAAAGCCATTCTGTATATACCCAGATATGGAGAGGGAATTCCCCTTGTCTACTTTTCCATTCCCAGTTGCTCTATTGAGTTTCTTACTGGCCAAGAAGTCAGATACTGTAAATCTGAGGGCCAGACAGTGAGGGAAGAGTAGGGATGCCCACACGTGTCTCTCTGAGGATTTGGTGGAGACACCAGGCTGACTCCTTTTAAGAAGGCTGACAGTCAGACATGAGCAGAAATGGTCAGCCTGCGTGGAGTGCTAGCCATTGGCCAGTATCTCCTGAATAAACACCACGGGGCTCTGTACTGCATATTCAGTAGACAACTGTGGATGCTTTGAAATAGTGTCTTAGGGACTCGATGTTGGGGCTGAGCAACAAACAGTAAACATCTTAGCCCTGTGCACTTGGGCTGACTCTGAGGAAGACCAGCAAAGTATTTCAAAAGGTTTGTCTTCAATTTCCTGCCCTGCTTTCTTGAGACCAAAAGAAAGAATGTGGTAGAAAAAAATAAAATCGTAATCAGAATGCTCTGTTCCAAAGTGGGGAAGAATGAAACCAGGTAAGACCGCCAAATACACAGTGGGGAAAAAAATGAGTTTGACGATCATGATGGTACTGTATTTATGTATTAATGTATAGAATCCAAAGTGTTATGTATACATATTTTTATTTTGTTTGGACTCAGAGGTCCTGGGTTGCAAAAACTACATTTTTGTGGGGAGAAATTTTATTTTATTATGAGTGAATTGAAGTGTAAACAAATGCAATTATTTGTAAACAAAAACATGTATAAGTACAAATACATTATGACTATTGCCAACATGTTTGCCACTTACAGTTCCATGCTTAAAATAAAGACAATTTAGGAAACGTACTCATTCATGAGATCCATGATATTATTTGCTTGCTCCTTGTAGCTCCTCTGTTCAAAGGAGGGGATTGAGACTGGTGGGAAAAATGTCCACTCCACTTGTATGGTGCTCATTTATGGAAATACGTTATGATTCAGGTATCTTTTATATGACAGGTATACCATGAACTTATATAAGACCACTTCCCTGTGAAAGGGAGAGGGCGGCTGGCTCCCTCAGCGTGGCTTTTCCTAGTATACCTAGCATCAAAAATCCAAGTCAGAAATTAGACTTTTGATTTTTTTTTTCTTGCTTTTCAAGGTTTGGAATAAGAGTTTTTGTTTTGTTATCTTTCAATGTCATACCGTTTCAGCTTTGCTACGTTATCGCTTCTGGTCTATGACCAGGCTCCAGTTTTAAAGGAGAATCAGTGTACATTTGGCTGGTTATGGTGAGGTACTGAATACCTCAAAGCAGCAGACAAAAACCCCTTGCCAGGAAGTGGGGGCTTCTTGTGTAGCTCTCCCACCTCATGCGCAGACTCTCATCTGGAGCCCTTTGCTGGAACTTCAGATATCCTTTTTGTTTTATTCTAATAAAGAACTCAGGAGTGACTTCCTCAAAGTTTATCAAAGGGTGCCTGTTAAGCTGTGCTTACTATTAGACAGTTTCTCTCATATATTATTCAAAGCATGTGTTCCTGCCTCATACACTGCCTCCTGAGCAGGCAACTAACTGTCTAAGCTATTCACATTGGAGGAAATTGCTTGTCCATCCAGGAGATCAAGAAGGAAGAAGAGACTCACATGATAAAGGATGTAGTATACCAATTTAAATAGCTTCCGGGAGCCATGCCAGCTCATCAAATGTTACTCATGCTCTGAAATGGCAATCCTTAGTGGCTTACTTGAGTGGCTAGATTTCTTGCTTCAGGAGATGATGCGAGGATCTAATGTATGCTACAGTAGCCTCATTCTCTCCAGTTGTCTTTCTTCCTTTATTCGAGAAGATTTTCTTGAAATTTTGGTCCTCTTTTATGGTGGCACAAGTGAGTCAATTTGTTCAATCCTTCGTTCCTTCTTTCCTCCATCCTTCTGACCCTTTCCTTTTCCCTCCCTCCCTTCCTTTCTTTCTTCCTTCCCCTCTTCCAAAAATATTTATTAAGAGTCCTAGGGACTAGGGATTCAGTGATAAAATACAGAGGGTACCAAAGAAATATACACACATTTTCAAAAAGGAAAGAGCTGTATTAAAATTACACTGATGGTAACCACTTTGAGTACCTCTTGTAATTGCAGAAGTCAACCGTGACTTGTATTCATCTTTTGTTATTGGTATATATTGAGCATTACAATTTTAATACAGTTTTTCCCTTTCTTAAAATGTGTATACATTTTTTGGCACCCTCTGTATGTAAAATATTGTCATTGTACTCTGGATCTTACAGTCTATCAAGAAAGTCAACAATTAATGTTTGACATAGTGGTGAATAATAGACACAATATTTCCAAGGAGAGTTGCAAAGGGCAATGAGAATGAGTAACCAGTAGAATCTCACTTTTCTGGGGACGTCCGACAAGACTTCCTGGAAAAGGGAGTGTTTAAGTTGAGACCTGAGAAGAAGGTGGGGTTTGGGAAGAAGTCCATCTAGAAGGAACAGAATATGTAAAGACATTCTATTCCACAATAGCACACACTAACTTGCAGCTGACTATTTATGTGCCTGTGACTTCCACTAAATTGTGAAATCCTTAGAGGCAATGATCACATCATACCCGTCTCTGCATTTCCAAACCTCAGGAACAAAGGAGGTGCTCCGTGAGGTAGGAGACCATGGCACTTCATTTTCTCTTGTATCCTTTTATTACTCAGGGAAGTTCTGCCTGGCTATCTAAATATATATATTACCTGGTCATGTAGGAGCAAGTGTGTTCCTGCCATCAGAGACTATGGGCTGACACCATATCCTTGGCTTGGCTTGAGATCTACATTCCTTTCCATCTTTAGGTTGTCAGATAATAGACAATAGCTTATTAATTGATGATGATCTTTAGGAATTTGTATGCACACATATATAACTAGGCATTCATTAGGAGCCAGACTTGGAGTACTAATATCCTATTGGCCAGAACTTAATCACATAGCTGTACCTAGCTGCAAGGGAGGTAGGGAAATGTAGCCCAGCTGGGCAGCCATGAACCCGGCTAAAACTAGTTGTATGGAGGAAGGGAAAAAGTAGATATTGGAAAACAGACTGCACACTGGGTTTCCCAGTTGTCCATCCATCTCCATCCTGATTTGCTTCTCAGTTTCCTATTGACCTTTCAAAACAGCTGAAATGTCATCTTTGAGAACTCTGCCGCTTGAAGAGAACTAATTGCTGTCCCTCCTCTGTTCTGTTCCACAATAGCACACATTGACTTTCAGCCAATTATTTATGTGCCTGTGACTTCCACTAAATAGTGAAATCCTCAAAAGCTAGGATCACATCATACCCATTTCTGCATTTCCAGACTTCCAGGAACACAGGAGGTACTGTGTTTAGTACAATAAATCTCCCAAAAAGATAGAACAATAGCTCCTTCCAAATAGTGAAGATGAATCTTGGAGATCTTTTTATCTGAGAACTTGGCCTGATAGAGATCCCTTCTTCCTGGGTATAACTCACTTTAGAAGAGAGGTTGAAGCTAAAACTTTGAGTTTTCTGGGGAAAAGAGGGAAAAGCCCATACTGGATGCTAATCATTTTCCATTTTTTAATATGTCTTTGGACTTTGAAGAGGACTTGGGTAGCCATTCCTCTTTTCCCACACGGTCTCTTCTCTCCCTTTCCCAGGGTTCGTGTGAGCCAGGATGGCCAGTTTCTGCACTACATCTTTCCTTACCAGTTCATGGACTCTCCTGAGTGGGAATCGCTGCAGCCCTCTGAGGAGGGTGTGTTCCAGGTAACAGGGAGCAACATGGTGGTACCCCCCAGTCCACCCCACTATAACTCAGCAATATCCCCCACCCCCATCTTTCCCCTCTGATATTCTGTCCTTGGAACCACTGCCGATATGATGCTATGGTGAGAGCACTCTCCTTCTGTGGAAAGAATTCCTGGGCTCCTGGAAGAGGTGGGGTGGAGTAGGGAGGTACTGACCTCTGATTAGTGGGCCATGACTCTTCTATGCCCCAAACTCTTCCAGATGACTCCAGTGACTACAAGGTAAAAACTCATACACTCCTTAGAGAGTAACTTAAGACCTTTAGTGATATCCAGCCATATCTCCAGCCTCTCCCCCCTCCCCCCTTTTGCTCATATCAGCCATACTGAACCAGTAGTATTTCTCTAAACACAACACATTGTTTTGCAATGGCCATGCTGTGGCCCTGCTGTCCCTTCCATCAGAAATATATTTCCCTATTCTAGATGAAGCGATGGCATCTCACTTCTTCTAAAGCCTGGCCAGATTGACCTTTCCAGCTTCCTCACAGCTTATTATTCCTGCCTGTGTGCCTTTTCTGTTCCTTCTACTTATGCTGACTGGTGCATATATTGGTCTCTGCTCTGATGATCTGGTTTCCTCTCTGTCTTCCACACAATGAACTCTTTGAGATAGAAATCTGGGCTTCTCTTTCTCTCTATCTCCAGGCTCCAAAGGACAGTACCTTGAATATACTAGGTATATAATAAAGGTTGGCTGAACTGGCAAGGCAATGGGCAGTTGGTGTCTCAGAGGACTCCACTGGGCATTCACATACACATTCCAAGGTGGAAGCCTGGCTGCTGGACCCCTACTCTCTTCCCTCCCAATCCTTCAGACTTCAGCTACCTTCTTTGCAGTTCTCACTTACTTAATGGCTAACATGTGGCAAGAACTACATATTATATTGTCTTATTGATTCTCATAACGATCCTCAGAGTTGGACATTATTACTACCCCATTTTGCAGATGAGGAAACTGTGGCTCAAAAACATCAAGTAATTTGCCCAAGGTCTTGATCTAGAAAATGGCAAAGCCAACTTGCCTGGCTCTACTATTTATGTTTTGTTTTTTTTTTTAATGGGAGGATCCCCAGGAGAGTGGAGTTTACAGACACACAGACACTGTTACAGGGGCTCCTCTGTCTAGATAGTTCATCAGCACTGGGTTCCATCTGTCTCCTACCTCTCTCTTCTCTCAGGAAGGGAGTTCCTCAGGCTAGCATATGAGCCAACCCCAGAATAGACACATGCCATGCAGTGCCATCTGGCTGGGCCTGCTTCTGTTCCACCCTGACTGTTGGCTCTGTGAGAACATAGGCTGAGAGGCAATTCTGATCCCACTGCCAGGACCACCAGCCATAGACTGCCTCTGATCAAGTTCCTATCTTAACACACACACACACACACACACACACACACACACACACACCCCTCTCCAACCAATCTACCAGTCCCTTTGAGAACTCCCAGGGCCGTAAGAACCTCCAGGAGGCCTGATTCAGATCCTGAGACAGCAGGGCCAGGCTCTGTTTCTGACAGTGACACTGAGGAACAGGTGGTGGCTAAGCTGGGTGTCCTCCCCTAAGTTATGCTCGAAAGGAAGGGCTATAACCCGAGATGGCCTCCCAGCCTGGAATGTACGTACTGTCATATTCCCCCCATTTATATTTTTAGTGTGCACTTCATTTGGGAGCAATGAGAGCCACACTTTTGCTATTGGCTGTGAAAAGTCCCATTTCCTCTTTGCAAATGTCAAGTGTCATGAGTTATAGTTCATCTTGTCCTTGCCTTTTGCAATTGTGTAGTCTTGGTTGACTAAAGGCAATCTACAGTGACTGCTTGAATCATAATTCTTATTGTGTTTACCACAAATGACTCAACATTCCATCACACGTCTCGATTTCACTGTACCTAAGTCTGCTTTACATATGTAATCTCATTTAATCCAGTCATCAAACTGAGGCGAGAATTAAAGAAAAAGCTTGTCAAACATACAGACATGTACATACTACGTAGGTGGGAACCAGTCAATAAACAGGCTTACTAAAGACGTTTGGGGAAGGATTTTATATACAGGACATGAAAAAGTGACACTAGGTTGTTTAACAACATACAGAATGGATCGTCTTCACTTGATTCAGTCATTCACTTCAGTAATATTTATTTACCAGGTACTTTTAAAGGTGCTTGGACTATATCAGTGAACAGAACTGATGAAGGTCCCTGCCTTCAGGCAATTTACATTGTAGTAGGAGAGACAAGAAATAAGCCATAGACATAATGAATAAGTAAATAATGTAATATGTTAAAATATCGTAACTGTTATTTTAAAAAATAGAATAGTGTACGGGAGATAAAGTTGCAATTTTAAATAGGGTCATGGATGTCTTTGTAGAGCAGGTGACATTTGAGGAAAGACCTGAGGGAAGTGACAGTGTGAGCTCTGTGAATAGCTGGGGGAAGAGCACATCAGACAGGGAAGAGCCAGTGCAAAGGCCCGGTGGTGGGAAGGGCTCGCATGTTTGAGGTACAGAAAGGAGGCCAGTGTGGCTGGGACAGAGAGAGGGTGGGGACAGAATAGCAGTTGAGGAAGCCAGAGAGATGACAAGAAGCCACATCATGTAGAGCCAGAGCATATATTTTCTAGATAGAGCCAAAGTGATTTCCTAATACATTGGATGGAGTGTGTGACAGAAAGAGGATCAAGGAAAACTCTCAGGCTTTTGCCCTGAACAACTGGAAGGAAGAAGCTGCTATCAGCCGAGATGAGAAAGGCTGTCGGTAGAGTCAGTTTGCGGGGAAGAGAGGAAGTTCAATTTGGGATATATTAGATTTGCTTCATCTCTGGACATTCAAATGGAGGTGCTACACAAGCAGTTAGATATCTGAGTGTCTGGAAGTAAGGAACAAGGCCTAAGCTTGAGACATAAATTTGGGAGTTGTTGGCATACAGATATTTAAAGTCATTGGGTTGGATGACATGTGAGTGCGTTTAGACAGAGGAGGGGCTTCAAGAACCAAGCCCTGGGATAGTCTAGTGTCTAGAAGTTGGAGAGAAAGAGAGGAAGCAGCAAAGGAAGCTGAAAAGGAGTAATCAGGAGATTGTACCAGGAGAGTATTGTATCCTGGGAACCAAGTAAAGAAAGTGTATCAAAGAGGAGGGGGTGGTCACAGGATTAAACACCATGAAAACTGACGCTGTTCCTTGGAGGTCATTGGTGACCTTACCAGGGACAGCGTTTGTGGACTGCTAGGGGCAACCCCTTCCCAGTTGAACAGAGGGGGAGAGGAAAGGAGTTGGAGATAGCAAGTAGAGACAACTTTTTCATGGCGTTTTGCTGAAAAAGAGAGCAAACTGATGGAGTGACAGCTAGCCAAGGAAGTGAGGTGAAGAAAAGGATTCTCACTTTTTATTTTGATTTATTTTGAGATGGAAGAAGTAGCAGCATGTTCCTAAGAACGCCTGTGGGTTTTCTGTTCAGCTCTAAGGATGTTGTTTCTGTCCAGATTAGCTCTTACACACACCGCCTCGTATTCAATACTCCTAAGTGTTGTTTGGGAATTGTTAGTACGTGCCTCTGAAGTACCAGGTATGGCAGAGAGTGACCACCACTTGCTAAACTGTTAGTAATGGACAGATTGTGTGTACTTACTACTTTCAGAATTCTTTCTCATGATGCAACATACTCAGAGAGATTAAGTCATTTGTCTGATGTCGTGCAGCTGGTAAAGGGGTAAGCTGGAACTTTAAACTAGCTTCTGGCCTTGATGAGGTGATATAAAGCCTTGTCTTCAGTGCTGATGATTAGGCAGGGAGATGTGGAGAGGACATGAGTGAAGAAAATGGATGAGGGTTACGGCAGAGGGAAAGGGAAGGGAGAGAATAGTGGGAGATCTGGTAGGTAACACAGGAACTAAAAGGATTGTATAAAATCTGTAACAAAGAATGTTTGTAAAGTCAACTCTCCCTTTAATTAGATAAGCCACATAAAGAACACAATGCCTGGCAATTGAGTCACCTCTCAATAAGTATTAGCTGCTATCATCATCATCATTTCCACTGTCTCCATTCACAAATCTTCATCATGAACTCTGCCGCCCATCTCACTTCACAAGTATTTCGGCCAATTAGATTACCAAAAATTGTGTGATCCTTTGCTATCTTAAGCATGTTTCCATGTGAACTCTAGCTTTACCACTCATCATTGTTTTAACAAGGATTTATCAAGCATCCACTGGGTGCTGGGCACACATTATTTACCCTGCAGGTATAACTGAGCTTTGCATCATGGGCACAGAGAGTGCTCAGAAATTCCTAGATGACTAAATCAATGGGGTGTGGGGTACCCTTCGACATTGTGCTCTGAAGAGTTCCTCTTCCTGAATGGCTTGTTTCTGACGTTAATCAGATCTGTCTGGTTACTTGTGGCCAGGTCAAGAGCAACTTCATGGACCTGAATCCTAGGCCAGTGCTCTGTCCACTAGCTGCAGTTTGGCATATCGGATCAGAAGCTCTTCTCTACCTGGGATGCTTTCCTACTCTTTTTGCATCCCTACTTATCTGTCTTTATTCTTAAAACAAGCTGTCCTCACCATTCTGACCAGAGCACTAGGAGGCACCTTCTTTCTCTTGAAATCACAGCAAACTCAGACCCTTCTGCACGCATTAGTGTTATCGGCCATGGGACCATGGATTATGAAATGGGGAGACTAGATGTGGAAACTGAGGCTCCAAAGTATGTGGGCCCAGTGAGTGAATGGCTGATCCCAGGGCTTCTGACAAGGACCCCCCCCACACACACACATCAGTGCACACAAGTTAGTCATTGCGGGACCTCCTCCAGGCAAGACCATTGGGGTGCAGGGGGATCTCCCACAGCTTCTGCAATGAAAGTGCAGCTTTTTGACAAGTAACTGTATGTTTCTCTCTGCTAAACATGGACACATTTTTTTAAGTTTAAACCTTCGCTCTCCGCTCGTGACCCCTCTCAGGTCACTCTGACTGCCGAGACCGCATGCAGCTACATTTCCTGGCCCCGAAAAAGTCTCCACCTTCTTCTGGCCAAAGAGCGATACATCTCCCGCCTCTTCTCGGCCCTGCTGGGCTATGACATCTCGGAGAAACTCTACGGCCTCAATGACAAGCTCTTCGCTAAGTTTGGGCTGCGCTTTGACATTCGTCTCCCCAGCCTCTACCACGTCCTGGGGCCAGCTGCCCCAGATCCAGGGCCGGAGTCCACCGAAGAGGATGAGGACGTCCAGGCGGCCGCGGGGGCCCCACCTCGGGCCACGCCCACAAATGTCCGGCCAGCGCCCCCTTGCTCTCCCACTCCAGCCGCCGCTGACCCTCCTGCACCTCCTTCCCGGGCCAGAATGTCCCGGCCCGACAGCGGCATCCTGGGTGAGGACTCCAGCAGTCTGGTGCTGGAGGATTTTGAGGAGGTGTCAGGATCAGAATCGCTCATGGATTATAGGAGTGATGGGGAGTACATGAGGTGAGGGGAGAACTAATATGGGCGCGGCCACGCTCAGGATCCTGTGTAAGTACTCAGAGGGCCTCGGCCACACCTTCCTGCCCACAGGTGGCCTTAACTCAGCTTGTAGGGACAGAACAAGTTTTCATGGAGCCTGTCCTCTCAGAGGACGCCCAGAAAGTGGCACTAATCAGACCTTGATAGCAACTCACTGCAGGTGCATGCGAGGCATGAGGGGGCTTTAAAACGCATTCCTTTATTAAGTGTGATTGCATTTTGGAAAGTGGGCTGGTTGACATTTTGAGCAAGCAGATAGGTTGCTAAATGGTTTGCAAGACTGAACTAATAGCTAAGGCCACTGTTTGTGCTAAAGGGGATTTTATTTGTGGCATGCGTTTTAAAGGGGAAAACAAAGCTGGCATGATTCTACTTCCAATTGGTTCTTCCTGACATAAAGTCAGCTCTGAAAAACAGTTGTTATTTAGCCTGAATTGTGCAATTACTTGTTAAAATTGTGTATTTCAAAGAGGCTTGTGATACAGGCTAATAACCCTGGGAGGAAAAGGTCTCCACCTTGCTCTCCTCACACCCAGTGGAGAGTACTGATGGTTCAGGCAGAGAATTGAATGCTGCTCTAACTGAATGTTACTGTCATTGGATGGGTATACAGTGGTCTGGTTTTCCCTGCAAAGCACACCTGTGTGAGGTGGAGTGGGCACGAATCTGGGTGGGCCTAGTGGTACATGCAGGATTTCCCCCATAGATCAGATGAGTTTACAAGAAAGGCTGTACTCAGTAGTTCTCGGAAATTGCTTTCATGTTCCCCCTCCTGGCTGTCACATGCTGTGACATTTTCCTCTGGGACTCCACACAGCCATGGTGGAGGCCTAGTTTATCCTGAGGAAAATCCCACCGTTTTCAATTTGGAAGGCATTTCCAAGTGTGTGTGTGTGGGGGAGAGGGGACGTGGAAGGGGGGACGGGCAGGCCCTAAGAGACCCATTGTTCTTCGGGAAACACTGACAAACTTCCTGAGGAACTAGCATGGTGAGGAAGGTTTCCGGGCTACATGAGGTGAATGACTGAATGTGTATTTTGAAACACAAGCAATATAAATGATAAAACAGGCAAGAGAGGTGAGTGACAAGAGGTTAGATATTTGTTTCCATAGATGTGGAATGTACTGTGTCCTGTGGTGCCAGTGCCCCCAGAGCCATAGGTGAGCTAATTCTGGGGTCATTCCAAGGATCCATCTAGCACCCCGCATCACTCTGTCGAGCTCCTCCATTCGCTTTGTCCACTCTCGTCGTCCCTTTCCCACTGTGCGGATCTTTACCTCCCTATTCATCCAGTCCCCTTCCAGACGGGAGGATTATCCCTCTCTTTCTCCAGTTCACCTACTCTTAACTCACAGCAGCTCTCAGTGTTCTCATGTTCTTGCTGGCTTCCTTCTCGTTTCCTGATTCTGGTGTTTGCTTTCTTCCTTCTTTCTGCCTTCTGCTCAGCCCCTGGCTGCCTCGGTTGCTGCTCTTAAAAAGAAAAATGTCCTTTGCTTTTTCTTCTTAGTCAATTTCCCCTCTTTATATTTGTCCTCTGTATCTTCTCCATTTTATTGTTCATGTTTTTGACAATTACCTTCTTTTCCTTTTTCCCCACTTTCCTGCCATGGTCTATCTAGTCTTCCTCCTAAACCATCCTGTACCCCCAAAGTAGTTTTTAATCCTGACTCTTCTAAGAGCAGTACCTCTCACTCTGCCTATGAACAAAACCATTCAAAGGGAAGGTATGAAAATTCCCAACGTAGGTGGTTACAACTGTCAGGCATGAGTTTCCCCAAATATTCGGAGGCAGGCAGCGTGGTAAATGAGAAAGAGACCCAGACAGGGAGCCCAAAGTCCTGGCTTCTATGTCTGTTTTCTGCTACTGTTTGCAAACCACACAACCTCACTGAACCTCACTTTCTTCATTTGTGTGTGTTGGACCGATTGGCCCCCAAAGGCCCTCTTGGGTTTATGAGAGAAGGCCAAGGATGAATTGTTCAGAGGAGAAAGGGGAAGCAGTCAGTAGGCAGTGTAATGGGACTGGGACGCAGGAGTGTCTTTCAGCAAGAACTCTCTGCTACATTTCCCTACGATTTCTCAGGTGACTTCACACTGTCTTCCTCCCTGCCGGGTGGTGGGCTCTGCTTGACTCAAAGTTCTCTCCATTCTGTACCTGTGAACAGAGTTTGTCACCTACCATGTGATGACAGTGCAGATGTCGCTCTATGTGAGAGGAGGTCACAGCTCAGTCTCCATGGTCCTCCACCATTAACATTGTCATACGAAATGCCCCTTTCCAAACTCAGTCATTTCTGATGCTCAAGATGAGAAAACTGCTAATATAATTCACTTGTGAAAGTACTGGTATGTGCAACAGAAACAGAGTAGGTTTTTAAATGTTTGTTTGTTTAAGCAATAGAAAAGACGTATTGTTTACTTCCAAATCACAGAGTTTTCAGAACAACCTGAAAACATGATCACATTTGCCAAATTTCAGGTGCTTTTCAATTTGGTCTGTGATAATGGAATAATTTAAGCCAGAGATCCCTTCCTGGAATGGTGTTTTGGGGTGTTTGGTTTGACTTATTTGCCATCAAACTCCTTCTAGGGTTATTACTGTGATAATAAGCATAGTCCCTTGCGATTGGTAGCAATTCACTATTGTTTCCCTTATGAAGTAAAGCACGATTCATCACCATGTATTCCTTGGCTCTTTGGTTACCCAACTTGTAAGCTCATTGCTATTCTCCCGGCATAGCACTTAGATGAGAGGCAGGAAGCTGGCTGAATTCTGCATCATTGAAAATGACACTGCTTCATTATACTGACACCAGTGCTTGTCCCTCATGCCAATCCAATTTAACACCCACTAAAAATAGAGCTTCCACTGTAGCTCTTTTTTGAAGAGAGTACACTGTTAGTCTTGAGGTGCCCAGAACTGAACTACAAATTCTACAAAAAGAAATAGAGGGCTACTTCTTTTAACAAATAAAGCAGTACTGATGGGTAATGTATTCATGCAGGTTGTACAGGTAGACCCCACATTAACCCTGCCTTCATGAGAAGTTTCCCATTTTATTCTATGGACACTCTCCACAGTGTTCCTTTTTGTGTCTTACTTATAGGAGCTGCTCAATGAATGCATCTCTGAAGTGGTCAGTTAAGTCAGACAATGAGTCCACTATCACAAAGTAATTGAAAGCTGTCTGAAATTTGGCCAATTTTGATTATGCATTTAATTTGTTCTGAAACTCTGTGGTTGAAAGTAAAAACTATATATTGTTTCTCTCTATTTTTTAAATAAACAAATAAATAAAAGATTACAACATGGAAACTAATAGTGGTTAGGGAAAGAAGTCAGAAACAAGACATACCGTGTTTCCCCGAAAATAAGACCTAACAGGAAAATAAGCCCTAGCATGATTTTTCAGGATGCTGGTAATATAAAATAAGCCCTACCATATTTCCCTGAAAATAAGACCGGGTCTTATATTAATTTTTGCTCCAAAAGACGCATTAGGGCTTACTTTATATTACGAGCATCCTGCAAATCATGCTAGTGCTTATTTTCCAGTTAGATCTTATTTTCAGGGAAACACGGTAGTACCAAGGGCCAGGGAACCAATTCAGCAAACATTTACTGAGTATCTACTATATATTTCAGGCATTGTGCCAGGTAATCACATCATGAATAATCATGAGTAAAAGTTGAAAGAATTGAAGATGTTTAATCTGCAAGAAATGGGCAAGAGCAATACCGTGTTTTCCCGAAAATAAGACCTAGCCAGACCATCAGCTCTAATGCACCTTTTGAAGCAAAAATTAATATAAGACCCGGTCTTATTTTAATATAATATAAGACTGGGTATAATATAATATAATATAATATAATATAATATAATATGATACTGGGTCTAATATAATATAATATAATGTAAGACTGGGTCTATAATATAATATAATGTAATGTAATATAATATAATATAATATAACATAATATAATATAATACCGGGTATAATATAATATAATATAATACTGGGTCAATATAATATAATATAATATAATATAATATAATGTAAGACTGGGTCTATAATATAATGTAATATAATATAATATAATATAATATAATGTAATATAATACCGGGTATAATATAATATAATACCGGGTCTTTATTAATTTTAGCTCCAAAAGACGCATTAGAGCTGATGGTCCGGCTAGGTCTTATTTTCGGGAAAACACGGTATCTTCAAAAAAAATTTTGTTTTGTAAATTTTATTGGGGAATATTGGGGAACAGTGTGTTTTTCCAGGGTCCATCAGCTCCAAGTCGTCCTTCAGTCTAGCTGTGGAGGGCGCACAAGTCCAGTCGCCATTTTGAATCTTTAGTTGCAGGGGGTGCAGCCCACAATCCCATGAGGGAATTGAACCGGCAACCTTGTTGAGAGCTTGCGCTCTAACCAATTGAGCCCTCCAGCTGCCCCTCCAGAAGTTCAGTTGCAGCTCTCTGTCTTCAGTGTAGTTGTGGACACAGCTCACTGGCCTATGTGGGAATCGAACCGGCAACCCTGTTCAGAGCTGGCCCGTTGTTCAGAGCTCGCGCTCTAACCAATTGAGCCACCCAGCCACCCCACAGTATCTTCAAATTTTAATAAGAGGGAAGTTAGAATTAGCCTTAATGTGGTATAGTTCTTGAGAACAGAAGTGCATTAAAGGCTGAAAGCTATAAGAAGAATTTCAGCTCAGTAGTTACAATGGATTGCCTTACAGAGTGGTGAGTTACTTGTCATTAGAAGAGTTCAGGCAGGGACCAGAAGAAGTCATCTTAGAGATTTTTAAAAGTGATTCAGGCTCTGAGAGTAGGATGCCTTAGGCCTTTGCGATTAAGGTGCCTTCTAACTCTGTGATGCTGTGTCTATAATTCTGAGATCGAACGCTAGACCTGCCACTCAACCACCATCAAGACCAGCTCCTCATCTGCAGAACAGGCCTAATACTCTAATAAGTAATGAATACCTACTAATAGGTAGACACGCTGCCTCTGTCTACCTTACCAGGTTGCTGTGTGGGGAGTAATTGAGGTAAAATATATAAAGGCAGTTTGTAAGTTGCAAAGCACTAGTTTAATGTATAAGGTATTTATTTTATATGTGTGTAGAATTATTTAGCAATCTCTCTCTCTCTCTCTCTCTCTATCTCCTTGTCAGAGATACATGATTTCCCCTTTTATTTTTCCTCAGTCTAGCTTTCCAGGGAAGGTGGCAATTGGCAGGATCCCCTGATAACAAAAGGAACAGCAAAAATGTGTAGGCCCAAAGAAAACCCACACTAGCTCCTCACCCCCGAATAAGTAAGCCATAGCCAGACCTTCATCTGTTTTCCTTTATTTGCTCAAGAGGAGACAGATCACCACACTAGATTCAGTCTCTTTCCCTCTCAAGTGGCTGTAAGGTGCTTTGGAAGCTGTCAGTGTTGTTAAATAGCATTTTTCTCACAGAACCTATAAAGATTCTTGGGGCAGAAAACTTGCCCTTGAAGGTGGCATGGCAGGAGATGCCCTGGGATCTCAGGTTCTGGGTCCCTAGATGGTGGTAAAACCTTCGACCTGCCAACCTCCACATTCAGTCAGGTAATTAGAGACAGCAGCTGGCCCCTGCCCTCTGGCTCCCAGCAGCTTATAACTGTTCTCACTCCCACATTATTCTCATGTGTTACAGGCCTCGTTTACCTACCCCTAGCTTTGTAAACATAAAAAACAGGGGTCTTATACAGCTCGCCATTTTTCTATACAGTGTTTTTAAAAACTCATTCAGTAATGTTAAATAAGAAGTAGAGTTCTATAGATTCTTCATAGGAAGCAACAGAAGTTGATATCCTAGTCTCTTTGCCTATAAAATATAAGGATTGAACTATATAACTTCAGAGGTGACTTGTCCTAAAACTCTAGAATGAAATGATTCAAAGATTCACTGCCCCTAATGGTGTTAGGCATTGGGTACGGTTAAAACATTGGGAATTGGTAGAAGTAAATAATAATAATAATAAATAAGAGAAATCTGTGAAGTTAGGCAAGCTATCGGGAGCCATAGTGCTAAAATCCTCCCTTTTTTTCTTTCCACAGCTTCTAGAACTCCTCCTCAGAGCTGCTCTCAAGTTACGTCGATGGGACAGGCCCCCTTGGCTCCAGTCCACACTCCTGAACTTTGAGGATCGGTAGACCATCCATACTGTGGAATATTAAACATCCAGTGAATAAATTCAATGTATGTATAGTACCAGGAAGGATATTCATGATATATTGTTAAATGACAAAGGAAAATTGTAGAGTTATATGTGTGCTATGATTTCATTTTTGTTAAGAACCATTTCATGTATATATATTTGTATTAACTTGGAGAAATGTGTGGAAGGACATACACCGAGCTGTTAACATGGATTACCTCAGGGCTATGGCAACTATACGTCTATAGTTTGACTTGTTACAATGAACATGGATTGCTTTTGTAATTTTTAAAATATATATAGTAAGGTGGGGTGGATTTGGTGGGAGGAATTAATATGAAGACCAAGATTGAGAAGAAATCACCAATCTGCTTTAAATGAATCCGGATACCCAGACCCTGAATCACAGTCATGCTTTAGAAAGACCTTGTGGGATAATGGGGGTCTTTGTTCAATAATTACGAAATAATCCCAAAGAGAAGAGAGTTAGGAGCTGGTGAGTACATTTGCTCCACCAACCAAAAAGAGAAAGCAGAGATTCCTGAAATTAGAGATCAGGAAGTCTGATGCTGATTCGCAGCAAAGTCCAGGAACAAATTATTAAAATCGTGGCTTGTATATACTTAGGGAATAAATTAGCAATTCCTAGGAGCCTGCATGGGTTCCTGGGAATCAAGTCATGCTAAAGTTAAATTAATCATATTCTCTCTTAAATCAGGGGATCATTATAAATATAAAGTATTGAAACTTTTCTCATAATATGTAAGTAGTCAAGATTAACATGAGTTAGAAATATATGTGAAGGTTCATCCGCAGAGCACTGATTAATCTTAAGGATGTTTCTGAAGGTAGGACTCCACCCTTGACCTTCTTCTCCGTTCAAGTTCTTGGCTACAGATGTAGAAAAGGAGTCTATAGAAGTGTCATATATAAATAAACATATATATTATATATGTAATAAAATGTAAATAATATAAAAATTACATAAAGCTTGGAGGGAGAGATCAATATTTTTGAGGATAAAATCAGAATATGGAAAATTCCTGACAACTTGGAGAGACTACAACAATAATATGTAATAAAATTGGGTTACATGCAAAGTTAAATCAGGTTCAAACAAAAATCAACTCCCCAAGAAAGATTTCAAGTTGGATTAAGAAGAATACAACTTTTTAAAAGAGTTGTAGTTAATCTAAAGTGACTCTTGGGCTGGATTAGTGGAGAACGACAATGTAGAACAAGTGAAAATGTCCTCCTGCTATCTATGCTCTGGGGGGCTACGGCTGTCTGTCACCTGGAATACTGAGCCCAGTCCTGGGCTGCGGTACGAACTGAACATCTTCAGATTAGAGAGAACCGAGGGAAGAAGGCTCTG
This sequence comes from Rhinolophus hipposideros, assembly GCF_964194185.1. Taxonomy (NCBI): domain Eukaryota; kingdom Metazoa; phylum Chordata; class Mammalia; order Chiroptera; family Rhinolophidae; genus Rhinolophus; species Rhinolophus hipposideros. Next base: position 46,366,582 of record NC_138048.1, on the reverse strand, counting down.
GAAATCCTACTGGTCCTGCCACTTGAGGGCAGGAGCTGAGTCTCTTGTTCATTATTTTTCCTTTTTTCCTGGAATACTTAGCACAATGTCTTACACATGGTGGTGAATCTATTGAATTACTTCTGTAATGGTCTGTTCATAAAAAGATCTCAGCAGAGGTCGCGAGTGACGTGGGTGTGACACCCAAACTCTGCCTTTGCTCTGCTATCAAGCAGAGTTTCTCATTAGCATCTCCCTTTTTCCTATCCCTACACTTAGCCCACCGACCTAAAGCCAGGTTTCCCAAAGTGTGGGCGGTGTACCCCACATTGGGCAAGGTGGTTTTAAGGCATTACATGGGGAGATTGATATTCATGTTTTGTCTTTCAACCCACTGATTACATAGAGAAGAAAGTCTCTGGTATTGATAAGTTTCTGACATCGCTCTCATACTTGCTAATCTTCCCTTCTTAATAAGAACAAGACAGGCCTAGGGCATTGAGCCTTCAGCTAGCCACAACATCCAGTTGAAAGTTTAAACAGTGTTCTCATGGTACTTATTTTTAGGATTAATATATGATAAGGGAAACTGGTTTTCCATTTATGGTAATATCTAAATTTTCTGATGGAAAGCGAAATAAAATGTAAGAGTCTGAAAGCTCTTTCAAGTATGCATATATTGACATAAAGCAACACAAGGTCATGCCCGAAAGCAAAACTGAAAGTATGAAGACAGGAAAACAGCAGGTCACCTCAGTGCAGGGCCAAGATGAAAGAACATCATCTTGACCACAGAAGCATAATATAATTTACATGCCCTTTGAAACAACAAGCAGTGGGGAAAGCCAAGGAAGAATGGTGTGCTGAGCAATGTCTCACAGGCTGACAAACATGAAGCTGAAGGAACGGGACATGCAGCTTGATATAGCTCAGGGTAAGACTGTCTTGCTGGGAACCCAGGTGGAGTAAAAGGAGGGGGGTAAAGAAAAGAGGGATTTGGGTTTTGAAAAAATATAAAAGAGCTCCACGCCTGCCTATTGGGAAACATCTAGGTTCTTCAGGCATGTCATTCTTCTACTGACTATGGTGGACAGTGCAGAACATAAAACATGTATGTGAGTATTGTGAAAAAGAATATAAATGGAACCACTTTAAAATGGAGTCAGAGCTTCCATCCCAAGGAACTGAACTGAACTCTGCACACCTGACTCTTCAAGACTTTGGAATGTTAGAATTGGGCAAAATAACATTTGGACTGGGCCTAAAACAACATCGGATCCCAAACAACTGTTTGGAAACATGGTAAGAAAGCAGACATTATGACTACCAAACTGAAAATTAAAGACATTCTTTAGAATTAGCATCACTATGTGAGCTTATCTGCATTTATAGAAATTCCTTGCTTCCCCTTCCTTTTATCATAAATACTTTTTTCCCCTTCCTTTTATCATAAATACTTCTTGCCTTCATTTCCTCATTGAAACACTATTTGGGTTTTTGCCTGAATCACTGCTTCCCGAATAGCTATTCTTTTGGATCTCAAATAAATGCTTGTTGCCTGTCACTTTGACTTTTATTTTTAGGTTAACATTATTCACATTGCATCACCTGTCCCTTTGGTTGCATTTCCACACCCTGGACAAAGGCCAAAGCTCTCTTTCCCGGTCACCTGGGTGACTTGGCCCAAACGGAGAAATTGCCTTTACAGTGGAGAGTGAATCAGCAAGTCAGCAGTTCTTTCTCAAAGCACATTTATCTAGGTTTTAAAAAAAAGTCTTTAATAGATATTTGCACACCCATATTCACAGAAGCATTATTCACTATAGCTAAAAGGTGGAAGCAACCAATTGGCCATTGGTGGATGAGTCAATAAACAAAATGTAGCTTATGGAACATTATTGCCCCTTAAAAAGGAAGGAAATTCCGATACATGCTACAACATGGATGAACCTTGAAAACATTATACTAAGTGAAATAAGCCAGTCACAAAGGGACAAATATTGTATGAGTGCATGAGGTACCTAGAATAGTAGAATGCGTAGAGACAGAAAGTAAAATAGTGGTTAGCAGGGGCTGGGTGGAGGGCAAGTGGGGAGTCATCATTTAATGGGTACAGAGTTTCAGTTTGGGATGATGAAAAGAGTTCTGGAGGTGGATGGTGGTAATGGCTGCACAACAATGTGAGTGTACTTAACCATGTTTCCCCGGAAATAAGACCTAGCTGGACCATCAGCTTTAATGTGTCTTTTGGAGCAAAAATTAACATAAGACCTGGTCTTATATAAGGCCCGGTATTTTATATTCTGTTATGTTATATTATATTAAGACTCAGTCTTATATTATACAAGACCAGGTATTATATTATATTATATTATATTATATTATATTATATTATATTATATACCTGGTCTTATATTAAAATAAGACCGGGTCTTATATTAATTTTTGCTCCAAAAGACACATTAGAGCTGATGGTCCGGCTAGGTCTTATTTTCGGGGAAACATGGTAATACTACTGAACTGTATACTTAATAGTGATTTAAATGACTTTTAAAAGTTAATAGAAAGAAGACCATTAAGCATAGAATAATCCAGGGGGTACCTGGCTGTGCACAAAGTGGTGAAGGTATGGGCCATACCTCTCTGTTCCTCACCCCCATCCCATGCCTTGTCCACCCTTCTGTGCCCTGCTTTATGCCCCAGGCCATATCAGTGTACCTCTTGCCTCCCAGTTTCTGGCTGGTATCAGTGGGAAGCAATAGCAGGAGAATGAGGGAGGACAGAAGAGTGAGGCTGGCGAATCTCCCTGGCTCCCTCCCTGCAATATTGCCACCTGGCTACTGTCCCATGACTGAGGTTCCCACAGCCCGCTCTGGCTCCAGGTATTGGGGCTCCTTCCTCTTGCCTCCTCAGAGCCAGGGCAGTGGCAGCTCCCACTGCCACTAGCCCTGTGGAATTATACCGCCCTGTGTGGTTTCCCCTCTCTCCACTAAGACCTTGTAACAGTCCTTTTATAAATTCCCCTCAAATTCCCCAATTTGAGTGTACCATCTGTCTCTGGTTGGACTGTGGCTAATAGAAGGTTATTTACAAAGATCCAAGTTTGGGAAACACTGACCCAAAGAAAATCTACCTATGTTCCCAAGAGATCTGTCTGATACCCCCAAACTATCAAGATATCCAGAGAGAGCAGTGGTAAGGGATGGTGAATGGTGCCATCTTCCACCCCGCCCTCTATCCCCTCTCTTGTTCCAAGCACTTCTTTCCAATTTTCACACAGAGAATACAGCATCTAATGTTCTCTCCAATCCCACAGACTGTAAGTCACATATTTTTTGCACGTAACAATTCCATTCCAACAGAACAATAAATGATTCAGGTATTCCATGGATTTTTTATTTTTTAAAAAGCATTTTCTCTGTATATATTTCTATTGAATCCTAGGTACAGATGCCCAAGGGTGTAGGGGTAATTGCTGTGAAGTATGACTAGGAAAGCTGAAAGGGTATCCATGGAAGGCTCTTCAAATTGGCAATGGAGATAAAGCTCTGTAAAATGAACTGTCTCTCCCCTCTAAGGTGTTGAATTATGGGGAAAATAAACAAGAGCTTTGCCTTCCTTCTTAGTAATAATGGCCTAGAATAAGTTGCCCCCCTCCACTCCCCCCCACCCCCCAAAATCCAGAGAAATGCGTCCTGCCCAGGCTTATACTAAACACATGCTATTTTCAGGTCACGAGAAACAGTCACATCTGCTTGTAAGTTCACTGCCTCAGGTAAGCAGACCATCTTTTTACTGAAAGAAAAGAGCAACAAGAAAGTATGTGCTCAGGGCGGGTTCCTTTTGGTCAAGAGAGAGGCCTAGGAGTTGTATGCTCGTGTATTTCCAGGATGTTGGGTGAAAGAAGTCTCCAGTCATCTGCTATAGGAGCCTATCCTGTCCTCCAAGGGCCGGGTACGACTCATACTACAAATGCCTGCTAGAAGCAGAGTAAAGGGGAGGGGCAATGTGACCACTGGAAGCTAAGGAGGAGGGAAAATGCAATTAGAAATCTTTATTCCAATGAAATCTTATATAGAAAGAAACCAAATAAATAAATATATTAAAATGGAGTTCCTTATATTGAAAAAGGGAGGAGGATTTAAAATCCACCCTCTTTTGCTTCCCAACATCCCCCACCTAAGATGGCCCTGCTGGAGTTTCAGGAAAACCCTGGGTCTTTGTCATCTCTGCATTGAAGAAGCTAATCACTGTGATGAAATGACAGCTCAACAAGCATCACATCTAAGATCCGTCTAAGGTCCGTGGGTGTACCTGGGGCGGGATGGGTGCTGGGCTTACTTGTCATGGACAGGCAAAGGAGCAGTGCAGAGCTTCCCAGCAATGGTCGTCCGGTCTTTTCTCCAAACCCGATGGGAAGCCTGCAACTTGAGGTTCACTTGGTGTATCTGGCACTGAGGGTCGGGGTGAGCGAGGACTCCTTTCCCCTGCAGTTGCTGCTTAGGTCTGCAAGGAAAAAGGGGAGTCAGTCGCATAGCATTTTTGGTCTTTGCTTCCCCTGGGCTCCGATGGGGCTTTGCTGTTAGCTGGAAAAATTAGCTCCTGGAAGGTGGGAACCACAGTCCTTTGTACCTTCCCCCACCAGCCCCTTTGCCAACACACCCACAGCTTTGAACATTACTCAGAAGATATCTGTTGACTTTTGAAACGAAACAAGTGGACACTGCAGCAAAATAGTAGCTCTAGGGTTTTCACGTCTAGGAAAAGGTCCCTCATTCTTAGATTCCTACTTGGAAAAGATCCTCACTTTCAAATCCTCCAGCCTGGAAATGGAGCCCTCTTTTAGGGCATTCAGAGAATTTTGTGTGAGTACTACTCTAGTTTAGATTGAACATGAATGTGTGAATGGGGAAAAAACAAACAACAGGTCTTGAAGCCAGACAGAGCTCGGGGTGGAATCCAGGTTTTGTTTTTTCCCAGCTGTGTGACTTTGGACTCTCACAGCCCTAAGTCTAAACCCCAGGCTTCCCCGTGCTAGCTATGAGCTTGAATCACCAGATTTGGTCATGTTGACTGAGCCTGGGGGTCCAGAGTGGAAACAGAATCCAGGTCTCTCTTAATCCATCACCTAGACCTTGCCCCTCCGAATCCCCACTCGTTTGCAAGATTTAGGCGTCGCTTTGGACTCATGCCCTTTGGAGACAAAGATGGAGGGAGGAGTATGAAGTGATCAACCTAGAGACTGCGGATCCCTGGACAAAGGCAAGACTCAGTGTAGAGGAAAGAGGCCTGCCAAGGGCATTGCCAAGCTGGGTACCGACCAGGCCCACCTCACAAGCCTTGAGGGCATTCTGTGAGGGAGCAGGGAAGGGATTTGCCTCCTGTGCCCTGGTCTGTCTGCCAACCCTTCCTAGTCCTCTTTGGGCTCAGACAGCAGGGATTGTGCGAAAGCGGGAGAGGGGGCGTGGCTCAGGCAGCATGGTGTCCCTTTCCGTTTTGGCCTCCGCAGTGATGAAATGTCTTCTCTATGTATTTTTTAACCCAGGGTTAATCACATAGTTTGTTTTTCCCTTTTGAGGAAGGTCTTGTGTATCACTTTGTTTAAATCTCTTTTGAGGAAGAGCCTGTAAAACTTTGCTTAAAAAGCTGTTCCTTTTGTTATACAGTTCAGAAGTGTTTTGAAATATTTCAGAGGAAAAAATAAGAAAATTGCTCACTCTGAGAAGTTGCTTGGATTGGAGGAGCTTGCATACTAGGAATATGAGGGATGTTGTGAGTGCCCAGGTAAGTTTTCTAGTTAGAAGGAAATCTTGGGGTTTCACGAAGCTGTAGAAAATAGGGGAAAGACTACACACAAACCCCCTCTCCTTTTTTTTTTCCAATTTCTGTTCTGCAAGAGATAAAAACCCCAAAGAATTGAAGATAACCATGTTCTGAAAGCCTTCTTCAAAAGAGAAATACAAATCTCTTGGGAGAGGGAAGAAGGAATCTGAGGCTGTCCATTCATATCACTCAGGGAACCTTTACAAGTATAGCTATTCCCATCTAGCAACCCTCAGATTTTCCTCTAAGCTGAAGCTGAACAACAAATGGCAACTACAATTTTATATACATATATACTTACAAGAAGCGGAGCACAGCATTAGGAATAGAGACAGTGGAAATGTAATGGCTGTGTGCGATGTTAGCGGGGTAGTGGATGGGGGGAGAGGGGTTGACACAGAGTGAGGGATATAAATGATAAATGTCTAAGTATTACTTTGTTTTGTGCACCTGAAACTTATTTAAAAAATGGTAAAAAAAATAAATTAAAAAAAAAAAGTACAGCTGTTGAAGCAATGCCCAGAAACTCGTCTGTGATTGGTCTGGGGTGGGGCTTGGTGGCAGTTTTCAAATCTCTCCAGGTGATACTAACGAGCATCCAGAATAGGGTGTCACTGTCATGACTCCTGCCAGTCTTGGCTTATCTACCAATGAGCTGGAGAGGTGATGAAAACACCTTTCTAGGAGTGGTACAACCTTGAAGTGATCTAAGCAAAATGATTTAGCTAGAATCTGCAGAGCTCATGCAGGCATCTGAAGATCTGTGTTGGGGTTCCACCTGCCTGCGAGCCTCGCTGTGTGGCCTTGGTGCAGGAGCCCTTGTTGGAGGCAAGGTGTCTGGGAACCAAGGTGAGTGCTCCTCCCAGCAGGATCTTGTCTTCCCTGATAGCACAGTTAGTGTGTGCAGCCTGAGAAATGTTTCCAAACCCAAATCCGACCGGGCCACCGTCCAGTGTCTCCCCTAACTGCTCTCAGGATAAAACCCAAAACCCCTAGCCTGCCCTTCAAGGCCCGGCGTGGTCTGGCCCCAACGTGCCCCTCCAGCCTCCTCTCTCCAGGCCTCACGCCCCGGCTGCCTGCTCCCAGTGTCCTCTTCGCACTAACCCCTGGCTTGGGTCACTCCTGTGTACCCTTAAGTCTCTACTTAGCATCATTTCCTTGTACTCGGTCAGGCTCCCTCATCTATGTTCTCAGAGCACCTGCCTCTGTTGACAATTGTGCATTTGTCCCTGAGCACACTGGTTATTTTCCTGTTTATGCTCCACGCATTCTCCTGCAAATCACATTTTTCAGGCTCCCCGCCAGCAGTTTCCAGAGAGGTGTGTACCAGAGGCACGCACAGGTGGGAGACAGCATTGGGCAGCGATTCGGGAGGGGCTGCATTTCGTCCCTGCCGCCAACTCCTGCCAGCTCTGTCCTGTGCTCTGTCAACACTCCACCACCCCACCCCCCTTCTGTCTGTCTAGGCCTGGGTTGGGAGTGGCTCTTCCTGTGGTTGATTTCTACATTGTCTCCCCCCTCCTCCTTTTGGGTTTTCAGCTCTCCCAACATATTTGTAATTACTTCCCTGAGTTAACTTCCTCTTATTGGTCTGCCTGGCTTGGGCTCCGGTTTCCAGTCTGGACTCTGACTGCGACAATGACTTACCTAATTAGTCTGTTTATTAGTAACTAACCAATTGCTTTTTTAAAAAAAACATGCACTGCTCAGTTCCTCCCCCTTGCCATGCAAGTTTTGTGATGCCCTAGAGTTGAAGTTCTCTGCCCTCCCACCTCGAGCCTGGTCCCAACCAGCTGCTAAGACCCAGTGTGACCCAACAAGGCTCAGACCCAGTTCCAGGAACTGGCACCACCCAGCCTCAAGCCTGCTGGCCCTCACCTTGCACTCATTTGCTGACCGACACTGTGCTTGTCCTTCTATCTGGTGACTCACCTGGTACTGTCGCTCTGCCCAGGTGTGGGTGCTTCCCAGGCTCGGGCCAGCCCTCCCTGGGCTGGTGGCTGAGGCTGTCCCACATGCTGGCATCCCTGATGCCCCCTGCCTGGATTCCTGAGCACTGCTTCCTATCATAGACCCAATTCATGTGTTGTCACCACCTGTTGAGACACCCCAGCACAGCTGCCTGCCTGCCTCATCTGCTTTTGTCTGAATACACTATGCTTGGACCCTGAACCTGGGACAGTTCTCCAGCGTGTGTGTGTAGGTGCACCTGGTAGGGTCTGCCTCACCCCCACCCCCAGCCCAGTGGGCTAGGCTCACCCATCAGCGGTGACACAGTTCCTGTTCTGGTGCGTGTGTGCGAGTGCATGTGTGCTTGCGTGTGTGCATGTGTGTGTGTGTGTGATGAAAAGGCAACTACGTCGTAAGGAGAGGCCAGTCATGAGGGACCCCTACTTACATGGTGATCTTGACTGAAGAGGTGACATTGCTGCTAAGGAAGGTGACCACGATCCTGGTGTCCTTGTTTCTCGGCTCCTGCAAGTGAAACTCCACGAGCCTGTGATGCACTAGGAAACCAAAGCAGAGCGGGCGACGAGGCCAGAAGTCGGTGAGTGCAGTCCCCAAGAAGCCCCAAAGAGCAGCAGTGTAATTAGGAATCTTGGCTCTACCTCTTAATAGCTGTGTGACCTAGAACAGATTACCTGTCATGGCAGAGCCTCAACTTCCTCAAGTGTAAAGGGGGGGAGGGGGGAAATGAAAATCGATACTCCACAGGTCTCAATGAAAATGAAATGAGTTACCACATAGAAAGTCTTCAGTGCCTGTGCCTAGGAAGCATTCAATGCGTGTTAGTTTTTATTAGTATTTGTAATGCTAGCTGTCCCGCTCCTCCTTGTTTGGTGTCATCATCTTGGTGGTGTGATTTTGAAAAAACCCAAACGGATCTATGTTGTACTAAGTAATTGACTCACAAAACATAGCAACCACCCCATCACAGACAGTGTCAGGGAAGCCACTAGTGTGCAGGACATGACTGGTCCCCTGCCTGTGGCAGCTGGGTACCTTATGGCCTCTCCACCCTCCTGGGCAGCAGCGTGGACACGGGGGCTGTCAGAGCCGCTGTCATCAACGTGGACCGGGTGAGCAGCCTAGCTCACAGTGATACCCCTGGGAACTGCTGTCCCTCTGGCAAGAGAGGTTAAGGAGCACAGCCTCCCTAACACCCCATCTTTTCCTTATGAAGGAAACATATCCCTTCTGTCTCTCTTTCTAAGCGGTTTACTATGGGATATAGATTGTTATGGTGATGGGCAAGTCTGAACCGAATGGGTAACTACAGTGTGGAAAAAAAGGCTAACTGACATAAGCTTTAGGAATTTCATTCTCTGGGCTGACTTTTATATATTATATCGCTTCTTCATTGATCAAGAAAGTTTCCTAAGGTTCTACTTCCTTCTCTACATTATCTGGAAGCCCCAGGAGGGCCAAGTCTGCCAACATTGGGTCGGTGGGAACTGGGAGTGAAATCCAATTTGTGCAGCAGTGTGACATGGCAAGCAGCACACAGAGCCCTGGACGTTTGAACACGAGACCTGGATCCAAGGCCCAACCCTGCTGCTGACCTGCTGTGTTGCCTTGCGTAAATCGCTGAACCTCTCTGTGCCTCAGTTCCTTCGTTTGTAAACAATAACCCTGGCATCACCTCATAGAACGTGGCAAGGATTAAATGAGGTACTAGAGGAAAAAAAGGCTTTGTGTGAAACATTGTTTTACAAGGGAAAAGTCATATTGTTAGAAAAATTGTTCTTTGGAGAAGGTTCTCCGCCCTGCTGGTGCATGCATGCCTGGCAGAGGTCAACGGCAGCCATTGTCTTGGTAAGCACAGCTGAGGCCCAGCCCAGAGTCCTGATGGCCTGGGAGACGGTGAGAGCAGGGAGCTGCCAGCTGCTGGCACCAGCTGAACTACCAGGGGAAGGTCATACCGCCGGGACAGCTTGGATATTCAGAACAGGAAGCTCAAAGCATATAAGTAAACACGTATTCGCACTGGCTTGTTTCTTTCTGTGCCCCTCTGAGGTTTTTGAACAGAAAGGACCATGCTTCTGGGGGCAAGGGAGGGGGGTCTCCCAACAAATACAAAACAGTTGGAAAAATTTTGGCTGCATGAATCTATCTCAGCAGAGACCTTAAAATGCCTGTAACTTTCAAGTGCTCCCCAGGCTCCCTGCAGCATGTATTTCTAGCTGTGCAAACAGGAAGGAGCCAGTTCAGGTTGCCGCGAAGAATCAAATCCAGGTCTGTGTGACCACAGAGTCTGAGCTTTGGGCTCCTTATCACACTGCACCAGGCCTTCTAGTATTAGGAAGGTGTGGCCACAAAGATCCCTTCACCAACCAGACACATGCGGATCAGAAAATCAGTTAGAATTAGCGTGGTCATATCATTTATCATCCTAACCAGCATACTTTTGTCCTGTACACACAATAACAAGCATAATCACAGGATAACAAGCATAATCCAGGAAGTAGAGTCACTCTAGTTAAGGAACAAATACTAGGTTGGTGTAAAAGTAATTGCGGTTTTGCAATTATTTTTAACCTTTTAAACTGCAATTACTTTTGTACCAACCTAATAGCATAGGGAAAGATGATGGTTCAGCCAGTACTGCACTTCACAGATTCTAAGACATACTTTTCTCTCACTTTTAACATCTTTCACAATCACTGGCACCTTAACTTCAATGAAATGCAGTGGTCGGAAGCAACGGTGAACAGATGGAATATATATGTGAAGGCGGAGGGTATTCCTCAGGGACCCTGACCTACGAGGGCTACCAAGGTGGGAGACACATAGGATGGGCAGCAAGGAGGGGAGAAAAAAGTATGCAGGAAGGAGGAAGCCAGAGATACTCCCAAATAGCTCTCTAGAGAGAAACCACACTGGAGGGCAGATTTCCACAGTGGAGTCATGGGTTGAACTAGCTTTGAAGGTTCTGGTTTTATCTGAGCCCAGTAGCAGCTCTGCCCCACCCCTCCCATGACATCTATGCCCCAGTCCTTCACCTCTCACCTTGGCTACCATGCTGGGCTGCACACAGCCCAGGCTGGAACCTGGACTCTGCTGGACTCAGCAGACATGAGCCATTCACTTTTCCCCAGACTTACCACAGTATGGAGCCCTCGAAGTAGTCAGGAGGTAAACTCTCACTTCCTTGGGAAGTGGCTCTATCTTGACACCTTGTTCCACCAGGCCTAGGAGTCAGAAGGCAAAGACAGTCGAGCTCTGCGGGCCATTTCAGGGTCCCATGGCACCCATCCATGTATTAATTAATGCACCCATTCATTCTACAAACAACTGCACTGCGTGCTCATTATGTGTCCTGTCCTATGGTAAGTTCCCGGGTACATGCAGTTCAGTCCAGTAGGGATAAACACACAAGTAAACAGGAAGTACATTGTTCAGATCATCTGGCCTAGTCTTAGGAGGCATTACTAAGAAATTTGAAATTATACCTCCAACTTGCAAAACAATCTACCTGCCAGTTGTTTTAATGGCATTTGTGTCCTGTGTAGTAGGAGCACAGGGAAGTGTTTGACCGGAAGAACAGTGGCTGACAAGTTGGGGAAGGGATTCTGGGCAGAGAGTACAGTTCGGGCAAAGGCACACGAGGGGAGGAAACATGAAATACGCTTGGGAGTACAAGGAGTTAGCACCCCTGGGGCGTTCAGTGCCAGGAAAAGGGTAGTGAGAGACGAGGCTGGGCACTGTGTGAAGTGGATGTTCTACCAGCTGTCCCATCTGGGGGAAACTGTGACATACGCCCAATGAGTAGGAAGTAAGGTTGGTTTGCTTTCTTTTGGAAAGTTAGCCCTAGCATTTTGTCCAGCTGGTTTCCATTTCATTCATAGAAGGTAATGACAAGCTGCTGCAGCTCTGAGTGGCAGTCTGGGGTAGGAAAGTGGAGGGGAAGGGCTCCAGAGGATTTTCTGGAGGCTTCATCCTGGATAACCCCAGGATGTTCCTAGCAGTGATATGCACAGGTGAGTGGAGGCCAGAGCCTACATCCTTCCCAGAGTCCTTCTCCCCAGACTGGCTTGGATCATCCAGGAATGTGCCCAAGCCAACCAGCCATTGGGCATCTCTCCAGCTGGTGCCTGGCCACCGCAGCCTCACACCTCTAAAGTGGGCCATGTGTGCCATTCTTGGGGACTCCCCCACAACACCTTGATTTAGGGTCTATCGGGAGTCTGAGGATGGCTGTCCAAGCTAGAAAGACCTATATCAAGCATCCAGTCTGCAAGGTGAAGCAGGGGTTCTTGACTATCCCAATGTTTCTGAAGCTGGGGAGGGACTTCGTGTGCAGAGTGTGTGCAGAGCAAGTATGGCATCAGGCAGAAGTATAAAGGGTGAAGGGTGGGACATAGAGGGCCCAATGTCATCTTCCAGGTGAGAAGAGGCTGAACAGCTCAGCGGTTAAATTTTCTTTACCCTGGTTAGGTACCTTTCTTGACCATAGGAGATCAGGAATTAAAGAGGTGACCACTAGCAAGACTTGAATCTTCGGCAAATTATCAAAGAAAGCCAAAGGGGTAGAATTTACCGATCTGTGGACAGGAAAGCAGAAAAGGATTGAAACAATCCAGACAGTGTCCAGCAAGGAAGGCCTTGTAGCTGGTACAGGGAAAGGCCATCAACAGACAGGAATTCTCCAGGGCGCTGATATAAAGGTACACAGCCCTCATGTGATCACAGATCAGATAACTGTAGCCTGAGAAAGAAACAAACACAACCAAGGTTTCATTTCAAGCCAAATGGAAACTCCCTCATGCTGTAACCTATTGAATTTTATATTCTGTATATTCAATAGGTTTATATACTGTAAACCTATTGAATTTTATATTCCAGCAGGCTGTAAGTACATGGGACGTCCCCTGAGCCACACTTAAAGAACATTAATGGGAGGAAGACCCTCTGTGGCCCACACTGGCTGAGTCAACATGAAGGCTGATGGTGAATTCTGGTCTCTGGAGAAGCGAGATTCAAACTCTGTCTGGATTTCTGACCTGCGTGAATAAAGCTGGGACAGCCAGGTTGGTCTTGGCCTCCGTTGACGTAGTAGTCCACGTGTCCGACAGGAATCCGAATACCCAAATCTGAAAGAAGGCAGAACCCCGTCACCTTCTTACTCCAGGGGTGTATTTTCCAGGTTCCACAGCACAGTCCACTGGCAGCACAGCCTGAGGTGTGCCCTTGGGAACCTACCCACTCTCTGTGCTGCATGGGTGCCCACCTCACTCCTAAGTGCTGTGAGACTGCAGAACTAGCCTTTGGTTTTCTAAAGGGAGTTTCCCACGCTGAAAGGAAGCAAAGAAGAAGAAATTCATAAGAGGACGCCATTTTTGCCTAATAAAATCAAGAAAAATATCCCTTAACATAAGTTTCAGTAAATCAATAAATGTCATAAGCTTGGTAAATTTCTTTGTGGAACAGTTTCTCTTTTGCTTCAAGTAATAGTTCAGATATATACGTTTGGAGCCACATTTCCACATTCTCCCATTTATTTTTGTGCTGTCCTAACTGAGCAGAAATGTGACCTGGCTACAAAAAGTTGAGTTTGAAAGACTATATATTTCATTTTATCGTTGTGTCTATATCTGACCCCACAGACTGGGTCAGATTCAGCTGCCAAAGACACTGATTTTCTCCTTCATGTCATCTGTCATTACTGCAAGCAATTTACTGTGTATTATTTGTTTAATGTCCTCTATCCAGGAGTTAAACAATGACATGGAAGTTATCCTTGACCCATCACCTGTCAGGTCAGCTCTACTTCCAAAATATATTTTGAATCTTTTTACTTGTGTCTCTACTGCCACCACCCTTGCCCAAGCCACCACCATCTCTCACCCAGACTCTTACTGCAAACACCTCCTAATGTACCTCCAGGATTGCCTTAGTGCCCTCCTGCAGTCCATTCTCTTCATAGCAACAACAGTAATCTTTTAAGGAAATCCAGATCACTACCCTGTTGTCATTGACTGCACAATAAAATTTAAAGTCCTATGAGTTTCTGTTTCTTTATTTATTTGTCTTGTTCCTTTGTTACTTTCAGTTTTATATCCCACATAACAGTGAAGTTATATGGTTCTCGACAGACAATAGTTTAGTGGTTACCAGAGGATAAGGGGGGAGGGGTGCTGGAAGCAGGTAAACGAGGTCAAATGTATGGTGATGGAAGGAGAACAGACTCTGGGTGGTGAACACACATGATATATAGATGATCTATTACAGAATTGTGCACTTGAAACCTATGTAGTTTTACTAACCATTGTGACCCCAATAAATTTTAATTAAAAAGAAATTTAAACTCCTTGCCATGGCCAGTCTAGTCCTGCTCCCTCTTTTTTTTTTTTTTTTTAATAAAAGAGGATAGTTTATTAAAAAGCAAAGAAATGCAGCTCCCGAGAGGGAGGAGGCTCCCGAATGGGATACTCCCTCTTCTTCAACCCCACTCAGTGCCTCACTCACTGCACTCTGTCCTGTCCCCACCCATGTCTGGGCTTTCATTTTGACTGTCTTCTCCACCAAGGCCCCACCACTTTCGGCTTTCTTTTTGGCTGTCCTCTCCACCTAGAATGTTGTTCTGTCAGCTCCTCTCACGGTTGACTCATTCACATCTGCAAAATCTCATTTCAAATATCATGTCTTTGGACAGACTTTCCTCAATTATCCTATGTGCAGTAGGACCCCCCCCTCGATCTCATATCCTCCAGATACATAATCACAATGTATAATTATCTTGTCTGTTTACTGGTATATAAGGTCCACAACAGCAAGGCCTTTACCTGTGTTTTTTCTGCTGTATTGCCAATCACAGCACAGTATCTGGCACATGTGAGTGCCTAATAAATACTTATTAAAGGAATAAATGAATGAACGCTTGCCCAACTAGCCTGTAAGTTCCAAGTGGGCAAGGACCTTATTTGATGCCTTGTTTACTGCGGTATTCTCAGTGCCTACTAGCTCAATAAAGATTAATTGCATAAATAGAATGATTCTTTTTGCCTTTGGCCACATTAAGAAGAGGGTCCAACTTTGAAGGGCACTGAGAGGCCTAAGTCAGGTAAATGGGGACCTAATCAGCAACGTATTTAACAAATTTAGGGATGAAGGAGTTAATCTTATTAATTAACATGGTTAATTAACCCAGCACCTAAACAGAGGCCTGTAGGCTTCGGTTTCCTATCTGTGAGATTAAGGTAGGAAAGGGGGTTAAACAATATGACTGCTTGAGTTTCTTCCAGAATCATGAATCTGTGAGTGTTGGATGCTGAAAGAAGGCTTCTGACCAAAGGGAATGAGACATGGACATCTCTCACTTGAACTTCTGATAGGCACAGATGTTATTTCTTCTCACATCCACCACGCTGAACATGGGCCTGGCACAGACTCATGGGCATTTGATATGCAGTCAAAATGAGGAGGAATGACCACTCCCTTTCCCTGCTGGTCAGAAGACCTTAATTTGATCATAATGGATTCAGAATTGGGGGTCTTTCCTGTGCCTGTCACTACTGGAGAGAGGAATTCTCATTCTTCGCTGGACTGAAGGGCTGGGCTCATTCCCCTGGAGGCCTAAGAATTTTCCCCAGGAGTAGAATGCCCCATTCCCCTAGGGCCAGGCACATTCACCCTGAAAAAGCAGTATGACTTTCCCATATGTCAGCCAGCAGCAGTGCCCACCCTGGCATTACCTAAGCATAAGGTTTAGTGCTGAATCAGAGAATGAGACTTTGGTCCACAAATGAGAAATCCCCTGCCTGCTGCTGGCTAAAAATTGAACCACTCATCTCAATGGTGAGAAAATGACAGAACTGGAGGAGACCAGCAAGATGCCGGGAAATTCCTCATTATTCAACAGAAGCTCAGAGGGAGAGGGAATCTGCAGAGTCACATAGCTATATGCCAGCTCCCTATCCCCTGCCCTGTGTGTATTCCCCCAGGAAGGTCCCCCCAGCTCACTGTCAGTGTCTGTGTGGATGGCTTCCACGAAGAGGGCGTCTCCAGGGTCTAGGCGCTCCTCCAGGCTGGCTCTGGTGTACTCTGGTCCAGCGGGGTCCAGTCCTGCAAGGACAGACTGATGTGAAGGCAATCTGTCTGCTCAGCCACAGGAACCTTCACAGATCCATTGCACTCCTACTCTGGAAGCCCTTCCAGTTCAGAATTCCCCCAAAAGGGCCCAAGGGCGGGGAATTAGCTCAAGACCCCCACACTTAGGAACTCCCATTTTGTTGTCTCTAACTTCCCAATGACCCAGGTTCGCGGGCTCTAAAATGAGTTTGATAACACCAACCATTTGGTAAGGGTAAATGTGAGTAATACCTGTATTAATCCTCATGTAGTAATAACAATAGCTGTAATTTTTTGCGTAGTTACTATGTGCCAGGCCTATCCTGGGCAGTTTTACACACTCTAGCACTCACAAGAACACACTGCAGTAAATATTACTATCCCCAGGTCTTTGGTGGATCCCTTCCCTTCCTCCCAAAAAGCTGACCCAGAGACAAGGATTTAAAATGCAAGGGGCTTATTTGGAAGATCACAGGAAGTATGATGAGGGAGTGGGAAAATGAGTCACAGAATGAAGCAAATTTTTGATGAATGGATTTCATCACTTTGGGCACTCCTTCCCACTAGAGCCCCTCGGAGAGACTCTGGAGAACATGACTCAGAATTGTCATATTGGAGGCTATTTGCCATACAAATCTAGCCCATTGTTGACTGAGGGTAGCTCCTGAAACATAAAGCATATTGTGCTTTTGCAAGTATTTAGCACACTGTTGAAAAGTGATTTCCACAGAGGGCCAAGGAGATATAAGCTATTACAACCCATCTTACTATTAACCTAAAAATAAAAGGCCTTTCAAAGTGAGAGACAACAAGCTTTTATTGGAGATCGGAAAGAATAGCTAACCAGGATTTTCTGGTCAATATGACAGAGGACGTGAGTGAGGTGCTTGCCTCCTCTCACGACCACATCAAAATTACGCTAACCTACAAACAACCATTACGGAGAAGCGCCTGAAGTCCAGCTGAACAGAAGTCTTACAACTGAGGACATCAGTCTGTTAGTTATAATAGCTGCAAATTTCTTGTTATCTTGGCAGACAGTTCTTGGGAACACAATGTTGCTTTAGGCCCAGTCCAAAGGTTATTTTGCCCCGTTTTAACATTCCAAGGTTTGAAGCATAAAATGTGCAAGGCAGTTCTTCTGGGATGGCAGCTCAGACTCGATTTTAAAGTGATTCCATCTATTATTTTTTTACATTATAGATGTAGAAACTGAGGCATAGAAAGAACTTCATGGCCTCTTACACTGACATTAGAGACCATACAATAATCACACAATACCATTTTATGCAAAAGGGCCACAGTAGCTAAATTTTAGTGGTCAAGGATGATTCGATCATAACACAAAAGGCTCCACACTGCCCTCTGCTTGCCTCAGCAAAGGCATTCCAGGGTATTCTCTCTCTGTCTCTAAACCTAGGAGGATAGACAGGGAAGAAACAGTGTTACCTGTAATCCATCCCAATTGGCCTTTGTAGAAATGTCCCACCATGCCCCCAACGTGGGCCCCCAGGCTAACACCAATGATGTGGATCGAGGACTCCGACACACCCAGCGCCTACAAAGGGCATTGACAGTGAATTGCATTTGGGTTTCACAGGGTCACACTTTCCCCTGAGGCTTTAGCAGCAAAGGGCCCTGGGTATGACATACCCACCATACATGCTTGGCAGAGAGAATAGATTTTTCATCTCGATAATCCCTTGCCTTCTTCCTGGGCTCCCCACCTTGAAAATCCTCTCACTTTCCCTTTTAGTGCCCAGTGTGTGTCATGACCACGGCCATTCCTTCTGAGGGAAGACTAAAGCGACCACTGGCATACCCCCTCTGACATGCAGAGCACAAGTTACAGAGGAGGCGCGGGACATTAAGAGCGGCTCCGTGATCTGCCCAAAGTCAGCACTGGAAGTGGCAGAGCTGAGATCTGAACCAAAGGCCGGCAAGCCACTGGGGTTCCACCTTAACGCTTCCCCTCATGTGTCGCTGTTTTCCTGTTGACCCCTCTCCCCTCCATAAGCAGCTAAAAATCACCCTGGGCCTTTCTGCGCCTACCAGGAGTTTACTGAGGAAACGGGAGATCTCAATTCCCAGTTTAACCACATTTTCCACGGCTGAGTAGTAGACACCTGAAGCCCCATACACCCAGTCCACGGCAATCACGTTAGCATCTGCTGACCGCAGAAGGGCGAAGACGAATTTCCCAATCCAGGCAGGCTTTGTTCCTAAAGCCCTAGACACCAGGACAAGAAAGTACAGGAAAATGATGTGCCAAATCCATTGCCATTGCAGAATCAACTGAAAAAAAAAAAAAGTCAAAAGTAGGGAAAGGAAATGGATCTATGGGCAGTAAATCACGCAGCACTCTGAGTATAGGGAGGACATAACCCCAAAGTAAGCCCGGCTCCTGCCTGCACACGTGGAGCCTTCGTGTAAATTATAACGGAGTGCCTTTTGTCCAGGTGGCTGCATGCTCATGCCAGGGCTGAGAGCTCAGGCTGACGTCAGCCCCACAGCCCTCAGGCAGGCACCTCTGTGTGGTGCACAGCTGTACACATGGGCACCAACCCTGCTGCTGTTACTTGTGGGAAGGAAAAGATAGCTTTGTATGATAGAGTTAAGATTTGCCATCTTAATTCTCATTCTAGAATACAGGCACTTTCCTTGAGCATGTTTTCATTTATTTGTGCATTTGTTCACTGCTTCAATCCATTCAACAACGTGGGCAAGGCAGTATGCTAGGTGCTTTGCAAGAAATAAAGAAAACTAAGGTATAGTCCCTATCCTTTTGGAACTTACAGTATAATAGCACTTTTCTAGAAAAATGAGAATGTTAAAAAAAAAAGTTTTAGAAAATTTTCTTCCCTAGCGATTGGGATCAGGAAAAAAGTTTTCTCAATGGCACGTAGTACAGGAACAATGACAGCACACTTATAGGGGCAGAGGAGCACAGACTGGGCATGCGCCATGAAATGTGGCTGTGGGGGATCTAGGAGCTCACAGAGTGACGAGCTCCCAGCTCTCTTAGCTATCACTGGGTTGGAGGTACACACTCAGCCTTGGATAGAGGCTAAATGTAAGACTTGCTAGGGGAGAGACTTTGGCACAAGAGTGGGGAGGGAGCCTAAGGAAAGAGTGGTGTGGTCCCCAGAATCTAGGGATTTGAGACACAGAGAACTCAGAGATGAGGGAATGGCGATCCTCTAGGCAGTGCCTCTGTGACCACCTCTTCATTGAGTGCCCCAACTCTAGTTGTCTACAGTGCTATTTCACCGCATTCTCTCCCTCTTTCCTCCAGGCAACCTTTCTGTTTCTGGCCTTGTCAGCAGGCTTTGGAGAGAAGATACTGGAAGGAAGGATGGGGATTAAATTGAGACTCAGTGACTATACATCACAACAAAATTTGGACTATAGGGCATCAAAGAAATTGAAGAAGGGAAGTGCCTAGCTCCTGAGAAACATTAGCCTCTGTGTGTGATGGAAGTAGCACTCATAAACAGAAGTTTCTTCGATCATAAAATCAGGGGGAAAAAGGAAAGAAAAGGAAATAAAATCCTAGATAAAAACGCCATGTTATTACTCCTGAGTGATGGTGCAAAGCCTATGACTTCTTTGGCGGAGATGAATCCTACAACCCCATGGTTCAGGAAAGAAAGGATCACTGAGACTATCTCTACAACCTCCCTTGTATTCCAGTATGGAAACCATGTCTCTGTGTGCTGGAGGGATTTTTCCAGATCACATATATTTACTGTTGGAGAGTTTGTAGACAAGGACTGAGAGGAAGAGTAGCATATATGATCAATAAGAATGAACAACATGTGTTCATGTTGACATGAGACACCTTCGAAGACAGCAGGAAGTGAGGGATGGGACATGGACAGTCGGTAGATCCATTTCTCCTCTTACTGCCCCACTAACTTCCTATGGTTACTTTCTAATTCTCAGTGGAGGCGATTCTATTGATTGGTTAGCTCCCACCTGAATCCATGGATAATCAGTTTGGTTCCCAGAGTGGCATTGAACCCAGAGCGTTGGATGTCACTACTTTCTTCAACTAGCTTCCCACAGCTAGGATCCAAACGGGTGAAGAGGAGAAACTGGACTTTGAGATTAGTGCCTTGGAGGAGATTGGCATTCTGGAAGTCAGTGCACTTTGGCTGTTGGGTAGGAGATGTATCTCCTGCAGGAAAAAAACAAAAGAAAACAAGAAAGATCCAAGGTGAAGTCATCTTTTCTTAGAAGGAAGAAAGGTGTTATTGAAAAGAAGAAAGAAACAGAAATTTACAGGCATTATAAATCAGCCTAGTGCAATAATCAGACTCATTTATTAAAAGCTGCATCATTTCTAAAACAAAAATCTGTGAATATTTTTCATACCTAAAGATAAAATACAGACTAAATATAAATAATGCTCAACTAGAGAAGTTTAAAGGCCATGGTGAAATGGATATTGTTATGGCTAAACTGAGTCCTCCCCATAAATGCGTGTGTTGAAGTCCTCACCCCCAGTACTTCAGAATGTTGCTCTATTTGAACATAGGGTCTTCACAGAGGTAATTACATTAAAATGAGGCCATTAAAATGGACGTTAATCCAATATGACCGGTGTATTTATAAGAAGTAGAAATTTGAACACAGACACAGAAGAAAGATGATGTGAAGACACATGAAGTCGATGGTCATGTATAAGCCAAGGAGAAAGGCCTGGAACAGATCCTCCTTTGTGTCCTCTTAGCTCTTCCTCACTCTAGAAAGGCTCCCCCCTTAGGTGTTTCGCGCTGCCTGTTCCTTCTGCCTGAAGTGTCTCTCCCCAGACATCTACATGGCTAATTCTTTCCCCTCTTCCAAGCCGTTGCTCCTCAAATGTCATCTTCTCTCCTCTAATCACCCTATTTAAATTGCAGTCTGCCTGTAGTCCTCACCCCAGTTCTCTCAATCTTCCTTACCTTGATCTATTTATTTTTATCTCAGTCATCACACTCTAATCTACTATGAAATTTATTAGTTTCTTGTAAAACTTCTTGTATATTGACTTCCTTAGATTAGAATATACTTTCAGAGGGGGCAAAAATTTTTATCCATTTTCTTCACTCTACTGCCTAGAATAGTACCTGCCACACACAATAAAAACCACAAGCTAGTTCTTAGGAAAGAATAATAAAAACTAGATGTACTTTTGATAAGACAGAGTAAGAAAAAAAGAGGAAAATCACAAGTAAACAATATAGAGTACAAAAAGGGGATATATTTACAGTAGATTTTTTAAACCATAAAAAGCATGTTTATACCCACCCAAAAGTTAAATATGCAGGTATTTTTCTGAAAATGGATGAGTCCCTAGAAAAATATAGCTTACTGAAACTTAGTCAAGACAGAAAAAACAAAAATCAAATTTGAAACTGCAGCATAAAGGAATTAAAACAGTACTTTTAAATCTATTCATCAAAGAACTCCATCAGGCCAGACAGTCTTAGAGACATTCTCCCAATCCTTCAATTATCTTACACGTACTGTTTCAGAAAATAGAAAGGGAAAGAGAGAATGCAAACTCATTCTATAAAAATAACCAAAATATCAAAACTGGACAAAGATAGAAGGAGAAAGGAAAACTACAGGCCAACTTTACTATTAAACATAGACATAAAAACCCTAGATAAGATATCAGAAATCTAAATCCATCAAAGATAACGAGAAAAAAAATCATGGCCAAGAAGAGTTTAATCCAAGAATGAAAAGGTGGTTTAACTTTAGAAAAAGTACAAATGTAATTCACGTGTAAGCAAATGAAAGAAAAAATAAAACTATATGCTCATCTCAATTGATGCAGGACAAAAAAAAGACTATGATAAAATTCAGTATCCAACACTGCTTAACATAAGAAAGGGTATCTAGCAAAAGCCTACAGCAATGATTACATTTATTGGTGAAACATTAGATACGTTCCATTTAGAACTGGAAACAAATGAGAATGACTGCTATCACTACTTCTATTAAATATTGTACTGGAAGTCCTAGTCCTAGCCAGTGAAGCAAAACAATAAAATGGGATAAAGTTTAAAAAGAAAAAATTAAATTTATAAAGAAAAGGGGGAGAAAAAGTTGCCAATATTTGCAGATGATAAAACTGTCAGTCATTTAGGAGTATGGAACATGGCACAGTGAATTCTGCTCATATACCCACTGCCCTCAACCACCACTCTAACCAAACAGTAATGACAGATGAATATCAAAAGAGAAAAAAAATCTTCAATTTTTTTTCAAATTTCAAATAGAATTCAATTTCAAATAGAATTTCAAATAGAAAGATAACATCTCCACGAATAAGAACAGAAATTCAAAATGGTGCTGAGTTTCAGGTTTGGGAGAAGGCAGTTATAAGAATTCACCTCTGTGAGGTAAGTGGGATCCAAAGGTGCCCCCTGTCCAGTGTGGAAGACCAGCACAGGCCCACCTGTGGTAGCCAGTTGTGGAGAGGGACTCCCCAACTCAGGAAAGGAAGCTAAAAACCAAAACAATACAAACAAAAAATAGCGATTGACTTTTCACCTGGGGCTATAGCTTTGTTTAGGGAGGCAGGATGGAAAGACAAGACCTCACTAACAGTGGCTGAGACACTCACCTAACTGGAAGAGAGAGCCTGAAGATTGGGGGATTAGTGGGAGATAGACAGAGACAGAGAGAGGCCAAAAACAGACTTTTCATTGAAAATTAAAATAAAACAAATTTATGTTGTTAGAAGTCAGATACTAGTGATCTTTGGGGAGGTAGCAACTAAGAGGGGATACAGAGAATGGGTTTTATGATCCTGGTAATTTTTAATTTGTTGGTCTGGATGATGGTTACACAGGTGAATTCACTCTGAAAATTAATTAATCTGTGTATGAATAATCTGTATTTTCCTGTGTTGTACTTAACCTGTGTTGTGCTTTAATAAAAAGTTTACTTTCTAAAAGCCTGCAGATAAAATGCTTAAATATATAAAGAAATCAAATGTTTACAAAGATATTCAATATAACCAATAAGTGAATCATGAATTCATTGCAGGTAAAATAACATTTTTTTAAATCCTTTGATATAGACTTTAAAATAAGTATGCTGAGAATATGCAAAGATAAAAATAAAGACAGAGCATAAAGAAATTGTGAAATAAAAACAGGCATAAATTATACAATAAGATATATAGGAAACAGTTAATTAGAAAATTGGAAATAAAAAAGAAAGTTATTAAAAAAGAAACCAATACTATAATGTCTAGTATAGACATAAAACACAACTTTTTAAATATAAAAGTGCAGTTAAAAAGTACAGACAATAGATGAAGAGGCTCCAAAATTTATCTAGCAGTTGTTCTTTAAAGGAAGAAAACAGAAGAATGTTCCATAACAAAAAAAAAGATATGGGGTCTCTAATCAAAAATTATACTCAAGGTAATAAACAAGATAAAAAAATAAATCTATACTATGCAGATTACAGTGTAATTGCAGAACATCAAGGATAAAAAGATATACTTAAAAATTCCCAGACAAGAACTGACTCTGGGTGGTAAACAAACAATGTGATAAATAGATGATGTAATACAGAATTGTACACTTAAAACCCATGTAACGTTATTAATCATTGTCACCCCAATAAACTTTACAAAAAATTCCCAGACAAGCGCATTGGAAAACTTAAAAGAAATGGATAATTTTCGGGATCAAATATATGGTGATGGAAGGAGAACTGACTCTGGGTGGTGAACACACAATGGGATTTATAGATGATATAATACAGAATTGTACACCTGAAATCTATGTAAATTTACTAACAATTGTCACCCCCAAAAATCTAATTAATTAAAAAAAAAGAAATGGATAATTTTCTAGAAAAATATAATTTACTAAAATTGACTCAAGAAGAAATAGAAAACTCAAATAAATCAACTAGCATTCAAAAACTGAATTGGTAATCAAGAGTCTTCTCTGGCCCTAAAATACACTAGAGCCACATGGTTTTATTTGAAAGTTCCACCAAACCTTTAAAATACAGATAATCCTTATCTTATAGAAACTGTTTCATAGAAGAAACTTATTCTATAAGATTATAATAATCTTAGTATCAAAACCAGACAAGGGCAAAACAAGAAAGAAAATGATAAATTTCCTTTATGCACATATAAGCAAAATAATAAATATAAAAAGAAATGTTGGCAAATCATATCCACCATTGTATTAAAAAAAAAAACTACCATGACCAAAGGATTTGTCCCTAGTGATTTTAGTCTGATTGGGCTAGTTTGTAGGGTTTAGAAAAAAATATGAGAGATTATCTTTACAGGACAATTGCTTAAACAAGACACCAGAAGCAGAAATGATAATAAGAAATAAGAATTAAGACAACAACATAATATTATACTGTTTTTCCTATCGATTGAATATGAAAAACATTTGATATTACAGTGTTGGCAGAGAGGTAGAGAAATGGCTATGCTTCTTCTATAAAGAAGTTTCTCTAAAGAAATTTTTCTCTAAAGAAGTTATAACTTCTTTGCAGGGTAATTTTTCTCACATCTATCAAAAATGTAGAAGATATAAATCCTTTCAGATCTAGTAGATAATGTATAAACAGCCATTAAAAAAAACTGCTCTGTATGTTGATATGGAAGGATATCTCTCTCTCCCCCCCACACACACACATATACACACACAGCACACACACAAATATACTGGGGGTGCCAAAACAATGTATACACATTTTAAGAGATGTTATCTATGCTCAAGCAGTAGTTCGCCGTAATCAGAAGTGTCTGGATGCTGATGGTCACCACTTCGAGCACCACTTGTAATTGCAGAAGTCAAACGTGACTTGTAGTTATCTTTTGTTATCAGTATATATTGAGTATTACAGTTAATACAGTTTTTTCCTTTCTTAAAATGTGTATACATTTTTTTGGCACCATGTGTGTGTCTGTGTGTGTGTATGCATGTGTTTATATTTATATATTTATATGGAGGTTTTATACATACACACAAATAAATGACACATGAATCTAGGCAGCACCTTTTAAAAGCAACCCATTAATGCAGGTCGTGAACACATACATGCAAACTTAACTGGAGCAGGGAAGGGGTGCTGAGTAAAGGAATGAAGTGTTGTAAGGAAGGTCTGAATCATGAAAGCCCTTTTGGAAGATTTGAAGAGCTAACGAAAAGGTAGCATGAGCTACTCCAGGCAGAAGGAATGACACGGTCTAACGCTGGGGAACGAAATTAAATATCTTGTGGACATGATAGAAGAGCAGTCTGCTGTTGGGACCAGAGAGAAGGGAACTTTCCAAGGGTGGGGCCACTGCGGTGGCGGGCAGGGTAGTGGGTATCTTCACTAGTCAGAGAATCTCAGTTCCACAGGAGGATTTAGATTTGTTTATTAAGCAAGCGGAAATGGTGGGTGGGGGGTTTAATGGGAAAGGTAGTATTCAAATAGCATCTGAGGGAGGTTGTTTTAACCATCATCAGGGATTAGCAGGGACTAGGTTATCGGTGTCCTGCCAGGAGGGATAACAAACCTGAACTTGAGTTGGGTCAGCAACAGTAGAAAGGACATGTAACAATCTCGATGACAAAATCATTGTTAGTTTGGAAAGTTTAAATTTAAAACTTTTTTTAAATGAAAAATATATCTTGGAACAGTGGATATTTACAGGGTGAAAGTGAATCACATTTTGGAGTTAATCAAATCTTATTTTCTCATATTCATCCTGGCTTGGGCAAAGTGAAAAGGAATAATGAGGATTTTAGAAAAATGAGTAAAACAACTAGAGAAAGTTCAGTTTTTCTGACGTAAGAAAGTACCCCTGAGTACCATCATTCCCATCATGACTGTAGGGCTGTTTCTCCCTCTTACAAATTCATCTCAGAAGAGAGAGGGTTTTTAGGGGACCTTCCAACCGTTACTGCATAAGTAACGGTTTGAGAGAGAATCATTCCACCCAAGGCGGGAGCCCCCATCTTACCTCCACTCCCAACACTGAGCCACAAAAGAAGCCCCCACAACCAGAAGCATCGCTCCCATAGGTCTGAGTACATCGCTGAGCTGAATGTCTCCGAGCTGAGGTGAAGCCGAGCCCAGTGCCAAAAAGATCACATAATCCAGCCTTTCAGAGTTTTGAACATCAAACACCCACTTGATTTTCACTCCTACTAATCATTAACTGGCTTCATGACCTGTAAAAGAAAAAATAAACTCTCCCTATTTGTTTAACCACCACAGTTGTTCAGTTTCTTCTTTTCAGTTGAAAATACTTTTTTTCTTCTTTTTTTTTTTTAAAGCAGGGGACATTGAAACACATTGTCCTTCCTCTCTGAGCCAAGCATCATCAGGAAACTATTTCCTGTACCTCTCCCACTTCCCATTATAAACTTAGTAAAAACCAAAGCAAAAGTCTTTCATCTCTGTGTGATCACAAAACCCTTATTGTACTGGAATTATCTGTGGACAAGTTTGTCTCCCTAGGAAGACTGAGTGATTTGCGGGCAAACACCTTCTCTTCATTTTTGAATCCCCAGTGCCTAGCAAAGAGCTGAGCCAATAATAATACCTGTTTAGTGTACATTTAATAGGCAGAATGGAAGAAGCTTAAGTTTGTCCCTGGAGAGCTCTAGCCTGTCATATTATCGTGGGGCTAGATGTGAAGTCAACCTCTAAGAAGAGATGTTCAGCTTCTTAAATTCACAAAGAAACAGAATGGTACAGAAAGAAAATGACCTATAGAGACCCTGTTCCTAGAAGTGGCAGAGCTGGCTTGGAACCAGGGCGTTTCCAGTGTACCTTGTGGCCTCTTCACCGAAAGGAGTGGCAGAAACCACAAAGAACTAGTTCTAGGAAGGTGGGGGGCCAGGCAGAGGGTAGGATATTTGTTGCCCAGCTCCTTAAATTGTGATACATGGCTATGAGGAAGAAAACTTTCCAGCAGGGCCAGTATCAAACTTTCTGTGTAATAGCTCTATGAAGTGAGTAGTGCCTACATATGTGTTTTGCACAGCTTTAGGGTATAGAGAGGTTAAGTAACTTGTACAAGGTCAGTCAGAGTTGAGATGTGAAGCTGGAAAAGCTAGCCCCAGAGGCCATGCTCTGAACCACTGAAGCCGACAGCAACAACCCCTGAAGAGAAATCGGTACCGTGCCAATCAATGTAGTTGTGTCAGACCTGTTGAAGATGAGAATAAAACGATTTTGGAGGGACCAGCTCTTCTCCTCATGCATATGATCCCACTGATAAAGCATTGCTGCCATCACGAAGGAACATGGCAATAAATAGGGCACTACTGAAGACAATTCTGGTATCAGAGACCAAGCGAGGTGCATTCATTAGTTCAGGTCCTCAGAGAAGAAGGTGCCAGGACGGCACGCGAGAATCATTAGGGATAGCGAGAATCATTAGAGAATCACTTGTGAATAAGGGAAGCTAAAGATGGAAAGAAGAACATTTAGACTGCGATGCATACCTGACACCTGTGAAGGAGAGGGGAAAGGAAAGAAAATCACAGAGGAAGAGACTACCCCGGCCCCACCCTGCTCAGTCATTAGCTGGGGTCAGTCTCAACACAAAGACCGAGGGAAGATACAGAAGGGCAGCAACGGGGACCATGAAACAGGTTCCCACAGCAGGAGACTGAGGGCTGCATTTTCATGGCCACGCACACCAAGGCCAGAGCTGGTCCACCAAGCCAGTTATTCCAGTATTCTTTGCACATGGCTTTAATGCACTTTCCGTTTCACATTCATCATCTAGTCAATGCTCTCCAGCTCGGGTTGAAGTGGTCCGATCCAGCACCATCTGCCTCAGAAACAGCCAAGGAACTTAGGACGGATTATTGGGCCCAAACTAGACACACTGAATGAGAATCTTTGGGCTGGACCCAGGACTCGGCAGTTCCAGCAGGTTACACGAGGGTGGTATGCATGCCAGAACCACTAGTCTACTCTTAATTCTTACTATAGCCATCTCCATTTTACCAGTGAGGAAACTGAAGCTTAGACAGGCCAGTGGCCTGGGGAGCACTGCTTAAGGGGTGACATAGTTTAGAAGGTGAGAATAGAGAGCTTTCTACCAGAAGACAATGAGGGAATACCAATTTATATTCAGTGTACATGGTATGTCTCCCCCGAGGAGAACGTCACCCTCAGGGGGGCAAAATTCTGATCTGGTTGGTTCACCCCCAGTGCCTAGCACAGTGCGTGTCACATAGCTGTTGCTCAATAAATATTTGCTAGTCTCCTGGATTCAGGGCTGGTGTGGAGTAAGAGACACTAGGAAGTCTGCCTCCATTAGAGCGGCCTCCAGTGGAAATCATCCTGCTGGAAATGCATGCTTGCTCAAGGTCATGTTTCCCAGTTTCATTCATTCAGGTTCTACCTTCCCTACTCCTGCCATATTCACTTACCACCTGCACTAATACTTATTTCAAGTTTTCATTTATTTAACTTCCATGTGCTGGCATTGACAATGGGAGATGGTTGTCCCTGTACCATTCAAAACGACAGGAAACACTGGTTTGAAGCATGGCCCTCTATTTAAAGTACAAACCTCTATTCACAGCTCTACAGATCAGGAGAAACCAAAGGTTTCTTTGGTTGATTCTGTCCCCCTCTCCAGACAGCTTCATTTTAGACTCATGCTCTTTAGATGTTATAGTTGAAGGTCCATGGGCTCCAAGCCCAGAGACCCGGGGCAGGGGTTGGGGGGCACTTGCCTGAGACTACTATGCTAGTACAGATGATGATACCAGGGCCCAAAAGGGTGAAGTAGGAACCTTCAGTGGGGCAGGTATAACTAAGCAGAGTAGAGAGAGAAGTCCACATTGTGACCCAGGTGTTGAGTGGGGTCTCCTTGGTGGCAGAGGAGGAGGCTCTTTGAGGAGGGAAGAGACTGCAGATACTCTGTCCATTTCAGTTTTATTAGCTGGGCTCAGCTCTGCCCTCTCCCTACCCTTGCCCCACATATGGCAAGCCAGCCTGCAACTGGTGTGCCTCTTGACTCTACCTCATACTTGTGGGAAGGTGAAGATAGGCTGCTGCCATCTCACTCCTGGGTTTCATTTTGGCTTTATCTAAGGAAAAAAAAAATTCTAATTATAGCTAACAATGAGGTGTGCAAAGACAAAAGGCTTTGGAGACAAAGTCCTGGGTTTAAACCCCAGCTCCATCTCATCCTAGCTGCTGACTTTAGACAAATGGTGACTTCTCTAAGGCTGATTTCTTCCTCTGTTAATGGGTTATGGTGAACTGCCTGACACACAGCAACTTTCTTCCTTTTTCCTTCCCCAAATGGAGTCTCACTTATTCTTTAGCTGTCACTTTCCCAACCCCCAAGCCCCAAAGATGAAAGAATGATGGCAAAGCTATCCCCCATGCCCTGTCTCGATGATCTCTGAATCCTTAATCAGACCCCAGCAGCCATTCCTTGAGGAGCTAACCCAGTCGGCTGGTTGACTGTGAAATCATCAGTCTCCATTCCTTACCCCACACTCCCAGTAGTTCTGTTTAAAAAAGAAAAATATGTCTACGTGCTCTGGAAAGATAAAGAATAAATGGAGAATGTGGTGGTTGAGGAAGCCAATGCTAATTTTGCAGATCTTAAAAATGTATATATTGCCAAGACTTCCAGACGACAACATCTAGCAATCTTAGGCAACAAAGCAAATAAAGCACCATCACATAGCGGGTGAAAAAAATATAATTAATCTTGGTAATATTACACATCACCTGTTTTTCAGTTTACGTAAATTAACTTGATAAGCACGACAAATTCACACTGTCAGATCATTTTTATTGACATCTATAACAGTGCATATAATTATCTTTCCCTGTTCATGCTCACCCTCCCTTCTCTCTCCTACCCTCCCCCACCACACACACACACACACACACACACACTCACACACAACACAGACACATAGCACTCATAGTCGGGAGAGAAGCCGGAGACCGTGAGCCCAGATGCAAGTGGATGGGCAAAGGTAGTGATGGGAACGTGCAATTATTCTCTTCTGACTGCTTTTCTCAGAGAAATGGAAAGTGAAGTCGCCAGCTGAGTTTGGGAAGGAAGTTTAGAGGTTTGAAAAATGGAGTCGTAAAGTCTAAACTCTTTTTTAAAGTGCACCTGTGATGAAGAGTGAGAATCTGCCAAGCAACTAAATAGAATCTCTAGAGTCTTTCTCTGTTGTCTCCAATTGTGGCTGAAGTCCTACAATACACCATCAAACAACAAATGCAAAGTCCCCACACTCCTGCCCCCACTCCCTCTGTGCCCCCCTCCCACCCCCCCACCCCGTTCTAAAAAAGACTGGAAGGATTTGGAAATACAAATCCATGGAGGACTTACTAGGAGGGAGCAGAACTGCTGTGACCAGACCTCCCTTCCCCACCTCCACCAGCTGAAAACCAGGGACTGAAAGGAAAAATCCTGAGTCATAGTTATGTGGAGTTTTCCCTTCCCTTACTGAATTGGGAGGGAAGGTGGTGCTCTTCCTTACCCTTTACAAGCCAAATCAGGGAGGGCCTCCAGCTGATAAAGACAGCGGCCTGTGGGGAAGCCTGCACTGCCACTGGAGAACGTGAGCAGGAAGGATGGGTATCCCTTAGGCCGAGTGGACCCCTCAGAAGATGGCTGGCTTAAGCCTTAACTGCCAGCGCTCCACCCGTGAGGCTGGTCTCAGGGCCAACACTGGAGAGGAGCCAGGAGCCCCAGAAGAGGGAGGGGAGGAAGGGAAGAGGCGTCCACGTCCCCATTTCTCCTCTAAGTCTCTTGGGCCCAGGACCGACTGTGAAGGGGAGGAAGGCGGGCCTGACATTAAAGTTTTAGAATTGATTAAACTGGCCTGACATTCCCACTTCCGGGCATTTATCCAAAGGAAATGAAAACAGGATCTTTTTTTTTTAATTAAATTTATTGGGGTGACAAGTGTTAGTAAATTTACATAGATTTCAGGTGTACAATTCTGTATTACATCATCTATAAATCCCATTGTGTGTTCACCACCCAGAGTCAGTTCTCCTTCCATCACCATATATTTGATCCCCCTTACCCTCATCACCCACCCCTCACCCCCCTTACCCTCTGGTAACCACTAAATTATTGTCTGTGTCTATGAGTTTTTCTTTCTCATTTGGAAAACAGGATCTTGAAGAGATATTCGCACCCCGATGTTCATTGCAGCATTTTCACAATAGCCAAGATATAGAAACAACCCAAGTGTCTGTCAACAGATGAATGGATAAAATAGAAAAAAAAAAAATATATATATATATATATATACATTCTCCTATTTTACTTATCCATTCATCTATATGTGACATATTATTCAACCATGAGAAAGAAGGAAACCCCACCATTTTCAACAACATGAATGGATTTTGAGGTTATTATAAGTAAGATATGCCAGACAAGAAAGACAAACACTGCATGGTATCATTTATAGGTGGAATTTTTTTTAAAGTCGAACTCATAGAAAAAGAGTAAAGTGGTCGCCAGGGGCTGGGGGAAATAGGGAGAGGTTGGCAAAAGTATACAAACTTTCAGCTATAAGGTAAGTAAGTCTAAGGATCTGACGTGAAATGTGACTATAACTGATAACACTATATTGTATAACTGCAGTTTGCTGAGAGTAGAACTAAGACGTTTCAATACACACATAAATAAGATAAATATGTGAGGTAATGGATGTGTTAATTAACTAGATGGAGGAAATCCTTTCACAATGTACACATTTATCAAATCACCACAATGTAGGCTTTAAATTTTTGTCTATGTCAATTATACCTCTATAAAGCTGAAATTTTAAAAACCAGACTGGGATAGACTGGGTTATTAATACTGCCTCCCCCCACCAAAGACCAAAAACACTATGTGATCTTCCCATGATGATGCTAAGGGACAGGAAAAGAATATGTATGAAGGCAGTAAATAAAAATAAAATCATTTCATGTTTCCTTCTCACTAAGTTGAGACCATTCACCAAACCAGTTACACAGCAGTGAGGCCTCAGATTCCACTTGTTAAAATATTCTGCCCTTTTCCATATAGTAAGATCCAAGCATCTCAGGTCTGCTGTTTAGTCAGTATTAGTAGAATCCTAGTGCTCCGACTTGAAAATGCAGGCATTCCTAACTACTGGTAAAAGAAACCTCAGCAAGACGAAGAGAAAATGTTTTCTCTTCTTCTATAGCTACAGAAAAGCACATACTATTCTGCATTATGAACTCAGTTCTTATCAAGTGGGAAATTGAGAACAGTCCTGCCCATTATTCTCCATCTTAATCTTTTTCTTAGGAGTCTTGTGTTAAAATGTTTTCTATACTGTTTTCTATTATTCCAAAACTGTCCTCAAAATATTTATGCAAAGGAGTCTTTTAAGACATCTGAATTTAAGAGATTACTATGTTCTGTGAATTGTAACCCACTACCCCTAAAAATAGACAATTTTGATTGATTGTCCCACTGAAGCATCTGTTGTCCTACATAACGGTAATATATAAAATGACATGTCTGTTTTCTGAAATATATAAATACACATGAGAGTTTTTTGAGCCAGAAAAACAGACATGTTTCTACATACAAAAGAATTGGAAATCCCATGCCTTTGCTGGAGTCCTACTTCAAATACAGAGAGCCTTGTCTCATTTCAGTCAGCACATAGGCATGGTTAGGGCATCAAACTCTCCATTTCTTATAGTGCATCTTGGCCAGGTTGCTCCTGGCAATCATAAAAAAGAGGACATAGGAAAGAAGTGGAACTGCATATTGACAGCATTCATATCAATACAACTTGAACTTCCAGAGTAAGTTCAAGTTGAATGTCTCTCAGGCGCCAGGTAGAGAAGCCACAAAGAGAATAAGGCACAATCCTCTACTACAAGGAGCCTGAGGGTGCCACAGATCAGGCTCACAATCACCATACAGCAGGATAGTGTAGTGACAGCTAGGCACAGAGGGCTGTGAGCACAGTGAAGAGAAAGCAGACACATGCCTGAGCAACCAGAGCAGGTTTCATCTAGGAGGTTCTATCTGAGCTGGGGCTTGCAGGATAAGTACGAACTTACCAGGAGAAAAAGGAGAGGGAAAGGCATCAAGAAATAAAGAAAGGGGGTGATGTATTCATTGAATACGATTAGAAGTTCAGCACGATCAATTTTTTATTTGTAAAGATAACTCTGGAGGGCAACGAAGAAGGCAAGACTGGAGTTAGAAGGACCAGCTAGGAGGCTAATCAACAACATTCATTTAATATATACTGATTAGGTATCTCCTGTGTGCTAGGTTCTGCCTAGAGGAGAATAAAGACAAGCAAATAGGCAACAACAACCTAAGCATGTTAAGTGCCATGTCCAGTAAGTAGAGCGCAGCCAGGAGAAGCATCTCCCCAGACCTGAGTATCCTGGATTGCAGAAATCCAGATGAAAAATACTTGGTGCAAGAAGGTAAAAGGGTGATAGATTTAAAGGATGTTTAGGAGGTAGAACCATGTTGCAGAAGCTGTTGGGACCCTACATATACTGCTCGCTGTTCCCATGCTCCCTATGGCTTGCTACTGCAAGCATCTCTGAGTCTTTACTTGAAGACATTCATGTTTGGCTTGCACAAGAGACAAGCTTAGGAGCGCCAGGGACTTGGCACTGAGGACCACCGATGTCAGATGGACAGCAGTGGATATAAATACCCAGGTTCACGTGTCCCTCAGGTGGGACAGCCATGAGGAGTGCCTTACAAAGAGGACCCAGTTGCCGACAGTGGTAACCTGCTCATGAATGCACCTTGTACTGGCTCCTCTTCCTTCCCTGTCTCACTTCCCCACGCTCCTCCCAGTACTCCCTGGAATCGCCTCCCAAATAAACTACTTGTGCTCAAATCATTGTTGAGTCTACATTTGAAACAACAGAAAAAACTTCCTGAAAGATTAGCTGATGAAAACGAAGACTCAAACAGGAGGCCATGAGATTTCTAGCTTGGGAGACGCTGACCCCATAGACTGAGATAAGGACTCTTCAGGACAAGAAGATGGAGAGATTCAGGGAGAACAGGATGAGCCTGGAAAGACTGAGCTTCAGGTGCCCAATGAATTTATTATCTCCAAAGTCCCTGAATACGAAGTTAAGACTCTTGCCTTTGGAAGAAGTGAAAAGAAACTGAGCAGAAAAGGGACTACACAAGAGGAGAAACCACGAGAAATAAACATCACATCTTCCTAAAGGGCAATTACAGTATCTTCCTTTGACCCAAGAGAATATAAAGCCCTAGCTGTCTCTTCCAGCCGGTTTCTGTATTCTAGTTTCTCGTAGTTGGAGGGATTCACGCCTTTAAAACCATACATAACTCCCCACCAGCAGCCAGCAATGGCAGCTGTAGAATCACTGTCTCCACCATGGAAAAAGGCTCGGTGGGCAAGCTCCTTCCAGGAGTCTCCTGCAGCCAAGATGGCATCGTAGGCAATCATGGGGGCATCGTGTCCACTACTGCCACCCCAGCCTTGGTAGCTCACGGAGGTGTAGAACTGATCCCTCTCCTTCACACCATAGGGCTTGGGGAAGGTAGGGGCTGATTTGCCATCCAAAATCCCCCTAAGTTTTAGGTACTTTTCCCATTGGTCTTGGAAGTAGGACCTGGAGGAAGGAAAAAAATCTACAGTCAATTAAAAAAATAAAGTCAATAACCATAAGGAAAGGTATCAGATGGATGTGTGAACAGGGAAAATTCCAAGATGTTTCAAGTTCTTGTATTAATATCATAAACGATATTAAAAAAAATCAAAATGAGCTGTAACATTCATTCAATAAATTTTTGCTGAGAATTGATATAAACAAGGTACGGATACCTATTGCTAAATAAACAAGATATATAGCAAGTCAAAGGTGAGAAGTAAAAGTCTGTTTTTCCTGAGTTGAGACTAATGTGTCACTTTTCAAGGGGGAACTTTAGTCTGTCATTATGTATTTTATTTTATAATTTATTTTATTTTATTAGTAAAAATTGTATATATTTAAGGTATACAACATGATGATTTGATATACATATATATGGTCAAATGATTACTACAGGCAAGCTAATTACCGTATCATCTCCTTATAGAGTCACTTTTTCTTTTCAAAAGGGAACTTCGAAAATCATGACCATAGGTGATTTCAGCAGAAATCTTCTGGACCTTTTGTTTCCAAAAAAGGCAATGTGAAGTGAACTCAGAAAAAGGGGAAGATATAACGAATATTGGTGAGGATGTGGAGAAAAGGGAACCCTTATGCACTATTGGTGGGATTATAAATTGGCACAACCACTGTGGAACACAGTTTGGAAGTTCCTAAACATACAATTCACCAATTCCAATTCTGGGTATTTATCCTAAAAAAAATAAAACAAAACAAAACAAAAAAACTGATTCGAAAAGATATCTGCACCCCTATGTTCATTGCAGCATTATTTACCATAGCAACAAACTAGGTGTCCATCGATAGATGAACGGTAAAAAAGATGCGGTACATATACACAATGGAATATTACTCAGCCATAAAAAAGAATGAAATCTTGCCATTTGTGACAATATAGATGGACCTAGAGAGCATTATGCTAAGTGAAATAAGTCAGAGGAAGACAAATACTGTATCATTTCACGTATATGTGGAATCCAAAAAAAACTAAATGAATGAAATAAAACAGACTCATAGATACAAAGAACAAACTGATAGTTGCCAGAGGGTTGGGTGGTGGGGGATGGGCAAAAAAGGTGAGGGGATTAAGAGGTACAAACTTATAGTTATACCACAAGTTAAGTCATGGGATGTAATGTGGAGCACAGGGAATACAGTCAATATCGCAATAGCTTTATAAGGTGATAGATGGTTGCTAGACTTCTCGTGTTGATCACTCCATAACACAGGTATCAAATCACTACGTTGTACACCTGAAACTAATATAATATTGTATGTCAATTACACTTTAAATTAACAAGAGCTTTATTAATATATTCCAGAAAAAAAGGAGAAGATGTGGTTTTACCACTTAGTAATAATCAGCTAGTAAAAACCTATCTCTGGGGCATTCTAAGAAAAGATTTCAAGAAAAGATTTCAAAATATTGTATGTCAAGACAACACCGAAAAAACAAGTTCCAGGAGAGAAACAGGAAGGTTCATCTCAGTACAGGATAGCCACAAAAACTACAGAAAGGTGGGATGCAGAACAGCATCCGGAAGGAGGGAAGCCCTGCAGCTGCACTACTCACTGAGGTCTTCACTTGTCTACTTGGTGGCAACCACTGCTGGAACTGCACCTGAAATCCTTAGCAGGTAGGCAGGGAGGGGGCTGGATGCAGTGACGACAAAACTGGATGGTGAGAACAGCTGCTATGATCTAGGAGTTCTGGGCATACACACACATGCATGTCTGCTCACAGACTCAACCATTTTCTAGCAGGAGCCTGCACCGACAAACTTACCAGTGTTGGAGGTTCTTCTCCACGAAGTAGCCTGATTGCTCAATGTACTTTTTAGCTTCTGGTAGCACCTCCATCAGTCCTTTTCCCCACTGCAAAGGAGACTTGCCATTCACAGCATAGGCTGTAAAAAGAGCAGACACAAGGGCTCCCAGGTAGCCTGTGGGGTGGTGGTGGGTCATCCGGCCGCTCTCAATGCTAACCTGGATCAGTGTATCCAGCTGACTGTGATGAGGGAACCTGAGACCGATGCACATGGCCCGCATAGCAGCCCCACAGCCGCCCGCATGGCTGTTAAAGGGAACCCTCCAGCCCTCGGCTTGGTCTGGCTTCAGCAGCATGGCGTTATGCATGCAGGTGTTACCTGTGGAAAAGGGGGGTAGGGGACAGGGTCAGTGTAACCAAAGCAAAGGGTCCAGAGGGAGGAAAGAAGCAAACTCTGCTTCCAAGTGTCTTTGGTGGGAAGGGTAAGCCAATGCTGCCTCACTTAACATATACCCCTTACCATGATAAGCTTTAAGAAGTAGAGTCATATACAGAGCCTTGGAATTTTTGCCAGTTATTACTGAGACATCACAATAACTCAAAAAGGTAGGTATAACATGTTTTTTTAAATAAATAAGCTAAGGCTCAGAGCTTAAGAACCTTTTTCAAAATCACATAAGCAGCTAGTGAGCAGCTCATCATGCTTCATAAACACTGTACTCCAAGACCAAGCCCTTTAAGAACCCAACTGAAATTCCCAATGTCAGGAAGGGGCCACAGTTCTAGAGTAAAGAGCGCTGGGCTCAGAGATGGAACAATGGGTTCAGAGCAACAATGTGCCTGTGGGTGCCCTTGGTTTTCTCCTAGGTGAGAGCAGCATAATCCAGTCTTGTCCCATCTCACTATCCTGGGAACTCTGAATGCACGCATAACCGAAGCAGAGGAAGTAACATACTGTGGGATATGATATTACTGTTCCCTTATACTCAGTTTATGCACAACTATGCCATAGAAGGCACAGATGGACAAAGAACACTTTGCACTTGTTAAACTGATGAGATATCAGACCTTGAGAAAGGATGAATAGAGGCTGGCTTCTAAGGCCAATCCTTGGGGTCACCAGAGACCCTGAGTGTGTGTGTGGGATGGGAGCTTTTCAACAAGAGGTGCTTTTCATCAGCTAAGCTGAATTGTGTGCCCCAAAATCTGTGTGCCGAGGCCCTAACCCCTAGCACCTCAGAATGTGATTGGATTTAGCGATAGGGCCTTTAAAGAGGTGATGAAGTTAAAACAAGAACGTTACGATGGGCCCTCATATAATCTAATTGGTGTCCTAATAAGAAGAGGAAATGTGGACACACAAGACACCAGGTATGTACACTGTGAGAGGACACAGGTATAAGGAAGTCATCTGGAAGATAAAGGCCTCAGAGAAAAACAAACCTTCTGACGCCTTGATCTCAAAGTTTTAGCCTCTGAAACCGTAAGAAAATAAATGTCTGTTCTTTAAGACACCGATCTATGGCATTTTGTTATGGCAGCTCAAGCTGACTAATATAGGAGAAGAGGCAGGTCAGATGGGCTAGGGAAAAGGTGATTCAAATCACCTGGGGGCCCAAGTGCCTGTAACAATTTCCCAAAGTGGGCAAAAACCATTTGTGAGCAGACCTGGAAACAAAAAGAATCTCTTCAAGACCCTTTCCATTCTCCTTTAAAAAGAAAAATATGTTTTCCTTATACTTGTTCATTACAGAAAACTTAGAAAATACCAATAAACAAGAAAACAAGAAACTATAAATACTTCATTAACCAGATACAATTATGAACATCTGCATATATTCTTCCAGGCTTCTCCCAACAGGTATATATTATACTTTTAATGACTGTGGCTTTATAAGATACATCCTGTTGTGTAACCTACTTACCTTTCACTTAATATATAACGTCTTTCTAGATCAGTAAATATTTATCTGTATAATTTTAAATGGCTGCAAAAATGTATCACCATAATTAAATAAATTTGGGACATTTAGGTTGTTTCTATTTTTATCACAACTATAAAAACTACTGTCTCCTTGATATTTAAATCTCGATCAACATTTTTGATGACTTCCTTGGGCCTGTTTTATTCTCCCCCTGCCCTGGACCTCTACTGGCTACAGTTACCTGGTGCCCGGCCGTCCATGTCTCCCATGCAGTCTTGGTAATGCTTAGCAAGGAGGGCGTACAGTCGAGCCAAATCCAAGACTTTCCCAGCTTCCACGAGAGCGTCTGCAGTGGCCAGGTGCATCACTGTGTCATCGCTGACTCTCCACCTCTCCACATCTATGGCGTCCAAGCCACCAAGCTGGCCCAGCTGCTGGTGAATCTTCTCTCCATCCCTGAGGAACTCCCACTTCCCATTGAAGTACCCCAAGGCATCTCCAGCTGCACTCAGCACCATGGCAGCCACATACCTCTCGACCAATCCCCCACACATGGTAAGGCTGTTTTGGGGGGAAATTAAGACACACAGGGGATCAGGAGAAAGAAAAATTAGAAAAAACAAGAGCCTTATCTGCATTTGAATTGAGTACTCACTACTTGTAAGTGTTGCATTAAGTGCATCTCATTTAATCCTCATAACTGCTCTAAGAGGGATGTGTTATTGGGCCCATTTTACAGGTAAGTAAAATGAGGATTAGAGAGATAACAGTTTCAGAAATGTTAAGTGACTTGTCTTAGGTCACAGAGCTAATTGGCATGGCTAGGATTCCCTCTGACTCCAAGGCCAACAATTTTAACTACAACTCTGCAAATGGCAAGCCCATTACATTCCGCAAGTCAAACCAAGCTTATCATTTTCTCTTTTTAGTTGAGATTTGGCTTTGGAAGTGCATCCCTCCTTTACTTAAACAACAGTACTTTCTATTACAACGCCCGGTTCACAAGGCACCTGCACATTCTTGTGTCATTAGTAAGCAGGGATGATAGTATGCATTTCACAGATAAGAAACTGGGGCTCAGAGGGTAATTTCACACAGTCAGTGAGTAGAGACACTGGGACCCGAATTTTCTGATTCCAG
This sequence comes from Rhinolophus hipposideros, assembly GCF_964194185.1. Lineage (NCBI taxonomy): Eukaryota > Metazoa > Chordata > Mammalia > Chiroptera > Rhinolophidae > Rhinolophus > Rhinolophus hipposideros. Next base: position 46,327,201 of record NC_138048.1, on the reverse strand, counting down.
GCCACTAACCTCAGCGCAAACCTACTTACCTTAGGCAACCTCTTGTGCCACAGCCTCTACATCTTTAAAATGGTGATAAAAATAGTAACAATCTCTTGGGTTTGTTGTGAGGAGTAAATGAATCATTCTCCCCTCGGCTCAAGCTCTTTTCACACTCAATATCCCGTTCCTCCCTTCCACTGACTTAAAGCCAATGACTCAGGGTTTAGTGTAAGTCCTAGGGCTTCCAGGAGTCCTTCCTTAGTTGCACTGCTGTTGGCTGGGGAATGCAGGCTGGCAAGAACCAGAACAGTAAATGAAGATGGATTGAGCATTCCAATACTGATCATGCTTAATTTCTTAGCTCACAAGATACTTGTAAAGCGTTATGTACATGTTTCCTTATTTATAAATGATGCCTTCGAAGTGGAGTTCTGGGCTACTACACCTGACTCTGCCAATAATCAGTTGTGTGATTGCGGAGAAGCCACCCACCCTGGATCTGGATTTTCGCTTTTAATTAGAGTGAGGGAGGAGGAGGTCTATAGGTGCTCCCGGGGTCCTGTCCTGTGCAGAGAGCTTCAGGGGACCAACTTTTAATCCACCGGTACCTGCTCTCCAAATTCCCTAGGCTTCCTTTCTGTATATTCCTTCTGGCTCCACCGAATACATGATTTGCGAGTTGCACTCACAAAGTGGGGGGTAGGGGATGATGACCATCTCTTTTCGCTGGAAATTCTTTTTAACTTTCATACATATTGCTCTAGCCTCCGCTTTCAGAACGCTGCTATTCCTTAAACTCCTTTGAACTTTTCCAGTTTACATTCTTGCTCCCGAACAATAAATTCAAAACTAAGGTTGGAAAGCTGCTTCCAGACAGACCTCCGCTCCTTTCCTGGGGGGATGGGGGGAAGGGCGCCGAGACCGGGATGGGGCACCAGGTCACTGCTGGGGAAGGAGGGAGAGGTGGGAGGCAGGGGGTGTATGGGGGGAGGGAGGTCGGGAGATCGCACACCCCCGACAGGGCCTGGGAAAGAAGGGAGGGGGGGAAAGCGGGCGGGGCCTGGTTACCGCCAGGAGAGGAGCGCCCGCGGAGGTGGGGGAGGACAGCAGGCTGGGGTACCTGGTGGCCGCGACGAGTGGTGCACGGAGGACTTGGGCGAGGACGGGCGCGGGGTCTTCAGCGTGTGCGCAGAGGCCTGGCTGCACACGGACTGCAGGAGGTGCGTGGCGGACCCCGCCGGGGCGTAGCTTTGCGCAAGACAGGGGTGGAGCGGTGTCGCCGCGCTTGGGGACCGCGCCCAGATTCAACCGCCGCGGGAGGAGTGCCCCGGCGCCTTGCGCTCCGCCAACTCCGTGCGCCTCCTGTGGCCTCGCGAGCGGCTTCTGGGCACTGCGGCGGCCTCCTGTGCCCGAAGGAGCGGGGCCACGGGTCAGAAGGGCGCCCAGAAGGGCCTCGCCTCTCAGAATGTTCGGACTCCGCACCCGGAAGTTCTCATTTGGTGACTCACGTGTCTCTTCTGTGTCGTTGTAAACCAGTAACGCTACAAACGCCGGGAAAAGGGCGAGACTTTTGTCACCTTCCTGAGCTCCTCACCCATAATAGGGACCCATATAAGTACTTCTTACGGTGGCTGTTAGAATTAGTTTTAACCCTTGTCACTTACTTGGCAGCAGAATGAATTTTCATCCTGACAGTAAATAAAACCAAAGAAAAACTAAGAGTATTTTTTTCTGAATAATAGTGTCACTTTTTAATAGAATTAAATCAATAACTAAAGAAGAGGTTCAGGCTATAATAAAGAACAAAAAAGCATTTATGAGCAAAAGGAGAGAGACACAGATGCAAGGAGGAACGCAAACTGCATTCCATAGTGAACAAAGAAAGGAGGGTTTTTAAAGGCAAAAAACACAAAGTGTAATTCTTTCACGCAAATGAAGGATTGTTGGCTAGGTTAACAGAAATTGGTTAGTCCCAATGTTACGGGAGAGTGGGCCTTTCTCGCTGAGAAGTCCTGGCTTGGCTCCAACACCCCGGGGGGTCGAACCCAGGCCTCAGGGAGGAGCACTGGGAAGCTTAGCCTCTCTGTTACCGGAGGATGGGCCCATCTTGACGCAGTGTCCAGGTTCTTGGTGTCTTGAGCAAAGAATTGAACGAGATACCAAGGTAAAGTAGTGAAAAAGCAGTTTATTAGAAGAAAAAGTACACTTCAAAGAAATAGAAGCAGGCCTGAGCAGAAAGCAATGGCTCAAAGTGCATTATTAAAAGGGACAGTACACTCCAAAGAGTTTGGAGTGTGCCCCAAGGAAAGGAAAGGCAAAAAGTGGGCAAAAGTGGCATTATTAGGAGAAAAAGTACACTCCAAAAGGTTTGGAGTAGGACCCCAAGCAAAAGCAAGGCTCAAAAAGGCAAAGGGCCAAAGGAGCTTGAGGGTTTTATCTGGGATGGGGTGTTCCTCTCCAGGTTTGGGACCTCTTGATTGACACCTGTGATTAACATGTCCATCTCTTCAGACTGCACATGTTCTCTACAGTTTGAAATTGTTAACTGCAAGCTGATTGGCCCTTCCCTGTACCTCGGCAGTTAATCTTGGTAGGCTCTGCAGCTTGAATGGTTTTGTTACAAACTCGGTAGCAACTAGATTACACCCTGATATTTAGATCTCACTTATATGTGGAATCAAAAGAATCTAGGGGCAGCCAGATGGCTCAGTTGGTTAGAGCACAAGCTCTCAACAACAAGGTGGCTGGTTCAATTCCCACATAGGATGGTGGGCTGTGCCCCCTGCAACTAAAGATTGAAAACGGCGACTGGACTTGGAGCTAAGCCGTGCCCTCCACAACTAGACTGAAACACACTGTTCCCCAATATTCCCCAATAAAATATTAAAAATAAAGAATGTAATAAACAGGCAAACAAAACAGAAATAGACACATAGCTACAGAACAACCTGATGGTTGCTAGACGGGAGGGGGTTGGGGGATGGGAGAGAAAGGTGAAGGGATTAGGAAGTACAACTTGCAGGTAACAAAATAGTCACAGGGATGTAAAATACAGCATGGGGAATATAGTCAGTAATGTTGTATAGATTATGTAGGATGTCAGATGAGTACTGGACTTACTGGGGTGATCACTCCATAGATTATATAAATGCCTAACCACTGTGTTGCACACCTGAAACTAATATAAAATAATATTGAATGTCAACTATAATATATATATATATACATATATATATATATATATATATATAGTCACAGGATATAAAGTCAATGGTATTAGAATAGTTATGGAGTAGGCTTGGTGGGGTCATGACTTTGTGAGGCGTGTAAATGTCTAATCATTATGTTGGTTTGTACACCTGAAACTAATTTAAAAAAGAGTTCAGAAAACAATAATCAATACAAAAGCAAATATAAGATCATGTGACTGACTTAATAAGCTATACCTGAAATCCTGCCTATGACCAAACACCACTCACTAGGACATGGACGACATGAAGGAGCATCAAGTGGTACAAAGTGATGGTGCAAACATGGGCACAGTGGTCTCCAGATTCATCTAAGAGTGCTTTATTTGTCCTTCACTTAAAGAATGAGCGTGCAATTCAGACTCAGCAGCAACTAGATTACACCCTGATATTTGGAGTTTTTTGTCTGAACTGTTAGCATTTGAATTTTGTATGCATTCATTCACTCATTCATTTATTCTTTCAGAAAATATTTCTCAAGTGATCATACTGTGCCAGGAACTGTAGAGGCAATGAGGATACTGAGAGCTTATATTCCTCTTTGCCTTTACCACTTGATCGCCCACATACCTAGAACTACTGGATTTGAAATGAAATTTTGGAGACCTAATGTTTAAAATGCAAGGCACAGCAAAAAATTTATTACACAGCCTTAGCTAAGAAAGTTTTTCTAATTGTTGGAAAATGACAGAGAGAAATACTTTCTGCAATTTGGAGTCAATAGCTTTAGTTTACTCATCTTCCCAAGAAGGAGGTAATAAAAGACCATCTTTCCTCATTTTTCTCATGTATATAAATGTTCCATTAATTATAATTTGTATCTACATGGAATTTTATTTTAAAATATTTCACTTACGCAACGTTCAAATATTCCTTGCTTGTCTTGCTTTTCACTTTTTCCAGTTTCATTGTATGTGTACTTCAACATCTTTTGTTTAAATCTAGTCTTAATCTGATTCTTATTTTAAATTGCATAGAAACCATAAAGATGAACCAGTCAGAAGTGAAGAATATAATAACTGAAATGAAAAATGCACTACAAGGAATCACCAGCAGAGAGATGAAGCAGAAAATCGAATCAGCAATTTGGAAGACTACGTAGCATAAAACACCCAATCGGGAGAGTGAAAAAAAATTTTTAAAAATGAGGATATTTTAAGAGCTCTCTGGGACAACATCAAGCATAATATTTGCATCATAGGGGTACCAGAAGAAGAGAGAAATCAAGAAATTGCGAACCTATTTGAGAATAATGACAGAAAACTTTTCTAACCTGGTGAAGGAAATAGGCATACAAGCCTAGAAAGTGCAGAGAGTTCCAAACAAGATGAACCCAAACAGGCCCACACCAAGACACATTATAATTAAAATGGCAAATGTTAAAGACAGAGTCCTAAAAGCAGCAAGAAAAAGGCAATTAGTTACCTACAAGAGAGCTCCCATATGATTGGTAGCTGATTTCTCAACAGAAACTTTGCAGGCAAGAAAGAATTGGCACGAAATATTCAAGTGATGAAGAGTAAGGACCTGCAAACCAAGATTACTTTACCAAGCAAAGCTATCATTTAGAATTGAGGGACAAATAAAGAGCTTCCCAGAGAAGAAAAGCTAAAGGAGTTCATTACCCCCAAACCAGTATTTCAAGAAATTCTTCCCCCCCACATTTCTTCTTAACGGGAAGAAGTGGGGGGTGGGGGTTGGCGGGAAAGAACATAAATATGAATAACAAAATGGCAATAATACCTATCAATAATCACCTTAAATATGAATGGATTAAATGCTCCAATCAAAAGACGTAGGGTGGCAGAATGGATAAGAAAACATGACCCACACATATACTGTCTACAAGAGACCCACTTCAGGTCAAAAAACACACAGAGACTGAAAGTAAAGGGACAGAAAAAGATATTTCATGTGAATGGACATTTTTAAAAAAAGACTGGGATAGCAATGCTATACCAGAGAAAATAGAATTTAAAACAAAGGCTATAATAAGAGACAAAGAGGGACATTACATAATGATAAAGGGATCAATCTATCAAGAGGATGTAATCCTTATAAACACTTATGCACCCAACATAGGAATACATAAATATATAAAGCAAATATTGACTGACTAAAAAGGAGAGATTGACAATAATACAATCATAGTAGGGGACTTTAACACCCCATTGACACCAATGGACAGATATTCCAGAAAGAAAATTAACATGGAAACAGTGGCCTTAAATAACACACTAACACTGATAAATTTATTTGATATTTTTAGAGCGTTTCATCGAAAAGCAGCAGAATATACATTCTTTATAAGTGCTCATGGAACATTTGCCAAGATAGACCACATGTTATGCCACAAAACAAGTCTCAATAAATTTAAGAAGACTGAAATCATATCAAGTATCTTCTCTGACCATAATGGTATGAAACTAGAAATAAATTACAAGAAAAAACTGAAAAACACACAAACACATGGAGGCTGAATAACATGCTACTAAACAGTGAATGGGTTAACAATGAGATCAAGGAAGAAATCAAAAGATACCTTGAGACAAATAAAAACAAAATGACCCAAAATCTATGGGACACAGCAAAAGCAGTCCTAATAGTGAAATTCATAGCAATGCAGGCCTACCTAAAGAAACGAGAAAAATCTCAAATAAAAAATATAACCTTACACTTAAAGGAACTAGAAAAAGTTCAGCAAACAAAGCCCAAAGTGAGTAGAAAGAAGGGAATAATAAAAATCAGAGTGGAACTAAACTGAATAGAGTCTAAAAAAAAAAATACAAAAGATCAACAAAACTAAATGCTTTTCAAATGTTCTTTGAAAAGATAAACAAAATTGATAAACCTTTAGCGAGACTCATCAAGAAAAAAGAGAGAGGACCCAAATAAAGAAAATCAGAAATGAAGAAGGAGAAGTGACAACTGACACTACTCAAATACAAAGGAGCATAAGAAAATATTATGAACAATTATATGCCAACAAATAGACAATCTGGAAGAAATGGATAAATTCCCAGAAACATACAAATTTCCAAGACCAAATCAAGAAAAAAACAGAAAATCTGAACCAACTGATTACTACTAATGATATCGATACAGTAATCAAAAAACTCTCAATAAACAAAAGTCCTCGGCCAGGTGGCTTCACAGGTGAATTTTACCAAACATTCAAAGAAGAATTAACACCTATCCTTCTCAAACTATTCCAAAAAATTCAAGAGGAGGGAAGAAGTTGAAGAAGATACAAATAAATAGAAGCATATACTGTGCTCATGGATAGGAAGAATTAACATTGTTAAAATGTCCATAATACCCAAAGCAATCTGTAGATTAATGCAATCCCTAGCAAAATACCAATGGCATATTCCACAGAACTAGAACAAATAATCTTAAATTTTGTATGGAACCACAAAAGACCACTAATAGCCAAAGCAATCTTGAGAAAGAAGAACAAAATTGGAGTTATCTCTCTGCCTGATATTAAACTATACTTCGAGGCTATAGTAATCAAAACAGCATGGTACTGGCATAAAAACAGACACATGTGAGTAAATCAATCTAACAGAATAGAGAACCCAGGAATAAACCCACGCCTATATAATCATTTAATCTGACAAAGGAGGCAAGAATATACAATGGGGTAGACATTCTCTTCAATAAATGGTGTTGAGAAAACTGGACAGATACATGCAGAAAAGTGAAACTGGACTACCTTCTTACACCACATACAAGAATAAACTCAAAATTAATTAAATTCTTAAATGTAAGACCTGAAACCATAAAACTCCTAAAAGAAAATATAGGCAGTAAACTCTCTGATATTGTTCTTAGTGATATTTTTGTATCTCCTTGGGCAAGGGGAATAAAAGAAAAAAAATGAATAAATGGGACTACATCTAACTAAAATGTTTTTGCACAGCAAGGGAAACTATCGACAAAACAAAAAGACAACCTCCTGAATGGGAGAAGGTATTTGCCAAAGATGCATCTGATAAGGGACTAACATCCAAAATCTATAAAAACCTCATACAACTTAACACCAAAAAAAACAAACAATTCAATTAAAAAATTGGCAGTGGACCTGAATAGACATTTCTCCAAAGAAGACATACAAATGGCCAATAAACATATGAAAAGATGCTCAGCATCACTAATCACCAGAGAAATGCCAATTAAAACCACAGTGAGGTATCACCTCACACCTGTCAGGTTGGCTACCATCAATTAATCAACAAGTGTTGGTGAGGATGTACAGAAAAAGGAACCCTCATGAACTGTTGGTGAAATTGCAAATTGGTGCAACCACTGTGAAAAATGGCTTAGAGGTTCCTCAAAAGATTAAAAATTAAAAATTATGACACAGCAATTCCACTTCTGAGTATTTATCTGAAGAAATCGAAAACACTGATTCGAAAAGATATATGCACCCCTACGTTTATTGCAGCACTATTTACAATAGCGAAGATATGGAAGCAACCTAAGTGCCCATCAATAGACGACTGGATAAAGAGGAGGTGGTACATATATACCATGCAATATTACTCAGCCCTAAAAAAAATTGAAATCTTACCATTTACAACATTATGCTAAGTGAAATAAGTCACACTGAGAAAGGCAAATACCAAATGATCTCACTTATACGTGGATAAACAACAAAATAAATGAACAAACAAAATGGAAACAGACTCATAGATACAGAGAACAAACTGATGGCTGCCAGAAGGGTGGGGGATCGGGGAGCTGGGTGAAAAAGATGAAGGGATTAAGAAATACAAATTGATAGTTACAAAATAGTCACGGGGATGTAAAGTATAGCATAGAGAATATAGTCATTAATGTTGCAGCAACTATGTATAGTGCCATGGGACTACTAGACTAATCGGGGGAATCACTGCATAAATTATATAAATGTCTAACCACTATGCTGTACAACTGAAACTAATATAAAATGATATTGAATAACTGTAACTGAAAAAAAATTTTTTTAAAAAAAGAGGAAGTTGAAAGGGGAATGCCACCTCTGTGATATATTACGCGAGCAATTTGCCATTATTTTGGAGAAAGCCAGAAAAGAACATCTTAGAAGTGTGGACTCCTACTTTGATTTTTAACACAAGAGAAGCAAGAGTAATTGTTCTTCAGCAAGTAAGTACATTTACTATTATCTTAATATGGGATAGCTTGGTAGAACTAGTTACCAACAACTTTACTGCTTTTTAAACAAACCTATGATCAAGCCTACCTCCAAGACCTATATATAGTAGCCTTCCAAGGAGCGCTCTCAGGGATTTTATTCCCACAGGAGGCTATGGCTTCTCAAGACAATTGGACAATCATCATCAGAGTGATTATTTTCTTTATTTTTCAGGTTGTTAAAGTGAATCCAGTATCTTTCATATTCGGGAGTTTGTAGACCATCAGCTTCTCCTCGGTGTGTTTTGCAAACATAACGGGAAAACCCTCTGTGTGGGGCAACTGAACTGTCTTCCGCCCCAGCCTGGTGCATGCTGGAAGGCGCACAGGTCTCACGTGGTGTGAAATTGTTTGCTTTCATTTTCCATCATAAGCAGCCGCGGCCATGGATCAAACATTAAAACCACCCAAGCGCTTATACTTCAAGCTCTTTCAGCTATTGGTGCTGGCTGGTCTTCACTACTGTTCAGGTAAGCAAGATCCAGGAATTTGACTGAGTCCATTGTTTCAGGGCTTAGAGAAAGGAGATGGTGCTCTCAGTGCTGCCCCTTTATCATCCTGATGGCGGGAAGTGACCGGAGGAATATTTCCATCCATTTTAGGGAGGAGAAAGCAGGTCCAAGAGATTAAAAAAACTGCCCTGGATAGAACAGCAAGTTAAGTTAGCTCCAGAATCCAGACCTTAATGGGAAGGTGGGACAGTGTTCTTTTAGAAATCCAGCTTAGAACTGCGGTCTCTTCCATGAACACTAGAAGTTCCTTTGCATTTTGTAACGTGCGAAGGGCGTTGGCCTGAGGCTCTGATTCCCAGGCTAGATCTCTATGAGACATCACAGCTAACGTGCTCTGCTTCTAAAACTCAGCATTGATGATCTTTCACATTTGACAGGGGAAAAGAAAATGGGTGAGACATATAATCTTCTTAATGTTAGGTTTTTCTCTTAATAGTTATCTTTATGCTTTAGGCACTGGTGTCCTTGGCCAACACTGGCATCTGACATTTAGTGGAATAGATTTAACACAAAATTACATTTTCAGTTATTTTTAACTTACTAAAACATAGGTATTTCATATGTGTTCTGATTTCCGGAGGCTTTTATTTCAGCTCAGGGGCTGGACTTAAGGGGCTATGAAGAAGGGTGGGGTTCATCCTGCCAATAGAATGGTTCTGACTTTATTTTTAAAGCCAAAACAAAAGATTTGCTTTCTGCTGAGCAGTATAGTATCGGTTTCTTTACAATAAAGAGAAGGCTTTGATTCTCGCACAGTTTGCCAGTTTACAAAGAGCCAAATATTAAAGGCCCTTGTCTTAAGAGCTGCTTATTTTAAAATGTCTGTACTGCAGGCATTGCCCAAAATGTCTAAGGTGTGGGGAAGGAGGTAGCGAGAATGGAAGAGGACTTGGGGTGCACAGATTACTTGACTATTTTGTATATCTTTGACAGTTATATTACATTTCTAACAGTTATAATTTTCTTCTGGGAAGTTGGGGGCGCACTCCCAAACTTCTTCTGGAGAGTCTAAATGAGTTTAAAAATATTTAGAAGGAAATTAATGCAGGCTTCCTGGAAGTGTGTGTGTGTGTGTGTGTGTGTGTGTGTGTGTGTGTGTGTGTGTTAGAGAGAGACAGAGAGAGATAAAGAACCAAGGCTTTATGCCAGAAAATTAGTCATAGGCAAATGGAAGATGATTTTTTTGAGCTAAAAATATTTGGAAAAGCACCTTGTTCTATAGCTACATCTAGATTTTATTGTTGCTGTACTGAGTCACAAATGAACCCATGAGCTTATGTCTGAATTGTGCACTGGGTGGGCCTTAAAAACTGAGCCTGGGATTCCTGTCCTCAAAAAGATTTGAAAATGTTAGTTGGAGAAGGCAAAACTAATTCACAAGCAAGTGAAGAGCAGTGAAGGACCTGTAGGAGTCCAAGACCTGGGAAAGGCAGACCAGGGTTGGCTGGGGCAGCTGGATAGTCTTTATGGTAGAGGATGGGTGATGGCAAGAGAATCCTGGGTGGGACAACAGTATGTACAAAGACACAAAGGTAAGGACGAATCTGGCACAAGTGTTCATTCTTTTGTTTAATCATCTATTAATTCAACAAACATCGAGCACCTCCTATGTACAAGACACTTTTTTTGGTCCTGGGGACAAGTTGTGAGCAAAATTGACATGGTTTTGCCTTCATGGAATTTATGGTTGTTAGGAAGAAGACAAAAATTAATCAAATAATCACACAATTGAATGTATAACCAACAAACATTGTCTTTTCCTGCCAGAGGGGAAAGTGGTGAGAGTGAACTGGGAAAAGGTGAAAGGAGCAGCATGTGAGAGAAACCAAGGAGCAAGGAAGTGAAGATGGGGAGGAGGCAAGGACCAGACTCCGTAAAGGCTTAATCACCACAGGCAGGAATCTGCATATTATTTGGAGGGAACTGAGAAACCATGGAAGGGTTTTAAGCAGGGGAATAACATGACCTATACCAGTGCTGGTCACACTTTAATTTTACATACAAGTTACCTGGGGCCTCATTAAAATCCAGTTTCTAGCACAGGGGCCTAAGTATGGAAGCCAGTCCCAGTGGGAATTTCCAAATTGCCCAGAAGATTTTTGGTTCCTCTTTTCAGTCTCATTCTTCCTCAGCATGAAGGGGACCGCACAGAGTGTGTCGCTGATGTTCAGAGACACCTACGCTTCTCCTCTGACAGCTGGACAAAAATTCCTTCAGAACCATCACTGAAATGAACTCACTCTGGTGACATCAGCGTCATGGCAGAGTGAGAAGATGCCTTCATTTCTTACCTTAAATGTACAAGTCAGACAATTAAAACTCAACAAAGGATCCTCTGCTCAACACAAAGTCGCTTGAGAGATCCGCGCTTCTGACAGTGGGTGTATTGGAATGAATAGGAAATGTGGGGTGGGGAAAAGACAGGAACAGTGGCTGAAGACACGGTTCAGCATCCCTCCCCTCTTCCCCCCCCCCCAGCTCCAGCGAACCTGGTAATGGTGGAAAAGTCGGTCTGCAGCCCTCATACTGCAGCCTGACTAATATGAGGGGCAGAGGCCGTGTCCCTCCCTATGAGGGCAGCTCTGTTCCCTCATCCCCATGACAGTAGAGTCCAGTAGAGGTGGATGGGATGCTTAAACAGCACAGTAGTGCGAGCAGCCATTGACAGGAAGGCAGAGCTGCAAAATCATGAACTTGTCTCCCTTGCCTCACCCATAACCACAGAGCCCAGTAGAGGTAGTGGAGAGTGCTCCAACAACACAGTGGAGCCAGGCCATTAGTAACAAGGAGGCAGCCTCGGGTACTTGAAAAACTGGTTCTCTACTACCCACCATAACCCCCTACCTGGTGGTGGGTACCCTGTAACTGAGATGAGCTGCTCACAGAGGGGGACACCAGCACTCCAGTGGGCAAGTGGCATTTTCCTCAACCTAAGTGATGCCAAGGGTCAGAGAACAAAAACTTACATTATAACACCATCTACTGGACAAGAAAAGAAAGTAACCTACCTATCAACCTACTGAACTACTAAGAGCAAAACAGTATCTAAACAAGAAAAACATTCACTTTCTCAGAAGCACAGGTAGAGAAACAATCCACCAAGTACCATGAACAACCAAGATAACGTGGGCACAAAGAAAGACAATGAAAGTCTCCAGAAACCAAACTCAGAGTCATAGAAGACTCAATTTAAATGACAGAGAATTTAAGATTGCAGTTATGAAAAAATTCAATGAAATACAAGAAATCTCAGAAAGGTTGTTCAGTGAACTCAGTGATAAAGTTAATGAACAAAAGAAGCACTTTACCTGGCTTTGAAAGTTTGAAATTGAAACTATAAAAAAGAACCAAACAGAAATATTGAGCTGAAGAACTCAATAAATGAGAAGAGGAAAGCATCACAAAGCATCAGAAATAGAGCATACTAGATGGAAGAGAGACTTACTGAGTTCGAAGACAGAAATGTAGAAATGTTCCAGAAGGAGAAGAGAGAGAACAAAGAGCTACCATATGATCCAGCAATCTCTCTTCTGGGTATCTACCCTAAAAGTTTGAAAACACTGATTTGTAAAGATATATGTACCTCTATGTTCATTGCAGCATTATTTACAATAGCTAAGATATGGAAACAACCTCAGTGCTCATCAATAGATGACTGGATATATACAATGGAATATTACTCAGCCATAAAAAGATGAAATATTGCCATTTGCAACAACATGAATGAATTTTGAGATTATTATGCTAAGTGAAATAAGTCAGATGGAAAAGGACAAGAATCCTATTTCACTCATATGTGGGATATAAAAACAAAAAAAAACCCACAAATGAACAAACAACAGAAATACAGACAACAGAATGGCAGTTACCAGAGGGGAAGGGAGATGGGGGGAGGATGAAGAGGGTAAAGGGGGTCAAATATATGGTGACAGAAGGAGACTAGACTTTGGGTGGTGAGTACACCATAGAATGTACAGCTGTGGTATTATAAAGTTGTCCATCTGAAATTTATATAATGTTATTAACCAATGTTACCTCAATAAATTTAATTTTAAAAAGTTAACTCACTTTCAGTTAAGACTTCTCTTTTGCCACATCAAAATCAGTTAGAAATCTTGGGTTCTTTTTGGGTTGGAACAAACAGATCATGGGGAAAGACCCTATTATCTAGAAACCTGAATGAGTGAGCTGCTTTCTGTCATGATGTCTGTCTGGCGCATAACAAGACCAGAGTTCTCTGTATCTAACATAACACCTGAGGGAGATGAAAGCGACCAGAGGGTAGGAGCTGGAGGGAGAGAAGGGGGAGAGAGGAAAAAAAAGGAAACTCTTACAGAAGCTCTGCTATATACTAGGGACTTTTCCATTTATATCATTTAATTGAGTTTAATTTTACAATGATCCTGAGAGATAGGCATCATACTCTTTCTACAGATAAGGAAATAGATTAATCAGCAAATGGCTGAGCTGGGTCTAAAACTCAAAGCAGTTGGAATCCATAATATGCGCTCCTTCTAAAAGAGAGTTCTGTTTATTTAGTTATTATATGTTCCCCTCAAGTATATCTTTTCATTTCTTTCCCCTTTTCAGTTACAGCCCCTAAATCTGGGATTGGCAATATTCGGCACAATTGCCTAAAAAGGTGCCTTAGATCATTCTGAGTTACCTGACTGCTACAAAAATACCCACCATCACAAAACTCTCTTCCTAAATGCTGTGATGGGGCCATAGGCAGTCTGATGGAGGCCTGAAGAAGGAAGGGATGGTGGGATGGACGGTGCTAGTGCCCCATGATCCTGCTGTCCAAGAAGAGAGAGGGCCTGGAAATGAAACCCCTAGACACAGGCCTCCCCCAGGGACTCTGTGTGGGTCCAGGGGATATGGGGTGGGGAAGGCACAGCATGGTAGCGTTGAAATGGGGAGCCGTTGTGAAAGAGCTTAGGACTCTTTTTAAATTTTTTTTTAATTAAGTTTTTTTAAAATTCAGATTTATTGGGGTGTCAATGGTTAGTAAAATTACATAGATTTCAGGTGTACAATTCTTATTAAATCATCTATATATCACATTGTGTGTTCACCACCCAGAGGGATTCTGCTTTTAGGTCAAGCACAGCATAGGAAAAGTGACCATGGCTTCTGAATGAAAAATCAGAAAATATAGTCTGACAAGGAATTTTGATGCAACTGATGAGTGCTCAGGAGATAACAAAAGATGCAGTTTAGATGCTGAAATGTTGGTATTTCTAGTATATGCTGATGGAAAAATGCGCAGAATGTTTTAAATGGGTGCCCTTCAGCAAAACTAGGTTGTAGGGCAACTGTTGTGTGGATTGCAGAGATTAAGAGGGATAAAGAGAGGACACAGATCTGTGTAGGGTAGCTGAAAAGGGAAGAAATGGTCCAGAGGCATAACAGAGGCCTTATCCTTTCAGTCTAAAGTCATGGGGTCAATCCAGCCTGGAAGGAAAAGAACTGTTTCACTAAGCAAAAGAGCTTAGTGACGGGGCTTGGCTGGGGTGCGGGCAGTGTTCTCTTACTTACCCTAGAACTGGGGCCTAACATTGGGGAAATCAGTACATAAGAAGTGTGGCCTGTAAAGCTTGGGCTAGAAAGTATAAAACTGGGGCAGTTTCCTTTCCACAGCCTGGTTTCCTCTTCTGTAGAATAAGACAATCTGTAAAAATGAATGATCATGAAAATCCCTTCAAGATCTCACATTTCTTAACTGTGACTTCCATACTCCCGTGGGGCTGAGTACATGTCTAACCCACAGCTGGAGCGCATATGCTAGGTCTCCTAAAGTCCTTCTTAAAGGACTAGTGGACTTTCCCCCTCATTGTCTGTAAAGAGATAAAAGGATTAAGAAAGTATCATACACACATACACACACACACACACACACAGAGTGCCAAAAAAAATGTATACACATTTTAAGGAAGGAAAAGTGTATTAAAATTGTAATACTCGATACATACCGATAACAAAAGATGAATACAAGTCACTTTTGACTTCTGCAATTACAGGAAGTGTTCAAAGTAATTACCATCAGTGTCCAGACACTTCTGATTTGGATAAACTACTTCTTGAGCAACGTTGACCAATGTGTCCACTTGTATATACTTTTTTGACATCCCCGGTATATAGGTGTGTGTGTGTGTGTGTGTGTGTGTATACACACACACATATACACAAATATATACATATATGTGTATGTATTATATATGTATATACACACACACAATAGACTATTATTCATTATCATCATCATTCCTTAAATAAGAAGGAAATTCTGAGACATGCCAAAACATAGATGAAACTTGGGGATGATATGCTAAGTGAAATAAGCCAGTCACCAAAAAACAAATACTGCATGATTCCACTTATATGCAGTATCTAAAGTAGTCAAATGCATAGAAACAGAACACTGAGTGGTGGTTACCAGGGTAGAACAAGGGGAGTTGTTTAATATGCACAGAGTTCCAGATTTGCAAGACGAAAAAGTTCTGGAGATCTGTTTCACAACAATGTTAGTATACTTAACATGTCTGAACTGTACACTTAAAAATAGTTAAGGTGGTAAATTTTATGTTTGTTTTTTTTTAACCACAATTTTCTTCCCCGCTTTTTCCACCCCACTCCCCCACCCCCACTCCGGTTCATTCACTGCCTTGTTTCTAGTCAGCTGCCATCAGCACATGGCAGCTCAGCTCCAGAGAGAGCCGTTGTTCACAATCTTAGCTGTAGAGGGCACAGGTCACTGGCCCATGTGGGAATCAAACCGGCGACCTTGGCATTAGGAGCATGGCGCTCCAACCACCTGAGCCACCTGGCTGGCCCAACCACATTTTTAAAATGAAGGCAAAAAAAAGCACTGGAGATCAAAAACATCAAAACCAAACTGAATTTTCTGATTATGCTTAGTCACTAGATACAGTGCTCTGAGTTCTGTCAGCTCCCAATTCCTACTTGTGCAGGAATCTACATTTAATAAACATAAAATCTTGTTCTGTCTGACTCTCCTTAGGCACTACGCAGGTGATCAAGTCAGTGAAAGATGTAGCGGTACTATCCTGTGGTTACAACATTTCAACTGATGAATTGATGATATCTCGTATCTACTGGCAAAAAAAAAGAACTGAAATGGTGCTGTCTGTCATATCTGGAAAGGTGAAAGTATACTCCAAGTATGAGAACCGCACCTTCACTGACATCTCTAATAACCTTTCCATTGTGATCCTGGCTCTGCGCCTGTCGGACAATGGCGAATACACCTGTGTCGTTCAGAAGAATAAAACAGGGTCTTACAAACTGCAGCACCTGAGTTCTGTGATGTTATCTGTTAAAGGTGGGTGGAATTTTCTGACTTACTATAAGCCTGCAGACTCTGATGCCCTTAAAACTATACTCCTGTTGATTTAAGTAAAAATTTTCCTGAAGAGGGATGTATCTCATTTTATTTCTTAGGGTTAAGTGAATCTCTAATTTTACAATAAGCCCTAATTGATTTCTCACGATGTCCTGGAACTATCTAGTAGTGTGCATTTCTTGCACTTTGACAATCTAAGTTTATGACAATCATCCTGGGGCACTACAATGACCTGAAGTGTCTTCTGAATCATTAGGGAACATCTTTGATTTGATGTAGCCATACTAGTAACTGCCCTTGATCCAGTAATAGTATATTCTTGCGAAAATATATTGAAAGGATGAGAACAATGCAGGCATAAATATTTTTCAAATACTGGGGGTGCCAAAACAATGTATACAAGTGGACACTTTGGTCAACGTTGTTCAAGCAGTAGTTCACTGTAATCAGAAGTGTCTGCGTGTTAATGGGTAACCACTTGGAGCACCTCTTGTAATTGCAGAAGTCAAATGTGACTTGTATTCGTCTTTTGTTATTGGTATATATTGAGTATTACAATTTTAATACAGTTTTCCTTTCTTAAAATGTGTATTCGTTTTTTTGGCACCCTCTGTAGTATTTGAATGTCTATTATTATGGCTATTGTACTGTTATGTGTATTGTATACTTGAAGTTTCATCCAACAATCATTCCTATAAAGTTAGATGTTAGAGAACTAAATGTATACTTTATGTCTGTCACAGGAAAAAAAATTAGTTCATGAATCAAAGCCCAATTTATACATCTATTGTGAAGGGCAAGCATTTCTTGTGTAGAAAGGAACTTTGATTTACTCACAGGTGATTTACTCACTAGAGACACTGATGTAGCCTGAGCCCTCATTGAGAAATTACAGCACTGGGCCATTCCCTCACACTTGAAGTTCAAAAACATTTCTTTTCCCCCCTGGGTACTTGAGCCTTTAATGGAAACCAAACCGCTTAATAAAAGATAATACTGTAATAACTATGTATGGTGCCAAATGAGTACTAGACTCATCGAGGGGATCACTTCATATGAAGCAAGAAATTAAACAATCTCTCAGTTGGCTAGGCTGACCAACTGCCCCGTGTTTCCCAGGACTGAAGAATTTCCTTAGACACAATGTTTTCAGTGCTAAAACTGGGAAGATCTCAGGCTAAATGGGGCAAATTGGTTTCTCTACATTTGTCCAAGATTGCAAAATGATATATCATATCAGCCTAGCAATATATGAAAGCCTCCATTAACAAGTACATTTTAGGAACTAGTGATACTAGTTAACAGATTAACTAGGTTAATTGGTATTTTCCTTTTGTGTACCTCTTCCTTTCCTAATAAAATACTCCCCCCACCCCCCATTCATTAAGAGTGGTGAAAATTTGGGTTAGTTGATTAAAATGAGATACAAAGGAGTAATTCTTTGATGGTTCACAGTCTTGTAAGGCCTTAGGAGCTGTTACTTTAAACAGATCACCTTTTAGAAGGGATAGAATACAGAGCTGAAGCTGTTTAAGCCAAGTCAGACTTTGAAAAGATGATGTTTTTAATGCAATCCCTGGTATTAATGGCATTCTTGTGGTTTAGCTATTTCTCAGAAAAACGAAGGGCAGAAATGGACAAGAATCACAATGTAGGATATGAGTTACTTGGATATGTTATTCTAGGTTATAATAAATGACATTCTGATATTACAAGAAACAAAGGGAATATTCTTAATGTTTGCTACCAGTATAATGATTTAATCTTACAGGATAAATTGCAAGAATAGGAAATAATAATATCAACTAAAAATGGCTGTAATGCAGGGTCTCTGGTCCCATTCCCCGCACCAGAACGCAGGGTATGGTGAGGCCAAAAAGGAACACCAACGGAGTCATAGATAGGGGAGTCATATCACTGTATTCTCGCTGGCGGCTGGGTTGGAGACACAGGAAGCGGGAGCCGCAATCTGCACTAACCAATCAACTAACCAACCCCACGTGCTAGCTGCAATCTGTGTTTGCTAGCTTAGCCATGGTAGTTATATTAGTGGCTAATGACTCACTGGTCACAACTGATGGCCAACTAGTCACAGCTGATGGCCATCTACTACCCGAACCAGCACCTTTCCACGTGAGGCCGAGAGCCTGGAAACTGCTCTCTGGGACTCTGTCCCCACAGTGGCTCAGGAAAAATGTCAGAATTTAGGAAAGGGGTTAATCCAAAAAAGAAAGGTGACTTACTTCCAACCAAATCCAAGTTTTTCCTTTTCTTGGCAATTATAATCACTTGTCATAACTTTCCCTTTCCTTTATTATTCACAGTACTACCAGGCTGTCCTGGAACTTTCACCTGCCAACATGATTTAAATAAGGGAGCTCATCTAAGAGAGGTCAAATTTAAGACCCACATAAATCAGTCTATCTAACTAACTTCCTTTGTGTCAGGATCTGTGCTCCATAATTTATATTAATGATGTCATTTAATTCTTGGAAGGTAGGTATTATTATCCTCATCTCACAGTTGAGCAACCTAAGACTGCAAGTGATTAAGTAATTGGCCCAGGGTTAAAAGGCAAACCTGGTTTTAAAACCTACTCTTGACGACCACTTTTCTATATAACATCTCTCTTTGGAACTCAGAATTCTGAAAAAAAAACCTAACTATATGGAATGAAGTATAGGGGGGTTGACTCCCCACATTCATGCTGAGAAGTATAAACTCTTCAAGTCTAAGAACAAGTGAGGAAGAGGTAAGGAGAACTTTCTCCTGTGTTCTCTGCAGTCATTTCACTATGCTTTGTTTGGTGTTTAGGCTGGTGCAAAAGTAATTGTGGTTTAAAAGGTTGAAAAATTGCAAAAACCGCACTTACTTTTGCACCAACCTCATATTTTACTATCTTGTTAGGGCTCAAACATACATAAGAAAGGGTGCCTGAAGTATGTTGGAGGAATGCCAGGAAGGCCTCTGTCCTGTGAAGGCATATCAGAATAGCAAGGAGAGCAGTAAAGGATAGTGACTGAGATTACAGGCTCAAAAATGTACAATTTGGACAGAGGTTTACCTGATAGAAAGACTACTTTTGAAAAAGCAAAGGAGTGCTAAACAAAAGTTAGGGTTGTGGTTACCTCAGGTGTGGGAAGTAGGAGACAAGTTGGTGAGACCATACAAGTAAATTTCCAGAAGTTACTGTCAATGTTCTGGTTCTCAAACTGGATGGAGGGTTCATAGATGTTCATTATAATATGACTTAATAAATAGATAAGCAAAAGAAAGCCACTTTGTGTACTTTAAGTATCAGGAAGAAAGGAAAGAAAACAAAGTAAAAGAAAGGAAGTCAAGGGAAGAGAAGCCTCTGGTATCTGAAACACTTGAATTCAAATGCCAGTTCTGTCACTTATTGGTTGTGATCCAACCTCAACTTGAATATTGATAAAACGGAAATTGTATTAGATCAAATCATATGACCTTACTGATATTTGATCTTTTTTTTAGTCTACAACCTATCTTCTAGGGTTGTTGTAAAGACAAAATAAGGCAATGTACAGACCTAACAAACATTAAGAGCTCAATAAATATTGTATATTATTTTTCTCTTCACCTCTTACAAATGCAAGTACTATGTCAATATTAATTCACATGAAACTACTTTTCTCTAATAATTGCCCTCCTACCTCTATCAAAAGTGATGAAAAATTGCTATAACCAATTCAAATCAAAGTTAGTCTTTGGATTATACACAACTACTAATGGCATGGGAAGTTGTAAATTATATCTCATTTTCACATTCTTATTAAAACTAGAAACTTTGTTAAAAATATACCCCCTCCACACACATAGATGTACAATGATATGTACTTATATCCTTGTTCTTTCTTCAGCTGACTTCCTTGTCCCTAGTATAACTGACCTTGGAAATCCATCTCCTAATATCAAAAGGATAATTTGCTCAACCTCTGGAGGTTTTCCAAAGCCTCACCTCGCCTGGCTGGAAAATGGAAAAGAATTAAATGCCAACAACACATCAATCTCCCAAGATCCTGAAACTGAGCTCTACTCTATTAGCAGTGAACTGGATTTTAATGTGAAAAACAACCACAGCTTCATGTGTCTTGTCAAGTATGGAGACTTAACAGTGTCACAGATCTTCAACTGGAAAGAATGTAAGTGACGTTGTTCTGGGGAGTTTCTACTGTGGAGAATCTAAAAAGAAAATAACTGCTAGATACATTTCAGAATTATGCATATCGACTTTGTATTTTTGTAGTATTTTTTAGACACTCAAATAAAATTATGATAAAATGTTATTGTGACTTATTAAGGTCATTGTACAAGGTGTGACTATAATGTCTCTAGACTTTTCTTTAAAAAGCTTTAAAAATTTAGAGTTCAAATAAGTGCAATCCATCAAAAAGTCATCTTAGGAAATTATTTTTAGAATATTGTTCTTATTGAAAACACTAATATTTGACCTTCGTTGAAAGTGCCCTCAGGGCTTTGGCAGTTTCTTTTGGGCATGCCCTCTCTATGGTCCCATGGTATTAAATCATTGTACTTTGTGGGTGACATTGCCTTTAAAGAATTACTGGTTCATTCAGAGCCACGTCTGATGAAGAAAGTGAATAACAAGCTACTTATGGACAATGCCTGAAAAAAGAGGTCAATTTTGAGCAAATTCTATGACCAAATACTTTACCCAACAGGCAGTAAAATGACAGGATTCTCTTTCCCCAAGAAGTGAAATCATCTGAAAATATAAAATGGAAAAGTTTAGGTTTATGTAAATTTATGCATGTCATAATAGGTTATTATAGGAGAACTCAGATACTTGAAGTACATGTCTAACTTTTATGGCTGATGATATGGAGAACCACCAGGCCTCTTCCCCACCCGCCAGTCCCACTCCTAACAATATATTTTGTGACTACATAGTAAGAAACAATATACTGAGTTTGATATACAGCGGTATGTAAGTGCAGAGTATAATATATGCACATAACGTATAGCATGTCTCATGTCTTCCTCTTGTCTTTACCTGTAGTAGAGGAGACCAGTTAGATACTCTAGCAGTTCATTCTAGTGAATGATTTACTCTAGATCTTTCTGTCTTGAGGTGGGTTCTTTAATTATTTCCCTCAATAGATAATGAGATAAAATTTCCTGGGAAAATTAATTCAAATGTAAACCAAATTTTGATGATTTTATCAATAGTCCAAAAGTCCAAACTCCTATCATCTTTATGTATTCTCAAAATTTTATAAAAATGAGTCTTGACTCATATGATAAAGATAGTGCATTAATTCAGCATTACTTTTCACTTAATGTATCATTATTTAACCAATTTTAGATGATCATGATTAAGTTGGGGAGCAGTCCACAGTAATAGCAGCTTCAATCATATTTTATTTTGGATATTATTTATATTTGGGATATGGGTATATATGATGTTGTAGGACAGAGGTTGGCAAAACCTTTCGGAAGAGGGCCAGAGAATAAATACTTCAGTCTTGTTGCTCATTTGGTCTCTCGCAACAACTCAGTTCTGCTGTGATAGCATAAAAGCAGCCACAGACAAGACATAAAATGAAGGGCATGACTGTGTTCCAAGAAAATTGAATTTTAAAAAATAGATTCAACCCCTGTGCTGTAGTTTGCTAACTTATAGGAAATACAATGTAGCCCTTTAAATAAAAAGATGGAGCTATTATTTATAGATGACTTATCATTACACTGCCCAGCTTTATCAACTTTTCCCTAATATGCCTTCTCTCAAGTCTTCATTTATGCTGAGGGTGAGCAGAATCCCTTTTCAGTCTAATTCAAACTACTAGCTCTGACATATTTGGTCTACATTCACAGTGATTAATGAGTTGATGATTAAGTGTATGTGTTTATTCGTTCCTTCATTCAATCTTTAATTAAGTAGTTATCACATAGTATACATCCTGCGAGGTGCTAGTGTTGTCTCTATGGTTGGAGAGCTTTAGTGTATAAATACTTCAAATCTCATTGATTGGACTGCAGGCATCATCTAGAGTCAAAGCAAGTAAGACAGTTGTGGGTGGTCAAGGGCTGACTGCTTAAGCAGACATAAATTAGGTGTATAGATTATAGAAAAGTTCCAAGTCAGTGTAAGTAAAGCTTTACTGTATAAATACCCACTCTAAAAAGAACCCCAAATTTATTAATAGATTGATCTATGATTCTTTTAGTGTCGGCCTGCCAAGTTTGTTAACCCTTGATGTACTGGAAGGCATATGTGTGTGCAGAAGGCTGTGAATCAGGGAGAACCACTCATGGTGTCTAAGAAGGTGTATGTACTGACGTCCTCATATAACTACGCACTTGGATTCTGGGTCTTCCCTGTAGCGCATTACCAGGCTCATAATAGGTATTATGACAGAGCCAGTTTGCTGTTCCTGGTTCCTTCTTCTTTCCCTTAAATACACATCCTCTCTCTAGGCTGAGTGAGGCTTGAGGATGGATGGGAGTGGCCTCTCAGAGGAAGCCAGGTGTGGGTTGGAACCTGTGAAACTTCTAGACTCCCAGGATGATAGCAAGAGCTTCTTTGTTATTTGGGATGTCATTCTGGTCTATAGAGGCCAACCCTGGTAATCACTTGATGTCTCCATGTAATCTGGTGTTTTAGAGCAAAAGAGAAAAACAACTTTCCCTAGTGTCTAAGTGATAGGTGCACTGTGACGAAATGTGCATTTTAGAATGGATACTATAGCAAACCGTGTGGAAATTATTAGAGCCTAGGAAACCTGAGGCAAAGAGACCACTACGGAGGCTACTAGATAGGAGATGAAAAAATCCTGAACTAAGGCAGTTGCTGATTTGGGGGAAAGGAATCAATTGCAGAGATATTATGAATATGGAATAGAAAGTCCATGGGAGCCTAATGGGCACAAACACTAGCCTTCACTCTTATTTAGATAACTACTAGTATTGCCATTCACTGAAATGTGAGAACGTAAGTGGTAGATATGCTTTGGAAGGAATATAGTGAATTCAGTTTTAAGCAAGTGGAGATGCTGGCATTCAACCTTCTAGTTGGCAGCTGGAAATGCAAATCTGGAGCTCAGAAATATGATATACAGATTTAGAAATCAGATAGTGTTTCAAACCTTGGGTGTAGATGAGATCACCCGGGAGGACTGGGGCTAGTGAGAAAAGAAGGGGATCGCTAATGGAACCATAGGGGACAACAATATTTAAAGGACAAGAAGAGGAAGATGAGCCTACAAAGAAAACTGACTCACAACAAACAGAAACAGAAGAATGTGGTATCATAGAAGTCCAAGAAGAAGAAGGTTTCAGCTTTCAAAATGTATCCACAAGCCTTGGTAATCAGTAAAATGAAAAACAGTAAGTTCATGAATGTTCAATATTTATTGTAAGGTAGTCCAGAAAAATCAGAATAGGATGAGCTACTAATATTCCTTTTAGTTTGTGTTCCTGTCCGTTCTCCAGATGTTGTTGCTAACTATTCCTCAAACAGGTGGAAGAATAAATGCTGTTCTTGAGCAGGAGAGACAGAGAACAGTCCCCCATACACCTGTCTCCTCCCCACCTGCACCCTTCCTAGTGTCCCCAAGTTCTCTCTGTTCCCTGTGTTGTACAGCCGATAGCCAGTTTGCAGAGCTCTCCTCCAGGACGATCCCGACTAATACCAAGCCACATCCACTCTTAGCCTTTGCTGGGCCTCTTCCACCCTCCCAGAAACTCTAGGCTGGGTGGTGGAAAATGTGTACCTGAAAATGAATGCAAAACATCTCCTGTAGCTTTAAGTAGCTATTGGGAGAAGGGTGTGTGGTTGTAAGGGAACATGCTTAGTGAAAGGAAGAAGGCATGACAGAGCTGGATAAGAAAAAATAAGGCATTTCTAGAGCATGACATCAACTAATTATTAGTAGTAATACATAGTATTATCAACTATAAAATGAGAATATGAAGACACGATGGCTTTTAAAATATCTCCTTAAAGTCCTTTTTATGCCAACTTAGTAAATACAAAAGTCCAAAATTTGTTTTTCACATTCAGTATCTGATATCTAGATATGAGTTGCCCACAAGTATGTGTCTGATTGAAGAGTTACACAAGAAAATGCAATCAGCTGCATATTGGAGAGCTGACCAGGAAAAGAAGTGAAAAATACTCTTTACAGTTGTGTCAATATAAGAAGCATACAATCGGTATCAGGCCGTCAGAGACACATTAGAGCTGACACTATTCTTTTTCCTCCACAGTTGAGCCACGCTCTCATTTTCTTAATCTGTCCTGGTCCTCCTGGCTTGTTATCTTAATATCTGTGATTATGGCCATTGCAGGAATCTACAGATGCCGACGCAGTAAGTGCTATCGTACTATCATCCTGGAAGCCCAAACTCTATTAGTATGGTTTAGCACCTCTCCAAGATTTTTGGAAGTCTATGAAAATTTTAGGGTCTCCTTTACTTCTCTCAGCACGTTCTGTTCATTCACTGGACAGACATTTCTTGGATACTTATTTGTGCCTGACATTCTACTAGGCACTGGCGTTACAGAAATAAGAAATCACTCCCCTGAAGACACATTCTAATTTAGTCCTTTTATTTTCTGCCTAACTTTATAATATTTTCTTGGAGACACTGAGGCTTGCTAACTAATATGAAAACATTTCTGATGCAAAGTGATATTCTAATCTTTAATTTGGAATTGGGGGTAAGTCATAAATGATGAGATGGAGGGCAAGAATCACTTCTTGGAGGAGGATAAGATGTACTAATGACGTTGAGAAACTACATGGTCACAGATGATGTTACCAACTCTCAGTTCTTCAGAACACATATTTGGATGAAAGATCAGGAGTGGTTGAGGAAACAAAAGAGATCTAGGATATTTTCCCCTATGAGTTTAAAATTTGGGCCTTACACAAATGCTACCCTCAATCTCTACATGAAATGAAGAGAAACTGATAGGCCAGAGCTAAGGCCACAGTCACCATGAAGGAACCAACCTTTCTTGCAGTAGAACAGAAATCATGTACACTGAGCAGAGAAAACTGGAACACCAACATCTGCTGATTTTCCCAACCTTAAGCATAAAAATTGTCAAAACTCAGGGAAATCACTAGAGACTCTTTACTGTGAACAACTCACCCCATGGGTAGGATAAAAATGTCTGCAGGGCTCAAGGATGTTCCTAATACAGAGTGCCCAGCCATACCCCTCTGGGTTCAGGTTTCTCATCCTTCGTACTAGGAACATTTGGGGCTGAATAGTTATTTGTTTTAGGGTGTCATTCGGTGCATTGTAGGATATTTAGCAGCATCTCGCACTCTACTCACTTTATGCCAATAGCACCCTTGCCCCAGTAGTGACAACCAAAACTGTCTTCAAGCATTGAAAATGTGCCCTGTTGGGAAGTGGGGGGTTGACTATCACCCCCAGTTTAAGAACCGCTGCTCTTATTCTAAGCTAATCTGAAGGCTTGCTGAAATACATGGGCACGATTTAAGGGAAACTCACCTACCTAAATTTTTATAATTTGTCTTCAAGGACTTGCTGCAAGGAGAGAAAACAGGAGGAATGGGGAGAGCCTGGAAATGGAAGAGATCTCCCCACCTACAGAGGTTCTGCAAAGGCATCGGGCTAAACAGGACACCTGGAGGTAGCCTCTTTTAGCTCTTCTCTACCAGTGTGGGACAGATGAGAGCATGTGCAGCAGGAGGCAGAGGGTTTTCTTTCCCTTGGTACCAAATTTAAGATCTTCTACTACTCCTCCTTCTCAAAAACCTCATTCAGCTTTCTCTAAACAGATGATTGACATCTCTCTCCTCTATCCACATACCGTTTGCTTACTAACCTCTCCTTTGCTGTGCCATTCTGCCAATTCAGTGCCTCTCACTGTCTACAAAACACTACTTTAATTTCAATTTGAACTAATATTTCCGGCCTAACTCCTTATTCTAATCATTCCTTTTCCCCTGTATGCCTCAGGACTGATGGACAGATTCACTCTGTACTAACTCAGTCACATCCTCATTGTTCTCTCTGCTTCTGAGGAACAGAATCATCCTACAGACCCAATCACAGAGCCAAATTTCATGAAGAATTACTTCTCTATGTCACTTTCCCACTCAGAAACTCAGAAAAGCCCCCAACGCTTACAAAAAAATCTTAAAAACTTTTAACTTTCCACATTCCAGTTGATCTCTTCAGTCTAAACATTCTCATTTCTTTCCATTGTTCTTCAAATGGCGGTTTCCAGAAGCTACAGGTAAAAACACTACATATCAATGGAGCCCAAGACTTTAATTTGCTCTGACTGATTCTACATACAATGGAATCATTACTATTTGGGGGCTGGGATGTTTTTTCTGTGAAGGGAGCCTAAGACAGCATCAGCTTTTGTGAGTCACACTGTTCACATATCAATTTTGTGTTATCCTAAAATCCTCAGGTCTTTTCATATAGGAGAAACATTGGAACACTGGAATCCAAGAGACTGATATCAGGTACAGGGTAGTTTATAGCCTCCGTGAGCAGTTCAATTTTGACTTGCAGAGGTATCTTGAAAAACAAAAGATAAAATACAACACCTGAGAATTATGTGACAGCTTATGTTTTACAAAAGCATTAATTCATTTTAGTCTCATAAAAATGTCTATGAACAAGATCTTTCTATCTTGATTTTATGGGAAAGGACCCCACGGCTCCCAGAGGTTAAGTGATCTGTTAAGGTCAGACAGATGAGGAACAAAACCAGGACTTAAACTGGACATCAAGCTCAGGTCTCTTGGACGACACTTTGGCAGCCTTAACATATTTTCCCCACAGCAATCTCTCAGTTTCCTATCCTGTTTTCTTTTCATTTCAAATACTTGCTCACTGTACTAAATGATGAAGCCCTGAATCCAGTCTTTTACGCAGCTTTCTGTGGCTGTCTCGTCCAGTTAAAGCAGTTCTCCCTCTGAACTGCAGTGGCAATGGTGTCGCCAGCATATCACATTCCAGCTTGCGTTTACGTTCATGTGCCATGTCTTATATTCTTTACTGACTTGAAGGCTCATTGAGGAGAAGAGCAGCCATACCTGATACATCTTTGTTTGCCCCACACATAGAAGAGTGCCGTGATCAATAATGTTTGATCGTTTGGTGATAGCTGGTGCTTAATATTTGCTTGATATTTCATGTATGAAAAATGGTCAGACTTCCCCTAAATTCTCTCTTAATTTGGACTTTCTTTCATATTTTTTAGCCATCAAGATTAATATCAACAATGTCACCTCAAGTTGGGAATATCCTTTTGATAAAATATATAAAATTTTAAAAAATGCTTTCAACTTTGGGGAATTTAGGGTTTGAAGTACTCAACTGTATCTCAAATCCAACACTTCTTGGAACTTCCTCAGATGGCCAGGATTATCCCACCTTCATATATGAAGACCCAACAATTAAGCTTCTGAATTCATCCTATAAAAAGTGCTGCATACCTCATTACTGAATATCACTACGGTCACCTTTGAAGGACTCCCCTTGGGAAGCTATGCACTGATGCCAGTGCCTAGTCCACCCTTCAAAGTAATTTTGGAACTCTATTTCTGGAATGGCCATCAGAGCTGTCGTCATATTACCCTTGATGTCCTGAATGTCATCCAAATGTCTTCCTTTCAATATTTCCTTTATCTTCAGGTAAAGAAATCATTGGAGGCCAGATCAGGTGAGTAGAGAGGGTGTTCCAATATAGTTATTTGTTTACTGGCTAAAAACTCCCTCACAGACAGTGCCATGTGAGCTGGTGTATTGTTGTGATGCAAGAGCTCCTTCGGGACCATTTTTGCACACACCTTTCTCATGCCAACATTTTCAGTTAAGATTTTCCTGACTGTTTCTCTATCGATGTTTACTTGCTCTGCTATGCTTCTCACAATAAGCCAATGATTGTAACGCACAATTTGGCAAATGTTAGCAATGTTTTTGTCAGTTCTGCTTGTTATTGGCCGCCCTGACCTCTCTCCCTCAATAACGCGTTCTCTCCCCTCAGAAAAGCATTTAAACCATTTGTACACTGCAATTTTCTTCATGTCATTATCCCCATAAACTTGGACTAACATGTCCCTGATTTCACTTCCACACTTGCCAAGTTTAACAAGAAATTTAATGTTTGTTCGTTGCTCTAATTCAAGCTCAGACATTCTTGCGACAGCACACGTAAACACTCAACAACAATAATGAATGTCACTCAGCAAGATATCACTACATGTTGACATGAACACAGCTGTGAGACACTAATATACTAAGATTATGAAATCTTACCGAGCTGCTTGTACAGTGCTGCCAATATAAGCGCATGGTGGCAAGTTCACTAACATAATTGTCAGGCCTTGTACCTATTCTCTAGGAGCCTCTATTTTTTTTTATTAGTTTCAAGTGTACAAAGCAACATAATAGTTATACATTTAAACCCCCCATAAGCTGATAACCCACCCCTTAAGCTACTTCCCTTCTGACAACTTACATAACTGCTACAATACCATTGACTATCTTTCCTACGTTGTTTTCCACATCCTGTGACTATCTATACCTTTATTTTTAATTATAGTTGACATTCAGTATTATTCTACTTTAGCATCAGGTGTACAGAGCATTTGACAGTCTATGAAGTTATCCCCTTGGTAAATCCAGTGCCATCTGGCACCTTACATGATCTTTACAGCATTGTTGATTATATTCCCCATACTGTATTAACTACCACTTTGTATTTCTTAATACCTTCACCTTTTTCACCCTGCCCCCAACCCCATCCCGTTCTGTCACCCTGACAGATCTAGTACCTATCTGGCACCATACCTAGTTATTACAATATTATTGACTATATTTCTTATGTTGTACCCTACATTCCCATGACTACTGTGTAACAACCAATTTGTACTTCTTAATCCTTTCCCTTTTCACCCATCTTTAACCCCACTCCCATCTTAAAGAAGTCCCTCAAAGATTGTGTACTACTGGTTTGGTGGTGATGAACTCCTTCAACATTTCCTTGTCTGAGAAACTCCTTACTTGTCCTTCAATTCTAGATGATAGCTTTGCTGCATACAGTAATCTTGGTAGTATTTCATCACTTGGTTGCTTTTCATCACTTGGAATATTTCCTGCCACTCCCTTCTTGCCTGCAAAGTTTCTGTTGAGAAATCAGCTTCCAGTCTTATGGGGGCTCCCTTGTAAGTAACTAACTGCTTTTCTCTTGCTGCTTTCTTTTTTTAAAAAAAATTTTATTGGGGAACAGTGTGTTTTTCCAGGACCCATCAGCTCCAAGGCAAGTCGTTGTTGTTTTTTCAATCTAGTTATGGAAGGCACAGCTCAGCTCCAAGTCAAGTTGTTGTTTTCAATCTAGTTGTGGAGGGCGCAGCTCACTGGCCCATGTGGGGATCGAACTGGCAACCTGGGTGTTATGAACACTGCAGTACTGTGCTCTAACTTTCTTGCTGCTATTAAGATTCTCTCTTTGTCTTTAACCTTTAGCATTTTAATTATGATATGTCTTGGTGTTGGCCTCTTTGGGTTTATCTTGTTTGGGACTCTGTGCTACCTGGGCTTGTACGTCTATTTCCTTCACCAGGTTAGGGAAGTTTTCTGTCATTATTTCTTGCTCTCTCTCTTCTTTCTGGTACCCCTATAATGAGAATGTTGGTATGCTTGATATTGTCCGTGAGGCCCCTTAAATTCTTTTTAACTTTTTGGATTCTTTTTTCTTTTTGCTGTTCTAGTGGGTGTTTTCTGCTACCTTATCTTCTACATTGCTGGT
The DNA here is from genome assembly GCF_964194185.1 of Rhinolophus hipposideros. Lineage (NCBI taxonomy): Eukaryota > Metazoa > Chordata > Mammalia > Chiroptera > Rhinolophidae > Rhinolophus > Rhinolophus hipposideros. The sequence continues at coordinate 46,297,099 of NC_138048.1, read as the reverse complement.
TGGATCCTCTGCTTCTTCTAATCTAATGTTGATTCCCTGTAATATATTTATTTCTACTATTGTATCCTTTATTTCTGACTGGTTCTTTTTCATGGTTTCCATTTTTATGCTTCCTATCTCTCTGTTGAAGTTCTCCCTGAGATCAGTGCACATCCTTATAAACAGTGTTTGGAACTCTATGTCTGTTAGATTGCTTATCTCCATTTCACTTAGTTCTTTTTCTGAAGCTTTGTTCTGTTCTTTAATTTGGGACATGTTTCTTTGTCTCCCCATTTTGGCTGCCTCCCTCTAGGAGCCTCTTCGTTTCAGTAGCTTTGCAGAAAGTGACTAGAGGAATATGGTGGGGACAGAAGTAGCTCTGGTGACCTTGATCAAGGAATTCAGAAACACAGAATTCTTTAGGGCTGGAGGAGAGATTAGAGAAAACAATTTCCATTAATGACAAGACCATCGAGGCCCAGCGAGGTGACCTGAATTATAAAGGCCAGAGCCCATATTTCCTCCTGTCTCTGGTGCTCTTTTCCATTATTAATCTAGCTCTGTGCTATTAATGCACGCGTGCTCTCTCTCTCTCTCTTTCTCTCTCTCTCTCTCACACACACACACACACACACACACACACACACACACACACACTCTCCTTACTTAATGTTGTCAATAGGTTCTGCAACTTTAAGTGAAATGATTTATGATGAAACCAATTTTACATAGACTAACTGACATAAACAACAGTTAACTTCCCACTGTTAACTTGTAAAATATTTATAAGAAAGTTCTAATTTAAAATACAATAGGTTTTTTTTATGTATACAGGAATACCTCATTTTATTGCACTTTGCTTTATTGTACTTCAAAGATGTTGCATTTAAAAAATTTTTTCAATTAGAGTTGACATTCAATATTATTTTATATTAGTTTCACCTGTGCAGCATAGTGGTTAAACATTTATATAATTTATGAAATGATTCCCCCAGATTAGTTTAATACCCATCTGGTACAATATATATAGCTAAGTATCTTTTCATGTCTGGTGGCCATGTGTATGTCCTCTTTGGAGAAATGTCTATTCAGGTCCACTGCCAATTTTTCAATTGGATTGTTTGGGTTTTTTGGTGTTGACTTGTATAAGTTCTTCATAAATTCTGGATATTAACCCCTTATCAGATGCATCATTGGCAAATATCTTCTCCCATTCAGGAGGTTGTCTTTTCATTTTGTTGTTTGTTTTCATTGCTCTGCAAAAAGTTTTTAGTTCAATAGACCCATTTGCTTATTTTTTTCTTTTCTTTCCCTTGCCTGAGGAGATATATCAGAGAAAATATCACTAAGAATAATAGAGAGTTTACTGCCTATGTTTTCTTCTAGGAGTTTTACAGTTTCAGGTTTTATATTTAAGTCTAATCCATTTTGAGTTTATTTTTATATATGGTGTAAGAAGTTCGTCCAGTTTCATTTTTTTTGCATGTATCTGTCTGGTTTTCTCAACACCGTTTATTGAAGATGATGTTTTTACCTTATAGTCTTGCCTCCTTTGTCATAGATTAAATGACCAAATAGGCGTGGGTTATTCCTGGGTTCTCTATTCTGTTCTATTGATTTACATATATCTGTTTTTATGCCAGTACCATGCTGTTTTGATTTCTATAACCTTGTAGTATAGTTTCATATCAGGAACAAGATACCTGCAATTTTGTTCTTTCTCAAGATTGTTTTGACTATTAGTGGTCTTTTGTGGTTCCATTCAAATTTTAAGATGATTTGTTCTAGTTCTGTGAAAAATGCCATTGGTATTTTGCTAGGGATTGCATTGAACTTATAGATTGCTTTGGACATTTTAACAAAGTTAATTCTTTCTATCCATGAGCACGATATATGCTTCTATTTGTTTGTATCTTCTTAAACTTCTTTCTTCAGTGTCTTATAGTTTTCCAAGTACAGGTCTTTTACCTCCTTGGTTAAAATTTTTTTTTTTAAATGCAATTGTAAATGGGATTGATTTCTTAATTTCTCTTTCTAACAGTTCGTTATTGGTGTATAAAAATGCAACCAATTACTGAATATTAATTTTGTATCCTGCTACTTTATTCACTTATCAGTTCTAACAGGTTCTTGGTGGAATCTTTGTGGTTCTCTACATATAGTGTCATGTCATCCAAAAATAATAAGAGTTTTACTTCTTCCTTTCCAATTTGGATGCCTTTTATTTCTTTTACTTGTCTGATTGCTGTGGCTAGGACTTCCAATACTATTTTGAATAAAAGTGACAAAAGTCGGCATCCTTGTCTTGTTCCTGATCTTAAGAAGAATGCTTTTAACTTTTCCTCATTGAGTATGTTAGCTGTGGGTTTCTCGTATATGGCCTTTGTTATGTTGAGGTATGTTTTCTATTCCCACTTTGCTGAGTTTTGTTTTTGTTTTTTTTTTTATCATAAATGGATGCTGGATTTTGTCAAATGCTTTTTCTGCATCTATTCATATGGTCATATGATTTTTATCTTTCAATTTTTTCACGTGATGCATCACATTGATTTTCAGATACTGAACCAACCTTGCATCCTAAGAACAAATCCCACTTGATCGTAGTGTATGATCTTTCTTTCTTTTCTTTTTTTTTTAACTGTTGGGGTAGATTTTTTTTATTGGGGATTATTGGAGAACAGTGTGTTTTTCCAGGACCTATCAGCTCCAGGTCAAGTCATTATTTTCAATGTAGTTGTGGAGGGCACAGCTCACTTGCCCATGTGGGAATTGAACCAGTGACCTTGGTGTTATGAGCACTGTGCTCTAACTAACTGAGTCAACCGGCCACCCCATTGTATGATCTTTTTAATGTACTGCTGAATTTTATTTGGTAATATTTTGTTGAGGATTTTTGCATGGCTTATTTATATTCTTAGTTATAGGAGTTCTGTTCAGCTAGTCTTCAGAGGGCTCTCCATGTTGATTGTTCTATACTTCAGTTGTAATTTTAATGTGCTTATGGGAGGAGGCAAGCACAGTGTTTACCTACTCCACCATCTTGACTGGAAACTCAGATGTTGCACTTTTTACAAACTGAAGGGGCAAGATTCTCCATCAGCAAAAAGATTATGACTCACTTTATTGCCATACTTGTTTTATCATGATTGGCTAGAACCAAACCTGCAACATCTCTGAGATATGCCTGTATAGTAAACAGTAAGCTGTCTTTAGTAGTTGACTGATGTAATGAAAATAGCACTCCATGAGGCTTCCTTAGATTCCTAAAGTGGCTTTTCCTTGATATTTCTGGGGTCTTCTAATATCAGCAGATAATTGAAAAAGAAAGAAGCAATTAACTGCTGTCCCTATACTATTTACTCATAACTCTACTTTCTCTGAAATTGCCTTCCACAGCTCATTGGACCAGGAGTAGACTGACTTAGCTGGGAAAATCAGATATTCCTGTCTGAAATTTTGTGGCTGGACAGCAAGAATTGACCAAGTTTCTCAAATATGGCTGGATTTAAAATGTTTAATTCTGGTAGCTATAAAGGGACTAGATTATGCTACATAGTCAAAGGAACAGAACTACTTTTAAATAATTGCTCTGAGAACAAAGTCACTGAAGAAAATAAAGGTAGTGGACTGATAAGAACTTAAACAAACAAAAAAAATAGGAGTTGCTGCATTTAGTTAAGACTCGTAATCCTTAGACATGATCAAAAGTTCTCAAGAAATGATTAGCCATAAAACAGAAAAACCTAAGAGAGAGCTTATTTATATTCAAATAAATTATATTAAATTATTGCTTATTACATTTCATAAATGTATTAGTACTGTTTTTTCAGAGTTGTATTTTTATTCTATTATTCTGATATTTTTGTGATATGAATAAAATTAGTTTTAAAAGCAATCATCTAATTTTATATTTTCTAGTTCAAAAGTTTAATCTAAATGTGGGTGTGAATAAAACTGAGCAGACTGACTGCCAAATTGTCAGAAACTGGGATAACTGAAATGGGATAACTGAAAAAACATGCTTTACAGAGTGTGGCAATAACATGTAAATCATGATGAAAACATACTGGTGCAGACGCTCTCATATCCTCATTACTATTTGTTGTTATAGAATGCCCTATATGCCAGCGCACTGTGCTATGTTTTACATGGATCATTTCATTTAATACCCATTCTGAGGTAGAAAGGATTTCATCTGACAGATGAGAATACTGAGACTTAAATTTAAATGACTTTGCTACGTTGCAAGGCTACGAAGCCACATAGCTGGGATTCCAAGCCTACAGAGCCAGGGGTTTTAGCCACCATACTGGCTGCTTCATAAACCTTGCTCCTGTGAACAACAGTATTTTCATAGCACCAATCACGAGGTTTAACATCAAAACAAAGCATTAGCAGTGTTTTCCCTTCAGTACACTTAATTCAGTCATCCCCCCAATTAGTAAAAGTTATAATCTACAGCTATAAATTCCTAGGCAGCCAAGCTCCTGGAGTGTACAGACTATCTATATTCTAAGTAACTCTTTCATAATACAGTGTAGATACTTTATCAGCAATACTGAGAGAAGAAACAAAGTCCTCCTGTTTCTTTGATGCTTATCTACTTCCTTTTGGTTATATTTATATTTTTTCAAATGGTATAGAGATCCTCATTCACTTTTATTAAAGCAAAACACAAAACACGACTACACATTTAGGCCCATACTGATTCTAGAACCCAAGACCATTTGCCTTACCTTGTTCTTTTCTCTCCTCCTCCTCCTAGTGATTCCTAGAGTACCACTTTAAAGGGCTACAAGAATATATACAACCTGTAGAATTCAACTCTAATCTTCTGTGAAATTTTTTTCACAAAATTTTAATTTACTGTTGTAAAATCCAGAAAAAATATACGAGGTTGGACAATTAAGTTCGCGAACTCATCCTAAAAAAAGTGCTACATACCTCATTGCTGAATATCACTATGGTCACCTTCAAAGTACTCCTATTGGGAAGCCAGTGCTTAGCCTACTCTTCAAAGCAATTTTGGAACTCTTTTTCTGGAATAGCCATCAGAGCTGTAGTCATATTACCCTTGATGTCCTGAATGTCATCAAACGTCTTCCTTTCAATATTTCCTTTGTCTTTGGGTAAAGAAAGAAGTCACTGGGGGCCAGATCAGGTGAGAAGGGAGAGTGTTCCAATAAAGTTATTTTTTTAATGGCTAAAAACTCCCTCACAGACAGTGCCACATGAGCTGGTGCATTGTCATGATGCAAGAGCCATGAATTGTTGGTGAAAAGTTCAAATAGTCTAACTTTTTCACGTATCCTTTACAGTACTTCCAAATAGTAAACTTGGTTAACCATTTGTCCAATTGGTACAAATTCATAATGAACAATCCCTCTGATATTAAAAAAGGATAATAACATCGTTGGAAAAAGTTCGTGAATTTAATTTTCTGACCTTGGGTGTGTGTGTGTATCAATCAATCTAGATATAATGTCAAGTGTACAGACTGATCAATATAGATTTAAGTATGTATTTAAATTTAAGGATAAGTAAAGTGAGAGTACAATAGCCCAATTCTTGGTTTAAAAAAAATTAAGAGCAAGTCACTGCCACTGCAGGTGCCAGTGCTTACAACTGTCAGCAGGCTAACCAAGGAGTAGCCTGACAACTGGCATTCAATGGACATGGCAACATAGACCCCTTCAATTCTCCAATGAGTTTCAAGTCCAGAACATTTTCAGTTCTTGTCTTGCTTATCTGTTGATAAAGGGTTTCTAGGAAGATTTAGCAGTGCTTCAATTTTCTTAGCATCATCCGTGGATTGATTTTTCTGTAGGCTACTTTCAATTTCTTCAGGAATCAGCTCAGTCAATTGTAGTCTAGCTTTCCTGTAATCAGAGAACAAAAAGGATACATCAAGTACTGCTCCATTTCTTTAATTCTTAGATTTTTTTTTAAATAGCACTTGTCTCATTCTCCCTGCAACTTATAAGCAAACAGTGCTCCTTGCACTTCAAATACAATGACTTTCTTCTGTCTCATAACCTGTCCCACTCACAAGCCAACTAGAATTCTCATATTACCAATATGAACATTGCCTTAGCAGCAGCTCTGATCCGTAACATATTCCAGAGCCCTTGCAGGGGTGATGAGCAGGTGTGGAAGCACCCTGAGCTAAGGTGTGAGCCTTGTAACCTGGCTGTCCTCTTGCCCTCAGGGTCCACAGGATGTGAGCCCCCGCCACTCTGTTAAATTCTGTTGCCAGACCTTGTAGGAACCACACAGAGGCTATAACAATGGTAATCTTGGTATTAAAAAATCAAATGGGACAACACTATAGATGTATATTTAGAAGGATTTAAAATCTAATTTCCAAATAACAGATCAGTTCTTTTTTCTAAATCAAGTGTTACTGTCTTCCTTTAAGTGATTATCAGAATCACCTATGACTTTCTTCTCAACTCTTCACAACCAGATTTGACCGTTTCTTCTTCCATATCTCTGTAGCCAGTTTTCTACATTTTCTGCTCACTGAGACAATTTTTTAGACTCTCATTTTGATTTCCCTATAGTTAGTTATTTTCAAGCAAAGAAGCAGACAGATAAAAGGTTCTTAACTATTAATTCTCCTTAGAAATATCACATATATATTTATATCCTATACATTGTTGGTACTAGTTCCTTCTTCTAAAGTATTTTCATTACTATAATTTTTTTTTTTATTTTTACCTATTCTTGAGGTTTTCCATCTCCAAATAACTGATTGACTTCTGTAGTTTTCTTTTTCTGGTTTCTTTTTTTTACTGGAATAAAATTATTTGTTCATATTTTCCAAATGTTAATTCTCCGTAACTTCCTATATCAGATTCAAACAGCCAATATACATTCCTTACCTTTCTAACTACTTTCTCAAAGTTTCCTTTTTAAAAAAGAAGTCTTTTATGATACCTAAGAACTAGAAATAAGCTAATGCTTTCATGCTTTTAATTCTCCATAATATTAAAATTTTGCTGCCATTCAGAATTTTAAGTACTTTTTCCTAGAATGTACATAACTTCATATCCCATCCACCCTCTTAAAATGGAGAAGAGAAAGGGATGAAACAAACATATATTGAGCATGATGGTGTGATTTCTGCCTTTAGGATGGCTGAGAAACTGAGAGCTTAAAGTTAAGAAAAATATCTACGGTCATAGAACTAATTAATAGTCTACCTAGTATTACGTCTTGTTTTCAAGGTTTCATGGGCTCCAAAATCAATGCTTTTTCTTCTATAGCACCTAAGTCTTTGGACAACAGATTTATAGATACTAAGAATTTGCGCACGCATGTGTATGTGTACCACAATTCGATGTTTCAAATAAAAACCTAGAATAAAATGACTGCTTATCTATTCAACTACCAATGCAGCAGGTGCAGCAGATGTCATTTTAGGTAGCCAGGAAACTGAACCATGACAGGCACTTGTACCAGGAGTGATAGATGGCAGCCTGTTATGCTGATCTTACAAAGAATCAGCATGAAGTCTGGTATCAGTCTGACTACTGTACCCCAGGGGAGGACTAGGTGGAACAGGTGAAAGTTCTCATCCCCCTCAGTGGCTTCCAGTCCATGCACAGCCACTATAGCTACCTAATTCCTCTGCACCCACAGCAAGAAGCAGAATCTTTGAATGTGGAATCGGAACATGTCCCATATTGTTGATAAGATGTACATGTAAACCGGGACATCACCTTCCAAAGACAGCCAGTAAATCTCACTCATTGCTGTGCATTTTCTTTCCGTAATTTCCATATGCAGTAAAACAAAACAACAAAAAAAGAAAAAAAATATGCAACCAAATGTAATTTACACTTTAAGTTTTCAAAAAAAAAAAGTATCTAAAAAAAGATCCTGGGGCCAACCCGGTGGCTCAGGTGGTTGGAGCGCCCTGTTCCTAAAGCCGAGGTTGCCAGTTCAATTCCCACATGGGCCAGTGAACTGCGCCCTCTACAGCTAAGATTGTGAACAACAACTCTTCTGGAGCTGGGCTGCCGTGAGGTTGGCGTGAGCTGCTGTGTGCTGTCGTGGGCTACCGTGTGCTGTCGTGGGTTACAGTGTGCTGCCATGAGCGGCCAGTGGCCAGCGTGAGCGTCCAGTAGCCTTCCGAGCGGCTGGCAGCCTTCACATGCGGCCAGCGAGAGCTGCCGTGAGCTGCTGTGAGCGGCCCACCGGGCCGACTCAAGACTGGAGGCCGACTGCCTCAGCCCAGGGGAGCGCAGGGCTTATAATACCAGCATGGGCCAGGGAGCTGTGTCCTACACAACTAGATGAGAAACAACAGCTTGAACCGGAGTGGTGGGGGAGGAGGGGAGAGAAGGGGGAAAAAAAAGATCCTCATCAGATTAAAAATAAAATTAGTCTTTCATTTTCCCATTCTACTTAATTAAAAAGATAAAAGACCAGGTAGGGTACAAGTTGAATGACTCAGTAAAAATGAACTCTTCTTTGAATTGAGGCAGTTTAGAGTACTTGGGTTAAGAGAGCACCACTATCTAAGGCCTGCTGCTAGGAGAGTCGAATGCCCTAGTCTTAACCTGTTTCTTACCATTCTTCCAGTTTCAGCTCCTGGAGTGCTTTCCGATCCTTCTGTTTTCTCTCCTGAACGGTCTCCCCATAGTACTTCTGAAGTGCCATCAACAGGCTTCCTATAGGAGTGCTGAGGGGGAAGCAGAGGGAAAGCTTGGGAAAACGGAACCATCAGACCACACATCGTGTGACCGTCTCTGCTAAGACATGAGCAACACCAACTGAACCACCTGGTCACTGACAGGTAGGAACATGAAAATTAATGCATCATTGTGGAATAAAGAAAAAAAATGCAATTTCCTTCCTGCTCTCAATAATAGAGAAAAACAATCGTTGCAACTTCCTAAAATTAACTGATATAAAAACCAATGGGTCTATAAATTGGCTCTGTTTTTTAACCAAAAAATTAACCAGGAAAATATATACTTATGACAAGTTCTAGTAAGTAGCTTTATATTGAAGGTTTCTCAGAAATAAAATTAACTGCAGGAATGGTACCAGACGCCCTAGGAGGCAGGAACTATGGAAGGCATTTTTGGTTGGGTGAAGAATGCTACTGGCTTTTGGGGGTGGAACCGCCAAAACATCCTAAAATTCAAAAGTCTGGCACAACAGTCTCATCCACATGCCAACAGTTACCCATTAAGAAACTGATTTAGATAATTATAGTAATAAGAGGGTTTCATTCTTATGTTCTCAAAGAAAAGGAATTTTTGACTCTGATATAACTTAAATTTCCTCTGGCTACAACTTCAGTAATTTCATTTAAAAATTGTTTCTGCTAAGTGGAAATATCCATCGACAGATGAATAAATGATAAAGAAAACATGACATATACATTGGAATATTATGCAGCCTTAAAAAGAGATGCTGACACATGCTACAACATGGATGAACCTTGAGAGTATGATACTAAGAAAAATAAGCCAGTTACAAATGGACAAATATTATTTATGATTCCACTTACATGAAGTATCTAAAGTGGTCAAAATCAGAGAAACAGAAAATAGAAAGGTGGTTGCTAAGGGCTGAAGGGCAAGGAGAGAGAGAATTAGGGTTCAATGGGTACAGAGTTTCAGTTTTGCAAAATGAAAAAGTTCTAGAGATCCATTGCACAACAATGTGAATATACTTAACACCTCTGGACTGTACACTTAAAAATGGTTAAGATAGTAATTTTTATGTTGCATGATGGTGTGGAGAGCCAGCCACAAGGTAACACTGAAGACACATATCTTGCAGATGTTGTTTGTGTGTTTTTATTTGAATATAATTGGTGAAAAGTGTTGATTTTTTAAAAAGCAGCTGTGATTGGATTTTGTTTGGTTTTTGTTGTTTTGTTTTTTTGTTGTTTTGGTTTTGGTTTTTGCTATTTCATTCCATTCTTGACCAAAGCTTCTCTTTTAGTAGTTTATTATGGAAAACTATCACACTAACTTAAAAGAAAGTTTGGGGAGATATGTAAGTTGCTAAAAAAATATTAAATAAAAATCCTGAAATGTGGGGAAAAAAGGTTAAGATAGTAATTTTTATGTTTTTTTTAAACACAATTAAAAAAATTATTTTTGCTAACTTCAATAATTTTCCCCTTCAAACCAAGCTGGTACATTAACAATACAACAAAAATAATGTGAGAAATGGATTAGGGACATGCTAAATGAAGAAAAATGGAGACGGGAGAACTCTTCTATTCAGATGAATGCCAACTAGTAAGAACAGAAGAAATGACAGAAGTAGCAAATCAGTGTTTTGCAATCACCTTTGTAATAACTGATTATAGCATGCATCATTAAAATCACTAGAAGATAGCTGGAAAGCAGGCTATTCATGTAGTCACACACCACAGATTACTTACTAATCACAATAGGAAAAGATGACTGCAGAGGAGAAATTTATGCAGAATTCTAAAATGGCCCCCCAAATTGTCCTGCCCTAATATCTTAACTGTGAATATGATGATATATTATGCCCATGATTATATTATATTATGTGGCAAAGTGATTTTTCAGATGTAATTAAGGTTACTAATCAGTTCAATCAAAAAGATTATCTGGGTGAACCCTTTATAAGGAGAGAATTTTCTCTTGCTGGTGCTAGAGTGGAAGTCAGAGAGATCTGAAGTATGAAAAGGATTCAGATGGTAGTTGCTGGTTGCTGCTTTGAACATGGAGGGATATTATGAGGTGGAATGTGGATGCTTCTAGGAACAGTGATGCCTGGCTGACTGACAGACACCCAGGAAATAGGGACCTCTAGCCACAAGGCTTTTGTCAACCTGAACGGTTTGAAAAGAGATTCTTCCCCAGAGCCTCCAGATAAAAGCACGCCTGGCCAACACCTCAATTTTGGCCTTGTGAAACCTTGAGCAGAGAACCCATTTGAGACCACCCAAGACTTCTGACCTACAGAACTGTGATATAATAAATGGGTGGTGTTTCAAGTTGCTAAGTTTGTGGTAATTTGTTACATAGCGATATACAACTTATACACCAAGTCATTAAAGTTAACTTCACTTGTAATGCGTGACATAATATGATACACTGAGAACAAAACTTCACCCACGTTGTATTCCTGATTAAAACATGGAACCTAAATCTAATCATGAAAGGATAATCAAAAAATTGAGAGGTATTCTGGGGGGAAAAAGGCAGTGGAAGTGTTCTAAATTAAAGGACTCTAAAGACACATGACAACTAAATGTAACATACAATTGGACCCTGCGTTTTAAAAAAAATTTACACCCACACATTGTTGTAATAATGGAAGATTTTGGAATATAGACCTATCTTAGATAGCTGTATTGAATCAATGCCAAATTATTTATTGTGATAATTGTATTGTGATATCATTGGGCAATGTTCTTTATACTGGGAGATACACACTGATGTATTTAGGGGTACAGAATTATAAGGTCTCAGATGGTTTAACCAAAATGAAAAAAGAGGAAAGAAATATACACACATCCCATATACAGATAGAGATAGAAAACAAATATGGCAAAATGTTATCAATTGGTGAATCTAAGTGAAAGATATATGGATATTCAATGTACTAATTCATTCTACTTTTCTATAGGTTCAGAATTTCTAAAAGTAAAAAGTTAGAGAAGAAAAAAGGATTTTTAAATTTATGATATTAAACAAAATTGAAACAAATTTTTTTTTAACAGAATGTACTTCTTAACTGCTTTTTGTTCCTTTTCCCTGCTACTTATAAGTACTTTTGTTCAAGTTACAAATAGTTTCAGGTGTTAGTGATATTTAAACAATTTTTACCCAGTGAAAACTGGAAGTATTAGGTTGGTGCAAAAGTAATTGCGGTTTAAAAGGTTAAAAATAATTGCAAGAACCGCAATTACTTTTGCACCAATCTAATAAATCAGCAGTTTGGCTAGAATTAGACTTGGATAGTCAAAGCTACTACCAATACGAGACTGGAGATCTTTTATAGGCTCTAAGTATTACATTTGTTCTTTAGAAATGAATGAGATATTTAAAAGACAAGGCATGAATGAAAGTTGGTTAATTTAGAATCTGACCATGTTAACACTTACCCTAGCAAGGCTCCAATTATGCCACCAGCCACCAGGCCATGCAGGCCTAAGTTTATCCTAAAAAGACTTCCCGTGACAGCTATTTAAAAACGAACACAGAAAAAAGGCAGTATTAAATCATCTTTAAGTACCAGAATTCCATTTAAAAATTTTCCTTCTATGAAAAGGACATAAATACCTAAGTAAGCTTTCTGAACCCAACATTAATATATCCACATAACCTAGATGTCCTGGATCTAAAATGCCAATACAGCTAGCTTCTCTTCCATTCTGCAGGTTCAAAAGAAGAAATGTCCCTTTTATGAACCTAATTCCTCCATCCGTTCTATGGATCCAACGTCTTCTCATTCTGCTTCATTTTTGCCCACCTCCCCTTAAAAATCTGTACTTTCTTCGCATCCACCTCTTTCATTCCTTCCTTCTTCAAGGAAAGCCCCCCACAATAAACAACAAAACCCCGTTTACGCCTTCCCCCAGCCCTGCCCTTTCAGTACTGCCATACTACACCTCCGGCAGGCCAGAAAGCGGGCAGCATTTGGCTTACAGTGCCACCTAGCGGCGGGTGCATGGGTCCCCTTTCCCTCCCACTGGGACTCTACATCCATGATGGTCATTCATTTTCTTCTTTTACTACGGTATGCACAACACAACAAATGCCATCTCAGGTAGTAACATTTAAAAGAAAAAACATAACATCTCAAGTTTATATTTTTAATTTAAGTACTATATATTCATTTTTTTACGTTTTCTAAAATGTTTAACAAGAACAAAAATCACCTTTAATTTCATTACTCAGAGACAGTAATAAATTTGGTCTTTTTTTTTTTTCTGAGTCTCTTCTTCCAAATAAAACATTTTTTAAAAAACCTATTACAATAGCCAAAATCTGGGACACTGACACCGCAGAAACTCATTCATTCCTGGTGGAAATGCAAAATGGTACAGCCACACTGACAGTTTGGAAGGTTTCTTATAAAACTAAACATACTCTTACCATAAGTCTAGCAATCACACTCCGTAGTATTTACCCAAAAGAGTTAAAAACTTATGTCCACACAAAAATCTACACACAGATGTTTACAGAAGCTTTGTTCATAATTGTCAAAGTTTGGGATCAACCAAGATGTCCTTCAGTAGGTATGGAGACATAAACTGTGGAACGTCAAGACAATGGAATATGATTCAGTGCTAAAAAGAAATGAGCTGTCAACTCATGAAAAGACATGAGGAACCTTAAATGTGGATTATTAAGTGAAAGACAATTTGAAAAAGCTACATACTGCATGATTCGTACTAGATAACATTCTGAAAAAGGCATAATTATGGAGACAGTAAAAAGATTAGTGGTTGCAGGGGCAGGGTGCAGTGGGGGGATAAATAGGCAGAGCACAGCTTTTTAGGCCAGTGAAAATACTCTTTACGATACCATGATGATGGATATATATCATCATACATTTGTCCAAAACCATAGAATGTACAACACCAAGAGTGAACCCTAAGATAAACTACGGACTTTGGATGATAATGATGTGTCAATGTAGGTTCTTCAATTGTCACAAATGTATCGTTCTGGTGAGGGATGTTGATAGTGGAAGAGGCTATGTATATGTGGGAGGGGAGAAAGTATATGGAAAATCTTTGTATCTTCTGCCCAATTTTGCTATGAACCTAAAACTGTTTTAAAAACTAAAGGCTATTTAAAAAAGGGGGGAAGAGAGGGAAGGAGGAGTGGTGGGATTTAGAAGCTGTTGGCAGCCAAACGTCAAAAATAGTCAGACTCTTTATTACACCAGATCATGTTTTCATTGAATAAAGACAGTTGACTTCTTTTTCAGTTTGGATGCTTTTTCTTTTTGTTGCCTGAATGCACTAGCTAAAGCTTCCGGTATAATGCCAAATACAGGTGTATTCATATCAAGCATATGCTTGAATACAAGTGTATACATCTTTGCCTCGTTCTTAGTATTAGGAGAAAATCATTTCAGTCTTTCACCATTTTAAATATGACATTAGCTGTAGATTTTTCATAGATGATCTTTTTCAGGTTAAAGAAGTTCCCTTTCATTCCTAATTGAGAGTTTTTATCATGAATCTTAGATTTTCGTCAAATGTTTTTTCTTTTACACTAACCTGGAATTCCTTGGATAAATTCCACTTGGTCATGGTGTATAATCCTTATTTGTTGCTGGATTTTGTTCACTACTATTTTGTTAAGGGTTTTTGTGTATATACTCTTGAGGGACAGTGTTCTATTGTTTCATTTGTTATCTTCATCTGGCTTTGGTAACAGGATAATACTAGCCTAATAGAATAAGTTGGGAAGTCTTCCTCTATTTTCTGGAAGAGTTTGTGAAAGAAACTTCTCAAATGGCCAGGGAAGCCATTTGGTCCTGAGCTTTTCTTTGTAAAAAGATTTTAAAATTAATTATTTAGTTTATTAATTTGTTATAGGGCTATTTAGATTTTTCTATTTCTTCTTGAGTGAATTTCAGTAATTTGTGCCCTTTTATTTCTCGTTTGGTCTTGCCAAAGAATTGTCTACTTTGTTGATCTTTTCGAAGAACCAACTTTTGGTTTCATTGATTTTCTCTATTGTTTTCTTTCAATTTCATTGAGTTTTCTCTAATTCTATTATTTTCTTCTGTCTGCTTACTTTAGATTTTGCTTTTCATTTTCTAGTTTTTAAGGGTGGAAGCTAGATTATTCATTTGATATCTTTCTTCTTTTAAAATACAGGTATTGAGGAGTGGCCTTGTTCTCTTTTTTCCTTCCTGTGTGTGCTGACGTCGCCCTGCTCTCGTCAGCTTATGGACCACTGTCTCCTTGAGACTGAGCTTCATGCCTTCAATTAACTTGCAGAGTTCTGATGGAGAGATATCTGAAATTGATGTTGAAATTGCCAAACAATCTGTGACTATCAAAACCATGTTGGAAGATTTTGGAATGGATGATGAAGGCGATGATGACCCAGTTCCTCTACCGAATGTTAATGCAGCAATATTTAAAAAGGTCATTCAGTGGGCAACCCCAAGGATAACCCTCCACCTCCTGAGGAAGAGAACCAAGAAAAGCACAGATGATATCCCTGTTTGGGACCAAGAATTCCTCAAAGTCGAGCAACTGTTGCCTTACAGCTGCCAAACCATTTGTTCCCCCGCGCTCTTCCCAGGATTTCACAAGGGAGTGCCTCAGCAAACTGAGGCCTGATGGAGATATCAGAAAAGCTCCTTTGAGGGGAAGTCTCAGCAAACTGAGACGCGATGGAATTATATTTTTCCCTCCCCTTCAATGGATTCCTTGGAGATGTGCGTGTGTGTGAAAGCAAAGTACAAGCTGGAACACAATGGGAACTTTTGGAAAGACAGCCAGCAGGCTACTAACACACAGATCTTGAGGTCTGTTGACCTCAAGACTTTTTTTTACCTTTTTAGACATACCAATAAAAACTACGCGTTGGCCCGATTCGGAGGTCAGTCCCTGAGGCTGATCCCCTTGGCCCCGCGCTTGCATTCTATTCCTGGCTACTGTCTTTTCTTAGCCCTGCGCCGCCCTTCTCCCTCCCCACAACCCTCCTCGTGCTAGATGCAACATCTGGCGCCCAACATGGGGCAACCGATTCTGGGGCAACCGATTCTGGGGCTCCCGATTTTGGGATTCACTTGTGGGGCTCGAGAAGGAAGGTCGACTTTGAGTCGAAATTCAAAGAGGTTTTACAACGTGGGGACCCGGGAGAGGTTGCGACAACTACTGGAAGAAAGTACGGTAACTCTCAGAGAATTTAACCAAGGTAAATGGGGAATTTTTCTCTTTCTTTGTGCAAGAGAGTGAACGTGTGAGTGTGTATTTATAATTCTACGGCTACAGCTATGGAGCTTGTGTGGGCCCTAATCTGCGGTTCCGTCATAAGGCAAAGGTCATAAGGTCATAAGGCATAAGGCAAACCGGTGATTCAGTGCCTGACAGCGTTTACCGAGCCCAGGGTTTATACGGGTTCACCTTAGCCAAAAACCGACCTTAAAGTCCCGCCAGGGACGCGGCCAGACTGGCATCTGACTCCGTTTGGAGTGAAAGTCTTTCTGTCCTTTTCTCTATACATAATAGGGAATGTTAATAGCCAATATAGGTCTTATATTTGTTTGCTTAAACACCTTCTTAAGGCTAGAGGAGCTCAAGTGTCAGATCAGAAATTAGAGGAGCTTCTCAAAGTAATTGAAACTTATTGGCCTTGGTTCCCAAACTTAGGGACGTTAGATTTAAAAACATGGGAAAAAGTTGGTATGGAACTCCGTGGATTATATGATAAAGGAGTTTCTTTCCCAGTAACCATCTGGGATATGTGGAAATTAATCCAGTCAGTTTTAGAACGTTTACAAACTGATGAGGAAGATAAAGGAGAAAAAGGAAAGGTACAGGAATCTGAGGAAAAGGGGGAAGGGTCTCTAGAAGCTCCCACCGTAATTCCCAAGTCATTATACCCACCATTGGAGGACTGTCCTCCTCCCTCAGCCCCTTTGCTTGACTTGCTAATATCGCCTGTTTTTACAGCAGATAAATTAGATTCACCCTTGCAGCTTGCGAAAAATACTAATCCTTTTCTCTCCACCAAGCGCACCTCCCCCTCCTTCAGGAGGCTCTCACGCGCCTCTGTCTGTAGTAGAAAAACGTATGAGACAGGCTAGACTGGAAAGAGATTTAGAGGCATTTACCTTTTCTGTTGTCATTCGTGAACATATAACACCTGACGAGGATCCAGATCACCCCAGTATTGTTCAAGAACTTTTACATGAGCCATTTTTGTTTAAACTTCTAAAAGAGCTCAAAGAGGCTCTGACTCAATAGGAACCTACTTCTCCTTACACCATGGGTCTTATACGGAGTGCAGCTGATGGCAGTCGATTAATTCCCACAGATTGGAACACACTGGCCAAGACTTGTCTTTCCTCATCTCGGTTTTTACAATTCAAAATTTGGTGGATTGATGGTGCTGAAACCCAAGCTAGACTTAATCAGGCTCACAATATAGCTCTTGTCAAAGATCAACTGCTAGGGAGTCCCCATTGGGAAAACACCCAAGATCAATTAGGGTGGGCCAAACCTCGGGTTTATGCCAAAGTGTCTGCAATTCTTCCCTGCCTTGGGCCAAAGGGACAAAAAGGATTTTTACAGCCCTATGTTGCAGACATTCCAGTTAATTTGTGGGGCTGAGATCTACTTACACAATGGAAGGCAGAAACTTGGCTACCACCTGGACAATACAGTCCTCAGAGTCAACAAATTATGAGTCGAATGGGATATCAAACAGAAAAAGGTTTAGGAAAATTTAATCATGGAATTACTCAGCCAATTCAACCCCCAAGGACGAACAGGATTGGGATATTTGTTTGACAAAAACACAAAAACCTTTTTTATAGGGGCCATTGTTGAATAGTTACGGACTCTGGTAGCCCTTAAATGGATGAACAATAAGCCTCTATGGATAGAACAGTGGCCCCTCTCTAAGGAAAAATTAGAGGCATT
Source organism: Rhinolophus hipposideros (assembly GCF_964194185.1). Classification (NCBI taxonomy): domain Eukaryota; kingdom Metazoa; phylum Chordata; class Mammalia; order Chiroptera; family Rhinolophidae; genus Rhinolophus; species Rhinolophus hipposideros. The sequence goes on along the minus strand of NC_138048.1, from coordinate 46,279,491 downwards.
AACAGAGCTAGTACAGATTCAGTTAGAACAAGATCATATAGAGCCTTCTACTAGTTCTTGGAATTCTCCTGTGTTTGTTATTAAGAAAAAATCAGGAAAATGGTGAATGCTCACAGATCTGTGAGCTATCAATGCTATAATTGAGCCCATGGGTACTTAAAGCCTGGGCTCCCACGACCTTCTATGATTCCAAAAAAATTGTCCTTTAATAGTTATTGATTTACAAGATTGTTTCTATACAATCCCTTTACATCCTTAAGATTGTTCTCGATTTGCTTTTTCTGTTCCTTCAATTAACAATAAGGAACCTATAAAGAGATTTCAATGGAAAGTCCTCCCACAAGGAATGCTTAATAGCCCTACAATTTGTCAGCTTTTTGTAGCCAGAGCATTACAACCTGTAAGAACTAATTTCCAAGATTATTCATTATATGGATGATATTCTGTGTGCTGCATCTTCTATAGAGCTTTTAGCAGCATGCTTTGAATTACTTAAAAAACAACTTGACTTGGCTGGACTCTACACTGCTCCAAATAAAATTCAAACTACAACACCGGTCCAATATTTAGGAACAATTGTGGACCGTCAGTCTATCAAACCCCAGAAAGTTCAAATTAGAAGAGATCAAATTTCTACTTTGATTTACAAAAATTGTTAGGAGATATTAATTGAGTAAGTCCCACTCTGGGTATACCCACCTATGCTCTCAGTAATTTATTTGGTCTTTTGTGGGGCCCCCCTCAACTAGACAGTCCCTGTACCCTAACTCCTCAGGCCAACAAAGAGTTAGAATTGGTTGAAAAGAGAATTCAAGACGCTCAAGTTCAATGCATTGATCCTTCCATGCCTTTACAAATGTTAATTTTCCCTACTCCACATTCACCTGCATTGGTAATTGTTCAACAAAATAACTTGGTAGAGTGGCTTTTTCTGTCTAACAACTTTGTTAAGTCACTTCTGAGTTATATAGAGTTAATTTCAGAACTCATATCACGAAGTCGCACTAGGATACTTCATTTAAATGGACAAGAACCCAGTAAAATAGTGCTTCCCTTTAAAAAACAACAAATAATACATTTAAACATTTATTCTGAATCTTGGCAAATTGCTATTAGACATAACAGAATAATTGGAATAATTGACAATCATTACCCCAAAAATAAGTTATTTCAGTTTCTCCTAAAAACTAATTGGATTTTACCTAAAAAACTCAGACTCCTATTCCTCAAGGCTTTACAGTTTTTACAGATGGATCTAATAATGGTAAAGCAGTAATTGTCAGCAAAAAAGGTCATCAACTTATTCACACCAACTGTACCTCAGCACAAAAGGCTGAGTTGGTAGCAGTTTTAATCGCTTTACAAACTTTCTCAGATCCTTTAAATATTGTTTCTGACTCTGATTATGTTGTTCATACAGTACAAAGTATTGAGACGGCGTCTCTTTCTAATAATTCCAATCAATCTCTTCAAATTTTATTTACCCAACTCCAACAGATTGTGAGAAATCATCAACACCCTTTCTTTATCACCCACATCCGAGCTCACACTACATGACCTGGTCCTATGACTCAAGGTAATGCTATTGCAGACTCATTAGTAGGAAGTGCCCATGTTACCGAGGCAACACATTTCCATTCTTTGACCCATACCAATGCTGGTGGTCTTTACTCTCAGTTTCCTATCACTAATAAACAAGCTCAACAGATTGTTCAAACATGTCGGATTTGTCAGATTCTTAATGCTCCACAGGAATGACCTGAAGGAGTAAATCTTAGACGTCTTGTACTTAATGCCCTTTGGCAGATGGATGTAACTCATATTCCCTCTTTCGGACGCTTGTCCTTTGTACATGTCACCATTGATAAAGCTTCTGGCTTCCTTGTAGCTACGGCTCAAAGTGGCGAGACTACTGCCCATACAATACGCCACTTGTTTGTCTGTTTTTCAATTATGGGACTCCCTCTAGCGATCAAAACAGACAATGGCCCTGCATACACCGGTGCCACATTTACAAAATTCTGTACTGAATGGCACATTACTCACACCACTGGTATTCCTTACAACCCCCAGGGTCAAGCCATTGTTGAACATGCTAATGACACGTTGAAAAAACAATTACAAAAACAAAAAAGGGGAGCAATAGGGGACCCCCCCCCCCCCCCCGCAGATACTATTTGCAAGAGCTATGTTTACTTTAAAATTTTTGAATTAATCTGGCTCAGATGCCAAGGCTCACCTTGGGCGCACTACAGCTGAGAGACATTTTAATAGTCTCCAGAGTCCAAAACCTTTAGAAAATGTGCCTATCCAGTGGAAAGACATTCAAACTCTGACATTCAATCAGTGGCATCTAGGAACTTTATTGACATGGGGACGAGGCTTTGCTTGTATTTCTCCAGGTCCTGAAAAACCACCTTTGTGGATACCTGGTCGGTGTGTTAAACCATACCATGAGCAGCAGCCAGCGAAAGAGAAACCGCACTTGGCTGAAACCCTTCACAGGGTACACGGAGACGGTGGAACCTCCAACAATCGAGATGTCCAACCTCTCCTTCCAACCTGCTCACCCAATCAATCACTCGTCCAGAGCCCTCAACCTCCGTCCGAACCGTGATTCAACAGATGAGAGCACAGACGACCAGTGTCCAACCTCCCACTTGGGGGCAACTGAAAAAGTTGGCTCACATGGCTGAAAACAGGTTGATTAAAAAGAGAGTTCCCCAAACTGACGTCAATATGTTTTTGTCCATGTTGGTGGTCATCTCTGTTTTAAGTTGCCTCCCCACTTGGCGTTGCAGCCAAGAATTTTACTTATTGGGCTTATTTACCCAATCCTCCATTATTGACACCTGTAACTTGGAATGATGATCCTCCTCTTATTTATATTAATGATAGTTCTTGTTTTCCTGGACTAGAAGATCAAAGAGGTCCGGAATTTCCTGAGGAAAAAGGCCAAAATTTTACTCTTTCTGGCCATACAGCTCTAGGCTATTTATCTACACCCATTTGCATTGGTCCCATCCCTCTGTGTCTTCCTCTCTCTGATCAAGCTTGGGTAATTCCCAAGGGAGAAGGAAATGACACTTGTGAGGAATTGTTTATGATCTCTGGTAAAGGATTTCAGACACAGGAGTTAAACACTCATAGTTTTCCTCCTCCCCTTCATCCATGTCCTCAAAATAATTGGATTGATACACATTCCCGCATTAATTGGGAAGAATGTAGGGGAAGCCTAGATCGGGTGTTATTTAATAATTCCCATGGCACTGTAGTCGATTGGGGCCCTTATGGGATCACATTCCGTGTATGTTCTCGCTTAAAATGCTCTGACCCTCAGTCACTAAGAGAACAGTTGCTCAGTCAAGGTTTTCCAAAAATAATTAAATCACCATTTAATATTTCTATCTTTTGGAAGGATAAGGTTCTTGCACCACCTCAATTAAGAATGATCAAACCCATCCGAGGCCTATTACAAAAAACTTTATGGAAAGTGGCTTTAAGCCTAGGAAAAAATAAGATCTGGAAAGGAAATTATACTAAAGATAAAAACAAAAAAGATACCTTTAGATTTGAAAAAACACAAATGTTTGATTTACAAGTTTGTCTTAAAATTCCTTGTCTTTTTATTAGGAAAGTTTACAATTAATCCAACTTTAAAAGTAGCTGAATGCCCTCAATGTCGTTTATTTACATGCCTTAATTCTTCAATTTATAATCCCTCCCAAAACCAAATTACGATCTTAAAAAGAAGACGGGGTCTATGGATACCAATCCAAGTTCCTAGGGTGTGGGAAGGCTCTCCAACTATCCATGTTGTTCTACAACTTCTTCATAAGATTTTATATAAAAAAGATTTATTGGAATTTTGATTGCAGCAATTATGGGAATTATAGCAATAGCCACAGTGGCTGCAGTCTCTGGAGTAGCACTACATCAGACAGTACAAACAACCGAATTCGTACAAGGACGGCATGAAAATGCTAGTAAGGCTTGGAATCAACAAATTAGAATTGATCAAGAAATTAGTGTTAGAGTAGCTGATTTGGAGACAACTGTAGTTTCTCTTGGGGATCAATTAGAAAGTATCCATACCATGATTACTTTAAAATGTGACTGGAATGTTTCCACTTACCATGTGACTCCTTTTTCTGACAACCAAACTAGGACCCCGTGGTGGGAGGTACGAGATCACCTCCAGGGACATGCTCCCAGCCTTACAGTAGATATTCCACAGCTACAACAAGAAGTAGATCAAATGTCTCATGCCACGCTCCCACTCCTCCCAGGAGAGGAGGCGTTTTCCACGGCTGTGGAAGAACTAGCTCTTTTGAATCTACTCACTAGGGTGAAAACCCTAGGTGGAGGATTTGCGGGTGCAATTGCACTTGTTAATTATTCTTATTCTATTTTGTTTAGTTCTCAGGTGTGGACAAGCCCTCCGATGGGAGGTAAATGAGGAAACTGCCAAGTCTGTGTTTCTCCTACTACAAAAACAAAAAGGGGGAGATGTTGCCTTACAGCTGCCAAACCATTTGTTCCCTCGCGCTCTTCCCAGGATTTCACAAGGGAGTGCCTCAGCAAACTGAGGCCTGATGGAGATATCAGAAAAGTTCCTTTGAGGGGAAGTCTCAGCAAACTGAGACCCGATGGAATTAAATCGGTCTCTCCCCTTCAGTGGATTCCTTGGAAATGTGCCAGTGTGTGAAGACAAAGTTCAAACTAGAACACAATGGGAACTTTTGGAAACACAGCCAGCAGTCTACTAACACACAGATCTTGACATTACCAATCTTTTACCTCTTTAGAAGTTTACTGGTAAAAACTACGTGTTGGCCCGATTTGGAGCCAGTCCTTGAGGCTGCAGCCCCTTGGCCCCGCTTGCACTCTATTCATGGCTACTGTCTTTTCTTAGCCCTGCGCCGCCCTTCTCCCTCCCCACAACCCTCATCGTGCGGATGCTACAACCAAGGAACACTTTTTGAGCTTATTCTGACTGCAAACTACTTAGACATCAAAGGTTTGCTTGATGTTACATGCAAGACTGTTGCTAATATGATCAAGGTTGGAAAACTGAGGAGATTCGCAAGACCTTCAATATCAAAAATGACTTTACTTCAGACAGAAAAAGCAGAGAACCCTATGATTTCACTGATATGTAGTATATAAACCAAAAACAACAAAAGAACGAGACAACCAAATGAGAAACAAAAACTCATAGACACAGACAATAGTTTAGTGGTTACCAGAGGGTAAGGGGGGGCGTGAAGGGAGATGAGGGTAAGGGGGATCAAATATATGGTGATGGAAGAACTGACTCTGGGTGGTGAACACACAATGGGATTTATAGATGATGTGATACAGAATTATACACCTGAAATCTATGTAACTTTACTAACAATTGTCACCCCAGTAAACTTTAATTAAAAAAAAAACAAAAAAAACAACTTTACTGAAGAAGAGGAAGCCCAGGTATGCAAAGAGAACCAGTGGTGTGAAGAGAAGTGAAATATTGTGCCTGACACTGTAACACTGTAAGGATTGTTCCAAATACTAGTTGCACTGCTCTGTTTATAATTGTTAATATTGAATAAACAGTAGACAAATGCAGCAGCAAATCAATTGTATTAGCAGAATGTTGTCCTGATTACATGTGTAGTTTGAGTACAGGTTCCAAAGCTATGGCTGGCTGAGTTTCTTCCAGTATGATCAAAGTTTTCTTTTTCCTTTGCTCTGAATTAAACTGAACTGTGGGTTCTCTATAGGAAGTGGCATTTTGGGCTTTCCCTCTTTCTGTAAAGCAATTTCTGCCTAGTTTATTGTCTAGTTAACTTTAGTTTAGTGACCTTTTAAAAGTTGGCATTGCAAAAGTTTTCTGAAATAGAATTAACAACATATTATCTTTATTCATGAGTTTGGAAGCTGAAAAAAACCTTCTTGAGATAAATGTTCTGAGTGGGGATTATTAGGATGTCATCCAGCTTCCTGGAGTCAAGGAGCACCACTGGTATTGGTTAGCCCATATGTAGTAGGACTCCCTTAAGTGGATCTGAGGACTTGTTTTTGCATTTTTAATTCTCTCAGCTTTGAATATGTTGGCTAGAGTCTCAGTTACTATTCAGTTTGTGGTTTAGGGGGAAATATAACTAGACAGCTTTTCAATTAAAAAAAGACAACCCTTGTGGTATGTCATCTTTTTATAATCGGTGATCCTATGTGGGGAAAACCATTTACACCACTTGCATGTAAAGAAAATTTAACTTTTAACATTAAACTGTTGCAAAACCCTGAAAGCATCCATCATGAATGCAAGACACTTTCAATAAAAAGTAAGTTACATAGTAGGTAGTAAATGGAAAAAAATAAATAAAAATTTAAAAAATATTTTTGAAATAAAATAAGGTATTGGGGCAGCCCAATGACTCAGTTGGTTAGAGCGCCAGCTCTCAACAACAAAGTTGCCGATTCAATTCCCACATGGGATGGTGAGCTGCGCCCCCTGCAACTAAAAATTGAAAACGGCAACTGGACTTGGAGCTGAGCTGCGTCCTCCACAACTAGACTGTAGTACAACGACTTGCAGCTGATGGGCCCTGGAGAAACATACTGTTCCCCAATAAAAATTTATTTTAAAAAAAGTCCTCTTTTGTCTCTAACATTCTGTCTTAAAGTATATTTTGTCATATTAGTATAGTCACTCAAGCTCTTTTTCTGTTTCCATTGTATATCTTTTCCCATGTTTTTACTTTCAACTTCTTTATTTCTTTGAACCTAAAGTACGTCTCTTATAGACAGCATTTAGCAGAATGTTTTAAAATATTGCTGGACAATCTCTGATTATTGATGGAGATATTTAATCCATTTATATTTAATATTATTATTGTTATTGTTGGATTTAGGTCTCCCATTGCTATTTGTTTTCTATATATCTTATTTAATTCCTTTTTGACCTTGTCGCTACTTTTAAAAGCTTCTTCCTTATTCCTTGCTTTAGGGATTACACTATGCATCTTAATTTATCACAGTCTACTTCAGATCAGTACTAATTTAATTCCAGTAAAATGCAGAAACATTGTTTCAATATAGCTCCACTCTTTGCTCATCTTTGTGCTATTATTTTTCATTTGTTATGTATATGTTTCAAAACAACGATACAATGTTATTATTATTTTATACAACTATATGTATTTTTTAAAGTTAAGGGGAAAACAGTTAAGAAAAGAAAGGAGAAACAATAGATTTACAAATTATTTTATATATATTAACCTACATATTTACAATTTCTAGTACTTTTCATTTCTTCCTGTGGAATCAAGTTACTATTTCCTTGCTCCAATATATTTCCAGTTCTTCCTTCTCTTTTGTGCTATTAATGTCATATGTAGCTTTAAATGTTATATGCCCAACACTTCAATTTTATTATTTTACATAACTGTTTTTTAGATAAGAAAATATGTTTATGCTGCCTTTAATAATTATTTATATAATTATCTTTATCAATGATCTTTAATTCTTCATGTAGATCCCAATTACCATCTGGTATCGTGTCTTTTAAGCCTGAAGAAATTCCTTTAGTATTTCTGTAAGGCAGGTCTGTTATCAACAAATTCTCTTTGTTTATCTGACGTCTTTATTTTTGCCTTCAATTTTGTAGGATAGTTTGCTACATATAGTTCTTGATTGAAGCTTATTCTTTTCAGCACTTTGTCAATCTACTGCTTCTGGCTTCCACTATTCTCATGAAAAGTCAGCTGTTAATCTTACTTGATATTCCTTGTGTGAGTTATTTCTTTTTTCTTGCTGCTTTCAAGATTTTCTCTTTATCTTTCAACAGTGTAACTATTATGTGTCTAGATGTGAATCTCTTCGTGCTTATTCTTCTTGGGAGTTTGTTGGATATGTGAATTAATGTTTTTCATCAAATTTGGGAAGTTTATGGCCAAAATTTCTTAAAATACTTTTTCTTCCCCTTTCTATCAAGTACTCCCCTCACACATATGTTGGCATTCTTGATGGTGTCTCATAGATCTCTTAGGTTTTATCCATTTCTCTTCATTTTTTAAATGCTGCCCTTCACAAGACACAATCCATATTGATCTGTCTTCAAGTTCACTGATTCTCTTATGCTATCTCAAATCTGATGCTGAGTTCCTCTTCTCCAGTGAATTTATCATTTCCATTATTGTATTTATCAACTCTAGAATTTTCGTTTTACTCTATAATATCTATCTTTATCGGTATTCTCTGTTTGACAAGTCATTATCATCATACTTTAAGTCTTTAAAAATGGCTTGAAGTCTTTTGTCTGCCATGTCTTACAGATGGGCCCTGTCAGACACATTCCCAATGATTGCTTTTTTTTTATGCTGTTTTTGCATGTCTTGTGACTTCATTGTTGTTGTTGAAAACTGGACATTTTAGGTAATAAATTATAGCAACTATGGATTTGAAACATCCCCATACCCAGGGCATGGCTATGATTCTTTGTTTATGTAATGACTTGCCTGGACCAATTCTATAGAATATTTTTTTCTATCAAGTGCAGCCAGTGATGTCTCTACTCAGATTTATTTTTATGTCTGGCTTCCTAGGAATCACACCAGCTTAGCATCAGCCAATGATTTGTCAGAGGTTATGCTTAAACATCTTAAGCCAGTAAGGCTTCCACCTTTTATCAATGGATCTGTCTGTGGCTTGAAGAATGCATTCAAAGTTTAAGCAATTTATAAATCTTTTCTGGCTTTTACTTTCTGTATTCACAAGATCTCACAATTAACCAAAGATAAGTAGCTTGCCAGGGCTCTCATCAGACTCTCCTGAGTGTGCATGGACAGTTACACATGTGCACAACTTTCCAGTGTTCTAGGGGTTAGTAGAATCTTATTAAAGTTCTCTTGGCTGTCTTATTCCCTGGATATCCCTGTTAAAATTCTGCCTCATCTGCCAGTTAATTGCTTGCCCCAAACAGTATCAAAAATCTCAGATTAGCTGTGTGGTAGTGTCCTTCCCTGACTGTAATTGTTTTCAGCAACACCTATACGCATAGTGCTCTGCTCCAAATAAGGTCAGCCACTGCAAGCAGCAGGACTATTAGTCCTCCCAGTCTGCTCTGCCCTCGTGGAACTTCTACATAATGGAGCTGGGTATTAGGAGGTGGGAGCAGCCCCAGGCCGAAATACTGCTGACTCCCATTGTTCTTACTGAGATTCAATAGAAATTCTTGAATAAATGCTTCTCAATTTGTTGTGACCATGATCAACTTAAAGCATCTTTAAGTGGTTGTTTTTGATAATTTTGTCCAGTTTTATTGTTACTTTTTGGGGAGAGAATTTGCCAGGCTCCATATTCAAACATTCGAGATGTCAAATATACTTTTACGAATGTCCAGACCAATGCCAAATAATAATGGTAAGGGGAGACATCCTTGACCTGATTCTGACTTCAGAGACATAACTTTAGAATTATACCATTAAGTTCAATGTTGGTTGCTGGTTTGAAATAAAATTGTATATTGTATCAGGTACATTTTTCTATTATTATTTTACTAATATTTATATTTAATCAAGAGACAGTTATTCTACTCCACTATATGTTAAACAATTATGATATAAAAGGCAAACACTTTCTCTGAATTCAAGTAAGTCATCTAATAGGGAATCAAAACAGGTAAACAGCTATAACAGAGTGCTTTGATAAAACTGTTTATAGTGAATTATGGAAACACAGGGTAAAGACACCTAAACAGACCTCCAGATAGGAAAAATGGGAGCTAGGGAGGACTCTCTAGAGAAGCTGAAACTGACAGATAAGGTGAACCTTGAAAGACAGGTTAAGTAGCAGTTGAACAAAATTACTTATGGGAGTGGGAAGACGGATTCAAGAAGAGGGACCAACACGTGTAAAGCAAGAGATATGCTGGGTTTGAGAAATCCAAGTAGATTCCAGAGGCTGGAGCAAGAATGCATGGGGCCAGATCAAGAACCAACATTAGTGATAGGAAACCGTAGAAGAATCTCAAGCTGAAAAGTACTATAATCATATTCATATTTCAAAAAAGTAACTAAGACAACAGTGGAGGTGGAAAGAAACAAGGTTAGAAACAGGGAAGACCTGATAGTAGCAGTGGGAACAAAGAGGAGGTGAGAGAGCCCATATACATCTCAAGAACATAACTGATAGGACTAGAAGGTTGGACAGAGGGAAATAAAGGGAAGAACTACATCATTATTTGGTTTCTAGTTTTAGAATTTAATAGGGTAGATGATAGAGAACCTAACAGCACGAACAAGTATGGAACTAGGGGGAGGAAGAGTTTGGTTTGGATACAGGCACTTGAACCTACAGAATACCCATGTAAAAATGTTCTCAGGTTTCAAAAGGGCAAGTTCTAGCTGCTTCAGTGCTATTAACGTCTATTTCTAGTTTTATATTTAGAATTTTTTTGTTAAAATGTTAAGTTTAAATCATGTATATTTATGTTTGTCTGTGCATGTGTACATATACATAGAGTGTACCCCAAATACAGTACACGTGATGGAGCAAATGGGCTAAAATATTAATAGCTGAATCTCTGTATTAAATGGTGTTCCTTGTATCACTTTTATTTTTGCAACTTTCTTTAACCTTGAAATTATTTCTAAATAAAAAGTTTAGGGCTGGCCCTGTGGCTCAGGTGGTTGGAGCACTGTGCTCCTAACACTGAGGTCGCCGGTTCGATTCCCACATGGGCCAGTGAGCTGCACCATCTACAGCTAAGATTGTGAACAAGAGCTGGCCGACCAACGACTGGCGACTGACTGCCTCAGCCAGGGGGAGCACAAGGCTCATAATACCAGCGTGGGCCAGGGAGCTGTGTCCTACACAACTAGACTGAGAAACAACAGCTTGAACTGGAGTGGGGTGGGGTGGGGTGGGGTGGAGGGTGAGAGGCGGAAGAAGGGGGGATAAAAAAATCATAAAAATAAAGTTTAAAAATTTTATGTGCAGTATGTGTTTTTATGTGTGAGAGAATGTACATGAGTCAGTGAGTGCTAGAGTGTATATGGCAGTTAACTTCAACTACATTTCTGAAAATAATACTTTAATACAGCAAGCCCTCCATCTGTAGACTCAACCAACTATGGATCAAAAATATTAAAAAGATCTTATTCAAGTTCATCATCTTCTCCTGAGAGGAACAGAAAGAGAAGTCGTTCTAGATCTTCTTCATCTGGTGATCGAAAAAAAAGACGAACAAGATCACGGTCACCCGAAAGGTGATTGGTGAAAACACTAAACAACCCTGAGCCCAGGGCCAACCCCTCGGAACACCACTACTTTACCCAGGCACCACAGGTCATCTTCTGGATCATCTCATTCTGGTTCCCGTTCAAGTTCAAAAAAGAAATAATGTATTAAAATTTACATCTTAAAAAAAAAAAAAAAAAAAAAAAAAAAAAAATATTTTGGGGGAAAAAAATCCCAAAAAGTTCCCAAAAGCTAAACTTGAATTTGCCAGGCGCTGAGCCCTATGCTGAATCCATGCAAATGAAGTGATGTATGTGTAGGCACACATTGCTGTAGCCCATATGCAAACACTACGTCATTTTATGTAAGGGACTTGAGCATTTATGGATTTTGGCATCCGACCGGGGTGGGGAGCTTAAGGAAGGTGGTGTCCTGGAACAAACCCCCCATGGATACTGAGGGACAGCTATACTTTTTTTTTTTTTTTTATGTTCACTGTAAATATCTACCATAGGCATAGGGTTTTAAAATAAAATCCAAACTCTTACCATGAAAAATCTGGCCCCTTTCTACTTTACCTCACCAATCTCATCTTAAGCCACTCTCCCTCATTCACTATGCTCCAGCTATATTATCCTGCTTTTGAAAAAATGTCTTCCCTAAGAGTCTTCGCCCTTGACGTTTCCCCTGCCTAGGTTACTCATCTTTGTAAGGCTTGCTCTCTTACATTCTTCATGTATCAGCTTAAATATCACTTGGTCAGAAAGGCCTTCCTTCTCTGATCACCCTGTCCACACTAAATCCCATTGTCCCACCTATTTGGTTCTTTCAGCAATCTGTTTTTTCCCTATCCACATTATATTGTAAAACTCCATGAATTCAAAGACCTTTTCTGTTTTGTTCCCCAAGTATACCAAGGCCCAAATACAATGCTCTCCATACATTTTGCATGAATGTTGAATAAGATGTGGTATCGGTAGCTCTGACCTATAGGTTCTTACATATTTCCTAAACCATATTTGAGACTGAAAAACAAAAACAAGAACAAAAATGTCTTACCTCCTGCAATGACAAAATGGCTTAGGGCATTTTTATTTCGGTATACATTTAGACCAGTGTGCACTGTGCTGGGAAGAAGGGAGGAGGAGGAAAACACAAAATTTAAAGCGTATCCCATTTACTTTCTTGATTTCAACTTTCACTAAAGAGATACATTAGTATAGAAAAGGCTACTTTGTCATCCCTGGTCCTACTCTAGGGCGCTTCAATGTGTTTCAGATTGCTAATATGCCTATGGGCTTCTAGGTGGATCTTGTTCTAATAAATGAACCAAAACCCAATCACATTTCTGGAATAAATATTCACTTAAAAATAGAAACATAAAGAAGAGTTTTATAGAATTACTCTTATTTAGAAACCTTGTATTGATTTTGACACTAGTTGGTAGACCTCCATTGATGAATGCAAAATTTCAACTGGACCAATCTTTTACACAGATAGGTAACAGTTCTTAAGAAAAAGGTATTATGAATCACTTTCATGTGGGTGTTCAGTTTTCACAACCCCACTTGCTCAAAAGATGTGCTCATAAAAGAATACCAAGACCCTTTGTCACCATTCGGAGAGAACTTACTTGAATATAGTCACAAACACTGCAGTTCTCCAGCTCCAGCGCCAGCCATACCGGATGAAGCCTCGCATGGCAGCACGATGTGCAGATTGCTAAAGGTAATAAAAAGGCTGTGAGGTTCCTAGGCAGCTTAATCCTCTCATTATTCTAAAACTGTGGTGGGGGGATGTCAGCTATGGGTTAGGCAGGGACACCTAAACAGATAGAAAAAACAAAAAAAATCTCTAGAAATATTCCTGAAGTATTGAAGCTTAAGCAAAAGTCCCATGTGTATTCTATTCTATCGAGGAGATGGAAAAGGAACTAAAAATTGCCAGTGTCAACCAAGTACTAAATCAATTAAGTATCAACTGAGAATCTATATGGCAAATACTATGACAGATATAAAATCAGTATTAGACACGATTTTTTTCTTTTTTTCCAAGAAATCTTGGGAAAAAGAAAAACTGAGCAAATGATAAAGGGTAAGGATTTTTCTTCCTAGGATGTGTAGGAAAGGAGCAGAAAAAGAAAAAAACTAATCTTTACTGACCCCCTTTTTTGTAAAATTTGAGTTAATATAGTACCTCATTTAATCTTTACAATAGTTTCTTCAGACAGGTATTTTAGTTTTAACTAAAGCATAGAGAGGAAGTTTCCAACCAAGATCATTCAGCCAATATGGAATAAAGTCAGAATTGGACGGTAGGTTGTCTGTCTCCACAGCCCATTTTCACTAGGCCACCATGAAAGTAAGTCTGGTATAATATTGTGAGGGTAAAGTCTGGATTTTGAAAGACTGAAAAAATCCCAAACTGGATCCTTAACTATTATATGGTGTTGGGCAAGTCAAAACCCTGAAAGGTATCAGTATGAACTCATGGCTTTTAATAAATAGGTAGACAAATATAGAAATAGATACAGATGTGTGTAGGAATGTGTATATGAATATAAATCACACACACACACACACACACGCACACACACACACACTTTTCCTAACTGTCTGCCTAACTGGGCCTCAAAGCCATGATACCCCAGCAGCAATGCACATACATAGCACCAGATCTTAGTTCTTAAATATCATTTTTCACTAAAAGAAACTAGAGCTCCTTTGTGAAATGGTTCATTCCCCTTGAAAAGTAAAATATAACCCAGGAACACCTTGCTGTGCTGAAAAGTAAAGATGCTGAAAGAATGATTGGGACATATCAAAAGGACACAGTGTGCTAAAAGGGGCTCCAATGGTCCACATCTAGGCCAATTTGAGTATCAAAATTAAAGATGATAATAATGGATTATAAACCTACAGACTAAGAATCCATGAGTCCTTACTGAATAAATCACAGATAGATAAATAAATAGAGAGGAAGTGAAAGCTCTTCCTTATAGCAAAATACTAACTAATAAATGTAAATGGAATGACAGAATTAGAAAATGGCCATTTGGCAACCACCAGAGTAAAAACTGTTTCAGGCAAGAATCATAATGGAATGCTAAAACTAGAGGATAGAAATTTGATGAAAAATAGGATATTTGCATAGTCCCAAAGTATCAAATAAGTATCCATAAGATAACATGGAGGAAAAAATAGTAACTTTACAGTGGATAAACCTTGCAGAGACCACCTTAACCAAGTGAATAAAGTAAACATTACTAGTTAAGGGACAAATAGGTATCATGGGCTTCCATGATATCGATATAATTCCGATATAATACATCCGATATAATACATCCGATAATGTAATGAGAAGGATCCAACATCAACTCTAGGGTATCCCAGCTAAAACACGTAACTAAAATCTAATCATAAAAATACATCAAACAAATCCAAATTGAGGGATATTCTACAAAATAAATGGACCAGTGTTCAAAAATGTGAAGGTCAAGAAAGTCAAAGAAAGACACAGAAACTGTTCCAGTTTAAAGGAGACTAGAGGAGCATGACAGTCAAATTTGACATCTGATCCCATATTAGATCCAGGACCAGAAATAAAAAATTTTTAATTTATTTATTTTTACCACAGATTCTACTGGTGGGACGACTGAAAAAATTTACATTAAGGTCTGTAGATAACAGTACTCTATCTGTTAATTTCCTGATCTGTATAATTATATTGTGGTCATATGAGAATGTCCTTGTTTTTAGGAAATATACGCCGAAGTATACATCATGTCTATAACTCTCTCAAGCAGTTCACAAAAAATAATGCTATTATACAGAGAAAGAATGATAAAGCAAATGTGGTAAAATTGTAACATTTGGAGAATCTGGGTAAAAGGTATATAGGAATTCTTTGTACTACTTTTGCAATGTCTTTAAGTCTGACATAATTTTTAAATAAAAAACAAAAACGCTCTGAGCTGTAACTCCCTCACTAATACAACAGCACTCATGAACAGATCTAAGATATAACAAATGAGTTAGCACTCTATAAACTGTACAGTTATAAATGTTAATTATTGTTTTAGTATTAGCTAGTATACCCCATGGAGTATATGAATGGGGTAAATATGCCACAGCGGAGCCTTGATAATTTAGCAGATTTGAAATATTTTTCAGGAAATAGAGCTATAATGGTGATCCCTTCTGAAGATAAGTGGTCTGACAAGCCATGTATATACACCTTAGCATTATTACTTCCATTGTTACTAAGTATAGACTTGGTTTCTTTACTCTACATCCTAAACTCTCCCAACCCACCACCTTCACTGAATGATTAAGTGTAAAGTGAATTGCTAAATTGGTTGTGCCCTCAAATACTTTTAGAACACCAGTACGTACCACAGCATCAAACCGGTTATGATAAATTTCTGCTTGGCTCTGCTCAATGTAGCGCTGTTTAGCATGAATAAAAGCTGGTATTCCCCCATATGCCCAGCCAATGATGCCTGCTGAAATAGCCGCCCTATAAATATTCTGAAGTTCCTCTGAAGTTCTCTGCTGTTCACTAAAACATCAAAAAGACAATATTGTTTGGGATTAGTATTCGTATATTGCTTTCCAAAAGACAGTATGATCAAAATTATCCCAAATGCTAAAATGACTACATTTTTCATTATGGGGGAAAACCAATGAAATCTTCTGATGAATTAAATAGTGCAGTTATATTACAAGTAACTCAAATTTCAGCCAAAACTAATCTATGCTGTTAGAAATTAGTCTAGTGTTTGGTTACTCTTAGGAAGGCAGTGCCTGGAAGGGGCAGAGGGGAGCTTCAGTGATGTTGGTAACTGTCTCTTGGTGCTGGTTACACAGTTATGTTTAGTTTATGGAAATCCATTGATAATAAAAGAACAAGACAAATAAATGAGAAACAAAAACTCATAGACACAGACAATAGTTTAGTGGTTACCAGAGGGTAAGGGGGGGTGGCAGGTGGGAGATGAGGGTAAGGGGGATCAAATATATGGTGATGGAAGAACTGACTCTGGGTGATGAACACACAATGGGATTTATAGATGATGTAATACAGAATTGTACACCTGTATTCTATGTAATTTCACTAACAATTGTCACCCCAATAAATTTTTTTTTGAAAAAAGGAGAAAAAAAAAAGAAAAAAACCAGAAAACATGTAGTTAGGTAAAATAAAAAATGGAGTACTATTTTAGGCCACAAAAAAAAAAAAAAAAGAAATCCATTGATCAGTGTATGTATGTACATTTTTCTAGATGCATATTATAATAAAGTGAGTAAGATCAAAAACATTTACAGAAAATACAGGTCTATGATAGAACTCAGGAAAGAAAAAATGTAAAAACAGCTTAAGATTTAACAAACAGGAGATGTATACGCTTGGTCTCCTTTTCATCTGAAAAATTCTATGACATAAGTGATATTTATCTCCATTTTAACGATATGGAAATAGGAGCTCTAAGAAATTATATGGTTGGCCCAAACAGGAATAAATGATGGAGAAGAAAGAAGGCACAGTGGTGGAAAGGTCCTGGACTCTGAATAACAACAGTGGGGTTGTGATTCTGGTTCTGTCACCTACTGCTAAGTGACCTGCAGCCAGATCACAATCTCTAGGACACTTGGCCTCATCCATAATGGAGGGAAGAATGAGTTACACTAGACGATCTTTCAAATTTCTTTTAGCTCCAACATTCTGTGGTTTATAAAGCCGATCAAAATAATTATCTTCTGTTATATATTGCATAGGCTCTTTCACAAGCATCTCAAGTAAATATTGGAAGAACCAATGAGAAATCTAATTCGTTATCTTTAAAGATGAAATCTAAATAAATTAAATACAATTCTGCAAACTCCCTTGCCCCAACTATTTCAGCAACATAATAAAGTTTCAAAATTAATTTCACCACTCGATAACACAATGTAGTATGATAAAGTACTTTATGAAAGGGCAAACTTTGCCCCAGTAATTAATGAATAGATGAAATGAATCAATGAATGAATGAAATATCTTGAGTTCTTCATTAAAGGTAGTTCAATTCGAAAGATTATCCTTTATTCTGAAATATCCTTATTTGTTAATCCAGCTAATATCTTTTCTTTTATAACGTGAGACAAAAGGTGCTGTTTTTTTATATAGTATTCCTTATTTGGCAGAATAAAAATTTTACAACTCTCTCTGCCACCTCTCCAATTTCCATTTTTTTGGAGGGGAGGGGGGCTAATAGTCATGAATTATCAAAGTTTGGGATCAAGTGAAATACGAAAAAGAATACCAGAGTGGGATCCTGCACATGTGGGTTCCAGGTCAACTCTGACAATTAGCCCTGTCCAATTCTTCTATCTAAAATCAAGGTATTACACTAAAACTATCTTCCCTAAATAGCCCTAAAAGCTCCGACTTAATGAGTCTCACCCTTACGATTTAAAAGCCGTCCCGTCCACACAACTACCAAATGGGACTGTTAGGATGCAAGCTTGGGGTACAAACATAAGAACCCCAAACCCCATTTAAAAACAAACCACACCCTCCTGGGGTCCCTCACCCCAGGATGAGCCGGGGCGCAGGACACTTCCTTCGCAGCCCCTCCCCACAGACCCTAGGCATTTTTATTACTCTTTGACAAACAGCATCCGGAGGCGGTCCCATCCGGATTCCAGGTACTGGGGCTCTGGGACGTAGGAAGGCATCTTCTGGTCCTCCACAAGGGCCTTCGCTTCGGCGGCCGCAACTTCGGCAGCAAAAACCCGAGGGAAAGGACCCAGCGCCCTGCAGAGGAAGCGCCGCGGCGCCGGCGGCCGCACCTCCATGGCCCTCACGGAACCTGCAGACCGACACACGCTTGGGTTCTCGGGGCCCCAAGGCCTCCCGGAGACGCCGTGGGAGGACAGTAAGGGTAACTGCAAGAACGAGTAGCTGAATACCGGCGCACTGGGCCCGAACTAATCCGTGGCCACAGGTCTTGACACCTCTGCCCTCAGTCCCCGGCCTCACTTTGGAGGTCCTTGGAATACACGAGACAGGAAGTCCCACCCCAACCAGAGCAAAGACACAAAGGCGGGGCACACGGCGGAGCCTGAGTTCAAAGAACTTCCGGTTGGAGGCGGGACGCCAGACAGCGGTCCGGAAGTGAGTTAACAGCGAGTAGCCAAACTCAGCTCCGTCTGGCCCCGCCTCCGGCCCGCCTCCGGGACCACGTCAATCGGGTCTTGGGCAGGTTCCAGGCGGCTTGGTGTGGTCACAGGCTGCAGTAGTGTAGTGTATTTAAAACGTCAGAAACGTCACATAGATGAGTAAGAAAGTGCAGTATTCGATACGAGTGGAGCACGGAGAGGAAGGCAATTTGTGCAAATACAAGCGCAACCCACCGCATCACGGCAGGAGGAGCCTCCTGGGCTGGCCAGGATCCGTTAGTACCGAGGCGTGAAGGATGGATCTTGGTGCCAGATACCCTGAGATTTCCAGAACACTGTTTTGAAGACTCCGCTTTGGGCAGTTCTTCACAAGGTGGATTTTACCTACTGTTTCTCAAAAGACAAAAGAGTTTTTGGAATTTCTAGCAAGTGTCTTGACAGTCCAGCAATAATTTCCCGGCAGTGCAGCCTCTGCTAACATAGGTTTTGAGGTATAGTGTTTATTAGAATGAATTTAAAATACTCTCAAGCTGGTTTGTGTGATTTCATCAAATCTTCGCTACCAAACATAACCCCTTGTGTGTGCCAGTTCCTACCCCTCTAGATGTAATTGAAAACTTTTACTCTTTAGTAGAATCTAGTAAATAGAATTCTGAAATTGATAGCTGGAATTTTATAGATAAGGCAAGCGAAGTGACTGCCTTAGTGCCTTGGCTGCGTCAGTGGCCGTGCTAGGAAGATTTCTGGTGACTGGGAGACAGGATCAGATTCAGCTCCCATCGTAACACTCACTACATTGCATCACAACTTCCGAGTTGCTGCTGTCGCACTAGGCCAGCTTTGATAGCAGAAACGATGTATATGTCCAGGACCTAGCAGTGTCTGGCACGAAGGTCGTGGGAGAATTCAGACACTGACTCTTGATTCTGCCTCCAACTTGCCACTTATCCAATATAGGCACAGGTGGGCACCTGGACAGAGTCCTAAGACCTGAAAGCCCAAGAAAATGGCTGTGGAGTCTGTCTAGTCTACACGGAGAAAATGCTACATGCTTGAGATTACCCCAGAATCATTCTGGGATGAGGGAGGATCTGAAATTGTAGGGCGGGAGTGTTGGGCAGATACTAATGAAGTATAGTAATTTATACACAGCTCAAATGTGACCAGGACTCACTACCCTGTGGATACAAAGGTCATATTAACAGGCAAATTATACTAACTCCACAGCTGCCTTCTCCTTTAGGTAACTGGAGCTTCATTTGTGAGGTTCCTTTTGCCATTTAGTACCTAAAGAAGTCCCCGGACCCTTGGCTACTGCTCACTGTCGGTCTATTCCATCCCGACTCCTCAGCCTCTACCTGTCACCCTCCCACACTCCTGCTTCTGCAAGGCCCTGGGTCTTTACCTGCTTTACCATGAGCGAAATACTCTTCCTCCTCTATGGTCTGCCTTTTGAAGTCTCAGAGCAATGGTAAGCCAAAAGATGTGATGAGGTTTACTTAGGACACTGTTTCACACACAGCTCTCTCCTCCCCAGGATGTGCATTTGCTACCAGAGTAAAGGTATCAGGGAAGGATTTCCGTAGTCACACCATGCTTCGAACGACCCTCCTCCTACTCTCAGCCCTTGTTGCTGAGTTCAGCTCATAGAACTCAATAGAATCTTCCCCATCGTGAATTTTCTCCCAGGGGTCAAGTTTTCCTTTCCCAGTCAGGTACACCAGGTACTGCCCTTGTCACATATATTTCAGTTTATTGTATATGACTTTATTATAAAAAACTGGTTCCATTCCACAGGTAGAATGAATTCTGAGAATTACCATGGATCACTTCATTTACCCATCCCTCAAAGCCTAACTCAATTTTTACCTTTATTAAGTTTCCCATCTACACCAGATGAAAATTCTTCTAAACTCCAAATCCACTGTCTTAATGAATAACTGGCTTTATAAATAACTGGCCTCAAGTCATTTTAATCATCTTCTAACTATGATGCCTCTTACATTGTTAGCTACAGAGCTCCTTCATGCTAAGGAGCCTGTTGTAAACATTTTCTTAGCTCCCACTATTGATGCACAGCAGTTGCTCAAAAAGCATTTAATATAAAATGAGTAACTGTAATTGTACCCCTGTGCCTCACTTACACCTTACCTCTGGATGCAGTTATCTTCAGGGAAGGCATGTTTAGATGCATGCAAAGATGGGTTTTTATGTATCTTGCATGTTCTTGTTCCTAGTCACTGTAGGGGTAAAGGGTAGGGAACCATCCTCTTCGGAGCTGACCCAAAGGAGCCTATTAATTTTTCTTATCTTGGGAATATTGGCAATCTCTGGAAATGAACACAGCAGCACTCTAGAGACAGTCTAAAACTCCCGCTGAGATTCCTGGAGTTGCCCTGCTTCCTACCCTTCCAAATGTTATGCAACTTGTTTAAATTCCTTGAGATGTCTTCATATACTTCTAATAAG
This sequence comes from Rhinolophus hipposideros, assembly GCF_964194185.1. Taxonomy (NCBI): domain Eukaryota; kingdom Metazoa; phylum Chordata; class Mammalia; order Chiroptera; family Rhinolophidae; genus Rhinolophus; species Rhinolophus hipposideros. The sequence goes on along the minus strand of NC_138048.1, from coordinate 46,258,633 downwards.
TTATTTTGCTTAATCTAACGAGAAGCAGTTTCTGTTCTTAGCAACTAGGGGAACCTAACCTAACACAGTCAAATAAGGTGGGACACTGATATCACACAGCTGATACTTGCCAAATAAAGAAAAGCATTCCTTGTGTTACCTAAATATCCCACTTCTTCAAATAAACTAAATTGTTCTCTTTTCTTGAAGAAAAGTGTGGCCTTCAGCTCTCTCAGGATGAAAAGTAAGTTTGGGACCCAGTTAGTATTAACAACAAACAACAACTTTCAAAAGTTATGGAGATACAAATTATTTTCAAAAACAACATTTTACATATTGTCATACACCATCCTCATACCATCTACACTGAGGTAAAAGGTAAACATAAAATCTGAAAAACATCTGCTATATTTAAATACAAAGATGCCCTTATTGACTCTGCAAAGGAAAGATGAGAATTTGCATTGTTCCAATTGTTAGTCTTGTCCAGTCCCCCTTGGAGCCAAGGGCTAGGCGATCTGTAAATAGGATCTAGTTAGGCCAACAGTCTCCACCCACCTATCCATCTAACCATCCATCCTTCCAACAACACTTTAGTATCTACTCTATGAGGCTTTGTACTAGATAATGGAGATATCGAGATAAGACATTATTCCCACCCATCAAAAAGCTCACAGAACTGTAGAAGATATAGTCAAAGAACTGCAGTGCAATGGAATGTCACATAATACAGGCATGAGCGAAGTGTTACGATTGCCCCTAACTGCCCAATGGAATGAAGAAAGGCTTCAGAGAGAAGGTGATACTTGAGCTGGAATGTGAAGCAAAATGGGAAACACTCCCAGAGAAACGTAGTTTCAACTCCTAATCCAAATGACAGAAAATTTTGTTCCTAGTTTAGTGAGAAGGAAATTAAAATACAGCGAGAATGCTAACATCTACTAGGACCTCATATTGACAAGGCAAAACCACAGTATAACTCAGAAATCTGGATTGCTTATTGCTACACTTATAGCACCTTGACACCATCCCCATGAATTTTTAATACTCAAAAACAAAAATTCAACTTTAAATGTCTGCCTTATCCCATGCAATGATCTTACCAGGGATATTCAACTCCTCTAAAAAGGAGCATCCTCCTTAGGCTTAAAGTTTTGTGGGAGTTTAAAAGGCCAAATACATTTCTCACAAATGGAATAAAATCCTAATTTTATGTGACTGATTCTCACATTTATGAATTTTGAAACCAATTAATACCAAACAGTTCTTAGGAGTCAAATAGAAAGAACTGATTCCTCTTTAAAAGGTTGGGCTTAAGGAACAAGGATGGTTCTGAGTCATCAGACTATAAAGTTTTAATCTAACAATTTTTCTTCATTTTTAACTATGTTAGCAAGAGCATCCTGAGAGATTAAACTATGCTATCCAAATGTATTTTTTTAAAAAGGAAAAGGAGGTCCCTTTCTTCCTTCTCAAAATCCACACATTGAGAGTGTGGATTGCTGCCAATTTCAGGAGGAAAAATATTAAGGTAGTGCAAACAGTGAAGAGTTGCTATGCTACGCATAGCATAGTTCCTTTAAAGAGTGAGGACTACTTCCTAAATTTATTAAGAGGTTTTTGTCTTTTTTTTGAAGAGACCATAAAAAGGGTGTGAAGGCACAAAAAGGGAACTTGAGATCCAATTGCAATAATTACTCATGCAACTGGCCCCTTTGTATGTGGCGTTATGGAAACTTCCTGAGTACCAGAGAGTTTATGTTTTTACAAAAGAGAACTACGTCATTGCATGGCACAACTACTGCTTCCTTAGACCTTTCAGGAAATGACCCCCAAGTATTTTTCACAAACCCTATAGGAATTCCTACATTAAAATATAGTAACAAACATCAAGCCTAGAGTAAATGCAGAATTGCGGTGGTGAGTTGTACTAGTTCCAAATAATTGATTTTCTGCTCCCAACACTGGGACAAGACATCATCCCATGGACACAGTCAGTTTCACAGTGATGGACATATATATATGTGGATGATCTGAGGCACAAGCTGTGATTGGTCCTAAGAAAACGAAAGGTAGAATTGGATTCAATACCCACATCTCATGATTTCTGGTCCTTATTCAGCCAAGCGTCGCTCTGCTTCATCTGTATTATACACAGTTTGGATCTTTCTTGAGAGTTGCTCTGGGTGTAGCATGATAAGGAAAACCAGATATTTGGCTTGATAACAGTATTCAAGGTATAGGTGCCACACTCATGGTAAGCTTCCCACCACAGAATTTCTGAGATCTGCTGCCGTAGAGAGGACTATGGTCCAATGATGACCATTAGAGTTCAGTTTTCAAAATTTTGGGAACAATCTGATCATAGCCTTTCCTTCTTGTTACATTATAGGACAGAAATTTAGAGTATTCAATCAACAGGTTCTCCCAGTAACAGGTGATGTCATCCATCTGCAAGTGGTTCATAATAAATTGGCTTCCCCTAGAGACAATATGAACGAGAACATTTAAAGCACAGCATTTAATAATATTAATAGCTTAAAATGAGTGATTACCTTGTGCCAAGCACTGTTAAGAATACTTTATATGGGCAGGGGTGGAAGATGAGGGTAAGGGGGATCAAATATATGGTGATGGAAGGAAAACTGATTCTGGGTGAACACACAATGGGATTTATAGATGATGTAATACAGAATTGTACACCTGAAATCTATGTAATTTTACTAACAAATGTCACCCCAATAAATTTAAAAAAAGAGAATACTTTATATGAATTAACTCTTTTGATCCTCAGAACTAACCCTATAGCCATCATATCTACACACGTGTGCTTAGCAAAAGAACTTAATTTTTTTCTTAAAAACAAACATGTAAACAGCCAATGTTCAGAGATGTACTTGTTTAGTTACTTCAAAGATTTCAGTTTATTTCTATAAAGGATGGGCTTGGGGCATGTGTCAATGTGTGTTTTTCCCCCAGGAGAGATTTAATTCTGATTAACTCTGTATAATAAAGATGAAATACAGATATCACCATGGTAATGATATTCATATTCTTTCAGCTAGGGCAAAATAGGGATGATAAAGTAGAAAATGAAAAATGAACAGAACTTACCTTTCAGCAATTCCTTGAGCTATGTCATCATTTGCTTTTACAAATTGCAACAGCTCCCTAAATTGGAAAGAATTATTAGACTCTGAAATATAGACCAAGTTCATTAGTACTAAGTCAGACAGATCACAGATGGAGGTCTATGATTAACCTCTAGGTATATGGATGGTGGATAATTTCCTTTTTAAAGGAAAATATCAGAGTCTTCACAGGAACAAAATAAAAACAACAAAAAAGTCCCCACACAAGCTAAAGGCAACCTGTTGTAGTTTGGGGACATATTTGAGAAAAACAGAGAAAGGTTCAATGATACACGTCAAAAATTAATAGTGAAGAAAAAATCTCCCTCCTGTCTCCTGCTCTGGCTTCTCTCCCTACCTACCTCTTCCTAGCTTCCATCATGAGAGGAAACGTGCTTCAGCTTCACTGGGGTCGATTCTCACAATGTATTTGAAAGTTCCTTTGACAATATGATAAGATCCAATATAGCTATCTTTAGTGTTTGAGTGATTAGATCTTTTTTACTGCCTACTCTACTGCCTGAATATTACATTTTGAACTAGCACTAGAGCACTGTTTCAAATTATATCCCACTTATAGCCCAGTTGGATAATAATGCAATTAACATGTGAACAAAAAATTTTTAAAAAGCTTTCCATGGAAAAAGTCATCAGGAGGAAAAGCCTGAAACGGCTGGGGACTTAGAGGTAGATTGTGGGACTCATTAGAAACTCTGCTTGAGAGGGAGTGGCTTACTGGACGTTGGAGAGATCTGTTTTGACTGGGATATAGTGAATCCATGGCTTCAGTTGTGGATAGAAGAATTCCAGCCACTCATCACCGACATGGAAAACAAGTGAACCACACAGGAAGAGGTGTTTGAACCGGAAACTTGCAGCTACACCTCGAAAATTAAACAGATACCTGGGAAAGAGCAAAATATACTTGATATTATATGCCTACTACCACAAATATGACCTTTTTTTCCTTAATCCCTTCTCTTCTCTCCTTGTATGACCCCTCTCCCTTCTCTTTCCATTTTCATTTTTTAAGGACACATCAGCATGGCCCTGTGATTTCAATAAACTCCTTCCTTTTAGCAGGGGCTATAGCTTATTCCCGTGAATGACAGGATGAGGTAAGAGGGATACTTTCTGCAGGAAGAGCTAGATAGGGGCAGGAGCTGGGTGCTGGGTAGAGAGGACAAAAGGCTCAGATGGAAATGATACCTCACCCTTTCCTACAAGCTATTCTAAGCCTAATGTCTCTAACTCATCATGCCCCACCCCCAGCCTTGTTTTTCCCACAGGGTACCCCATCCTGTGTTCCCTCTTTTTCTGAAGTCTGGAGAGGACAATCAGACATACCTAATCAACCTTCAAAGAAATACCTCCTAGAAAAAAAGCTATCTTAGAAAGAACATTTTCTTTTCAACATTTCTCATGCATGCACCCTGGTCTCCAACCAGAGTTGCTTCTATCCTGTAGTTCCCATTGCATAGCGTAATCAGCCTTCATCTCTCTGAAGCTCCCCACTACGCCCTCCTGACCTGTTCATCTAATTCTCAGTCCTGGCATTTAAATATAATATTTCAGTTACAGATGCTTTATTCATGTTGAACCTTCAACTGTTTTTATCAACCTGATAAATACTTCATCTAACTTCAGCTATTGGCGGGGTGGGGTGTGGAGAGAGGGAATCCCATCACTTTGATTACTAGCACACAAGCTATATAGAAGCAGGGACCATATTTCTTTGTCTCTGCAGTTCCCGCTGAACTCAGGCCAGAGCCTCATCATGCACACCAGGCTGTCAGTAAATGACAGCTAAAGGAATTATTGTGACTTTCATAAATGCCAGCGGGGTGCTGGTATGAAAGTTCTCCCCCTTGTATTAAAGTTCCCTATTGCTGTTCCAAAAGCAAAAGAGAAACCAAGAGTCAGGAGTCCGGGAAGTCTTACTTGTATTTGCAGTGATCCACAAGATGGACATCCTTAGCAGCTGGCTTCCCCAAGGTATCCTTTAAGTGGAAAGACAGTTATTAACATTAGCAGTAGTAGCATTTATGGAAGACCATTGTGCGGCAAGCATTGTAAACATTTCACCAACACGACCTCATGTAAGTCTCATAATGAACGTAGTCAGGAAGCATTATTACCCCATTTTATAGATGAAGAAGCCAAGGCTTCAAGATGATAGGAGACTTGCTCAGGGTCACGTGGCCCTAAGTTGTAGAAGAACTAGGGTTTTAACCTGGCTCTGTCTGATTTTAGAGTTTAAGCTCCTCTCAAGCCATATGAACTCAGAGGTCAATGCCTGCAGCACATTTCACTTTATGCAGCTGGTGGGCTTACAGGTGTAGCCCACACACAAATTGTGTTGGCCATGCAAAGTATTTGAAATAAATATTCAAACCACTGCCAACACTTATAGCTGGTAGGGTATTTCTAACAAAAATTCAGATTTCCAACTTTTCTTATAAAAAGAAAGAGGAAGGTCTGGTAGACCAGGCTCCTGTCTCGCTTGGCAGCAATGAGTGGACCTTTAACACTCTCTCCTGTTTATGCTTGTAGCCCCGGGGGTACGTGAGGTTGAGACCCCCATCTAAGCATACTCCAGCCACATCAGCAGATGGTAAACTCCAATGAAGGGAACAAATCTTGTTTGCTTTTCAGTCTCCCACAGTAGATGTTCTGCTAAACGGATACATTTTTCATATTTTAACTTTTTAACAAAGTTTCTTAAACTTTATTTGCTCCTATTTGATTAAAACTATCCAATAATAAATACATACATTTCCAATATACACTTAGTTTTTCCCACAAGGAGTTTAAAATATTTTTTTATATTATCCTATATGGAATATGGAAATTTCAAATGAGTACATTTCAGGCTTAACGTTCTTTGAATAAGGTGAGAAGTCACAGAGTTAAAAGGACAGAGATGCATTCCAAACCAAAGAAGCTGATCATTGTTGGCTTCACCTTACAATCACTTGGGGGGGATTTAAACAAATGAAGATGCCTGGACCTCTTCCCCAGAGAGTCTGATTCTTTTGATTCATTTTTAAATACTCTGGTTGGATTGCATAGTCAGGATGGAGAACCCCAGGGGCTGGCAAACTATAGCCCATAGACTAAATCCAGCCCCCTGCTTGTATTGTATACAACCCATAAGCTAACAATATTTTCACCTTTCAAATGGTTACAAAAAATCCAAAGAAGAATATTTTATGATACCTGAAAATTATATGAAATTCAAATTTCAGTGCCATGAATAATTTCGTTAGAACACAGCCATGCTCATACATTTACATATTGTCCATGGCTGCTTTCACGCTGTGGTGGCAGAGTTGAGTAACTATAACAGAGACTTCACGGTCCACAAAGCCTAAAATATTTACCATCTCATCCTTTATATAAAAAGTTGGTAATCTCTGGTTTAAATCTTCAAAGTAGTATAAAACACTACTGAGAATGTGGGCCAGAAAAGCAATGAGTTTGAAAAAGAATAATTTACATGAATGCTAATACTAGTTTATGGAACCTTCACTACATTTATCCCACCACTGACAGGTGGGAAAAATCTGAAATTCTACCCAGGTAGCAATGTTCTCTGAGTGAGAATTTTCACTGCCGTAGTTTCTATTCAGATGATTGGTGATTACTTTCATAGATTTCCAGGCCTGGTTTTTGGTGTATTCTGCATCAACAAGTTTTGGGTTTTTCCGAGATAGAAGAATGAGAGGATCTCGTTCTGGACTTGTCCTATAAAAGAAATATATGACATAAAATTATGTGCCCTACATCATGCTTCCCAATCTTTGGAAGGTAAGCAGTAATCAGACCCAATGCAGTGACAGTACACACAGACGGACAACTCATTGGTTACTTTAATAGGAGAAGAGGGGGATACTGCATACTGCAGCATCTAGGTGGTCCTGGGCTGTCCCCACTTTACCCTTCTGGGATGGGGAGTATTTGGCCCTTCTTTGCTTGCATCTAGTCTTTAAGATTGTTCTACAGCCGTATCCTAGGAAATGATTTCCCTTTTAGGAGGGTTCCTGTTGCCTCTGTAATTACTAATACCCATAGCTGTGTGACTAGGTAATCACCACTCACCGAAATAGCTACATGACTTTGTTGTGTATGCTCTGTAAAGTCCAGTATAATGTTTAAATTAAAAAGAAAACTAAAAGATTCTGTGGAGAACAAGTCCTAGCTATGGTCCAAGTAGCAGATGGTCTTGACATATGAAGGGTCATGGAAGCCCTGAGAATCTGAAGAGAACTATGGACCCCTCCTCTAGAAAAAGGCACATCCCTCAAAAACTTCAAGGAAGTCCTAAAACCCTTGAAGTCTACACAAGGATCCCAAGTTAAGAATCTATGATCAAGGTTTGAGCATCAGAGAAGTTGGTAAGTTATAATAAGCACTGGCTGATCGGCCCATCTGTACTTAAAGTTCACTGCCCAAGTAAATAGAGGGTGAGATCTTTGAAAAGGACTCATCAAGAAAACTACAGAACCCTTCTCTCTTTAGTCTCTTTTATATTCATCCGTTCAATACACAGTCATTCTGTATTGATGTGGCTGTACTGTCCTTGCCACTGGGGATACAGAGCTGAACAACACAGAAAGGGGCGTTCCTCAACCATTTCCCTTTCCTTCTTCCTCTCTTGTTTCCCTGCTTCCCTCTCCATTTTCAGCAGTCACAGTCTGTGCTCTCTACCACTATTGGGCAGCCACATGATCTAATGAAACAGGGGATCTGTTGATGGTTCCTGCTCTACCATTAACAAGCAGAGTGACTGGGCAAGATCATAAGCTATTCCTAGGAAACTGTAAACTCCTAGGCAAGAGGGCCACTCATCTGTTCTGTTCAGTGCTACATTTTCAATGCCTGTCACACTCAGGGCACTCTGTAAATATCTGCTGAATTACTGGATGAACTTTATTTTTTTGAATTTTAGTTAAGAGTGATTTGGGCAAATAATTTGTGTTCTTCTCTAGTGTAAAATTCTGTGATTCCATTTTTTATTCTTAGTTATCTTGGCTTTCTTTTTGAACTAGAATTTGTTACATCCTCAAAATTACTTATATTTTACACATTAACTGGAAGAATATATCTGTAAAATGTCAGAAAGTATAATCACCTTGATCCTCGGAAATACGCTGTGGAATTTTTCTTTTTCCATGGCCACTGTGCTGCTGACCTAAAAATAGATTTGATTAGTTTCTATGTTTTTTTCTTAACTTATATAAGGATGTGTTTTAACCATTTCTGAGGATTAGTTCAGAGCTTTACATATTTAAATAAGTCTGAGCAAGGCTATTCAAAAGAAAAAGGCCTGGAATACATTTCGTTCCCTTTTGTTATTATTTCATTCCTCTGGTGATGCTAGCCAGTGACATCTACAAATTGTTAAAAAAAATATTCCCAAACACTACATGACATGTTTAGGCTATTTAATTCTGTGAGTATTTAATACAATGAGTATTCCTTTTCTATTTCAAGTAGAGTGCTATTGATAAAATTAATATGTGAAGAGATCCACAGAAAATATCAGAAATTGAATTGAGGGCAAGAAAACAAATCACTCCCTGACTTTATGTTTTGGATACGTAGGAGGATCATCATATTTAACGTGATTTTGCAAAGCACCCCGGTTTTCTCCAAACTGTACTAATAAAGCAGGGCCTGGATGGCACCCCCACAGTACAGCCCTCCCCGGCTTCCCAGAATGTCCCGTCTCACCACTTCCCTATTTTAAAAAATTACCCTGAAACTTATGATTAATACCCTTAGGTTTATTGATCACAATCTCTATGGCCTAGCATTCTTTCCAGGCTAATCCCATCATTGTTCCTCGGTTGCTGACTCCACCATAAAATCACATGGCCAGAGGGAAGACTCCATGCAGACTCCCACGTATGTAGCCTCTGGAGGAACGCCCAGATTTTCCCTTAAAAGCCCCAAGCTGGTCTGAGAATGTTAAGACAGTTTTTGGAGGTGTTAACCTGCTTCTAATAAGTGCCAATGTTCTTTAAATCATTCATGTAAAATGTAACTAGGTTAAAAAACATCTGCAGCTTGGATGACCTGAACAATCTAAATTCTGAAATGACGGAAGAATGGAGTCAACAGGCCAAGGCATGTCTCAGTTATGTATCAGAGGATCTGGAGCAAGCTTGTCCTTGAAATACATATGGGACATTTATACCCACCTCATCCCCACCTAAAGGACTTACCTCTAAATTATAAAGTATGCTTATGTTCCTCCAAGAAATGTTCTATCCTCCCTCACAACGTGGTCATTCTTTTTTTTTCTAGTTATGAAAGTAATTCACTCTTATTTAGAGAATCTTAAAAGCACAGAAAAAGTTAAAGAAGAAAAGAAAGGCTCCTATAATCCCTCCCACAGAAGCACTGCTGATACTTTAGTGTAGGTTCTTCTGTTCTTTTCCTATGGATATATATTTCTATACACATAAAAAATTGTTTGTGCTATGTACAGTTTTTTTGTCTTTTATTTTTAACTTAAAGTTAGTCATTTTAAAGGAAGTAATTGTTTATACTCTACCGTTTATTTCAAGAAGACCCACAAAGAGGGACAAATAAAACCTCTCTAAAGAACCTACCTTAATAGATCTTCTCTGAAGAGGTCCCACCGTCCAAGACCCGTAGGATAAATTGGCCAAACAGCAGGTCCCCCTTCCCAAAATGTCCAAGCAGGATACATGATATCATGGTACTCTGATGTCTTCGACAGAAACAAAAGGTTGCTCCAAATCAGTCTCAGAAGAGAGGGAGAAGCAGCACTAAGACCGGGTCTTAGTTTATTATAATATAGGACCGGGTCTTAGTTTATTATAATATAGGACCGGGTCTTATATAATATAATTATAATATGATATGATATACCGGGTCTTATATTGATTTTTGCTCCAAAAGATGCATTAGAGCTGATTTTTGGGCTAGCTCTTATTTTCAGGGAAACACGGTGTTTCTTCCATTGGAATTGTACATGCAATATACTACTTCTCTCAAATACTGCCTTCTCTCAAATACTTAAAAAAAATGGTGTGTGATTTATCAAGAAGCTCAGACATAACAGCTGCTCGTAAAAGCTGCACAATTACTACAAAGTCCCTCCTTTGGAAACTAAGAGGTTCTGGTTAGAAAACAAAAAGAAAAAAAAACAGAGGGAAGTAAAGATGAAAAGAAAGTTAGTATACTGATGGTCAGACTTTATTATCCACAGAAACAACAGATAAATAATGAACAAAGTCCTTACTGACTTACATGGGAGCCTCTATCTGTTCTTCTGGAAGGGTTTCATGACAAACAATGGGACAAAGCTTTTTTGAGAAATGAGGCTGACCCATGGTAAATGCAACACAAATGTAGCCTCAGCCCACTTGCAATACAGGAAATAAACAAGTCTAGAGAGACAGTAAACTGTGATAAAGAAAAAGTGGGGATAAAATGTCCCTCTGCTTTGGAAAAACCAAATCAGAGATGATGTTCCTGTTCTCAAAGTCCATAGGGTTTTCCCAAACCCATTCTTCCATCATAGGACCTTTGTCCACTCTCTTCTAGCCTCCCCCACCCCCGCCCCAAAATGTGTTCATAACTAGTCTCTAGGGAACCAAGGCCCATCCCTACCAATACGCCATTGACAAGAACCTGGGCACTGGCAACCTGTGCACACAGACGTGTCCTAGTACTCCTATCCCTGCATAACTGGGCCCACAGGTCACCCCCTCACAAATCCCTCTTGGATATCCCAGGCCTAGTCCCTCAATGTGCTGCTTGTTAGTTACCTAACACCTTTGATTTCACTGTTAGCCATGCTGGGCCCCTGAGATACAGTGACAGATAGGCCAGATGACACTCATTACTGTGGCTGATGTATATATTGTAGGAGCTCAGCAAATATTTTTCAAGGCATTCCCCAATTCTAAGCCCATAAGCTTTCTTGAGTCTCTCTCTCCCAAGGATCTCAGAATCTCACCTCCAATGTCCTACAGGTTCCTCAGGCCTCTGTCATTCTGTGCCCTCCATCCTTAGCCCTGTAACCACTTAAGCAATCTCACATTACTTACAGTCCTCAACCCCATCTCCTCAGTCTTATTACTCAAGTACTGTGAAGCTCACAGGAACACAGGTTCATTCCTGGATCTCAGGCCTCATCCTCACCATTACCCACTAGACTCTATCACAGGACAATCATCTCCTGCTCATACCCCAGAGGACCACCCTGCATCCCCTCATATGGCTCGCCCTATACTTACCTTACTGAAGGAGAAGACTGGAATAGCAGGCTCCATCCACTTAGGAACCTGAGGATAATCTCGTACATTGATCACCATCTCCATATCAGGGAGGCGTCCAATAACTTCCAAAATAAAGTGTTCAACACCACTACACCTGTCAACCAGAAATACCACGGATTCACCGGAGCACTCACCTAATGCCTGCTCTAGGACAAGGCAGGGTCCCATGGACACTTTTAAAGTAAGACAAGCCCGTTGTAATAGCTATGTACAAACAATGTCAGATGGGTAGTAGACTTGGTGGGGTTATCACTTTGTGAGGGGTGTAAATGTCTAATAATCATTGTTTTGTACAATGTGATATATTTGCATGATATATTTGCATGAGGCTCAAAGGTGTACACACAGGATGTTTACTGCTGCTCTGTAGGCCTAAACCTAAAACTAAATAATAATAATAATAAAGAAGAAAGGCCAGCGTTCAGATCATCGGCCTACTGCAAAGTCTCCTGAAAGCAATGCTCCACTCTTTCATATTGTACAAGCTATCTTTCCTAGCTACACTGCTCCAGCTTCCAATAGTAAATAAAAATTTCCAACTGAATCACCAGAAGTTTGAAGGGAGTATTATTGCAACTCCTACCACCAATTTTCTATTCATTCCCAGTGTCTTTATTTCCCCTATAAAGAATACTTTAATTAGTAAGCCAGAGACAAATTCTAATGGGAACTGGAAAGGCTAATTTTCTAATTGTGTCCCTTAGGCTTGCTTGTCACAAGACATTATTTTAATTCCCACTATAATTAAGTCTCACAGTTTATGTGGAAAGATAGGAAAGCTTTCATTATCTTCAACCTGAAATACAGAACACTATCAAAATCAGTTTTGCGAGCCAGAAACAGTGTCATTACACAATCACGAAAACTGTAATACAGCATTCTGACTGGACTCCTGGGCAATCCTTAGAGGATTTCTAGGAAGAAAGAGAGGACACATGAACAGCTTAGCTTCTGCCCCATCCTTTTAAGTCCTGACCAGCAGTATACTGAGGGCTGTAGTCCAAGGCTTGACCATAATTTTCTGGCAGCATGGAAACAAATGATTTAAAACACTGATTTACATATAGGGAGATAACTGCAAAAAATATCAATGGTCCATAAACATAAGAAGAGATGCTTCACAGTATTAATAATAAAGAAACGCTCAAAAGCCAAACTTATACAAATAGAAAATAAAATGGTGGTTGCCAGGAGATCAGGAGTGGGGAACAGGACAGATGTTGTCTAAGGGTCCAAACTTACAATGAGTAGTAAATAAGCCCTAGAGATCTAATGCACAGTACAGTAAATCCTCACTTATCATCAACAGGTACTGCAACATTAAGCAGAATGATGTGTAACGAAACCAATTTTACCATGAGCTAATTTTAATTGATATAACTTAACTCCGACCTACATCAGTGTTATAGTGAAATGACATTGAATGAAACAACGATATTCATAGATCTGCTGTGTAGTGAATGTAGACAACAGTATTACATTATAATGATCAAACTTGCTAAGAGACTAGAACTTAATTATCCCAACTACTAAAAAGAAAGGATAATTACGTAACATGATAGAGGTGCTAATTATCCTACGATGGCAATCAGATTACAATATGTATCAAAGCAACATGTACACCTTAAATTTACACAATGTTGTATGTCAAATATATTTCAACCAAAAAAATAAGTAAATACAGTATCACCATGACAAAAAAAAGGAAAGGAAAAAAATCTAGTGAAGCTAGATGCCAGTTTTCACCAATCAGATTGGCAAAGATCAAAGAATCAGATAACAGTGCTGGTGAGAGTGTCAGGTGTATTCTGAGCCTGTGATCCAGAATGGTGAAAGCGTAAATAGGCATAACCTCTTTGGAGGACCATTTGTTTCTATTTATGAAGATTTAAGAAACACATTAATTGATTAATTCTACTTGTAGGCATTAACCTGCAGATATATTTGCATGAAGCTCAAAGGTGTACACACAGGATGTTTACTGCTGCGCTGTTGGCGTTAGTCAGAAATCAAAGGGAAGTGCTAAGGAATAATTTCAATGTCTGCTGATAGAAGACTAGAGAAATCCATACAATGGATTATCATGCAGCTATGAAATTGGTGCTCTCCACGTACTCTTATGGAACAATTTCAAAATCTATTGTTACATGAAAAAGAAAAGTAAGTTGCAGAACATAAGATATAGCATGTTCTAATTTGTTAATGAGTCTAGATAATTGTATATGCATATACTATTTCTGGCAGGATATACAAGAAACCTGTAATTGTATATCCTGGTTGTCTTTTGAGAGGAGGACTAGCAGTCTGGGCTCTAAGTGAGTAGAGAAACTTCCTTTTCATTGTACACCTTTCTGAGTTATCGAAATACTTTGCCACGTGCACGTAACACTACTTTGATACTAAAAAAATAAAACTAGTTTAAAAAATATACTATTGCAGTACATTTATATGTAACAGCTAAAACATTTTCTTTCACATTTGGCTTTGAAAACAGCATTCTCTCACGTATTGTATGATTCCATTTACACAAAATTCTTGGAAATAGTCTATAATGAGAGGAAGCAGACCAATGGATGCCTGAGGATGGGGGTAGGGGGTTAGAGGGTAGGGACTGAGAAAGGGAAGGGTGTGAGACAGGCAAAGAGGCACAAGGACACTTGCAGTAGGGATAGATACCATTATTTTGGTATATATTTACATCAAAACATCAAATTGTGCACTTTAAATGTATACAATTTATGTCAACTATATCTCACTAAAGGTATTATTTTTAAAATGCCATTATTCTCCATCTCTGAAGGGATGCACCTCGTGTTAATAAGATAGGGCTGGTTCCTCAGCAAAATCTCTCAGCTCATCTTGAAAATTGAGTTTATATTTTGTTTTGCCCATAACTGAATTTTTAAAATGTTATACAGGTTTCTGAAACTGGGTGAATTAAAAGTTTCTAGACCTAGAAAGATATTATTGTTGGCTAGATGGAAATCTGAGATATAACACAACCATGTCCATTTCATTTAAGAGCACTGGTCTGAATATTTCATTCTATTTCAGTTCTGTCCAACTACATTTTCCTTAGTTGTGTGTGTAGTTGGGATAAGGAACTTTCCATGCATTTGAAATATAAACTATTTCATTGTCAATAAAATGTCCTGTACTCTCTTAAGAACATTTCTAAGAGCTCCTGATCCTGAACTAAATGCTATGAGGTCTGGAATAAGAGGTATGAGCCTTTCAGAAACTTTGAAAGTATTTAATATCATCTGTAAAGAGTTCACTAACTGTTAAACATTGGGTAAGCTTTCAAAGTCCAATAATATCTATAGTCATATTTTCTTTCTCATTTGTAGAAAGTCCTCTATGCTCATAATTTTTACTTAAAGTCTCTATTATTGTCCCATGTAATGAAACAAATGTCTGTTTAAAATACCTCAATGATTTTCCCCACTACCACTTTATTTTCCCGTGACATTCGATAACTACAAGGTAACTGTGATTACCAACCTCAGTGTAGTGGGATATGAAGTGATCTTTATTTTCGTTTTTGTTGCTGTTTATATACTTTTGTGAAAAAAATGTATTAATTTGTAATAAAGTTGTTATTAAGAAAAAATATATAAATCCTTATGTCAAAATGGATGTTTTTTATAACACTGTTCATTTATTTTACTTTTAATGACAGCATAGATATTGTTTAGAAAGAGGATCTTAGCTAAAAGGTCATGCACTCTGAGTTTTGTACTTTATAATTTTATAAAGATCTGAGTTTTCTTAAAAAAAAAAAAAAAAGAAAGAAAGACTCCTAAAAGGGAGATTTATCGTGTGTTGTATATAATGCTGCCTAAACCCAACTCCCAAGCTCAGTCTAGGACCCTCCCTGCTCGCCACCCCCAGGCCTCAGCCCACTGATTTATTACCTTAAGTCATGGCTAGTGTAGCCCGAGTAATCGGCAGCCCAAGTCCTTCTTGACTTCCCCCCGACTATTTGGTATCTAGAATGATACTTAGCCCTTGACAGACACTCAATCAGTGCTCGTCTTCCTCCTTCAGCCCAGATCACTCCTGCTAGGTCTCATCAGCCTGTGTCCTGAAGCTACTATGTATATGCCGGGAAGGATGAGAAGTGGCAGAGCCACAGCCAGTACAACCAATGATATGTCCAAGCCTCACCAAGAGAGGAGACAGGCTTTAATACAGGAGAAAGGAAGATAGGAGTTGGCAAGAAAAATTCCCAGGAATGAAGAGCTTGTCGTTATTTTGCAATCCTCTGAAATGTGAGGAGGAATTTGCCTATGGGTCCCTTTAATTGACTTCTCTAAGAACAGTATCAAGTAAGCCCATGTATAATAAGGTCAGAAGATATATTTATGTCATAATTCTTACCTTGAGGGAAACATGCAGTCATTTTCTCGGTATAATCTGTTCTTAATGATCTGGTAGTGAGTTCCTAGCTTCCGTCTGACGACCTCCGCCATCATCTTCTGTGAGATACCTCCTCGGAAAGGAGTCAGATCCTCTTCTATGACACTAGGGAAGAATGGAAATCATCAAGGAAAGCAGGTCAAGAGAGTGGTACCATTCTACCTACTTCCTTTCTGTTGGTTTAGGTTTAGTATTAGAGAACACAGGAAGTTGAGGGAAAGAATAGAGAGCATGAATGAGTACCTTTTCCCCCAGAAGCACCATAGGTAATCTAAAACATCATCAACAACAAAGCCACAAAAAGGAAAAAGCAAGTCAATTTCTCTTCTTCCTTGCTCTATCCAGACTGCCCCTCCCTTGCCTGATACATATTCCACCTTTCCTACTCATGCCAGTCACAGCAATCCCACTTACCTTCCCTTCACTGAATCCCACAGAAGGTATGATTTACGCTTTGCACTCTGACACTATCTGATTCCCTTGTTCTGGTCTGTCTGGCCCCCACCCACCCCATACTCTAGCAGCCTAACAGCAATAACCAAAAATTACACTGTTTTGTATCCCTTTTAAAGTTCAGTGCATAGCAAGTTTTCAATAAGTATCATAAGCATCAGGTGAACTTTTTGAGGAGTCATGGAATAACATGATGAGGCGCTTAAGGGACCCTGATATTTAGCTGATGGGGTATCTGAGACCCAGGGAAGTTAAGTGGCTTGCCATGGGGATGATTAGATGTGGGACTAGAACCTGATTATTGTTTTTGAAGTAATCTTTCTTCCATGCCACACTCCAGCCCTAATTTGCATACTTTAAAAATAACCAACAGGAAAAGTATGATTAGATTCACTTAAAAATATGTTCATTCCTTCAACAATATTTATTAGTACTTACTGATAGCTAGCACCAGGGATACAACAGTGAATAAGGCATAGACCTGAATCTCAAGAAGCTTTCAGGCAGCTGAGGAAAACAAACAAGTACATTTGCTAGTTCCCGCAGAGAGTTAGTGGTGGCGACGCCGAGACCACCTGTGCCTCTCCTGCTCCAGGGCATTTTTATTCCCCAGAAATAGGAAACCCACTTCGAGAAACCTATCTGCTTTCAAAATATGCTTAGCTCTTTGACAACTGCAACCAAGGTCTCTTGGGGATCTTAGGGGACTTCACTGTGATGAGAACTAAATTCTCAAAGACAAATCAAAGAACTCACCCATGGTAGCAGCTGCAGTTTTGACTTGAACATGGTTCATAATTCTCCAAAGACCTGTTAATTTGGTCAATAAATACTTTCCATTTTGAACCTTCAAAAAGTGAAGTAAATGAAAGTTAACAAAATACCCCTGAGCATTCTTATTTGCTAGAAGCAGGCAGGCAGAACCAACAGAAGGTGGAAAGATTTAGACACCCCCTTCCCATCCCACTGGTAGAAAAGAATGCCAGGAAGGATTCATTCTGTAACTCTCCAGCACTCATGTGAAGTCTGCTCCTCTACTCGGGCTGTCAAGAAATTGGAAATTTCTTAATGCCTGACACTTCCAAGGCTACGGATAAACTGATGAATGGCATGGTTCTCCACCTTGTACTAATCAAATTGAGTCCAATAAAGAGAATCAATTGAAAGTCACAGACATTAACCTTCCCTTCATCTCTTCTGGCAATGGCCAAACACACACACACACACACACACACACGTAGGGCAACCACGAATTATCCCACAATGTGTTTTAGGGAGGTGCAGAGTTGCCAAGCGCGGGAGATGCCCGCTATGGGTGAGCTGGGGAATTCCCTCTCCTCCCCACCATCACTCCGGATTCCGGAGGACAGGTTACTCTCCAGGGTCCTGGGCAGCAGCCGCAGCGCCAGACACCCAGACACTCACTCTGCTCCAAGGCGTCCCCCCCTACCCCCGTGCCCTCTGCCCAGCTCTGCGTTACAGCGGCCACAACATCAACCGGGTGCGGGTCGCCCGGGGGAGCGAGGGGGGCGGGAGAGCGCCCCTGGACGGAGCCCGAGACCCAGCGACAGGCTCGGCCCCGCGCAGAGCCCACCTGACTCCTTCTGGCGACCCGGCACTGGGGACAGGAGTAGCAACAGCAACCACAGCGCAAGCTGGGAGCGCGCCCACTGCTCCATCGCCAGCCGAGCCCCTGCGGAGCGCCCCACTGCAGCGCGGGCGGAAGCACCGCCCCGCACAGACATGGCCGTGGGAGCCGCCCCACGTGGGCGCGCGGCCGCCCCACACAGAGATGGCGGGTGGCTGCTCCGCCTCCCGCGCACCCAAGTCCCAGCCTGCGGTTCAGTTTCCCTGGGAATGCTCGCCGGGAAGGCTTCCCATTCCGCCGTTGTTAAGGTGGTGTTCCGGGAGGGCGTTTGTTTAGAGCCAAGCTATTTGGTTAGCTATTGAAGGGGACCAGAAGTTTTGCCTTTTGAGAGACTGATTTTTGTTAAGCTGTTTATTAAGAAAAAAAAGACTAGGAAAGAACCTTTGATTCTCCCCCTTGCTGCCTGAGAGATTCAGAGGGAAAGGCCTACTCCACGAAGGGGATTTTAGGATGTTTGCCTTAGCCTAATTTGAATTAAGTATGGTAAATAGGAGGGCATCAGGCAGGAGCCTGTTACCCAGCTAGATATGTGGCGGGGGCCATTGTTTCCGGATTGCCTAGCAAGAATTTGCAGGCCTTGTGTGTTCCCCTCTTCCTCAACTACCTGTAAATCGCCCATTCTCACTTCTAAAATCTAAGACCCCATTCCCCTCTTTTTCTCCTTTGTCCAAATGTTCAACATATACCCAACGTTGTGTCTTTGGAATTTTCATGCTTGTGTGAATTAAAATTTGAAATTCCCCATTTAACTTTCTCCTGTTAATCTTTTAATTTAATTATTAGCCCAGCTAGAAGAACTTGGAAGGTGAGAGGAAAAACAGTATTATTTTTTTAGACCCCACACTGTAGTGTACAGCACTGTCAGACCGTAAGGGCTTGCAAATAGTATAGCACAGGTCTCTTTGTAATAGGAATTTACAATTGGGGTGACTTAGACATGGAAAAATATCAGTGGACAACATTCTACTGGACAATATAGATATATAGGTATGTATAATGATCATACAACTACAATCACCTACCCATTGTATAAAATGTGCATAATGACACCTGTGGAAATACATGGACAACAAGATGAGATCTGTGTCCTTGAGGAGTTTAGAACTAGTGGGAAGAAAAAGAGGCTTCCCCAAAGATAATTTACAATTTAAGGCAATATGTAAACGCTTCTGGTTTCAGTGGAGGCAAACATCAATATTAACTGGAAATGTGGAGAAAGGGGTAAAAAGGGTGTATTCCAGGCTGAAAAAGGAAATGTCGCAATGAAGGAATATTGTGCTGGAGTCACTAAAACAGGGGAAGCTATAATTTGCAGAAGGTGGGGGGTAAACCTTGAGGTTATGGTAGTGGAGGGTAGTACTTAGGATGCGTGTTGAGAAATGGTGTAAGATAAAATGATGTTGGTTAATTTAGGAATGGGCCATGTCACTCACTGTAGGTGAGTAGGCAAGGCAAGAGGAGAAAATGGATCTCCAACACTGTATCATACAAGACTTCTTCAGGATTCCAAATTGTGGACAGAAAAGGGGCCACAGGTTAAACCTGACAAGCTCAGGGGACTGAAAATAACCACATAGGATGGCATGTACCTAAAAACCCCTAAGGTGGGCCATGGCGGGAAGTCACATCTTTAATCTGTAGCTTCCTTGACAAAAGCCAATCTTTACCTTAAATTAGCCTATCGTTTTTTTGCATCTAGGATAACATGGCCTTGGAATGTCAGTAATCCCTTTTTCCGGACCAAAGCAGGAAACTAGAGAGTCCCTCATTATTATTCTTGTCCCCTGATTACCATCTCTTTGTGCTGTAAAAAGTGAACTATTAACTATCCTGTACCCACCTATGTAAAATAAGTGCCTGTCTCTCCAATTTACTTTTATTCAATTCCAGAGATTTCCTCACTTTGCTTTCTCCCACCTCTTAACCTACCACCAATGGGTTTCATGTAACCCTCCTGCTTTGATTCTACATATGAAATAAACTGCAAATCGCCATTTTGCTGAGCATTTTCTCAATCTGTTGAGATTTTGCTTCCTGCAATTGTCACTAATTTGGCTTAAGTAAACTCTTTTAAGCTTTCTTTCAGGCTCGATGTCTTTTCGTCCACAAAATGAAAACTTTAGTCAAAGTTTCTTTTATTTCCAGGAAGGTGTGCAGTACTTCAAAATGAATGTTCAAAAGTACAGAACAAAGCAGTGTACTACATAGAGGAACAGCACAATAACCCTTGTTTTCAAAGTTAGTCTAAAATAAATATAGTGGTGATAATTTTTAAGACTTTAATGATAAAAATTTTTTCTACATTTTATTTTCTGTGATCAGAAGAAAACGGAAATCATCTTGCATTACACTGTCTTTGAAATGAAAACAAATAAGTATTTTCTGCAATTTTGCAATGTTTACTGTGTGGAAGAAGAGCAGTAAGATTGGGAATTAAGTGGATCCTATACATGGGAGCAATAAAGAGCGTGTGAATCCAAATAAGCTTCATTTCCTCAACAGGTGAGGTGTTTTATTCCAGTAATTCCTATGTGTGACTAGCGCCAGAATCCTCCTGGAGATTATGAAAACTACAGATTTCTAAGTCCTATGCCAGCCACTAACTTAAAATGCAAACACTGGTTTAAAAGATGCTCCATGTTCAAGCTCCTGGTTGTGTTTTCAAATTCACTTCATGCCACTGACAAGAAAAACCATCCGGAGATGTTCTCAATTAAAATTACAGTGGTGGGAGCGTGTGAGACAGAACAGTTACCCTGTTCATAGCTGTGGATCAGCTCTGACAAAAGAGTGCTCACATCCCAGGATATCTGTTGCAATTTAGGATTAATTTCCAGGTGGCTATTTCCACAATTATCCATTTCTTATTAGTGCATAAAATTTCCTGTCTGCTGCTGGAAAAGGGCCCGGTTGGGACCCCCAAAAAAGAGGCCTGGCCTCTCCCTGCCCTAGAGCTTAACAATTGATCAACCCCCTCCCTGCAGTTTGAGCTTGGAATGTCCCCTGTCCCAGTTCCTGAGCTTAGGATGTCCTCTGTCCGTTTCTGAGCTTAGGATGTCCCCTGTCCCAGTTCCCTGTTTTAGATAATTATCCTGAAACTTATGCTTGCTTACTAGTCACAATGCCCCTCCCCCGTGCTTGCTGGTTACAATCTCTAAGGCCTAGCATTCTCTCTAGGTTACTGTCATCACTGCTCCTGGGTTGGTGAGCATGTTGGAGAGCCACATCGCCGGAGGGGAGGCTCCATGCAGACCTCTAGAACCATCACGTAGCCTCTGGAGGAAGGCCCAGATTTTCCCTTAAATTTCCCAGACTAGTCTGAGAATGTTAAGGCAGTTTTTGGAGGTGTTAACCCACTGCCTTCTCAGACCATCGGTGCTCTGATAATAAACGATTATTAAATGACCCAACTCCTGTGTCGGTCTACTGGTTGAGCGGTGTAAGCAGCACAAGCCCCGGACTCATTTGACCTCTGGTTTAACTGCCCACAGCTAATCCACAGGGGCAGACACTTCTTCCTGGTGGACTCTGCTAAGCCTTATCCCAGAACTAACCCCCTTCACCTTCTCCCATCCCCTTTATCTATAGTTAATGCAAACCCTTTCAGAACGACTTACATATTTCTCCCCCACTTGATGTATGACTTGCAAAACTCTAGTATGATGGACATGTATGTCTTTTCCACCTAGCCACGCTGCTGGTGGTTTGGACTTCATGCCCTAAGCCCGGTCTTCTTTCTGGCTAGCATTTTTGGCTCAATAAACCTTTCTTAAAAAAAGACTTTCAGCCATGGAAGTTGGAATTTTTCTTAACACCATATTCCCCTTTGCTTATCGCGATCTAGCTATACAGCTTTGTATTAAGTTTCTTAAACATGCCAAGCTCTTACCCACCTTAGAATCTCTGCATAAGTTTTATTTTCTATCTGGACTGCTTTTCTTTCCCATCTTTACATCTCTGGTTCTTTCCCAACATTCAGGTTTCTGCTAAAATGTCATTATCTCAGACATATATCCCTCCCCCCAAAAGAGCACTCTCCTTATCTACCTTATCCCCTTATTTGTCTTCTTCATAATACTTACAATCTGTAATTATTTTATTTATTAAATGAATGTTTCCCTCATTAGAATATATGCTCCGGGAGGCCAAAGACATATCTGTCTTGTTTACTAACACTGTGCCTGGTACACAGTAGTCACTAAATAAATAACTGCTAAATGAAAGGTGGATGCTGAAGAGCCAACAGAAAAGTGGTAAAGGAGTTTCAATGTAGCAAGGTAGGAAACAGTTAACAGAGCAAATATGACAATAAATGTGCAAAATTCCTTACGCCTACAGGTGAAAACAATGAAAATATGCAATGATCTGTGTTCAATTTTATATATTCATGAATGAAAGTGTTGGATTGTATCTATTCATGAATGAAAGTTCTGTGTGGTACATTAGGACAGTAAGAATATTTGGGAATATTACTAACTTTTGTGGTTTTGATATTGGTCATTCCAGCTCCAAATTCTGTGTTATTTTCAACAAGTTACTGAACGTCTCTCAATTTCACTTTCCGCTGTAAAATAGGAACAATGGTAATATCGAAACATTATGAGATTTAAATGAAATATATAAAGCTACTTAGTCTAGTATCTGGTATCACAAAAAACCCTCAATAACAGTTAACTAATACTGTTAACTACTAACTACACTTGATACAAAGGGCTTTCTCTTAAGGTGCTTAAAATCTCTGGCATGAGAAATATCATACTCCTTTTGACACTTTTACTTTTCTTCTAACACCAAACTATTGGCAGTTTCTGAATTCATCGTGATGTTGTCCACCTCCTTACCTTCTTATCTGCTACTTCCTTTACTAGAAAGCCATTCTCCCGCGAACACCTCCTCATTCTTGGAGTCCTGGCTTTAAGCCTCAAGCTCTCTGTGAAGCTTTTCTTGATATTGACACCACTACCATTCCACAGAATTCATTACGCTGTCTTGCATGCTATCTCCGGACCTTGGGCAGAATTTTAATGTTGCATTTATTGTAATCAATTGTAATGCCTGTTTTCCTCGTGTCTTGTCTCTCCCACTAGACTGTGAGCTCTTTGTGGCAGTCATCTTTGTAACTCCAGCATCTCTCTAGCCCTTCACGTTACAGTAGGTGCACCATTGGATGCTAAACTGAAGCAAGACCGCGCGACTTGGCTCCTCAGCAGTGACGTGACCTTAGAGGACATCTCCCAACCTCCCCCATCTGTAAAATGGAAGGCATCACTTGCACACCGTTGGGACTTGGAGTTGATGAAATAACGAGAACCCTTCCTTACAGGCTGGGTGACCAGGCCCGAGGAGGTCACACGTTAGCCAGAGCTGGCCGGGAAGACAGAGCCACGAGCCCGGCCGAGCAGGCGCATCCCACTGCGCAGGTGCACGCGGGAGGGGTGTGGGCGCTCGCTCCGCGCCCGGAGCCGCCCGGGTGGTTCCGGGGGCCACCTCGCCGCTGGGGCTCCGGAGCGTCGCGGAGATGACGTCACCGCCGTGCGCTGCCACGTCTGCTCTGCTCCGCGGTAATGGAGGCTGAGGATGAGTGCTGACGGGGTCGGATCTGCTTCTAGCTTCAGCTCTGGCTCCGACCGGCACGGACTCAGGGTCTGGGTCTAGGTCTGGGTCTGACAGCTCGAAGCTCGGACACCGATTTTCGACTCTCTGGGCGGGAACAGCCTGCGGACGAGCAGCGGGTTTGGAGCGCCTCAACGCGGGGAGGGAGCTCACTTGCCTGGGGTCCAGCCTGTGAAGCTGCCGCTTCCTCCCAGCGATCCAGCCCCACCGGCGGGGTCTCCCCCATGCGTGAGTATTACTGAGCTGCCGCGGTGTCCGTCTGTCCTGGGCCTGCTTCGGCCCTCCGGGTGGCACCGCGGGGACTGCTTTGTCTTCCCCCTTAGGGGCCGGTCTCTCGCCAGCCCCCGACCCCCACCTCATCCTCTCGCTTCTTTCATCCCAGTGCTTTTGCTCCGTTTCCTTTCCTTTTGCTCTCAGCTCCCACCTACATCCAACGGTTTGCATGCTTTGTCTCACCTGGCGTTTGTTAAAATCCACACCCGAAAGCTGTAGGAATAGGGAACATCGGCACAGTCTACGGTAACGTTTTGAAAGCCAGGGATGTTATTTTGTTTTGTTTTGCCTTTTTTTGTTTTGTTTTTTAAACAGTATGTCATTCTTTAGTTTTTAAGTTGTATTGTTGAGGAAACATTTTGGTATCCATATTGGGGGAAACGTGGTTTTGCCACAGATGGAGGAAAACACAGTTTACACTTGTCAGTGAGGGTCTTTTATCTGTTTCTTCTCTTTTAATCCTGCACTTTCAGTGATATCTAAATGGTTTTACAGCACTTTTCCTGGAGTCGGCATCCACTTGAGCTCCTTTCAGTGTTTTCACTCTAACATATTGAGGTGCCACTTGAGCAGTTTTAAACAGTTAAAAGCCCTGCTAGTGTACTTCTGTCCATCATTGCCATTCCTGACAACAACTTCTGTAGGACAGGGAACACTTTTTTTTTGCTGATAAAGAAAGAAACTCAGATACAGTCCGATAATATGTGGAACATCTGATGTCAGAACCAGGTCCCCTAACAAAACCTAACAATTGGACAGTGCTGATTCTCCTGTACTTCAGGTGGCTTACTGTGAAATATTACATCTGAATTGGAAATGCTTATATCAGGTGTTTCTTGTAAACGTCTACCTGATTGTAATATCTTTCATATTGCTGTACGTCAACTGATAAAATACACAAATTGTGGCTTCCCTAATGCTGACCAGAGCTTAGATCAGAACTTAGGCTTCTGACCTGACCCAATAGAGTCTGAATAGTCCTTTCATTAGTATAAAGTAATAGACACTGAGAGCATTTGCTTGAAAATCTGGTTTTACAAGCCCTGCTTTCTCAGTTTTTCTGCTTGTTTTGTTACATTGCCTGGTTTAAAAATAGTAAACTGATATGTAAATTTTTTTGTGTTTTTTTTTTTTGTTATTGTTCAGAGTTGAAACAGGTTGACCACCATTAACCTGGGTTGCAACTACAGGTGGCACTGGAAGCAGACTGGTTCCCGGACATGCCCGGTGGAAGGAGGGGCCCTAGTCGGCAGCAGCTAAGCCGTTCAGCTTTACCTTCTTTACAGACTTTGGTTGGTGGGGGCTGTGGCAATGGAACAGGCCTTAGAAACAGGTAAAGAAGAAATAAGACTATCCATAATTTTTTATATCCTGTGATCAGTAAGACTAACATAGAAGTCATCATGCTGTTTAGGTATTTGTTTATGAAGATGACTTCTTGACACTGAAGTAGAAATCCTGCCCTTGAAGACTGAAAGCTCAGTATTTCAGAATACTTGGGAGATAGAAGTTGTGGTATAGGACCTACATAATGAAAGCAGTCCAACTCTTACTTGTGGCTGATAACCCAAATTCTAGTCATCACCTTTTTATTAATAGCTATTAAAAGAAGGGAGGAATGAATTAAAGTACAAGGCAAATGTAATCGTTTAATCACCAGCATTCTTTTTTGTTGTTCAAAAAATTGTTTGAAATTAATAAACTGTCAGCTGTAACCTAAACATCTTAAGATTTTTTTATGTCATGTTGTATGAGAATAAAGAATTTGATTTTTTTAATGGAAATTTATCTCTGTTCCTAATTTTTAAAAGTTAGGGTGAATTATTTCTAATCCAGGATAATTAACTTCATCAGGAGATTCAATCATGTAGAGAAGGAAAGAGTTGGCTTTTGATTAGGATAATTTTTGCCAGCTAACTTCTGCTTCCTCTGTAAACAGTTTTCTCTTGCTTTGATGCTAATTTTCAAATCTAGCAATCCCTACTGCTGCTGTCTTTTCAGACCCTACTTATATTATTTGTGCACTTCTTTCTTCCTGGCCTGCTCTCCCTGTTTCTGAATTTGTCATTTCATTGGGAGTTGTCCCTGAAATTCCAGTTTGGAGGGATTTTTCCAGTTTCTGATTCTCATTATACTAACTTTTCTATCTAAATTTTATGTTTATATATGTGTACAGATTTCAGAGTATTATTTTTCACTCTGCTCTTTGGATTTTCTCCCTTTCAAAACGATGATGCTATCTGCTTCATAGCAGGATGTGAAAATAAAAGAAATAGCTTTGAAGTAACTTTTTAAAACTTTCCCCTGAATTTTCCAAAATTTCTACAACATGTGTTATTTTATATTTTTAAAAATAAAAATAAAAAGAATGAGAATATGTGAAAATGCTTTTGAAGAAAGGTACCTTCTAATATACCGGGGGTGCCAAAAAAATGTATACACATGACTTGTATTCATCTTTTGTTATTGGTATATATTGAGTATTAAAGTAATACTCAATATTGCTTTACAATATTAAATATTATTGTAAATATTACTTTACAATAATACTTCGCAATATTAATTGTTTTGTTATCGGTATATATTGAGTATTAAAGTAATACTCAATATATACCGATAACAAAAGAATTTTAATATAGTTTTTTCCTTTCTTAAAATGTGTATATATATTTTTTGCACTCTCTGTAGATATTGAAGTGAAGGATGTTTTCTATTTGAAGCATATGTATGCCTTAATTTTACTAATATATACTGACAACTTAGTGATTCAGTACTTTCAAATTACAATAGAAAATCGTAGCTGTGCCTAGCTAGGATTCTATCTAGCTAAACAATTCTAGATCTGCCTCTGTATTAACTCTGGCAGTTCTTTGTTCACTTTCTTCTACTTGGGCTCTGAGGATTCCCCTAGATCATAAGGTTCTCAGACTGAACCACAGAATCCCTCCTCACTGTCCTGGGGGCTACTACAGGAGCGCCTAGAAGGAAGAAAGAGGCAGGCAGGTCTGGCTGTCCAGGCTTCACGTTTCCTAGTCCTCTCTTAATCAGACGAATGCTTATGTGTTTTAAATATTGGAATACCATGTAAAATGTCTTTTGGGGAAGGAAAAATGAAGTGTTCTGCTATTACAAAAAGAGCTGAACACTACATTCCTAGATGATCCTGCTTGCACTTGAACTCTGCAAATAGAATACTGGGAAGAACTAGGAACATGTAGAAATTATCTCTGCTCTTAGGTGGGGTTAGATCATCTATTCTTTTCTCTGCCTTCTTTGTAGCTCTTCTGTCCTGGCTTTCAAGGGTTCCAATCATGGTTGTCTTAATCGTCCGTTCTCTACCTACTTTACTCCTTGAATATATATTTCTTTAGCATTTAATTGGGTGGTGGAGAGAAAAACATATTTTTCAACAGATTAGAATAAAGATGGAAGGTCATATTGTTCATCGTTTGAAAAGTCACTGTTATTAAGTGACTATCTTGTGACATTTTTACCTAAAGAGGTTATTTTGGGAGATGTTTCTATATTTGTTTCTTGATGGGAAAGAAGCAGTCTAGAATAGGGTATTATATAAGACCTGGGATAGGGGTATAAAAAAACATGGGGAAAACCCAGTGATAAACAGCCTAAAATATAGTTTTAGGAAGGATGTGTCTGTGTACTAAGAGTGTCCAGACGAGGAAAACTCACTTCTGGAGTGTCTGTAAAGAGACAAACAGATAATTGCTTAAGTGTGATATTATTTTGGATGATATATTTGATTCCGCAAGACAGGTCAGCTGGAGAAGAGAGCATTTACGCCTGTTTGGTAGGTGTTTGTGGCCCGATTGGTGAAGTTAAACTTGAGAATGTCAAAGAGCTAGTTTGGTAACACAGTCAAGATTGAAATCCATAGTTCTCTGTCCCACTTTCTACCTGTGGGGAGCAAAGATTTGTTTTTGGGACAGTGTGCTTAGGTGATTGCCTTCTAAAGGAGGGGGATATACTGTGAGTTTTTGAATTTCCTAGAGAGCTTTTAGTTGAGAATCTTATTTGAGAAGGACTAAGCGGGAGTGTTTCTTTGTTTTGTCTTTGCAGGTACTTTATTAACAATATCACCTGAGCAAGTCCAAATGATCACTGCTTTATTCCTTCTTCTTATTCTTTATTCCTTTGAAGCTTTCTTACTTTATCCATTTGCTTAAATTGTGCTGCTTGCTGGCTCCATAAAAGCCAATCTTAGGCCTGCTATGCTAAGTCTTTCCTGCACACAAACTTTACATGCAAGGACAAAGCAGATGTTCAGCAGAAACCACATTGTCTGCGCAAATGGTTTAGGCACAATGAGCCACTCTTAATATTCAGGGAAACTTTTCTATCAGTGTCCAGTCAAGTTCCCAGATGCCAGCCTTGCAAGCAGCCCTTTCTTAGGTTAGCTATGCTGAACACCTGCTTTCCTTTTGGGAGTCTGGAATTTCGGTATTGCTAGGCAGAGAGTGTTTCCATGGCCAGCCCCCAGTAAAAACCTTGGGCACTGACTAATGAGCCTTCCTGGTAGACAGTACTTCCCACGTGTTGTCAAGAGTAGTTGCTGAAAGAGTTAAGTGCGTCCTATGTGACTCCACTGAGAAAGGCCTCTTAGTTTGCACCTGGTTTTCTCCAGACTTTGCCCCATCTACTCGTAATTTTCCTTTGCTGACTGATTTGTATCCTTTTGCTAGATAAATCTGAGTTGTGAACATGACTGTATGCCGAGTCCTATGAGTGCTCCTAGCAAATCATCAAGTCTGGGCTTGCTCTTGGGGACCTGCAGCGCAGTTTGAAAGAAAATATTCAGTGTTAACATTGAGACGCGTTCTTTAAAGAGAATCTATTCCAACCCTTGTATTATAGATGAAGAAACTGAGGCTCAGGGATATAAAGTTACTTTCTCAAAGACCACAGCGGGTTAGTGGAAAATCTGGGACTAGAACTTGCCCACATTGTATTTCAAACATTTGTGTCACTTTGCTTTTCTTGAATCTAATTTTATATCCTGTTAGAGGAATAATACTTTTGTTTTCTCTAAATAACACCTCTGTGATTAATTTTCTGATATTATTGACCAAGTCTGTTTATTTAAGCTTTTTTTTATGTGGGGTGTGTTAAGAACTTTGATCATATCTTTTCTCGAGCTTTCAACTTAACAGGACTACCAGCTCTTTCCCATTGATGCTCTGGATCACTTTATTTGACCTTTGTCTCTGTTTTCTCTTGAAATATAATAGCCCCCATATGTAGACTACCACATGTGTAGATCTTTTGTCCTTTGTTTTGAATATCTTTCTTGAGGCTCAGCATGTTATTGACTTTGTTAACTGCAGAGGCACCTTAGTCTTCACTTGGGAAAAAATTCTGTAAGAACCTTTTTAACCTTCAAATCATAACAAATAATTTAGCATGCTCTCCCCATTGGTGTATTTTTGACTGAAGAGGGATTTTTGACTGAAGAGGGATTAGAATTTCTATTTTGTTCTAGAATAGAGGGCTCCTAACCTTGTAACTTCTCATCAGAGTTTTTTATTTCATATCTGATGATTAACTGGAGTGAGAGAATAGATTGGCTGCTGGCATTAATCTCCTCCATTCAAGTTCACCAAATTGTACAACTCCAGAGGGCACTTATGTTGCACTCTGTGTGAATGTTGTCTCCTGGGGTTGTGCAGTGCTGTGGCCCATCTGCTGCGTGGATCAGAGGGCTTTGGTGTGTTAATGATTGGTTTATGATTGAGCAGGTAAGGTTGTGAGACCTGATAGATAACAACCTACTCCTTGGTAAGCTTGTTCTATTGAAGAATGAGAGGAAGAAACTTCTATAATTTTTTCTGACACCCCACCCCACCCCCACCCCTATCCCTGTTCTTCCCTTCTAGCTCCTCTAAGTTTCTGCCATGGTATTCTTTTTTTTTTTTTTTCCAATTTTTTTCTTAATATTTTTTTTTTTCTAAAGTTTCACTTTAGAAAGATCTCTGAAGGCAGATTGGAGGATTTGGATTTGGATTTTTTTCTTAAGATTTTTTTTGTTTTTTAATTGGGGAACAGTATGTTTTTCCAGGGGCCATCAGCTCCAAGTCGTCCTTCAATCTAGTTGCTGTGCCCCTGCAACTAAGATTGAAAATGGCGACTGGGCTTGGAGGGTGCAACTCAGCTCCAAGTCCAGTCGCCGTTTTCAATTTTAGTTGCAGGGGCACAGCCCACCATCCCATGTGGGAATTGAACCGGCAGCCTTGTTGAGAACTCTCACTCTAACCAACTGAGCCTCTAACCATCTGACCACCCTGCCGTGGTATTCCTAACTGTGCAGAATGAGCACAGTTCATATTCCCGTGAGTCACAGAAAGTGTTGTGAATGTCACATACTAATGCTAGAATTCTATATTTGGAAATTTTAGAGTTGAATGGTAATGTTAATATTGTTCCTTCCCTGGAATCTTCTTTGGAAGTATCTAAACCAAGCCTCTTTTCCCTGTTCTGTAAGCCATAGTACACTCTTAGATCTCTATGACTATTTCCAGGTATATAAATACTGGGAAGTTTTATTCCCTTCCTCCATCTTATCATTTTAGATAGCCCAGCTATTTCTGACCTATAAAATAGCTTGGAAGAAAGAACAAGAAGGTAGGGATTAAAACCTGTACATGTTAATTTGTGTTTTAAGAGATCGCGCTCTCTTTTATGACTGTATTGGTCTGCTATCTTCTCAACCTAAAGGCATATATTTGCCGTGAACTAGGAAAAGTACAGTCTCTATCCTTAAGATTGTGGTCTGATAGACAAGACATAGATGTATACAAAAAAATTATATAATAGTATGAAAAGTGCATATAATAAAGGCATATGTTATATTCCATTGAGTTAGCTCCTACTCCTGGCAAGCCTATGAATGAGTGATGTCCACGGTGTCCTATACTCAACAGGACAGCTCCTGTAGACTCACGCCTATGCTGCTTTTATGGAGTCCGTCCAGCTCACATATGGTCTTTCTCTTTTCCTGCTGTCTTCTGTTTTCCCTGCATAAAGGCATAGTTTAGGTGTAATGGTAGTACAGAGGAGAGATGAACGAGTTTTAACGGAGTGAGTCAGAGTAAGCTTCTTGTAGGATATGCTTGATCATTTTAAGTCTTGAAGGATTTGTCAGTAAGTGTGTGTGAGGAGTTAAGGAAGGTGGTTTTGGAGGGTATTGCCAGTAAAAGGAATGGTGTGTACAAAAGAATAGTATGCATGTTCACAGATAGCAAATAGTATGGGTATTGTGTAGGGTGCATGTGGAATAGTGATAAGAGATGGAGCTGGTCTGGTAAGCAGAGGGATTCATGGGACATACTAAAAGTTTTTTGATATTAATTATCCTATCAGCAGTGCAAAGTCATTAAAGGGGTTTAGGCAAGAGAGTAACACTATCAGAGTTTCACTTTAGAAAGATCTCTGAAGGCAGATTGGAGGATTTGGTGAAAGTGGAGTTGAATTTAGGGAGATTACTGCAATAATTTGGATGAAAAATAGTAACTGCTTGAACTAAGGCAATGGGGTTTAGAGAAGAGGGTGCAGTTTGGAGAAAGTTTTATAAAGTAGAATATATAAGATTTAGAGAGTGATTGGATGTGGTGAGTTAGAAGCGAAGTTCTCATATGACCCCCAGGTTTCTGGTGTGGGCAGCTAACTGGGTGGGACATGAACTAGGGTCAGGACTGCAGGAGGAGAACACAGAGATGTCTAGTACACAGCTTGATAACATGGTCCAGAATTCCGCAGCAATCTCTATGGAAAGAAATTTTAGTTTTCAGCATGTAGGAGGTAATGGAAGTCATGGCCGCATAGGAGGTCACTGAGAAAGAGTGTGTAGTGGGAGAAGACACGAGCCAAAGATCCTAGGACAGAGTTGTGGGGAAAGCTAACAGTGAAAGGGTAGGTGGAGAAGGAAGCAGGGGCCCCGTGCCCTGTGACATTGCAGTGCATCACTACTGGTGTTAACCCTCGTTTTTTCTTTCAGGAATGGTAGTGCTATTGGCCTTCCGGTCCCACCTATCACAGCCTTAATCACCCCAGGTCCTGTTCGTCATTGCCAAATTCCTGATTTGCCTGTGGATGGGAGCCTGCTCTTTGAATTTCTCTTTTTCATCTACCTGCTGGTGGCTCTGTTCATTCAGTACATCAATATCTATAAAACAGTGTGGTGGTATCCTTACAATCATCCTGCTTCTTGTACTTCTTTGGTAAGTCTTAATAGCCTTTAAGTTCTTCATGTTACTTAGTCAAGAAACTGGTTAGAAAACTGTGCAGAAATTATTTTTCTTAAATTTTTTTCTCATAAAATGTTTTTCTATTAAACCACAGATTACTTTCAGAACTATAATGTCATAAGATTCAAACAATAAATATCTGGCTTTGGTCCGTGACTGGAGGAAAGAAAAACAAATAAAAATGCAGAAAACATTTAAAAAATGCATTATAATATCACAGAAGGTTTTGACATTTAGCTTTCTCTACACCATGTAATAATTGTCAGAAGTTTAAGGGGCCAATATGATTAAATTCCAGGAACTCTACCCTTTTATGTCTGTATTAGGATAATGGTAGCTTCTAAAACATAAATAAACCCAAAATTGTATAATGCTTCAAACATACAACAGTTTGAGGCAGTTACCCTGGTTGGTAGGACCTTTGGTCGATTAGGGGACGTAGGCTGATGGAGGCGGCCGTCTTCCAACCTGTGGCCTTCAAGTTGGCTGTGGTCCATCCCTGTCAGCCAGAAAGAGGAAAGAGCAAAGGGAATTAGAAAGGAGAGTTGCTTACAGGCCCGACGCACATCATTTTATATGTGTCCACTCCTAACTGCAAGGAAGGCTGGAAAATATAGT
Source organism: Rhinolophus hipposideros (assembly GCF_964194185.1). Lineage (NCBI taxonomy): Eukaryota > Metazoa > Chordata > Mammalia > Chiroptera > Rhinolophidae > Rhinolophus > Rhinolophus hipposideros. The sequence continues at coordinate 46,225,920 of NC_138048.1, read as the reverse complement.
TCTTTTACTGGGTTAATTGTTATCCTGAGTAAAATTGGACTGTTACAAAAATAAAATTGAGACAAAAACTAGCTGTCTCTGCTAAAGTACATCACAATATATTGTAGGTTTCTTCTACCTTCTTTCCAGTTATTTCGGAGGGCTGTGATCATCTTGATGCAGAGACGGTTCTCTATAGGTGGGTGTATAAAATAACGGGTAAGGCTAGTCAGGTAACTTGACAGATACGTGGTTGGCGGTGGCAGATTTTGATGGGTAATGGAGATACGCTCTAGGAGAAACATTATTGTCCTGGGTGGTTTATGTGTCTGTGACTTATAAATGATTAGAAAACTTCCCTGGCTTGGTGAACATAGAAAGGAAATGTGGACCAAAATTTTCAAGATAGTATGGAAAGGGAATAAACATTTTTCTTTTAAATATTTGTATCACTTGGTTGTTCCTGGAATTAACTATTAAGAATTTTCTTTCCACATTGACCATCTCTCGATTCAATATCAGGTGAAAAGAATTTCACTTTCTTCATTTAAGAATTATAATGATTTAGTGCCAAATTGTATGCTTTATTTTTAATAGTCTTTCTTCCCCACCTGGATTATGAATTCATTGAGTGTAGGAACTGTACTTCATCCTTCTTTGGACACAGTGTTATAAAATGAAGAGGTTGGATCAGCTGATCTTTAAGTCTTCTTCCAGATATGTAGCTCTATAAATACCTCACTATCTTAACAGTGACAGTGGCAAACACTTACTAAGACACTTGCTGGTTATTTGCAGTTATCATCTCATTTACTCTTTGTAAAAATAGGTTGGTACTACTGTATGACTCCCATTTTATAAGGGAGAAATACGAGACCTAGAAATTATGCAACTAGCTCAAAATCACATAGTGACACAGTGAGCACTGACATCTAGACCTATCTGCTATGCTTTACTTTCTGTATTTAATCTATGGTTATTCCATAATTACTTGTTGCGTAGGTCATGATACAATTTCCACTTTGACATCCTATGAAAACTTCTCACTTAATGAATTTTCAGGCTAATCAAAAAGCTCTCCTCCCAGTCAGCCATTTCTTATGAAAGTTCTTTTAAAAGTCCCCTACAGAAGATGTAGATGCCTGATCACTGCCCTGTACACCTGAAGCTGAACAATAATGAATGTCAACTGCGAGTTTATATATATATATACATATATATACTTACAAGAAGCGGAGTACAGCATTAGGAATAGAGACAGTGGAAATGTAATGGCTCTGTGTGATGTCAGCGGGGTAGTGGATATGGGGAGGAGGGTTGACACTGTGTGAAGGATATAAATGATAAATGTCTAACTACTACTTTGTTTGTGCACCTGAAACTAATTAAAAATGAATAACTAAATAAGTCCCCCCTACAAATGTTTTCTTGAAACGAAGGGAGCCAGTGCTCCTGTGAGTCAGGAGCTGTTGCTACACCGCTGACTCCAGAATGCTACTTCCTTGGCACTGATGCACCACCATAAATGGGTGCCTTTCACTTGCCACTCTCCTTACTTCATTTGGTTCTCAGTTCAAGTTTTACGTGATACCTGTTTGGCAGAAACTACATCAAATATAGAACGTTCGTAGTTTTTAGCTTTCTATTCTGGAGTAGAGGAAGGCACACTTAAAGGAGGTTATCGTGTGGACTGGCTCGCTCATCTGCCACCTATGACCCTTGCTCACACAAAGCTCACAGTTTAATTGTGGAGCTAAAAGTAACACGTGTGGAATAGCAAATAGGGTAAGATTTTTAGCCCATGAATCCGAAAGGGGCCTGAATCAGTGAGCTGCTCAAAGATAAATGGGCTGTGAGAGACCTAGTTCCTTCGTATCACTGCCAGTGTTGAAGCATAGCAGGTGGCGGTCTGACTGGGATGTCTAGAAGGGACTCGGACCTCACCTGGTGGGCTGTCTCTTTTAAGTTCTGTCATGCATATCTGACTCGGAAATGTGTCACATTTATATATTAGGTTTTTCTTTTTCCATTTCAAGATCTTAATAATTATCAAAAAGTACACTTGAATATGTACAGTATCATTCTAGTTGTCAAGCAATTGGCTGAATGAGTCTTAACCCTAAGAAACATTAAGCTAGAAGTAATATGTTAAATTATTCAGAATAGTCAGGAGTGGAGGTCTCCGATTAATCAAATATTCCGGTTTATAGAGCTAATCATAAGTAGATCACCAGTTTTCAGTGATTTAGAATATAACAAAATTTGCTTAATAACAAGATATTTTAGGCACTTAAATCTCTCTCTTTTTTTTTTTTTTTTTTTAGATTTTATTGGGGAAGGGAAACAGGACTTTATTGGGGAACAGTGTGTACTTCCAGGAGTTTTTTTTCAAGTCAAGTTGTCCTTTCAGTCTTAGTTGTGGAGGGCGCAGCTCAGCTCCAGGTCCAGTTGCCATTGCTAGTTGGAGGGGGCACAGCCCACCATTGCTTGCGGGATTCGAACCGGCAACCTTGTGGTTGAAAGGATGCGCTTCAACCAACTGAGCCATCCGGTAGCTCAGTGGCAGCTCAGCTCAAGGTGCCCTGTTCAATCTTGGTTGCAAGGGGTAGAGCCCACCATCCCTTGCGGGACTTGAGGAATTGAACTGGCAACCCTGTGGCTGAGAGCCCACTGGCCCATGTGGGAATCCAACCGGCAGCCTTCAGGAGTTAGGAGCACGGAGCTCGCCTGAGCCACCGGGCCCGCCCGGCCGGCACTTAAATCTTTTGATATTAAAAAAGTCTTAGATGGACCGTTGATGCCTAAATAAGACCCTCAGACATGAGCTAGGGAGTTGAGTGAACTTGCTTGCTTTACTTTGGAGGAGTGGGGTGAGCAAGGAGGGCTCAAAACCAAGAAGGGCTAAATACTGTTATAATCCAAAACAGGTAGTGGGGTGGAGGAGGGGGAAAGGAAATGACCTGAGGAGCGTATGGTCAGCAACTCTCGTGACATTCTGGCTATTCCACCTTTAAAATGTATCCCAAATATGGCCAGTCCATCTCCATTCCTACTCACCCTGTTCAATCCATAATCATTTCTCCCGAGTCAAAAGCAATAGCTTCTTAATTGATCTTGCTCCACTGTAATATTAATATATGCTCCATATAGCAATCAGTGTGAGCATTTAAAAATACAAATACAATCATGGCACCCTTTGCCTGAAACACTTTTATGACTTCCCATTACAGAAAAACATATATAAACTTGATATTTTGTTGCTCATTATCTCATTTCAGCCTTCTTGCTGATTTTCAAACGTATGTCTATTTTCCTGCCTTTGGGGCTTTGTGATTTCTTTTTCCTCTGCCTTAGGCACTGTGCCTCCAGATATTGCTGATGGTTTTTTTATCATTTAGCTCTCAGCCCAAATACCATCTTCCCTAACAACCAATTTAAATTGGTTCTGCACTGCCTTTCCCAGTCGTTATTTATCAGTTTTACTTCTTGCCAGCAGTTACAACTATTTGAAATGCTTTTACTTCTTAGCTTGTTTATTGTCATTAGCCTTCTCCCTTAAACAAATTTATTAAAGATAAGGGTTTAGCTACTGTAACAGGGTGGCTAAAAGAGAAAAGAAGCTTATTTCCCTAATAAATATTAGGTAGGTGATATAAAGCCATTGTGGCAACTCTTTGTGTCTATTGTTCTGCCACCCGCAACATGCTTCTTCTCAATCATGGTCCAAGGGTAAGCTACTCCAAGTCCTGTCATAATCTGGCTGACAGGAAGGAGGAAAGGAGAAAGACACAACTCCTTCCTTTAAGAGCATGCAGGGCTTAGAAGTTGTACACATCAGTTCCTCTCACCTCCTTTATTTACAAGTAGTTTTTGCAAGGGAGGCTGGGAAATAATTCTGTAGTTAGCTGGGAGTCAGTGCCCAGTTAAATTCTGCTGTGATGGCAGAAGAGAACTAGTAAGCTCTGCCACCCCCTTGCCCTCTCACGCCGCAGTAAAAAGTAAGATCCAGGATGGCAAGAACCCTGTCTATCATTCTTCAGCACTGTACCCTCAGTATCAAGAATACTTGGCACATCATGGGTGCCTACTATATATTTACTGAATGAATTAATTGAGAAATTCAACTTTTTATTCTGGAAGCAGAACTGTGGAAACCTACAGACCTTTTGACCATCAAAATGAAAATACATCCCGATTTTGTTGGTTGCTAATGACTTCATTTTGTTTAGTATCACAGTTATAGTTATACAGACTTAGAACTAGAAGGAACTGTGTTTAGCACGTAGGTAATGCTATCATTTTATAGGAAGAAGAGATCAAATATAAGACATGTTTTTAAATCAAAGGAGAAAGACTGAATGTAATTGATGTTTCAGTGAGTAGGGAATTTAGGTTAGTAGATTACCAATGGATTGCATCAAGAGACACCAACAGTAATTCCTACAGACTGGCAATTCCAACTGATCCATTAAATTTGACACTCATAACTATGGCATTTTAGGTAAATTATTCTTGCCATAATCCTGCAGGTTATCACTTGTTAACCCCAAACTGTAATCTTTTCCTTTTAATACAGTAAACTGTACAAAAAGGAGAGGAATACGTTTCCAGGTAGTTTAAAATAGTGTTTGAAAAGTTAAAGCAACTTGTCATGAAAGGAGAAGTAGAAGATAGGTGGTCTCTTCAAGATCTCTCAGATTCCCGTGGTCTGTAACTGTAAGGTACGTCACCTAAGGGAGAGCTTTTGAGGGGGCAAACCTCTTCCTGTAATAGTTAGAACTGGATACACGTATATTTATTTCTGATGAAGTTATTTGTTTCTCTTACAGAATTTTCATCTCATCGATTACCACCTGGCAGCATTCATCACAGTGATGCTTGCAAGGAGGCTTGTATGGGCCCTCATCTCAGAGGTAACAGCTCATTCACTGTATTCTATCACTTGTAGCTAGAGTTAGATACTAGAACAGGTTCAGATTGAAAACATGAAGTGTCCAAATAAAATTTGAATACAATTATAAATTAGTTTCTTTATTTCTACATGAATCGTGCTAGTTCTTTTTAAAAGGCTTTCCTACAGTATATTTAAAATTCAAATGTGATATAACTCAAGAGAATTGTTAGAAATCTCATTTGGCAAGAGGTTATTTCTAGCTTCCCAGTTCTTAAGTACAATCTTTTCTAATTTTAATAGTTACAGTAAAAGTAAGATGAATTTTAGGTAACTTGATATGAAGAGTTCTAGGTAAATAAACAGTTGCATCTAAAACAATATTATTGTTTCAAGTAATATTCACTTGAAATTATTTGTATATCATTTGTGGAGTTGCTAGCAAGAGACATTTGTTTCAGTTTATTAAAACTTGGAATTTTAAAATGACAACATCCAAATTGGCATAAAACTAATCTTGAAGATTAAAATCTAAGTTTAGTGCTCAGTGGAGGAAAGAGTTGGGACATTATTAATATGATCTTTTTAAAAATTAAGTTGTTTATAGAATTGGCTGATGGTATAACGTATCCCAAATCTGGCTGCTTCATCTCCATTGCTATTCACCTTGTTCAATCATTTCTCCCCTGAGTCAAAAGCAATAGCTTCTTAATTGATCTTGCTCCACTATAATATTAATATATCCTCCATATAACAATCAGTGTGAGCATTTAAAAATACAAATACAATTGTGGCACCCTTTGCCTGAAACACTATATTTGTAAACTCCAGTGAGGGAGGAAGATAAATGTATTTTCTTAAGATTTTGTTATCTTGTGCATTATAAATGATTATTATAACAACAACAAAATGTTAGCTAAAGTGGCTAATAATTTTAATCTTGGACTTTATAATTCATTGTGAAATTTTAAATGAATAGTTACTATAATCACAGATAACTGAGGGTCAACTTTTTTCTTCCAAAACATACATGGAAAGTCTTTGTGTCTGTTAGCTCTAATTTTCAGGAATCTTCTTTCTACAAACACAGAGTGATTACAGATATTAAGTCATAATATGAAAGCCATTTGAAGTTAACTAAAAAACATCGGTAGTAGGATCATCTGTTTTTCACAGTGGGAAAGGCTGTCTATAACCTTTTCTCCCAGGTTCTTTATTTAGGTCATGAAAGTAGAAGTTAACTTTGGGATATATTCAGAACTATGTTCTTTCTTTAGAGGAACTCAATGGAGTTTTATGTTTACATCTGTTAAAACAGCAGGGAATGATTTTGTTTCATCTCTTCAGTTGCTTAGAAATGATACTGTGTATGTCATATTAGTATACCCAGTTAGTGTGTAAATCCTTCATAACTGGGGTTTCTACCTTGGAGCTTCAAGGACTCTAACTTGAAGTACTCTGCTGTTTCTTTTACTAATGGTGTCACAATAGTTTAATAGCTTTTGCATAAGCTTAGTTGGAGAGTATATTAGCTGCGTTTTCTAAAGAAACCTATAATTGTTATAGTACAAAATACTTAGGTTAATTTTAAACAGATTTCTAATCAAAGACTTGAATCTGTACCTTAATGTCCATCAGAAAGGGAATGTTTAAATAATTATGGCATATCAACATAATGGAATAGCATGCAGCTATTAAAAAGATGAAAATTTCTTCACATACTGACCTCTGAGATATTAAGTGAAAAAAGCAAAGTACAGAACAGTGTTTAAGGCAGGTGGAAGGAACAAAATATATTTGCTTATATATGAATAAATTATCTCTAGAAGGACATACAAACTAATAATGAATGGGCTGCCTAATTGGTGGCTAGGAGATAGGACTAGTAGGAGGGAAACTACTACAAACACTTAACACGTTTTGTGTTTTAAGCAATGTGAATATATTACCCATTCAGAAATTTGAAATAAGAGCTGTATAGTGATTCTCTTTCTAAAATATTTAAATTTGATGGATAATACCCATCATAAATCATCTTTCCTTCGTTCTATTAAAATGTTTGCCTTTTTTTTTTTTTTTTTTTTTTTTTGCTTATATCACAGAAAGGATCCCTACTCTGAGAAAGACCAATCATTTTTAAGGAGAGGCTGGAGGTAATTAATTCAAAAAGCTAAATACTATTCCAGGAGGAATACCTCTCCAACTAGACAGGCTGTTTATTCACCTCCAGGCCAACTCTACTTCTCTATTTGTTGCACAAGACCAAAAAGTTATTCAGCTATTGTTTCACCAACCTGAGGCAACTCTCTTTAAAAAATTGTTTTTCTAAATAGAAAAGTAGTACATTTTATTGAAGAAAACTTGGAAAACACTAAAATATAAGACAACATTTAAAAACATTATTTAGTACCCTATTATTGAGAAAATCACACTTTGGTAAATTTTCTTCTACTCTTCATATGCATATAGAAAATACATATATTTGGAGGGAGCATTATCTGTATACAGTTTTTTATCCTGTATCTCTCACTCAACATAGTGTTAGGAATATTTTTCTACTTCTTACCTGGCTAATTCTTGCTTATCTTTTAGATCTCAGCTGAAATATCACTTCCTCAGGAAGCCTTCCCTAGGTTAGAGCTTCTTATTATTTGTTCTCCATAGCAGCTTACTCTTTTCTTGTAGCACATCGTCAATTGTAAAAATAATTATTTGTGTAAATGTCTAAGTTTAATATGTGTCTTTTTTGGTTGGGCAGCCTCATAAAGACAGAGGTCCTGTTCATCTTGCTTACCACTGTGTTCCCAGGACCTAGTATAGTACGTGTCACACAAGGCACAGTGGTTAAGAGCTTGGACTCTGGAATAAAGCAAAACTGATACGTATACCCAAGTTGCTCTGGTGATACTGGGCAGAAGCAGCCTTTTTATTTCTAACTCTAAACTTTTGACAGTGGAGGCAGTGGACTAATTCCAGTGGCTGAAATACCTTCCCTAGATTTTGAAACATGAGGTACATTGGCAAGAGGTATATTTCAGGGGAGTGATATGCAACTGTCTGCCCTGCTCTAGCTAAGAACAGCTTGAGTCTTTTTTATAGTTTAAGGCGTAAGCAGTTTTTGATGTTAATACAACTGTTTGCATTCATAAGTAACTATAAATACGTAGTATATATTGCATAGCATATATATTACATATGCTATGTAGTATGGTGAGTAAACTAAGAAATGGATATATAGGAGGGACTTGGAAAGCTCCTTATCCCCTCCCATATGTTATTGACTCCAGAAAATTTTTTTCCCCCTTTCTGGGTTCTAATACTGCTGTTTTAGAGGTTATACTGTGTTTCCCAAAAAATAAGACCTAGTCGGACAATCAACTCTAATGAGTTTTTTGGAGCCAAAATTAATGTAAGACCTGGTCTTATTTGAGTATAATATAAGACTGAGTCTTATATTAATTTTCACTCCAAAAGATGCATTAGAGCTGATTGTCCAACTAGGTCTTATTTTTGGGAAAACAAGGTAGGGGTCTATCATTTTCTCCTGTATTTTGCTCATTCTCTCCTTCCTAGTCCAATTTGAAAGAATGACATTGCAGAGCTTCATGTTCAGACAAGTATGTTGTCTTCCTATATTTAATCAGTTTTAAAGATTTGGAATTAAAGAAGAATATTTGGACAGCTGTGATATAAAGAATTGGAAGTGATTATATGTTATTTCCATGTTTGCAGAAGTCAAAAAGGAAACTTTTATTTATATAGGGATTTGTCCAGGAAGATCTGATTATTTTTTGAAGCTTCAGTAAGTTACTAAACATTAATTCAGCAAACGAATTTGGGGGAGGGATTCAAAGAAAAATAGAAACTGTTGTTACTGTTGATGCCATTATAACGCAGTCTGGAGTCAGATAAATTAGTGGCTAGCTATCTTTATGTACATAGAAATCATTTGGTGGGTTGTTAAAATACAGGTTCTTTGATTTGCGATTTTGTTCCCTGTATCTGGCGAGGGAAGACAGCAGGAATTTGCATGTTCAGTAAGCAGCTCAACTAATTCTGATGAATGTGGTTCATGGAGAAGCCTTTGAGAAGCCTTAATGTAAGAATAAAAATTAGATAATATCATAAGAACTTAAAGGAGTTCTGTATGAGGCACTATGGGAATACAAGGAAGAAACAACTAACTGCCTGGAGATGTCTGAATCTTTAAGAACGAGGAAGATAGGGTGGAGTGGGGCAGTTTTCCGTCCTTACTTGAGTCACATTGCTTTGAATAAGGTCATTATAAAAGGTTCCTTTTGGTGCTTTCAAACTTGCAGGCCACTAAAGCGGGTGCCGCATCTATGATTCACTACATGGTTCTGATATCAGCTCGCTTGGTGCTACTCACTTTGTGCGGATGGGTCCTTTGTTGGACACTCGTCAATCTCTTCCGAAGTCATTCAGTCCTCAATCTCCTTTTCCTTGGCTACCCGTGAGTACTCCAGTTTTACCATTTTCTTGTAAGTCTTTAAAGAAATGATTTGGGTCATGCAAATGATAGTATAAAAGAGAGGAAAGTGAAATTCTTCAAATATAAACCAAGAGCTCAGAAAATTGGGGAAAAAATCAGTGGGTAGGGTGACCCTATAATTTATTTTCTAAACTGGGATACTATTGGACAATAGCATAAATCCAGACTGTCCTGGGAAATCTGAGAGTACAGCTCTCTTACCAGTGGGGAATATATTTTAATTAGCTCTGTTCATCAAATAAAGGACCCTTATACTGGCTGTATTGGCATAAATGGTGGTTAATGTTAGTTGAATGAACTAGATCAACCATTCTTACCCTTTTGGTCAAATTACTTTGCTCTTTGGGTTCATGTTCACCATATTTAAGCCCTATAAACTTACATACTTTTTTTGACCAATATTTTATTTTGGAAACTTACACACAAGGTTGAAAATTTTTTAGCAAACACCTGTGCAGTCCCCACCTACAGTCTGCCCATTAGTATTTTACTATAATTATATAATACATATCTGTTCATTTATTCCTCTATCCTTCCATCAAGCTATCTTATTTTTGGTGCATTTCAAAGTTGAATCACAGACTTCAGTTTACTTCCCCAAAAATATGTCAGCATATACATATCAATAACTAGAATTTGATGTTTGTTTAAAGTTTTCTCTTTTAAAGTAGAATTCATATACAATAAAATTCACAAATCTTGTGTACATCTATAAACTTTGATAAATGCATATACCTGTGTAACTTAAACCACTATTCCAATATAGAACATCACCATTACTCCAAAACGTTCCTTTGTGCCCCCTTTAATCAAATCCCACACCCTGTCACCCAGAGGCAACCACTGTTTTGATTTTTCGTTCCACTGCAGATTAGTTTGCCTATTGCAGACTTTCCTATAAGGGGAATTATACAGTATGTACACTTTTGTGTAAGATATCTTTCACTCAGCCTATTGTTTTTGAGATTCACCCATGTGGTTGCATATGTCAGTAATATTTATTCTGTGAAGATACCAGTTTGTTTCTTATTTTTGAATGCCTGGGTGGTTTCCAATTTGGGCTAATATTAAAAATAAAACTGTAATGCACATTCTTAGATGAGCCTTTTTTTTGGTAAAGATGTTTTCATTCTCTTGGGAGAAATATCTAGGAGTGGCCTTGCTAGGCCGTAAGGTAGGAAAATGTTTTATTTTATAAGAATCTACCAGAACTTTTCCCAAAGAAGTTGTATATATTTATCCTCCCACCAATTCTATAAGAGTTCCGGTTGCTCCACATTTTTGTCAGCATCTGATGTTTTCCATTTTTTAAATTTTCGCCTATTTGAAGAGTGTATAGTGGTATCTTATTATACATATTGGCTTATTAAACTAACAACTACTTTTGCATAGTTTACCTTGTATACATTTGGCTAATACTTTCTTCATGGGATGTTAATAGATAGCAAACATTTATTGAGCTTTTTTTATGTGCCAAGTGCTGGGTTACATGCTTATGAACATCACCTAATGAAATTATCACAGGAACCCAGGATGTAGTGTATTTAGTCCGCTATAACAAATCCAAAATAACAGTGGCTAAAAGGGTTTGAAGTTTATTCCTCTCTCCTATCTAGTATGTGTGTAAGTCATCTTGAGTAGCTGTGGCAGCTCCATGGTATCTGGACCCAGGATCCTCCTATCTTTTTGCTCCTAAGCAGGATAGATTGTAAGGGAGGCTGGAAAATTAAGTCTTTAATAGAGCAGCTGTATCTCAACTAAAAATTCTGTTGCTGTGGAAGAACGGAAGAACAGTGGCTATTGGCAGACAATTAACAGCCTTTGCCACAGATAAAGACAGTTGAAGAGATTTAAAAACTTTCCTGTGGTCACTTAAGTGAGAAGATGTTTTGGATTCCAGAGCCCTTGTGTGAACCATCACGTACTCTAACCGGTAGTCGTCAACGTGTGGTGCCCAGAATAGCAGCGTCAGCCTCTCCTGGAAATTTGTTAGAAACAGAAATTCTCAGAACCTATCCCAAACCTGTTGAAACAGAAACTCTGGAAAGTAGGGCCAAGCAATTTATCTTTTAACAAGCCCTCCAGATGATTCTAATGCCTGTTCAAGTTTGAGAATCATTGCTTTATACCATTTATGGTGCTGAAGTGTAAGCGTGAATTTATGTGGATGGTCACATAGTATAAAATCAAAGCATAATCAGATTGTCTGGGCAAGGATGGCAGGAAGAGGCTTTGTATTGGTCGTCCTATGGGTAGGTCTAATTATATTGTTTAAACAATTATTTAAGGTACTCATCAGCTCAGTTGTGGAGCAACTGTCTGACTTTCTCCCACAAAGTGAATTTTCTATGTTATAAACATAAATTTTCATGATTCAGATTTCTTATAAAGTATATTACATTCTGCATCCGTTGTTTCAGTATTTCTTGATTAATATTTCAGCTCCTTGAGTTGAAAACAAGTGATTGTGGGCCAGCCTGGTGGCTCAGGTGGTTGGAGCGCCCGTGCTCCTAATGCCGAGGTTATGCTCCTAATGCCGAGGTTATGCTCCTAATGCCTGCCCAAGGTCGCCAGTTCGATTCCCACACGGGCCAGTGAGCTGCGCCCTCTACAGCTAAGATTGTGAACAGCAGCTCTTCCTGGAGCTGGGCTGCTGTGAGCAGCCGGAGGTTGGTGTGAGCTGCCATGGGCTGCCATGTGCCATCATGAGTGGCCGGCAGCTGGCAAGAGCTGCTGTGAGCGGCCAACGGATTACCGACTGCCTCCGTTGGAGGGAGCGCAAGGCTCATAATACCAGCCTGGGCCAGGGAGCTGTGTCCTACACAACTAGACTGAGAAACAATGGCTTGAACCGGAGTGGGGGGTGAGGACGGAAAAAAGGGGGGGAGAAAAAGAAAACAAGTGATTGTTATTCTATTTACCAATAATAGCTGGTCGAAACATTATCACAGGGCACATTTGGGTAGACGTCGGAGCTGCTGCTAACCATTCTCTTACTTACTAATAAGCTCATCCTTTCGCCCTCTATAGAAAATATGAACAAGTGACATTTGTTAATTTTTTAAATAAAATGTATAACTAAATATATCTTTATTTGCTCTTTTTCATATCTGAATTTATGTCAGTGAAAGGACCATTTTATTTACAATACCTCAGTCACAATGTGGAAGTTACTTAATGAGGGCTTAGGGAAGTATTTAAAAAAAATTTTTAGGAACCAAGGGTTAGAGTAACTACAAGAAGTTATGAAAATATTGAAAATATTGAAAATATTCATTCCTTTAACCAAGTAGTTCTAATTGTAGAAATTTATTGTACTTCTGGAATTTTTTTCATTAGTCCATCAAATATCTATTGAGTGCCTAGTATATTTCAGCCACTACTCTCTAGGCATCAAAGATACAGCAGTGAATTAAGCAGACTAAAATCTCTGGTTCATGGAGTTTACATTGTAGTGAGGGGAGGACAGACCAAGGGGAATAAAAACCCCAAATAAAAACCTAATTTACATGGAAAATATATGGAGTGGTGAGATCTGTGAAGAAACTAGGGGAACTAGGAGAGCTTGTGGGAGTCAGGTGGGTGACATAGTAGAGAGACAGGGTAGCCCCTCACCAAACTGGACTTGAAGGGCAAGCCATTCGAAAATTATCAGATGTCCACAAAGATCTGTGTAGGAAAGTGCTTATCCCATTGATGTTTATGGTAGTGGAAAGTAAGAAACAGCCTAAGTTTCCAAAAAGAGAAAAATGGGTAAAATTATGGTACATCGGTATGAAAATACTATATTTTTAAAAATTGTTAAACAGAAAAATATTTAATGACAATAGAAAATGCCCAACACACCCAGTTAAAACAGCAGATTATAAAACAGTTTATACTGTATGAGGCTAAACATATAAAAGGAAAAAGTATAGAGTCTATATACCCACTTATAAAAATTATAAAAATAATTATTTCTAGGTGATTTATGTCTTGTCATTTTGATTTTCTGTAGTTTCCCTTTGTTCTACAATGAATGCATATTGCCTTTGCGGGAAGAAATTAGTTACAGAGCTTCCCAAATAGTGAACTTATAATCAGCAAAGTCCCTCTTCTGTTTCCGTTCACGCGAGTGAATCGTGACTGTTCCACTCACACAGTCACTAGATCGGATCGTAGGGGGCACCTGTGGTCTCATTCTCACCTTTACCTTTCCGACAGGTTTGGTGTTTATGTTCCTCTGTGCTGTTTCCACCAAGACAGCAGAGCTCATCTTCTCCTCACAGACTATAACTACGCCGTGCAGCACCCGGCCGTAGAGGAAAGTGCCTCGGCTGTGGGTGGCTTGGCTAAATCCAGAGACTTCCTGTCCTTACTGCTGGAGTCTCTGAAAGAGCAGTTCAATAACGCCACGCCCATCCCCACCCACAGCTGCCCCCTGTCTCCAGACCTCATCCGCAATGAAGTGGAGTGTCTGAAAGCAGATTTCAACCACAGAATCAAGGAGGTTCTCTTCAACTCCCTCTTCAGTGCCTACTATGTTGCCTTTCTCCCCCTGTGTTTCGTGAAGGTACGTGCTTCCGTGCTTTCATGTGCTTCCTGGATTTGTGTGTGAGCGGCATCAACTGGGCATTTCTTATGTAATCCCCCCTTTCTCTGTCTCCCCTTTGGCAGCCTGGATGGTGGAGTTCGCTGCACCTGGAGCGCACTAATACCGCGCCTGGTTGGCGGATAGGTATTTCCATACATGTGAGGCGCCCGTGGTGGCCCCTCTGCTTTTCTTCTCCTTGTTTTTGTTTTTTTTTCTTAAGTTTTCTTTTTCTAGTTTCCAGGGAGAATAAAACTTGTTCTTACAATAGACTCAGTGTGTAGTAGTTTAAGAGGACCGAGGTTTCAGTAAAATTTAGCCGACTGTGATTGATCTTAACGTGGTTATCAGGAGTTGCCTTGATTTTCATCTAACCTTTATCTAAACTTTGGTTTACTTCAGTAGAAAAGACAAATGCTCCAGATGTCACTTGGGCCCAAAATCTTTTGGGATATTTTAGTGCCCTTCACCCCCTGAGAAGCACATCTGCAGCCGGAGTGGTCGTTCACAGAGAGCACGCACTTCCTGTAGAAAGGAAGCACTTGAGACATAATTGCCTCTCCCTCCCAGCCCTAACTCTCACAGCCAGGAAGGCAGGTTGAAGGATTTGGAGGACTCTGCTCTTGATCTTTCGGCACGGACAGCAGGACAACCAGCGCACGAGTGGCTCCGTGCGGCATTTGTCTGCGGGGCATATGTACACACACCCATCTCTTCCTCTCGCTCACCAGTGCATGGATCATTTCTGTCTCCTCTGATCTCTTCCAGAGTACCCAGTACTACGACATGCGCTGGTCGTGTGAGCACCTCATTATGGTGTGGATCAATGCCTTTGTCATGCTCACCACACAACTGCTGCCATCCAAATACTGTGATTTGCTGCATAAATCAGCGGCTCATCTGGGCAAGTGGCAGAAGCTGGAACATGGGTCCTACAGCAATGCTCCCCAGCACATGTGAGTAGGCTGGAGGGTAACACCACACGACACCTTTCTCCATGCTGCTGGTCATGTTTATTTGCTTTGTGTGCCATTCTTGTTCTTGGCTTTGAACATTTCAGTTGTAGTTTTTGTCTACATGGATTCTTATCACTAAACCGAACACAGGGGACATTAATTCATTTCCACCACCATCCCCAGTTTCTCCTAAATGCCTCCTTACCTTTCAACTGCCCAGTCACTCTAGAGTGTCTGACTTGTTTCCCAAGCTATAATCTTGGAGTTTTCTTTTAGTCTTAACCCTTTGCCCAAATTCAAAGAATCATGATATGTTTTTAATTCTCTTTAGAAGACTGTAAAATTCATCTTCTCACTTCATTGCCACAACTAAATAGTTGCTAGCTAATCATCTCACACTTAGGCAGCTGGAATTTGCTTCTCTCATCTTTTATTTCTAATACATGGTCATGTGTTTTAGTACTTTTCCTTGCCTGCATTTTAAATTATTTTTTTCTTCCTAAACTCACTAATGGATATTTCCTTGCTTTTCCCTTATTTAAATAAAAACTGTCCCTCATTGTTTCTCTCTGAGTATTGTTCTCATTGTGTTTGTCCCCTTAACAGTCATTTCTCTGCATGATCCCAAGATCCAACATGGCGCACGTCAGAATCCTTTTGTTCTCTCACTGCCGACCCTTCCTCATACCTTGCTCTCAGGTCTGGACCTGTTCATCTTCCACCCTTTTATAATTTGAACATTTCACAAATTCCATCACCTAGAAATTCTCTCCTAACTAAGTGGGACAGATTGAGGTGACCTTCCCTTCCCCTCTCCCTCTCAGAGTCCTCCCTTCAATTATCTGCCTTGATGTCTGATACAGATTAGCACAGGCCTTCAAGCCCAGGAACTGAAAGAGATTGGGCCAGGCTGAAAAGAAACCCGACTGTGGGCAAAGGACAAATTTCACTAAAAATTGAAAATACAATCCACAGTCCTAGTACTGTACATCTTCAGGCTCCTGATGGCACATGGCCATGAGGTGTATCGTCACTTTAATGCTGGTAAGTGTGAGCAGGGCCGACGGAACATTTTCTGAACTGGGAAAGCTTCAGGGTGCTAGAAGTGGTTTTTTTTTTTGTTGTTTTTTTTTAACATATCTAAAATGCTGTCCCAGTTCTTCCCTTAGGAAACTAACTTTTCCAAAATCAGGAAGAGATGAATTAACTTAGATTAAAAAAAAAAAATTAACCTGAAAGTTCCCACCCCCACCCCAACTCCATTACATTGGTGCTGGAAAGAATGAAGCTTCTTCCGTAGCTTCTTTTTCCTAGAAAAACCTCTATAAAAAACCAAGAAATCGGTAAAAAAGAAGTCTGTGTCAATACCTTGTGTGTCTCTGTGTTCTTCTGTGTAGCTTCTTACATATATGAAGCATTTGAAGTATGTAATAAATAAACTCATTTTCTGTATAACTTTTTGGGATCTGATTTTACAGTAACCTGTTATTATCTCCGCTCCTCTTAGAGCCATCCACTTTCTCTCATTTGCTCCCTCTAGCATTTCCACCAATAGACTCTGCTCACTTGGGATTGAGATGACAGTCCACCTGCTTACACTTGATTTTCCGGCTCCTAGATGCCTTACTTACACATTTATTTTTGCTCGTTCTTCTCAGCCTCTGAAGTCCTTTGCCACTGACTTACTGTATCACTTTGCATCCTCTCTTTACCGTATGCCAATGAAGTTATAATCACAAATCCTTTTTAACTCCTTCCAGTTTGACCATGGAATAACTATTTTCAGAATTCAGGCACATGAAGCCTTGACTATTTAATCCCTTCCATAGAAATATAGCTGGCCTTGCCAGAAACTATCTTATCTGTAATTCCCAATTTGCTAACATTGCATTTCTTTCTCCCTTAGTTGGTCAGAAAATACAATATGGCCTCAAGGGGTACTGGTGCGACACAGCAGATGCTTGTATAGAGCCATGGGGCCTTACAACGTCGCGGTGCCTTCAGACGTATCCCATGCCCGCTTTTATGCAAGTACCGCTTATTTCTTTTCAAACATAAGCTTAGGGGTGTTAGGCTATTCTGTGTGTAAGCACCTAGCAGTGTGTAACGCATACTAGGAAATTAGTACATGGTAATTATTGCTACTACTATAACAATGGCTCTTGTCCTTTGAAAATGTCTTCTGAACGGCAGTTTGAAGGTCAGATACCATTATCCCAACTTCACCAGCTTAGTTGGTTTCTCTAACTGCATTGGAATTTGTTGAATCTAATATTGCTTGAAACAAGTACACAATTATTGAAGACTTTCCCTTTTCATCTTGCAATTTGCTTGTAATAGTTTGGTTTAATGGTATTCTTATATTTGTGTATCCTTAAGGCATATTTAATATAGTAATATAATGGGGTATTTTTTTTTGTATTGTCATATGTATCATCTCCTTAAAATACCTTGACTTCTCTGAAAGTCAGACAGATGCCATAATCTGCAGCCTAACTTTTACCTTTTCCTAAATTAAAAGGAAAAAGATTTAAAAAGTTTAAAAGGAAAACGCAATAGACATCCATTAACCCACCTTCTGTCCCATTTGAGATTACACCTCAGATTATGTTCTATTTGATCTTTCAGTTTTCCAGAAATTCTGGCTCTAGGGGGCGGAAGTATTTCCTTATAAGAGAAAGACCATCTGATTAATGGGAATGGGAATAAGAAGGTGCATCAGGGATCGTTCTTAGTAAAAACACCCATAGTGCAGTGCATTGCCTTTGAATGGAGGTCCTATTCTTAAAAAGATTTGGAGATCTTTTTTTGAGATAACGTGAATCCGTTTCTCGCATCCATCCCTCCATCATAGATTTACTGGTTCTGCAGGTGTTTGCTACTAAGGGCATTTCAATTAAATACTGGGAACGTACATCAGGGCAGGATGCTTGTAAATACCATGGAGGTTGGAGCAGGGTGAGGGTTGGGAAGAGCATAGGAAAGATGAAAGGACCCTTGAATGAGGAAACTGTAAGCATCTCCTAGATTCCTGTGAAATTGCCGTAAGATGGAGGAGTGGACTTAAGTTACAACTACTTAAGTATTTGGTTTCTATACAGAATATTTCATTCAGCCAGCTGAATTCCAGAGGCCATTAATTTCTTCTGTTGGCCCTTGCTGTCCTCTGAAACCTATAATAATCAGATACTAGAATTTTCTGCTTGAGAAACAAGTATTTTCCTTGCTAGCACTGGTCAGCTGAAGAATCGGGTAGAATCCAAAGAAGAAGGATTAGGGAAGTTAACTTATTACTGATTGTGCATGACCAAACAGGTAAATCATTGCTTCTCAAAGTGGTCCTTGGGCCACTTGGATATAAGTCACCTGGTTCACTCTTTATGAAAAACAGTGATTCAGGATCCCTGCCCCAGACTTCTGATTCAGAATCTCTGAAGCATCCTAGGGATTTGCAGCATTTGCATGTTTGGAAATGATTCTTAGGCACACTGACGTTTGAGAACACTCATTTAAAAGTTGCCTGTGACCTATAGCTGTTAGAATGTACAGCCTGTCCTTTCTACTCATTCAAGTTTATAGATAGCTTACTAGCACATGTAATTATAATTCTCATAATTGCCACAGAATCTGAAATTGCCCGAGTCCTTTCAGAATATTAATTCTGATGTTACTGATGTTATTGGATATCATGTAATAAAACCCAGGTTAGATATTTTCTTCCTTCTGATGAAAGACCCTGAGAACCTGGCTACCTTTCAGAGCCGTCATGATAATTTGGCTTTATTCTCAGATTTGAGCTTTTAGGTCTAAATTAGTTATTTTATTTATTTATTTATTTATTTATTTATTTATTTATTTATTTATTTATTTTTAGTGAGACTGGCTGTATTCCAATAGAGCTTTATTTATGAACACTGACCTTTTTTGGGGGGGTATTGGGGAACAGTGTGTTTCTCCAGCGCCCATCAGCTCCAAGTCGTTGTCCTTCAGTCTAGTTGCAGGCGGTGCAGCTCACTGGCCATGTGGGAATCAAACTGGCAACCCTGTTGTTCGGAGTGCGCACTGTAACCAACTGAGCCATCTGGCCACCCCCAAATTAGTTATTTTAGGTGTGCTATACTACTGTTATCGCAGTTTATAACCTATGACCTCTATCTTTCTATATATAACACATTTTTATTAGTAAACCACGATTTAGCCTCTTAGAGTGAAGAATTTCGTTAGAGTGCAAACGGTGAGCCCTGTTTTTAGCCAAACTCTAATTCTGACTGATTTTTCCATCCTTCCTCATCCTGTCTCTGTACACCTACTACTCAATATCCAGGGAAAAAAAAGAAAGAAAACACCAGAAATATATGGTGTAGAGGATTAGAGTTAGTGACCATGGTGGGTAAACAGTTTAAAGAAAAATTAAGAAATTATTGTATTGATATTTCAATTTGTAATACCTCTCCTTCCCCCAGACTTGTCTAGTATAGGTGTTTATGTCTTAGACAAGCCCACAAACTAACAATGAGTTTTAAATGGTTATATCTTACACAAAATAATATTCTCACTTTTTGCCTCTTGAGTTTCAAAGACTAAAATATTTCCCATTTGATCTTTATCCAGCCTGTCTTAAATAAATTTACTTTTGGTTATCTTAAATACATACCTAAGATATAATCTAAGAAAAAAACTTTAGAGGCAGAATTCTTTTGGATATAATCCCTTTTCATATCTCACTGGCATTGAGATAAAATTTATTTCCTTATTCCTTGAGCAAAAAAGGAAAGGGTTTGGGTCTCTACAGCACGAAATAGCCTAACTGATATTAAATAAGCAGATCTATTTGTTATTGCATATAGGAACCTATAAATAGGAAATTATTTTAGAAAAAATACAAGAATAACTATAGACTTTTGTATGAAATAACATCTTGCTTTTTAACTTCCTTCCAGTTCCTATTTCATCGTCCATTAAGGCTGTTAAATCTGCTCATCCTCATTGAGGGCAGCGTCGTCTTATACCAGCTGTATTCCTTGCTGCGGTCGGAGAAGTGGAACCACACACTCTCCATGGCTCTCATCCTCTTCTGCAACTACTATGTTTTATTTAAGCTCCTCCGGGACAGAATAGTATTAGGCAGAGCGTACTCCTACCCACTCAGCAGTTACGAACTCAAGGCCAACTAAGTGCCTCTCAACAATGAGGGAGAACTCAGATAAAAAATATTTTCATACGTTCTATTTTTTTCTTGCGATTTTTATAAATATTTAAGATATTTTATATTTTGTATACTATTATGTTTTGAAAGGTGGGAAGGGTAAGGGATATTAAATGTATCCGTAAACAAGGTGATGTGATCTTTCATGCGTTAGTCCATTTGAATAATATACAGATGAGAGGTGTGCCTCTCCAGTAAAGAAATCGATTTGTTTGTATGGCTCCAGAAGAACTCATTCTTTATGAACACATCTCATACATCACTTGACACAGAACCGTTGGTGTGCCCTTTCAATCCCAGTTCTCGTGAGGCCTCCGTGGGCCGTAGTGCTACAGAGGGCAGATCAGAGGGCTTGCCTGGCAGCACCCGTTCTCTTTGTAGTCGGCTGGCTAATACTGTTAGTGTACATGGGGAGAGACGGTTATAGTCCTGAGTGGGATGGCCTTTGTTGCCTACTGGGAGGAAGTACTTCTGAGACAAACACTCAAGTTTTCTCTCCTGCTATGTGACATTTAAATGTCCTTTTGAATAAGCTACTATCTGGAAACTCAGGATATTGCTGTCATTTTCCCGGTTTTATTTCTTTTGCCTCTGAAGATTTTCCTTTTAGCTGTGTTTAGTATTTGAAGTAATACTTTTTAAGACAGACAGTCTTTAGAATGCTTACACTCGTGAAGAAAATGGTGTGTGCCCGATCAGTGGGAGGTGATGAGTGCAAATGCCATGCGGGCTGAGCATGGGCAGGGTGAAGATTCCGAGTCCCTGGAGGAATGGACGCTGCTTAGCAGCAGCCCACCTACAGCAGCATGCTTGGAGTTAGGAGTGGCAGTAAATTACAAGAAGTTACCTCTTTCATACTGCAGAACCTTCTCAGTCCTGGTTCTTGAGAGGCGATCTTAGTCAATCAATGTCACTAGTCATCTGGACTCCTGAGGCCTTCTCTTGCGAACCTGAGATATATTAAGTTTTCTGTGCTCGGTTTGGCATTTTTACACTGAAGCTTTTGGTGAAACACAGTATGACTTACGAAATAAAATGACCAATCATGCAATTGATAAACTGGCTCTGAAAACAAGTTTTGCAGAAGAGTTCCCAGCAGGTTTTTAGCAAAGGCAGCGTTGAGAAGAGTAGGTATGTATACAGCTACCCAAGGTGACTGCTAAAATGAACCAGTTTTTCCTTAAATATTTTGATGCATATACTTTTTTTTTTTTAAGTTACACTGTTTGGCATTCAGTGTGAGTCTATTCAGTGATTCAACAAATATGTATTGACCACCAGGCACTGTGTTGGGCATTGGGGATACAGCAGTGAATAAGAAATGCAAAGGCCCTACCCTCAAAGAGTTTACAGTGTTGGGGGGGAGGGTGTAAATTGTGCCGTAAATAAATTTATATATAATATGTCTCCTGATGGTAGTAGTAAGTGGTAAAGAGAAAACAAGTCAGGTGAAAGACATAGAAAGTGCTAGTAATGGCCTTGCTAGAACACATCTTTGAGATTATTTTTGAGCAAAGACCAGGTGAAGCAATACTGAGCCATATAAATTGCTTTGGGGGAGAATTCCATGTTATAGGAGCAGCAAGGGTAGTGCCCTGAGGTGGGAACAATTTTGGTATATTGGGGAAATAGTAAGATACCCAGTGTTTTGTTTTGTAAAGTGGTTCAGCCTAAATATAGTGGTTCCTGGGGTTGGGGAGGGCAGGAAAGATGCCATCTTTAATCTTTCCTTAGGACCTTGAAGATATGCTTCTTTTGACTATATATTTTGATGAGATTACTTGACAGTTAAAAACAAAATGGGTGGCCTGAGAACAAAGAGCTCTCATCAAATCGCCCCAAATTGGTTCTATTATTGAAAAGTAGCCCAGGTAACTTATTAAGTCTAATAGACTAGTCTTGTAAGCTGTCACGATTCCCCTTTCTGGTTTAACCTGTCTTGGCCATATCCTAAAGGAGTGGCACAGGAGCACCAGATGCCAGGCTAAATAAATGAATGAATACAAGAAATAAAGTTAATTTTGGCTAATGGAATTGCACAATGCCCCCCTCTCCTTCCAGATATGATAGCCTCAGGAAGATAAAATCCTTCAGTTCAACATGCTCCTACTCATTTCAGCTGCCCTTTGTAGTTGCCACATTTCGATGGAAAGAAAAATTACTAGTTACCTGTATGTCCTGTCCATCTTTGCTTAGTGATAGTTGGAGATACATACCCATTAAAGAATGGCCTTTTTTGTCATTGTTTGTATGTTGGGAAATTAAATGGTATGTGGGAGAAAATGGTGTAGCAAAATACCTGGAAAGAAAAGATGCTTCATCAGTTGTCTGGGTGGCTTAAGGTAGGTAAATGTGTCAGAGTAGAGGAGGGGACTTCACAGGCATGAGCAAGATGAAAATGTTCCTCAGTATCCTATTCACTGATTCCATGTTCTAGTCCCTGAGCTGCCTTCCCTCCCTTCCCTGTCAGTCACCACCCCCCTCCCCCATTTCTATTACCAAGCAATTATGTGCCAGACCTGCTAGGTGCCAGAAATAGTGATGTTCAGAGTTCATTAATAAAAGGCAGACAAGTCAATAAGTGGAATACAAAAGTGTTCAGTAAAGAATATACAGATACAGAGGTAATGCAGAAAAGGGTGATCAACCTTACTCGGAAGCTGCAGTGTCAGGGAAGGCTTCGCGGCAGCAGTAACAATGCATTTTGGAGACGGGCTAGGAGTTTGCCACCTTTATAGGCAAACTCATGCAGTGGGAACAGGACATCCACAGTTGCATGGGTTTGCACTGGGTTTTTACAGAACTAGTTCAATAATGCTTGAGAGCTAGGCAAGGAAGAGAGTACAGAGGGACTTGAATTCCTCTTTAAGGGGTTTGGATTTTTATCTTGTAGGTAACAAGTTCTCAAAGGGGTGATCCTTGGATACTGCATCAGACGTTCTATGTGAAAATCTTGAGGGTGAAGCCCAGTAATATGTCCCTTTCACAAGTAATTCTTAACCAGACAAGTCTGGGAACTGTTGTAGACAAGACAGCTAGTGAAAGCTTTTAAGCTGAGGGCTTACGACGCAAAGGGATCTCAGGTCGAGGGTTCTCCAAGTGTAATCTCTGGACCAGCAGCATCAGCATAACCTCATCAGGAACTTGTTAGAAACGGAAATTTTCAAGCACTATCCCAAACCTGAGTCAACTGGATGGAGCGCTTAAGTCTGTTTAATGTGCTCTCCAGATGATTTTGATGAGAACCACTATCCTATCTTAGACAACTTTGGCAGCAATATGTAGGATAGGTTTGGAGAAGGGGGATATCAATGAGGCACTAGGGAGACCTGTTAATCAACCATTTAAAAAGTCCAAGAGAATGTGGAGGGGGGGCGGGTCACCACTGTGTGGGTGATAGAAAAAGCCATGAACATGAATAAGAAAATGCAGGGGAAGTGTGTGGAGTGAAAAGAGAAGGACAGAATTCTGGTGAATAACAACATATAAAGGTGAGGACGAGGAAGCTTTCAAATGAACAAGACTAAGAAAACAGAAGTCCAAGACGTGCACTAGTGTTTCAAGAGAAGGAATGATCAACAGCATCAAATATAAGGGAGGTCAAGAGACAGAACTGACTGTTGGATTTGGCAATTAGATCATTGGCGACTTTAGCAAGAGAAATTTCAATTGAGCAGTGGTGGGGGAGGTCAGGTTGCAGTTCCAGAGCAGTGAGTTGTAATGAAGTAATGAATTGGAGAAAAGCATTTTTGGGAAGAGGAATAGCACATCTTCCGAGCCAGAAGGGAGGTTAGGTACACACATGGATAAGGGGAAGCGGAGATGGGAGGTAGAAGAAACATCTGATTGTGTCAACTTCTGGTGAAGTAAGAAGCAGTTATCAATTTGGTGTGGGGGTGGTCCAGGTAGGAGGAGCTTGGAATAGAATAGCCTTTGTGAGTTTGGGGAATGAAGCTAATGCTGAGGTGGTAAACCAAAAATCTCCAGAGGCTCTCATCAGGGTTTTATGATTTTTCTCTGGTCTAACTCAAAAGACAGTAAAAGAGTAGAGAAGAGGGGTGGTAAGGGTCCTGGTCCTAGTTTGGGGGTGTGCCTAGTTTGGGGGCTAAAGGACTTGTGGTCAAGGGAATGAATGGTGCTGGTGAGAATAGTTGAGATGATGCACCTTGGGTCTGGAAAGGTTAGAGAAGGAAGAATGAAGTCTGGTGGGAGTATTATCTGTCAGAAAGAGTGGGGGTGGGCCAGGCATTAGCAATCTTGAGAAAGTAGAAGGAATAAAGGAGCAAGGAGAGAAGTTCTGAGAATGGAATGGGAATTTAGGATCACAGAGTTCTTTCTGGGTTATGGAACAGCCTGCTGGGTAACTGGAAGAAACAGCTCAAATTGAGTAGAAGTAAAAACTGTAAGCAATCGTGGCAAGGGTGTTGGGTGGGTTTTCCTCAGGAACGCTGAAGTCATCCAGAATGCTGGTGGGACATGAGGTAGAGAGGAATCCAGGATCCTGGTGCCAAAGACTGGGAAATCTGGGACATGCACTGCATCGTGGCCATAAAGAGTGGTAAAGGTTAAAATAGCTGGATGCCACAGTTTGGGAGTAAGAAATTTTTGTCTGAGATGGGAAGATGCTTTAGTGCATATGTGGGAAACTGGAGAACTTCTCAAGTTCTTTGCTGTGTAACCCGGGAACAATTTGCAGCCTTTTTGTGCAGGGAAAGAAGTGTCCTTACGGGGGTGTCAAGTTTTGTTGAAATCCAGGAAGCAGAGACAACACTCAGGGAAGAGAGACTGTAAGGAGAGAATGATTCCAGAACAACTGTGGGAATGATTAGGAGTGAGGGCAACTGTGTGTTGCCAGTTTGGGGGCGGGAAACATTCAGGAGAGAGAAACAGAGAAGAGCAGGGATCTGGGAGTACATAGGAGAAAAAGCATCTAGAGCAGTAGTGAATGATGACAGCAGGCCTGAGCAGTGTAAAGTTCTAAACAGAATATTATTGCCAAAATGTTAGTATCTTTATTCCCTTGATGATATTTTTACCACTAATATCACTAGCTTAGGTTGCACGATTGTTTTTCTAAAGGCTTGTCATTTGGACCCATTCAGCACCGCGACCCCTTTTTGTGATAATATATGCCAAGATAACAAACTTTTGCTTTCTTCCCGCCCAGTGCATCATTAAACACTCCAATAAGTCCCCCTGGATTGAGTCAAGTAATAGAAAAATTGAGTTCACTTCTGTGTAGGTGGACCCACATAACCTCTTAAGCTGCAGAGTTTTGAGAAGCAATAGCTTTTCTTCTAAGTTTTCATTACAATATCCATTAATTTATACTGGGGATCTTGGGTGACGTGTGATTGCAACTGTACGAAAGTGAAGTTGTAAACGTTTGACAGTTAAGAGGGAAAATAAAAACAAGAAAAAATTTCTGAAGCAAATCATCAGGACTTTTGCTGTGAAACCAAACCTTGAAGTAATGAAAGATGACATCAAACAGAACAAACTAGAACAATGAGCCTGATGCATATACTTTTCCTATTATTGATTTTGATGACCCCATGTTCTCCTCTAGTTCATAATGCCATCATAAGCATTACATTTTATATCATTTATTAGAGTACAATTTAAAAGCATAACAATCTTTTAATTACACTTAAATGTCTCTATGGATAGGTTTAATATTTATACTTTTTTAATCAATAAACATTTTGATTATATCTTTGGAAACATTTGTTGAGCTCAACAGATGAAATCATGTGGCTTGCTAATAGACTCCTTTGAAAAAGTGCTTTACCTTGCAGAATTACAAGCCAGGAAGTACTATGGCATTAAGTTATTGCAAAGCATTGTACTCATCCAGTAAAATGGCATGGCTAATGTACTTCGTGGGTTTCTTATATTTAGTTATATCCTCCTTCATCCTCATAGAGAAGTGGTCCCTGCCTTGCTCACAAACCTCAAGGCTACTAAAGGACTGGCTGTGTGCCAACCAATCTGGTGTTTCCCAATTTTATTCTATCTGGACTGACACTGATCTCGCAATCGCCCTTCTACCATCTCCCATTCCTCTTCGTGCTTGGAAAGTTGCTGGCTCCCTCTTCTGGCCTGACTTTGCTAGAAAAGGTGTTGACAAGTCATGTTCTTTGTCCACGAGCTGCCCTTCCTGCTGCAAGTGCCTAAAATCATACTCTTGGCAACACATGAACCCCAGATTCATGTTGTCATCAGATAGTATGGGCCATGCTAGAATGAGCCCCTAATCAATCCCGGTGGGAATTGGATCTATCCTGAACTTCTCCCATTCCAATCCCAGACAAATGACTCTTATGTTCCCCAGTACATCTTCAGACAGCACCTCAAGGTCTGTGTGGACAAATGACTCCCACCCAATCTTAGTTAAGTGTGATTATCACGTGCTAAACATTAGACACGAAAGTTACAGTTTATCTTGGACCTATGACTTCATCATCAACAGGAGTTAACCCATTTTGTGATGATGTTAGTCTCTAAAACCCTCTCGCAAATGGAACACTGACATCACCTCACTCATTTGCAGAAATTCAACAGGACTTCACAACCAAACCAGTGAAGACGACGCAAAACCTCAGGACTATTTATTCCATTACTCCTCTCTGATTTTTTTTTTTTAATGATCAAAGCAAAAATCTTAATGCCTGAGTGTCTCCCTAGTACTTTCTATTGGATTTGCCACTGTGTTTAATTTGATTAGTCAGTAGGTAACTTGAACACGATTAACAATCCTATTAAAAGATGCTAGTTGCTACATTCTTTCCCCTTCCCTTTCATTTGGTTGCTTAATGGTTCTAAGTCTAGCTCCTGGTTGTTTATAGGCTGTTTCATTTGCTACCATCCCTTTCCCTTTTTTTCATTAGACTCTTCAAGGATTTAAGAATTCTAAACTACCCGCGGAATAATACTACACTCTCGGTAAATAGTATCTGTTGAGGAGGATGTTTACATTTTTAATTTCTCCAGAATCCAGAATTTTGACTTGGCCAATGTTTTCAATGTTAGGGCTTAGATTAAGCTAACAGTGTCTTAATGGGTTCTTGGTCCGGTCTCTTCATATTCCATATGAAACAGAGAATAAAGATCAATTCCCTCTAGCTGGTCTATTTTGGGGGGGGAAAAAAAAGGTTGGCCTGAGAAGGTCATTTTGCCAATAAATACAAGTTATTATCTTAAGCTAGCATTAACACTGAAAGAAAACACTTCAAATTCAACATTTAAAACCAGCCACCTCCATTTTGAGGATTGATAGTTGATTTGAAGTAGCCCTTTGAGAATTTGATTCTGCAGCCTTTTCGAAGGCACCATGTAGATTCTCCTAGAAACAGCTGGGCCTTGTTCTGTCCCTCCCCTGGATGGGAGCGGCCATCTGATCCCCATCCAGCCATTCTCAGGGGGTTCACTTCTCAGTCCCAAGTGAGTGACCAGATAGGTAATATCAGAGCATTTGGGGAACAACTTTAGGGGAAACTGTTATGAGTTTGTCACGGAACGGAATTTACTCAGTGCCGGGCTAGCCCCACCCCACAGGAAGTTTAGAAATATGCTTGTGACAGCTCACAGGCTGGGTGACAGCCAAAGGGGAAGCCCATACTTCAGCAGCGGGACAATGCCTGAGAAGGGAGTCCGCTTCCAAGGCCTCCTGGATTGAGTGGCTAGAAAAGGTCCCAGTAGGGAATATCTCCAGATAGCTGTCATTGTGTCTCCTGATGATGTCCACGTACCCACCAGGCTCCTGAAGATGATGCTAGATTGCAAGGTGTCAGTCTAAGGAACACGGCAGCCATTTAATAAATCAACATGGGTGCCTCAAATTGAACTCACTTGTTAATAGGTAAAGACTGGCTTCTCAGCCTATCCCCAAATATACTCTCTAAGTGTTACAAATAAGAATTTTAAATAATCACAAAACAGTTTAAATATTTCACTACTCAGCTCAGAGTTCTGATGGAGGAGTAAATTGCAGTTCCTTCTCTCTCTCACATTCAACCTAGAACATGGTCTTTATCAAAGTGTAGATACCACAATGCGCTGAAGTGAATGGATACACAGCCTATCTGCCCACGTTTTCTGATAAGGCAGGAATGTGCTTTTTCAAATCTCCTGAACATGGCCTTTCTCATCTGTCACCACTATATTTCTTCACCTTGCTTCCCTAGAAGAGGGGAAATGCTATACCCTAGGTCTTTTCTTATGGGTTGACATCTCATTGGCTGTTGGTCCAATGTCTTGTTCACCTAACGAGAATGCAAAGGCACTCACCAAACGCCTGTTAGCCGCTCCCGTTGCTCACTCATCTCAGTGCCTCTGAAAGCAGAACTCATAAGCGGGCCTGCCAATGACCCTTGCCATAGACTCTGGCTTAAAAGGTATAGGATGAGATTTCAGACCTGCTTGTAAGGCTTTATCAGGGAAGGAGAGGGGAGTATGTATCTGCTGCAGGGCATCAGCTTCCAGTTTCTCACTGGAGGAGGTGAGATCATTCCCTACCCAGCCCAGTACCAGTCTTGGTTGTGAGACCGGCCCAGAGGTACTGCTGGCCCTTAGAGAAATTTCTGCAATGACAGAGCTTCTGGACAGAGGTCAGCCAGACTTGAACCTGAGAAGAGGTGCACAGGGCTAAAAATCAGTCTCTTTTTCTGTTTCTCAAACAAGATAGTTATCTTGGAATGTTTGAGAGTGTTGATACTTTGATGAGTTTTGCCTTGAGAAGGGCTCCTGTGAAGCCCTTTTTGGAGGAACACCAAAACTCTGCCACCAGGTTATATTAGTTCTTCTTCCTCTCTCCAGCTGAAAAGGAAAGAACCATTTGAAGTTCTAAATAACTGACATAAAATCAGATCGGTTTATTGCTTCTGCTTTTATATAGACAGGAGAAAGGCCAGTGTGAGTGCCTGGAATGGAGGGGATTACAGAAGAGTGCCTCAGATCTGTTCTTGAGCAGTAGAGAGAGGGAGAAAGGAAGGCATCCACTGGCTGAAATGAAATATTTTCAGAAGGGCAGCTATCACCAAGCGGTGGTGATGGCCGCCCTGCCAGGGCTGTCCCTGCCACCCCCAGAGCTCTGCCTCACCTTCTCCTGTCCTCCCGTCCCAGCCTAATCTGTAAGGAGAGGGAAGCTGAGCTAGAGGCATTTTCTGCAAATGCCCCACCACTTTATACACATTCAGTTTGGAGTGTAGTTCTGCCTACATGTGAGGCTTTTTTCTCTCTGCTGACATCCTGTTCTTGAACTCTGATATTGGAATGAAAGCAGATCGCTTCACTACTACCTATCTAAATGAAGATTCAGCACATTTCACTGAGGTAACCCTCGGCTTAGCCCCCACCCTGCCCAGCTACTGGATTTATAAATCAGAGGTCAAGATAGCGGCAGTTGGAGTCTCAAATTAATAAAAGCCAGAGCCAGAAAGTCTTCTTAGATCGTGCCAGTCTCAGAGTTTGCTCCCGAGTATGGATTCTGGTTTTCTGTGCTGGTATATGGAGCCATCCTGGGCAGGTCTGCAGGATTTCGCGGGAAAGAGCAAGGGTAAATCCACCCACTTGGATATCTATGTGTACGTTAGTTTGCTTTTCCAAATTTGCTCCTATTCTGGATAAGTACACTTTAATAAAGCTCATCAGAAAACTGGTCTAAAAGAACACACGCTTTAAAGAACATTAAAAAGCATGAAGTCAAGAAGAGGCCTTCAATCCTCAGTAGCAACATTTTCCAACACAGACAAAGGATTTCTCTTTCTTTCAAGTCATTATCACATCCAGCTTTCAACAGTAATAGACAATGGCAAGAGAGGAGTAATGCAACTCACAAGCAAGCCCCAAATCTCACTGGAGGCAAGTGTTTCATCCTCTCTCATACCTGACATTTCCTGTCTGCTCATGTAGACTTATCCAAATTTCATCTCTTGGTCCTTCCCTTGACCTCTCTTCTGACAAATGGACTAGTTAATAAGTGGCCAAAAGGCTAAAGGAAGAGAAGAGCCCAAAACAAGCACAAACTTGGATAACCTGTGTCTGCAATAATGACAAGTTGGCCCTGTAATAACTTCCAGATGAATCATGACATTTTTTCAGACACCAGCAGGTGAACTGATGTCATTCTATTTGCCTCCCACTTCTTCCATCCAGAATCACTGATCTG
Organism: Rhinolophus hipposideros; assembly: GCF_964194185.1. Taxonomy (NCBI): domain Eukaryota; kingdom Metazoa; phylum Chordata; class Mammalia; order Chiroptera; family Rhinolophidae; genus Rhinolophus; species Rhinolophus hipposideros. The sequence continues at coordinate 46,195,637 of NC_138048.1, read as the reverse complement.
CGCTGGGGCTGGTAAAAACAGCTGGTTGAGGTCTCTAGTCTCTGGCCATTCTTAGGAATGGTCATTTTATTCCTAAGTGTAACCCCTTCTGGTGTGACCCACGTGTTTTCTGCCAACTCCCCGCAAAGAAGGCCAGGGGACACTGTCTGGGTGGGACTTCTGATAGGGGACAGCAGGACCTTGGAATCTGTCACTGTGGATGAAGGAGGTGGATGGTCCATAATGGGGAAAGGAGGACTGAATAGGATTAGGCTCTGAGGTCGTCCTGGCCTTGACCTGTGGAAAGGCTTAGAACCCCCTGATTGTCGCTCTATTTTTGAAGAAAGAAGGTTGTCCCCAGACGGTTCCGTCTCTGATGTGCGCTTTCTGCATTGCACTACTGCATCCTGGGTGGACAGCAGGTTAGCTAAGCCTGATTCTGGAGGAAGGGTGGGTCCTCCGCACGGGCGGGATGCAGTGGCACCCATGGCTCCTGTGTCTTTCTTTGGTTTCTCTTCCTTTGGGCTTTCCGAGGACGAGAGAGAATCATCTTGGGCAGGTCTCTGAGCAGTCCCACCAGTTGAGATGGGTTCCTCTTGGCTCGTCTCCAGAGGCTGAGCCCCACTCTCCCCTGGGCTCTGAGAGGGCAGGGGCTGTGGGATCTGTGTGTACTGAATCTTGGGGGGGATGACTGGGACTGCCCTGGCCTGGCACATTTTGACCATGAAAGAGGTTCTCACAGCTGACACACTCACGGGAGCTGAATTACGGCGGCCTGTCAGGGCATGAGCAACAATGTCCAGGTCCTGAGGGTCATGGGAGTAAACCCTCCAGGGGTCTACCTGACAGTGAGCTGAGGTCATCCATGTGACCTTTGGGTCTTCTGGCTCAGAGAGCTGCATTCCAGGTGAACCCAATGAGGCCACATTTTCAAACCGGAAGAAGTCAGTGATGGGAATGGCAGAGTCCAAGTTGAGGGAAGAAGGCCTATTTTTCCCTTTTGAGGGCCCACACTCAGTGCTCTTCAGCTGTAACTTTGGGGGATGCTCTCCAGACAAGGTGCTCTCCTGCACACTAGGTGAACCCTCCTTGCTGCTCTCTGGCCCAGGAACACTGCCTTGCTCAATTTGAGGGTTGCAGTGTCCCAGGTGTGTCCCCACTTCCTTTCCCTCAGCTAGGCTTACAGGGTTGGTTTTTGCTGCTTTAGGCTGCAAACCTGGTCCCTTCTCGCTGGGAAGAGCCTCTGTGCCTTTCAGGCCCGAGAACTCTCTGAAGGATCTCAGGGTTTTCTCATCCCATCCAGTAACCTGTCTCCTGGGTGCCAGGGGCTGCAGAGGATCAGAATTCCTCTCTGCTTCAAGATTAGCACAGCTACTGGAAGAGGAACCCTCGAGAGTCCACTGGCTCATAGCCGTGGTTTTACTATCTAGAGAATGGCTCTGGCGAAGGCTAGGCCTGTGGGAAAGTCTCTTTTCCAATCGGTGGGCCTGGAGGCCCTGAACCTGGGCCTCTTGAACATTTTTCAGGGTGGGGGAATGAAGGGGACTTGTCACCCACTGGGGCTCCTCCCAGGGCTCCACCATCTCCAGGCCATGCTGGGCAACGTCTGTCACAGTGTCATCTTCATCACAGTCTGAGGGCTCCTGTACTGAATGGGCGACATCTCCCTCTCCTTGTGGGGAGATCTCAACCTCCCTTGTTGGGCTTGGAAAACCAGAGCCTTTTCCTTCGGGAACAGCACTCTTTGACTTTTGCTTCTCACTTTGTCCTGGAGAGGCCTCATCTCCCTGACAAAGACTGGGGATCCCAGGACTGCCTTTGGACTTCAGATGGTCTATATGTGGATTTGTCCTCAAATTCCTTGATGAGTCTTCTCTTTCAGGGCCACCCTTTGACGTCTGGACTCGAGGGGCCTCCTCCAGAGGAGTTGGAGGAGGTGGAGCAGGTGGGAGCAGAGGAGACAGATTCCCTGGGCCTCCCACCTCCACCTTTACTTGTGGAGAAGCTGTCTCAAATGGAACAACTTCCAGAGGAGCCACGCTGCTGGGGTCTGTGTGCGGGCCCTTTTCAGGCTCAGATCTATGGAGGTTGTTGGTTGTCTCCTGCTTTTCTCTATTGGCTGCCGTGGAAGTCTCCTGTGTGCTCTGACTGGCTGGATTCCTAGTCCACTCTTCCAGAGGGGAGACTGGAGCTGGGCTGGAGCCACAAGGCAATCTCCCAGGAGGCTCCAGGGAAGCAAAAGGCCTGGGACTTGACTCAAGAATGGGCTGAGTGGGGCTGATCTTTACCGCACGTGGCGGTAATGTGGAGAGCTCTTCCTCAGATTCAATGATTTTCAGCTCCTGTTGAATTTCAGGCCAGATCAGGGTACTAGCCAGATCATCTTCATCCTGAAAAACAACAAGAAATTGATTATTTTAGAACCAAGGACTCTTGGTACTGACATCCGCACTGTCTGTCAGGACCGTGAAGGGACTGGAGAAGTGGCAAGCTGAGCTACCTCAGCAAATAAAGGATATAGCAGTTATTGATAATAACTGGATATTTACTTAGTGCTTACCATGTTTCGTAACATACAGTGGGCCCACCATGTAGGCGTGCCTCACTCTCCCGTTCAACCAAGCCCAGATCAAACATACGGAGGGGAAAAATGTGACCTTGTTGCTGATGGGTACTATGTAGTTAGGCCTATGATATCTGTAGTGAACACGTACAGACTTTTTTTTCTGTCATTATTGCCTGAGCAATATACATATAACAACTGTTTACATAGTATTTACATTATATTATGTATTATAAATAATCTAGAAATGATTTAAAGTATACAAGAGGATGTGCATAGGTTAGCTATATGCAAATACTACGCCATTCATAAGAGACTTAAGCATTCTGAAGTTTTGAATGTATGGGATCTCCTCTTCCACCCACTATAATGAGGGACGACTTTATTTTAACTGCATTTTTTTGTTTAATTTTCCAAATAACCCTAAGAAATACCCACTACTATAATTACTTCTACTTTAGAGATGAGGAGACTTATGTTCAAATAGATTAAACAATGTACCTAAATCACACAGCAGACCAGGATTGAAATCCAGCTGTGTCTACATCAGAACATAAGCATTTAATCCCTGTGTACTGTTGCCTTATAAAACAAACAAAATCCCTGGTCTTATTTAACCTCAGGTTTACCAGATGGCACACAAAACAAAATTCTCCCAGTGGAATGAAAATGTTATCTCTTGCCCTGAAACCTGCTGGGCAAATAAACAAATATAGCTTTTTAAAATTATTAACAAAGAAATACATATTTCACATGGAAAAAATGAACACATTAAAAGAAAGAAGAATACAAATACAGCAAAATCTTTTATTTCTACTGCCCACAGATAACCACTGTTCATGTGATGGGCTGCTTTCTCCTCCGTCTTGGTTACTGTCCTTTTCTCCCTTCAAGTCCAGCTTCTCTTTGTTTGACTCCTCCCTTTCCCTACACAAAGCCCAGGCTGCAGACATGAAAAGGATGAAGGGAGGCCTCGTTTGAAGTTCCATTCCTTTCATTACTTGTCTCAAAGCCTAATTCTGTCCCAGGGAGAAGCAGCCTAGGGAGGCATCTCCATCTTGTGGGATATGGGCCTTTCTGAGAAGTCTGTCCTGCTGCCAATCTGACATGACTTCTCACTTAGGTCTAATCACGGGCCGTTTCATATTACAGTTAATTTGATGCTTGTGTCATCTTTCCTAATGGACTGTAAGCTCCCAGAGGTCAGCGATTGTGTTCATCTGTCTTTGATTCCTCAAGGCCAAATGGTGCCTGGTATACTTGTGAGAAGCTGCTAGGGTCTGTTGAAGTGAAATGCATTCAGTTGTGTTCTTTTGAGTTATTTCTTTCAAATAACTCTCCAGGATTGGATTACTTGGTCAAAAGATATGAATATTTTTAAGATCTGATTTTACTGTATTGCATTTATTGGCGTACATTTTTATTTTAACTACTAGATTGTGCCCTCCTTCAGGGCAGGGGCAGCCTTTTCCTCATCTCTCCTCTCCTCAGTACCTACATTAATTGATCTCTTGATAAGAAATCATTAAACTTAGATGAATAAATGAACTTCTATGAAACTCTCCTTCACCCCACTCTCTGCCACCTCAATAACTGCAGCATAGTGCATCTTTTTGCTCACATCAGAAACCCATGAGGTATCCTTGACTCTTTCTTCTTCATCCCTCCTTATGCAATCCTTCACCAAGTCCTGTTCACTCTACCTTCGAAATACCTCTTAAAGCCTTCCACTTCTAGCCTCAATGCCCCACACTAGTCCAAGCCACCATCTTTTCTAACCTGGTCTGCACACCTGAGCCTCCTAGCCGATCCCTGCCTCTTCTCTTGCTCTTCTCCAAGCCATTCTCCTCACAGAATAAAGTGACCATTAAGAGATCACATTCTAAACAAATCAGCAAAGGTTCCACGGCCCTTAGGTTAATCTCCAAATTCCTTTCAAGCTGCCCTGCCTGCCACGGCCTTTGCTTTCCCCAGAGCCTTACTTTCTCTGGCCCACATTCGCATTCTCCAGCCTTCTTCCCATTCCTTAAATCTTTTGTGCTCTTTCCCACTTCAGACTCACGGCACATCTTACTCTTTCTGCCTGCAAGTCTCCCTTTCTATTCTTCCCCCTACCCTTTTCTTCTAGCTAAAGTCTCAATCTAAATATCTATTCTTCAGAGAAGACTTCCCTGACTTTTTCATACTCCCTTCTCCCTCTGACTAGGTTGGGTCCTCCTGTGATATGCTCCAACAAAACCCCATACTTCCATATAACTCTGAAAGGTACATGTTTGGTGATCTTTCACCTACTAAGCTGTCAGCTCCAAGACGACAGGGATGGTGGTGACCTTCTTGTACACTGTAGTGATCCCAATGCTCAGCAGAGTGCCTGGCACAAAGCAGGTGTTTAACACACGTTTTTAAATGAATGAATGAATTGATAACTACTTGTTCCCATGAACCCAACCTAGTTCTTCTTGCAGCGCTATCTATTTCTTTTCCCCCCCATTTTTCTTTTATTAGTTTCAGGTATACAAAACAATGTAATAGTTAGACATTTCACCCCTCACAAAGTGATAACCCCCTCCCCCCATCTATTGCCTCCTGACATCCTATATGTCTATTACAATTCCATTGACTCTATTCCCTATGCTGTACTCCATATAGGTATCTGTTTCTTAAAGCAATGCCACTCATACTTGATCCCTCCTAGAATTAAATCCCTATAATAATCTCTGCATCCTTCTTCTACAAATGCACATACGTATTACAGGAACCCTTCGTCATATGGTGCCCCTGCACGGCCCTAACTCCCAGCACATGGGTCTTTCATGCATGTCCTGAAAACCCGGTCCCTGGAAACAAGTGAAAAGGAAAGAGTTTCCTTTCCTCTTCTGGCACACTACTCCAGGTCACAGAGCTGCCTCCCAAATGCAGGACTCCTCCATGGATGTCTCTGGAAAACCAACCCACACCTTCACCTTATGCAAGAAAATCCCGAAAAACTTTGGAAAATTCCATCTCTAAGAAGCAGAAGAGGTTTAGTAAACTCTGGCATCATGTTTTAACTTCTCTAGAAGCCACAAGAGGAAGGAATGGATTCTGGAACTCTTACAGAAGATTTTACAAACAAACACAGATAACTATCCATCTAGGATGTCTGTTAAAAGAGAGCTGGTTCTATGAATGGTCATCATATTTGGGACCAGGATATAATAAGCAGATTTTGTCCTGCTTCCAGGGTTGAATGTCATTACATTCTAAGGACATGTTACTGGTTTAAGGTGACTTCAGGTCAGAAATATTTAGAATTGAGTCTGTCCTAGGGAATCTGAGCTGGATGGTTTCTTCCCATCATTATAGCCCCTCTGGGGGAAAAAAAATCTCAGACCTGATTAGAAAGTTGTCTCCTAAATCATGTCGGCAGAAACTGGTTCATAAAAAAAAAAAAAAAATCAACTTAAGCTATACCAAGAGCCCTTGGGAAAGAGAGGACCCTACTGGCTGGCCCGGACAGTGGGTCCACCTTACCGTCTCAGGGAGCAGCACTGCTTCAGCTCTGGCCCTGGGACTCTCCTGCAGACCACTGGACTCCGTCTGGCCAGCCTCTCGACCCTCCTCCACCACCTTCTCTGCTTCTGGCCTCTTCTCCAATTCACTTGAATGTTGATTGCTCAGGGAAATTTCCGAGATTTGCTTTTCTTCCATTTGGGCTCCTGGCTCCAGGGAAAGGCCTTTGTTGCATTCCACTGTCCTCACTGCTTCCGGTCCTGGCTTGGCATCCTCGAGAGACATCTTCTTAGGTGCAGAAGCTGCAATGAGGATGAGAGTTATCAGTTGAAGGAGACGTCATTTTAAGCGAGACTGTTCCCAGCACAGTCACTGTTCTGGACTAGTCCTGCTTCACCTGGACGGAGGGAATTCTCCCAGCTCACTGCTCCCTCACATTCTTTACCTTTTCCTCCCAGTAATGTCCTGTCCTCAGATCCCAGAGTAACTGACTATCAGAGTGGGAGGGACCCTGAAGATCATCTAGTCCAGTGTTTCTCAACTGGAGACCATTTTGCTCCTTCCTTCCCCAGGGGACATTTGGCAATGTCTGGTGACGTTTTTGGTTGTCACAAGTGCGTGAGTAGAGTGGTGCCTGGCATCTAGTGGGTAGAAGACAGGAATGTTGCTAAATATCCTACAAAGTATAGGAAAGTCCCCCACAATAAAGAATTGTCCAGCCCCCAATGTCAATAGTGCCGAGTTGAGAAACCCTGCTTACCCCCATCTTTCACGTCAGACATAAGTAAATTCAGACCCCGAGAAGTGAAGCCTGTTGCCTAAGGTCACAGAAATCTGTCATTTACACCAAGCTACAAAGATGGATTGGGATTATGAGTGACAGCTTCTTGACAGGCAGTCTGGCTCAGAGCCCACAGTCTTCCCCACTTCACTACATGGCCTTGCAACGTTTCAGCAAGCGCAGCTCTGGTTTTTAATCTCTTGCAATGGCAAGACAGTAGCCTCTCCTGTCTGCTTTACCTGTAGAAGTCTCAGCTCCCAGGGGCTTCTCTTCTTCAGGCCAACCTCCACTGTCTGAGCCCTGGAAAGAAAACTCTTCTAGGCTGGAAAGAGACTGCAGCTCCTTTGGGGGTGTTCTGCATGGGGTGCTGTTGGTGCTGATGACAGCGGACACGCGGAGTGGCACGGACACGGCAAACGGCTCGGAGATGTTCAGGGCCTTGCGCTGGTGTCGGGGCGAGGGCTCCATCTGGAAGAGGCTGCTGGTGAACACAGATTTGCTGGGGCTGTCGTTCGAGGTGTAGAACATGCCCAGCATCTTCGGGGCTGTTTGCTCGCTCTCAGGATCTTCAATGGGCCGGAACACCTTCAGCTGCTCGGGTGGGGGCCGGGCCTGGGCGCCCTGGAGCTGGCTTCGGTCACTGCTCGTGTGGAAGCCCCCCTCAGCTCCTGCCAGCATCCCCTCCTGGCCCCACTCGCCCTCCTGCTTGCTGAGGTCACAGGAGCTGCCAGTGCTGGTCGCATGCATTTTTGATGCTGGAATGAAAAAGCCACCAGTGGTGACTGTTCGGTTGAAATTTCCTTTGGTTTCTTTCCCTAACGAAAAAGCAAACAAGCACAGAGTCAGCAGCCTGGGCACATACACAACTGCACAGCCTTCCAGTAAGGGAAGGCACGCAACATTTGAATCCTGGAAAGGCATAGCATTCTAATAAGGGCACAGCTGCCCTAATGACAGGTATGTAATATTTAGGTGACAGGAGGAAGCATCTTCTCATGTGCACAGAATTTTGTCATGATGTCCCTGGAGAGGGCCTTTTGCTGTTTCACAAAAAAGGCCACTGCTAAGATTGCGAAACAGAGCAGTCATCCAAGCATTCAATGTAGATCATGAAAAAAATAAAGACAGATAGGAGATGATGTTTGCTCAAAGTGAAGGAGAAGACAAAAAAGGCAAAATAACAGAATCTTATTTTACTTTAAAACTTATTGTGTTAAGCCTCCTCTGCCAGATAGACCCAAACACGGGTTTGATCTCCAGGCAAGCAAACAAATGCTGTCCTGGCTAGTCCTTTTTCCCTTTGCCCAAGCTTCTTCCTGCTGATTCAGAGGATGAAGCTAGAAATGGAAATTAACTGCCTTAGAAAGCCCAGTTGTGAGGAGCGAGTGAGTGACTTAGAAGTGAAGGCAAAGAAGAGAAAAATCTGTATGGGACATAAATAAACTGGGAGATGGCAAGTGAGTTGCACGGGATTTGGAAAATCATTCCCAACTAGATACTAAGTGCTCTGCTAGACATCTTATGTAACATTAGGCTTAAAATTCCCATGACTCCTCTGTAAGGAAAGTATAATTGTCTCCTTTAACACATGAGGAAACTGAGACTCCAGAGGTTAAATAACCTGCCCAACACCCATGGAAGTGGTAACCTAGATTTTGAAATATTAAATTCTGTAAAACTGGGCAAGACCTGCCTCCAGAGGTTTCAAAACTAAAGCAAATGGATGACTATAAAGGCGAGAAACTGCTAAAAGTATTGAGTCAGCTTAAAAAGAGTTCACAGAGTATTTTACAAGTTTAGAATTATTTTAAAAAGTCGTTCTAAAGATTTTCTGTATTATTTCAGTTGCTTCATTTATCAAAGAGCAAAATGTTTTGTATTAAAGGGGTTGGAAAGGTGGGGTAAATACGGGGAGTTTAGTCTGCTGCTGTCCCTTGTAACTTGTAGCAGTGCTGTGGGCTGCTTAGCACAAAGTGAGTTATAGGCCAGTCAGCCCTGAAGGCTACAGCTGTTAAGAACCAACGCGGTGAGGTGTTGCTTCAGTGATAGGTGGTACCTTGCATGCAACTGTACGTACAGCTACTACAACAAGGGGTAACGAGCTACATGCCGGGCTGGTGCCTATCACTGTTTATTGATGAATGAATGAATGAATGAATGAATGAATCTACCAACTCAAAATTGTCACTTGACAAGTATGATGAAGCTAATACCTATAGAAACATGCAAATTCAAGACACATAAGTATCTAGGCACAAAATTCTGAGCTATAAACTAGGGCTTAACTCTTCTTTAATGCCTCGTCTGCCTGGGTTTTCAGGTGTTGCCCTTTTACCTGGTTCAGGTGTGAACGTAAAATAGTTGTTGTCTCCATGTGTGTTTAGAGGAAGGCTGGAGAAAGAGGATGGCCCTCTAGGCCTCGCCCCGCATTGGAGGCTAATGCAAGGGCTATGTGAACCCCTTGAGTTCAGGAAGGGTGACAGAGGGATTTGGGACTGGGGGATTGTACATGATTGTGACAGGGGATGAGCAGGCTTATGAAGGCAAGTCTGGTGTGGGACCTCCAGTCTCCCAGCTGTAACCCCCAGTTCTAAATACAACTGTCAAATCTCACCTTCCACGGGCACTGAGCACAGCGAATCCATGCTTTTAGCGGGTCGGATAGTAGCTTTTTCCACTAAAGACAAAAGAAAAAATATCCCTGTTGAACATGCATAGTAAGAGGAAGCATTCAAAACAATAGGTCGTGCTGTCAGTACACAAGAAAATTTTCTTTAGGAAAGTTTTTCAAGTACTTATAGTTTTCCCCTTTAGGAAACATTCCTCCACCCCACCCTAGATAGTCCTATTTTCTTAATGGACTGACCTGATAAAAACAGGGCATCTGTAGATCAAAGTTTTATTAACAGTTTGTAGGTAAATTACAATTTTGTCAAATACTAGCTGGTGGCAAATGAGGAGTCCTGAAACCAACTTTATTATACAAAAAAGATTCAAAGAATTCATCCGTAGGGTAGGATCCATGAGACTCCAGGCAATCGTACTATTTGGCAAGCTGGAGAGCAGGATTCTTGGCTGCAGCCATTATCTCTCAGCACCCAGGAATTTGGTACAACAGGTGAGAGGGTCCAGGGGAAATGGAGTCACCTCTCTCCCACCTGTAGCTCTGCTCCTGGAGGTCTGCAGCCTGGCCGTTTCCCCAAGGATCTCACCCACCAACCTCACTCTGGAGCCGATATCAAACTGTGTGCTGGATAGACTCTATGCATCTCTGTAAGCCACCTAAGCAGGTTTTTTGGAAGAGTATGGCTTAAATAAGTAAAAAATTATCCCAGACCCAGGATTAGGCACTTTCACAAATACCATCTCTTTTCACGGAGCTGAATTAGCTGGAAGGTAGTTCCTTCTGGGTCAAGTTTGCTAGGAGGGGCAAGATAGAAGTTTGGAAGTTAAGTGGGAGCCCCAGCACTTGTGGCTTTACGGTAACTAGAATCAGACAGATCTGGCTTTGAATCTGAACTCTACCACATTTGGGCGTGTGAGCTTGGCTAGGCAGCCTACTTTTCCTAAACTTTAGTTTTCTCACATGTAAAATGAGTAAAACATGAGCTGTTGCGAGGATTAAATTAAGTAATGCATATAAAATAAGTTGTACTAACCTAGGAAAGGGTAAACACTCAATAAAAGGTTAACTATGAGTATTATTATAGTTGTTATTCAGGATAGACCAGGGCTCAGCAACAAAGGGAAACCCAGGAGATGATTCCAGATGCAGTCCGAGTTGGCCTTAACTCACGTGGGGCTGTTTTGTCCCTCTTTTAAAGTTCCCCCCTATTCCTCCTGCTCCTTCTGAGAGGTTCTGAATTGGTCCTTTGGCCTCCCTGGCTTCTGGCTTCTCTCTGCCTGGGGCCCACTGTGCTGTGGGAGGACGCAGCCATCTTCATTCAAACCCTTGGGGATGGCAAGATTGCCTTCAACCTCTTTCCATGCAATAGTTAAGCCCGAATTCTTATTCTTTGAAGATCTACTATTTCTACAAGTTTATAAACTGATTTATTATCCTAACTGCCTGGCCAGCATCCTTTCCATTCATGTATTCTAAAACAAGCTTTTCCCTTCGTTTTCTAGGACTGGTGGAATTCTTCTGGGTTTCCCGTGTCAGCCTTCTGGGGCAGTGACCACGTGACCCTGAGTGTCATGGAGGGTGAGCGACAGTTCTGCAGCGCCATCGGTGTTCACCTTCTGTGTTAGACTCTTTTTCATGGTGTAGCTTCGCTTGGTCTTGGTGATCACAGCAGCTGCTTTTGGGAACAGTCCCCAAGGATTCCCTGGCCCCTTTTCTGGATAGTACCTAACCACTCGGGGCTCGTTGGCCCATGACTATATTCAGATTATATTTTTCTGTCTGAGACGTTGGTCTCAGGGAGATGCATCCGCCAGTTTTCTGGCAGTCTTTGGGTCCTTGAGTTTCCTCTCTTAGACTATCTCTATGGCTTTGGGATTTTCCCGCTCAAAGGAGTTCACTTTGGAGGGTTTCTTGGAATCTTTCTGTTTGATAATATACAAATTTCAATGCACCAGTGTCTGGGAGACCCCAGAATTCATGCATCTTCATTTAGTGTTTTTTATCCTTCAGTTCTTATTTTAGTTCTGTTTTCTAAATATGGATAAACACGCCTTCACCTGCATCTCCCCCCGCCCCCAAAATCCCCAATGCTACAATGGTGAGTCAATTTTTAAAAATTTCCTTTGTTATGAAATTTTTAAAAAAGATTTTAAAATTAGTCAAATACATCAATCCACTGATTCACTTTTTCTCACACGCATATTCCAACAAATAGTGAGTCCCTGTGCCACTTACAGAGACCACACTGGTGGATTAGGACCATAAGACCCCCTCCCACACCCCCATCTTTAGTTTCTAAGGTTCCAGCAACACTCTTCTGATGAAAAGTGGCCACTCAGGCAATAGTCAAGGTCACAGACAGCCATTTCTATTGACACTGAAGGTTCTTTAATTTCACCCCTGCATCCCACCAAAATTCAACCAGTTTGCTGATCTATCTCAGATTAATCTGCTCATGAGATATTAGACCAGCAATTTTCAACCCTGGCTGCATATCAGAATAACCTGCGGAGCGTTATAAAAATGACCAGTACTTTGACTTCAGCACAGACCTCCTGAAGCAAAGCTGCTGTGGGTGTGAACCACTCTGGGCGAGCCAGGCTGAGAAGCAGCCCTGGCCGGGGACAGGCTGTGCACTCTGGGAGTTTACCATCATTTGATCCAGGACCTTGGACTTCTTCCTTCTGAAAACCACACAGGGGGTGGACATCTTCCTAAGTCAAGATCAAGGCGAATCATTTGTTTTATTTTTGCTTGATTGTCTTGTTCTGTTGTTTTTGATGTTTTGTTACTTCTCTTTCATCGTTATCACTGATTCCGTAACTGAAATTCTCTTTGATGTGCTTAAGCAAATCTCTTATTAGATCAGGAGTTTCTTGCCAGGTACTCCTCCCCTCAGATTCTCCTCTGAGAATCCTAATTTCTGATTTGTATCTGATCTACCTGTGGCAACCTGCCCTCTTCACCTGGGCTATCTTTCCATTTTGTGCAAGATACATTTTCCTATATAATGCATACAGTAGATACCTACCAAGGATCCATTTCCTTTCCCCCTTCGCACAGAGCCCTTGTACTTCTTGGCTGCATCTGACTGTAAGCCCATTCCTCATGCTAGTGATTGGTTCAGGAATACAGGCCCACACCAATCACCACAGGGCACTCCCTTGGCCATCGGGATTGATCCGTGTGACTCAGTGAAGACAACTGATGTGGGAGAGGGAAGGGTGTAATAGGGGCTTCTGGGAAAAAGGGTGCCTGCTCTTAGGGACAAGGTACTATAAATGATGTTCCTTCTCCTTCTGCACATAGTGATAGTCCAATGTGAAGCCTAGAACTACTACTACGGCAAAGGAAGCCAGTGTGGGAATAAAGCTGATGCACAGGGAAGGCCCAGCTGAGGAAAACATGGAGAAGGAGACAGAGCCACCCCAAAGTCTTCCCTACATCTGGATGTCCCTATACATTCCCTCATTGTGTAAGCCAACTGAATTGGATCTGCTATTTTTTACAATCTAAATCACTGTAATTGCTATGCCCTGTGTCATCCCTCACTACTGCCCTGTGTCGTCCCTCATTACTCCAATAGGCAAACGTGAAGCTTTCTAACATCTCTACTTTATGATCCTTGGCATACAATGATCGCTGGGATTGAGGAAAGTCCTTAAAAATATTCTCTCTTTTTTCCTATAGGCATTGATTTTCCCCCAAAAAAATCTTTATTACTAAAAACTTCAAACATTCAGAAAAGTTGAAGACCTGGTCGGTACCAAATACTGACATTTTGCCATATGTTTGCATTATCTACCTACTTATCTATATTTTGTAGGATCATTTGAAAGTGAGTTTCAATATTGTGACAATTGATCCTTAAATACTTCAACTTCAGCATATGTCTCTGAAGGACCATTAGCACACTCTGAAAATTTATAATTCTAATACCCAGTGTATTTATCACCCAAATTATCTTTTCCAGCCTTTTGTTTAAAAAAACAAAACAGGGTCGGCCTGGTGACTCAGTCGGTTAGAGCTCCATGCTCCTAACTCTCAAGGCTGCCGGTTCGATTCCCACATAGGCCAGTGGGCTCTCAACCACAAGGTTGCCAGTTCAATTCCTCAAGTCCCGCAAGGGATGGTGGGCAGCACCCCCTGCAACTAAGATTGAACACAGCACCTTGAGCTGAGCTGCCGCTGAGCTCCCGAATGGCTCAGTTGGTTGGAGCGAGTCCTCTCAACCACAAGGTTGCCGGTTCAACTCCCACAAGGGATGGTGGGCTGCGCCCCCTGCAACTAACAATGGCAACTGGCAAGCTGCGCCCTCCGCAACTAAGACTTAAGGACAACAACTTGTAGCTGAATGGCACCCTCCAAAACTAAGATTAAAGAACAACAACTTGACTTGGGAAAAAGAAAAAGTCCTGGAAGTACACACTGTTCCCCAATAAAGGCCTGTTCCCCTTCCCCAATAAAATCTTTAAAAAAAAACAAAAACAAAAAACAAACAAAAAAACTAGGATCCAATCAAGCTTTGCTCATTGCATTCGTACATTTACCTTTTATAACTTGTTTTTATAACTACTGTTCTCATTTTAAAAAAATCATACCTTCAATCTATAATACTAAAGGTCATTGTGGCAAATTTATTTGGTCTTCCCTTTCTGACTCAATATTCAGTGGGATTGGTTATATTCCCCATTGTAAGGTGGGTCCCTCAGTTCCTTCCTGCTTCAGTTCTTATTCACTACTAAGATATAATTCTCACAGGGAAGCATCGGGAGAAGGGACAGATCTTCCTTATAGTAGAGTTCAATTAATGAATGTAGAAGGAATAATGGAAACAGAAAAAGACCCTTTGGGCAAACACCACAGTAGTAACTGTTGCAGGCAGGAACCACTGATGGAAGCTAAAATTCATGGATGGAAGTATGATGAGAAACAGGATATTTGCATAGTCTCAAAATATCTCCCACCAGATACTTATTAATTGCAAAGGAAAAAAATAGTAACTTAACAGGAACAAAACCTTGTAGAACGCACTTTAACCAAGTGATCAGAGTTAACATCGCCAGCCATAAGATACTGACATCATCTGTCTCCTGATACGATACCCTGAGACAGACACAACATTCATCACCTGAATCTAATCATGAGAAAACATCAGAAAAACCCAAACTGAGGTATATTCTACAAAATAAATGGTCAGAAAGACTGACAAACTGTCCTAGACTGGAGGAGATGAAGGAGGCATGACCATGAAATGCAATGGGGGTTCCTGGACTGGATCCCGGACCAGGAAAAGGACATGAGTGGGACAATTGGCCAAATACAAATAAAGTCTGTAATTTATTTAATAGTACTATATTGACATGAATTTTCTGGCTTTGATTATTGTATGATGGTTATACAGTATGTTAAAATTTGGGGAGGCTGTGTGAAGAGTATACGAGTTCTCTGTGTACTACTCATACTTTTGCAACTTTTTTTGTATGTCTGAAATTATCTAAAAACACCAGAAAGACTCACTAGTTAATTTATCAGTTTCTCTTTCAGGGCTAGTGAGTTTAATGTGATCGAACCAAAGACTTAAGAAGCAGAATCAGGGGGGGAAAAATCTCGTAAACATAACTGTTGTTGATTCTTACCTGAGAGCCTCTGTCCTCTCACAAACACACTCCCATTTCTACTCAGCTTTGATTTGGAGTCTGATCCAGAACGTCCCAGATTAAATATTGATTTCCACTTCTTTGATTTACTGGAGAGCTTTCTTCTAAAAGAGCCAAGCCATACGGGGTTAGTTTGGTAACTAGTCATCTCAATAGGACTTTTAAATTGAGAAGGAATATCCCAATCATGTTCTAGTTATGTATGGCTCTGGCATGTCAGGAAATTCCTCCCTAAAATCCAAGTTGAGCCTGACTCTCGCCCTGTCTAGAGATGCCCTAGAGCACGGGTGTCCAAACTGCACGGGCCAACTGCGGCCCAGGATCCATTGTTAATTGGCCTGCAGCAAGTTCCAAAAATATATTTAGTTTACTTAAATAAACCAGGTGAGGCAATACGTACTTCACCTCGAGTGAGTGGCCCGGCTGTTTGTGTATTTTACCGCATATGGCCCTTGGTGAAAAACGTTGAAAAAAGTTTGGACACGCCTGCCCTAGAGGATCAAGCTCTTCTTTCATGCGTCAGAACAAAGGACCACATTCCCAGAACAAAGGCAGGGGTGGGGCAAACAGAAGCAGGGATCAGTGGGAGACTCAGAGGTCACAAGCAACCACACAGTTCTGGGAATTCTGGGAAACACTTCGGCCCTTGGTTTCCAGAGGTACCTAGTTTTTAAAGGAGTAAACACTAGACTTCAGGTCTGTTATGCTCCCTGCACTGTGGGCCACGCTGCTGTCACATCCGCAGGTGAGGAAAGGGCTAGAGAAGACTTTCGTAGACTGCAAAGGGGGTGTATGAAAAAGCAACTTGAAAAAGAGTCTGGCCTGGGAGAACTGAAGGCTGCTGGGTGAGGTCAGTGGTCACTGCAGAGAAATGCCCAGGGTAGATAGTGGGTCTCTCATTTCCCTGATATCTGGCACCAGGCTGCTTCAGTAGGAGGCCAGGAAAAGAGTGCTGAACTGATCTGGGGAGCCTGGTGCCACCAGGGGTCACCACCAGGGGTCACCACAGAGTCCCAGCCCTCAGACTTCCTCAAGTTCCAGGATGAAAGCCTGTAACTTAGGGTTTCCACGAAGAACTTTTTCTCCAGAGAGGTCTCATATAGCACCCAGATCTCAAGCCCAAGGTGTTTTTACCATTAATCAGAGATAGATCTGTAGTGCTGGGTGGTTTTGGATCTGGCCTGTTTTTTTCAAGCACTTGGCCGTGGGTGGATTTGACAGGATGGTACAAACTGGGGTATGGTGCAGCCCAGGTGTGGTTGAAGGCACAGGGAAAATGCACTTGATGGTCCTACTGAGGTACTCTTCTCCCTAATCCCTGGGTGGAAGTCTTCTTCTCCAGGGATTTGGGGGGAGGAGCGGAGGGGCTCAGTCTCTAGAGAGCACTGTTCATGCACGCCAGGAAATGGAGGCTTTCTTTCCAGGTGAGTTCCAGGTTTGCCATTCCCATAACATGCAGTATGACAGATACCCTCTCTGCCCTCCCCGCCCCACATACAGCTGTGCAATGTGGCAGTGCTCTTTCTCCAAAGAGAAACATCTTGGAGAGGATACTGACGAGGTATGAGATGTCTGTTTTCATACCTCTTTGCACTGACCAAATAGCGAGGATGACAGAAATGGCAATGCAGATTGCCTTTCAGCCCCTCCACCTACTGTCTGCCTAGAACTTAGGACTCCTGCTTCAATTGCTGCCTCCTTTTTATAGTAGATTATGAAGGAGATGGGCAGAGGGAAATGTGGAGAGCAGGATTGCAACAGAGGAAGTGAGAAGGAGAAATGAGGACAGAAAAGATCCTATGGATAAAAATGACGTATTTTTGGAGGGGAGGGACAGCTCTGACAGGTATGAGAGGAAGAAGGGAAGCCAGAGATGGCATCTCCAAGTGCTGCACCCCAGTTTCCAATCTAGAGTGGCACTATTTGTCAACTCGTCCTCCATTCATCTCTATGCCTTTTGTAATGTTCCGTGGAAGTGAAGGATGGGAGGAGGGAGTCAAGTTTTTCTTTTTAGCAAAGTGCTTTTTGAAAATGTCAAGCCTGTTTTGTCTAAACTAAGGAGTAAGGGATTTTAGTCGTGACTCTTTATATTAGGTTGGGGCAAAAGTAATTGAGGTTTAAAAGTAATTGTAAAAACCGCAATTGCTTTTGCACCAACTAATACCTATGAGATCCACTCCCATCCTGGTTCTAGGGAATGTCTGGTGGAAGATTGGGGTCTTGATAATTATGGGGCAGTGAGTGAAGGCAACAACCACACTGGTGAGTGAGAGTTATGGCGACAGATCCTTTCTCTTCTGGAATGTTTCCTTTCATCCCAACCCAGACTGCATCCCCAACCCATGCTGCCATCATGGCCGTGAGACCATGTTGCTGACTCTTCTGTCCCCCTCCAGCCCAACATCTCCCTGAATGTCAAAGAATGCCACTTACTTGTTGTCTGGTAACTCCAGGACAGTGTGGAAGAGGGTGCCCATGGGAGGAACAATCTCAGGCAGGCTATTCTCCCTCCTTTCCTTCCGAGCAGGATGGTTAGTGGCCAGGCTCCGGGCCTGAGCTTCCTCCAGGCTCACCAACTTCATGGGCAGGGAGAGGGCTGGCAAGGTCAGGCTCTTCATGATGGGCCGGTTTTCTGTAGAGAGGAGAGAAGAGCTCATGGACTCTTGGGAGGCCTTGGTCCAGCCATATTCCCCAGCCACAGCCCCTCCCTTCCTGACCTGACAAGGAGCTCCTCTCGGGCATGGTGGGGACTGGGGTAGAGTCTGCACACAGGACACTGACAGCCCTTCTGGCCAGAAGAGCCAGAGGGCACACAGGTTTCAGGTGGTAAACTGCACTAACTGTACTTTCACAGAGGAACCATTCATTCATTCATTCATTCATATGGCAAATATTTATTGAGCACTTACGGTGGGCCATAGTAACCATCAGTGGGTCTTTAATCCTGGAAACTGCCTAGTGCTTTGGCCAGGTGGGAATGTCTGTCCAGCCACAGAGGTGCCTCCCTCAGTGAGGGTAAGGCAGGAGACTGCCCCTTCTCGCCACAGCTGGAGAACAGAGGCTCCAAGACAATTTAAGGTTGGAGCCTGTACTTTCCCTAGATTACCCAGGCTTATATCTCTACAGTAAAAAGACATTTTACAGCCCATGCTATTCTCTAAAAGATAAGAGGCTATTCACGTACTACCCAGCCATGTTCTAGTTTATGCAAGCTAATCCTTTCCTTCTGTAGTTTTTTTTAGAAATAGAAGTGATGATGAGAGATCACTGGTGTTTAGGGTTATCTCTTTCCTCCAAGTCAGTGGTTCTCAGCTTGGGGCAATTTTGCATCCCCTCCCTCCAGCCAGGGATATTTGGCAATGTCTGAAGACATTTTTCATTGTCACAAGTATATGTGGGAATGCTACTGGCGCTAGTGGGTAGAGGCCACAATGCATAGGACACTGCCTCATGACAAGAACTAACCAGCACTAAATGTCAATAGTGCCCAGGCTGAGAAACCCTGATCTAGTGAAACAAGAAGAGGTCTAAGTTTGCCTCAATTTAGTCTTTTGGCAACCTTGCCAGTTTTCTGTAACTTTGGAAGGTGTGAAAAGACTCAGTGGTCACTTGGGCCCACTGAGGCTAGGAAATCATTTTGGTATAGGATTCACCTCATTTTCAGGAACGACCTTGATAGCACTGTTTCTCTTTGCAGAGCATGACCATCTCTGGGTAGAGGGAAATAAAATCACTGGAAAAGGGCCTTGTAGGAAACCGAGGCAGGCTGTGACCCTGGAGTGTTTTCAGGGAGGGTATTATGGCAATCATTCAGCAGGATGGCAGTGAAGTGAATCTGGGATCCTAAAAATGTTTCAGTCAAGTTGGTGACTTTAACTTGGTTTTCCTACTTAATCCAAAGGAGGTTAAAATATTTCAATTTAACTTGCTTTCAATATGTGTTCATAGATTGTAGATTATTTATTATTTTGTTTCTTAAAAAATTAAATCACTGTGGGAGCAACTGGGACAATGGAAGAACGTACACTGCAGGGTCAGGAGGCCTCGGTTCAGTGCCCACCTCTCCCCGTAGTTCTAGGCTCCGGTATCCTAAGGCCTACTCATCGTCTCTGCGTAGATGTTTAATAGGCATCTCTAACTGTGCATTTCCTAACAGAGCTTGTGATTTCTGCTCTTCACCTCTAAACTAGTATCTTCTCCTATCTTCTCCAAGTTGGTAAGTGGCACCATGGATCACCCATTTGCGTAAACCAAAACCTGGAGAAGCTATTTTTCACCCCTTCCTTTCTTTGATGCACCCCCTCCTCCTACATGCAGCCTATAATCAAGTCCTATAATTCTACCTCCAAAATACCAGGGTGCCAAAAAAATGTATCCAAGTGGATACTTTGGTCAATGTTGCTCAAACAGTAGTTTGTCGTAAGCAGAAGTGTCTGGACATAGATGGTAACCACTTTGAGCTCCTCTTTGTAACAGCAGAAGTCAAATGTGATTCGTATTCATCTTTTGTTATCGGTGTATATTGAGTATTACAATTTTAATACAGTTTTTTCCTTTCTTAAAATGTGTATACAGTTTTTTGGTACCCTCTCTATTTCCTAAAGCCAGTCACTTTCTTCCTTTCCACTGCTAACATGCTAGTCCAGGCCACCATGATTTCCCACCTGATTTCTGTCATAGCTACTTAACTTGTCTCCCTAAAAGGCTTATTGCCTTTGAGTCTGTCCTTCAGATCTGAGCCAGATTGCTCAGATCCTGCACTCCCTGCTCTAAATCCTCCCATGCTTTCACTGAGAACAAACCAAACACTTAGCAACACCTACAAGGACCTTCCATCTGCTTTCCCTCTCCTTTGCCCACTGACAAAGATATACAGTAAAATTTTTGAACGTATACTCCCACTGTATATATGTATATATTTGTCAATTATACATATTTACCACTGTATTAGTGTTATGTATAATAGGAAACACGAAATTATAAAGTTACAATAAAAATACATGAAAAAAAATTATAATCATTTCTTCTAATACCTGCACTTCAGTACTTTGGTCTCTGGTGCTCCCGAGGGTGGGGCAGCCCACTTTGGAGACCATATTGGCTTGGGCCACACTGGCCTACTTTCCCACTCCACGGTGAGCGCCTTTCCACGTCAGAGCTTTTACACTCCCTGTTCTTTGTGTTTGGAACATTGCTCATGTGACTAGTTCCTTTAACTATTCAGGTCTCAGTTCAAAGATCACTTCCTCAGAGACCATGGTCACTGTATCCAAATAACACCCCCAAGTCACTGACCATCCCATTACCCTGATGTCTTTTTTACCCTGATGTCATGGCATTTATGGCCTTTGAAGTGATAATGTACTTATTTGTAAACTTATTTATTGCCTGTCCACCTAATCAGACCATAGCTCTAGGCAGGGCAGTGTCTTTGCTGTCTGTGTGATTACACTGTCCTCTGTGTCTAGAACAGTGCCTGGAACATACAAGGTGCTTAATGCATACTTAATGCATACTTTGAGTAAATCCATAGTGAATCTTGGGTATATCACAATCTCTCTGGCCTCATTGCTTTCATTTATCTATTAAAGGTATTGGATTCTATGACTTTTATAATCTTTCCAGTTTGCAGTAGAACCCTAGTTCCAAATCTTAAATTCCAGAGGAAAGACTTATTCCATTTTGTGTAAACATTAAGTATGATTCCTTACCAAACTCAATGCAAATTTATGACAAGGACATTTAAATGAAATGCATTAAATAATAAGTATTGGAGACAATCAAGAGTTAAAGGCTTAAGACTAAATTGGCAGGGGTGGCCGGATGGCTCAGTTGGTTAGAGCACAAGAGCTGAACAACAAGGCTGTATGTTCGATTCCCACATAGGCGAGTGAGCTGCACTCTCCACAACTAGATTGAAGACAACAAGCTGTTGCTGAGCTTCCAGAGGGGAGGCTGGATGGCTCAGTTGGTTAAAGCGCGAGCTCTCAACAACAAGGTCACTGGTTCAATTCCCCCATGGGATGGTGGGCTGCGCCCCCTGCAACTAAGATTGAAAACGGCGACTGGATGCGGAGCTGAGCTGCACCCTCCAAACTAGTTTGAAAGAACAATGACTTGGAGCCGCAGGACCCAGGAGAAACAAACTGTTCCCCAATATTCCCCAATTAAAAAAAAAATTTAAAAAGAGTAAATTGGATTTCGATATGCAAGACAAAAGATGATTAAGGCAATGGTCATAAAAAAGCAGGTATTTCCAGGTTAGAATTAGGAACAACCGTAACACTAACAATCATGTCTGGGATTTGCTATCTAGAAGAACATTTCCCCAAAGTCATTAATAATAAATAAAACACAATTGTTTATTTACCTATTTTCCTATTTTTTTGCTCACAGACGCAGTACAGAGTTAAGGAAAGAACATAGGGTAGACGACCTTAGGTTCAATGTTAGGCAGTTACTAAGCTTTTCTAGTTCTCTGGTTCTTCACATATAAAATAAGGTTGATACCAACTTTATGACAGTTGTGATAAATCAATGAGATGATGTATGTGGAGTGCTTGCAATAGTTCTTGGCATAGAATAAATTCCCAATAAATTATTGGTTGACTCAAAAGGATGAACGAATGAATGTACATTACTTCTTATTTACTTTCAAAAAAGATTTATATAGCTTACAATAAATAATACATCTATAATGGGGAGTTAAAATAAAGATAAAATAAATGTCAACCACTCCTAGGTATATAACCAAGAGAATTGAAAACATATTTTCACAAAAATTTGTACATGAATGTTCACAGCCACATTACTCATAACCAAAAAGTAGAAACAACCCAAATGTCCATCAACGGATGAATGATTGATGAACAAAATGTGGTTTATTCATACAACAGAATATTATTCAGTCATAAAAAGAAATGAAATACTAATACATGTGAAATATAGATGAATCTTGAGAACATACCATAAGTGAAAAAAGTCAGTCACAAAAGGCCATGTGTTGTATGATTTCATTTGCATGAAATGTCCAAAAGAGGTAAATCCACAAAAACAGAAAGTAGATTAGTGGCTGCCAGGCCCTAGGGGGAGGGGAACATGTGGTATCACTGCTTCATGGGCATGGGGTTTCTTTTTGGAGTGATGAAAATGTTCTGGAATCAGACAGTGGTGATGATTGCACAACTCTCTGTATACATACAGTAGAAATCACCGAACTATATACTTTAAAAACGATAAAATAGTGAAATTTATGGTATGTGAATTTTATCTCAATAAAAAAAAAATTTAAAGGAAGGTCATAAACCACAGAGAGGACAGAATGGGGTGGGAACAATTATACCAGGAATCAAAATTTTACGGTAATTGCAATTGATTATTCTGATGATTATACTTTTTGTTTGTTTGTTTGTTTTGTTTTTTTAAATATACTAGCTACACTGGAAAAGAATGCGTTGATCAGCTAACACAAATGATTTGCAGACACCATTCTCATACACTACTGGTTCTCCAAATGTGGACCTGACCTGCAATAGCAGCAGCACCTGGAAACTTGTTAGAAATGCAAATTCTCAGCAGCACGCCAGACATGCTGAATCAGAAACTCTAGGGTTGAGGCCGAGTAGTCTGTGTTTTAACAAGCCCTCTGGGTGGTATGATGTGAGCTAATATTTGAAAACCACTCTGACACCAACGGTCGTTGCCAGGTTTCTTGACCAACTGGATTCTGGTTTTTACAAATTAGGCTCACATGAGTTCAAACAGCATCACACAATTGACTCCTAGGATTATGCTGTTATAAGAGCTATAGGACTGAAATGTAGTATCTTGCATCCCATTAACATCCAGCCTGAAATAGTTCTGTCTTTGTCGCTAATATGGCTACCGTGGGTTCAATGCTAACTTGTCTCTGCATACGCACACCCACAAACACACACTCATTTTTGTGTGCATCGTGCCTCGTACACGGCAGAGCAAAGTAAGCACTCAAGAAATGCTTGGGAAGAAAATGCATTCTGAATATACATATGAGTATGAACTGATTCACTTAAGACTTCCAGATAAAGACATAAGGATCTTCTGAAATATATTATATTGAAAGTAAAGATGAAATCTAATGGTTAAAGAGAAGAATGTTGCCAGTGCTTCTAGATATTAACTCAAAGAGTTTAAGGACGCACTAAAACCAACAGAACAGGATTCCAGCTCACCACGCCACATTCACGGGACAGGCCAGGTCTGCAACTGATCAGAAGCAATCCACAGCCACCCACAAACGCCTCACACTTTCGCTGTACACATACAGAGGTGTATATGCCCAATCTCTAGACACTGACACACACACAGCACACACACACAGCCAATACTCAGCGCTAGAACCAAGGCCACCCTAACTTATTCTTGGGCCCCATAAACTAAGGCAAGAAACAAGGATGGGCTAGTGGGTGTATGCCAGGAGGAGCTTTTACCATCGTTCTCCAGAGACCCGGGTGCGCCATTGTTAAAGATTTGGTCCACATGATTCAATATGAACTCAATCACCACTTGCTGGACTCGGACAGCGAGGAAGGCTGCATCCCCATTGCAACCAGTGGCTTCGATTTCTTTGGACCTAAACCATGGAAGGAAGACATTCGGTTGAGTGAGGCAGCCCTACAATCTGAAGCAGTAAGGGGAAGCCAGTGGGCCTTTTGTACAAGCCCCATCTCCTCAACGTATATGGTTTGTTCATCTGTAGAATATTTTAACTATTTAAGACCAATTAAAGGGACTCTCCAAAGGCTATGAAGCCCAACACACTGAACAAATTTAAAACAATTACCAGGAACTGGGCATTGCAAGACTATAAACACTGTATTCGTGAATATCTAGGAATTGATTTTTTTCTTCACAGGATCTCCTTCCACCCCCACCCAATTGTTCTGTGGGGCACGTCATCATTTACGAAGTCATAGGAAGCAGCTGATTCAGGTTATAAGCAGCTGTGAAACCAACAAAAACAACAAAAACCAGTAAGCCCCAGAGACAAGAAAGGCCTTTTCAAGAAATCATAACACACAGACCCATCACTTTAGCCACATCCTGGTATAGCCAGAAAATGCCTGTGGAACCTAGAGTTTCCAGGTTAGCAGGCAAAGAACTTAGACTATTAAAATCACCTTTAATTCACATGTGCTACAAAAGACGACTTAGCTACAGGTTTGTCTTCAAGGGGCTTTCATTTTGAAGATTCCAGTCTTCATAGGAATCAGTGGGCTGCTTGGAGCCCACGGGGGTGGTGAGAAGGTGAGGTTATGGTGGTTACCTGAGGAGGTTTGGCGCCCACACCAGGGCCAGGTTCCTGGCGTGCATGTTGGTCTTGCTACTGAAGGAGGCGATGTGGGCCAGGTGTCGAATCAGGTATTCCAAGGTCCTGTAATGATTCATTTTTAAAAAACAACACAACAACAAAGTTAGAAACTTCAGTGCCTGTGTGAAGCCTGACATCTGGAGATAATTTCTAAGTTTGGATTTGAGAGACTCTAAATATTTCTATGTCATAAATTCTGGAGGGATATCAGGAAGTTATCGAGATTGATGGAAGTAATTTTCTTGGCCCTCAGCATACTGGCCTGGGGTGGATAAGGGGGATGGTCTTGTCAGAAGACAGCTGAGGCCCTTGGAGTGCCAGCCAGAGAGAGAACTGGGGGAGATCCAGCACCCAGAGCCTGAGAGTTCTTAGTGGCTCCCTGTTTCCGCTGATGCTCAGGGCAGTGGTGCTCCACACAGTTCTGAAACCAGCTCTTATCTCTTTTTGTAATTCTTCAAGCTACAGGTAACTTCATCCTTGTTAGGAGGTTCATTCGTGGATGAATGACACCTATTATTGTTAGAAGTTCTTTCTTACATCAAAATCTGCCCCTTTGTAAAAGATGGGCAGGCTTAGGGAACCCTGGGAAAGGTGTTAAGATTAGGGGCTACATTCTGAGAAGGAAATGAAAGGATGGGATGATACTGACGAGCGAACAGAGAGATCAGTCAGCCAAATGCTCAAGGGCTACAGTCAAATCCTGTTTACAAATCATCTTTTGTTCCATAGATTTGGTTATGCTATGAATCTGGGTAAGAACCTAGGATATCACTGTGAGGATATTACTGTGTGATCAGAATCAGGGTGGACTCTGAGGGGTACCCTAGGACACGGGCTGCCCCTTCCCTCCAACGTCCCTGTTCAGACACCAACTCACTCTGATAAAAGTGACCTGTTTATCCACCTCAAAATGCCCCAAAAAAGCCACTGTCCACTAAATTTGTTCCCTTATATGATATCAGCCTGCATCTGTGGTATTATACCACACTAAGGGGCTATAAATTTGTTTCACCAAGGATTCTTACCTATAATGGGACGGGGGAAGTTCCTGGATAACATTTTGGATTCGGGCCAATTGGCCTTCTTCTGGGCAATGCGACACGGCTTCCTGAAGAGAAGAACATAAGGAACCCAGTGAGAGCCCGAGAGGGTGGACACCCACCTGCGTCTGCTGGTTTTACTTAGGCTTCTGGTACATCAGGCTCCCAACCATGCCTAGAGATCATCCTTCTAAGAGGTATGCTTTTCTAGTAAAAACAAACAACTAAAATCCTGTGGGTTGCTTGGGTCTACATGGGGCCTAAGATGGGTATTAGGTATCTGGTAAAAAAGGTGTAGAAACTTGGGTGTGTCTTGTGTGGCAGAGTCATAGAGACACTGGGAGAGATTAAAGAGACAGAGACAGAGGGAGACAGGGTGAGACGGGGAGATGACAGAGTGGCTCCATGTTTACTCAGCCAACTGTCTTCTTGGGTGCAAACAGCCACTCCCAACCTAGCCGGAGACTATTCCTTGACCTCGTTATTCAGCGCTGCCTGTCAGAGATGCTGGGAAGCAGGGAAGACGTGCCTTCTTAGCAGGATAAGAGCTTTGTCCCCGAGACCCAGTGGCTTTGCCACTGGTTGTTCTCTGTGTTGCTCTCTGGTTGTTTCCTGTGTGGGGTATTTTGTTCCCCCCTCAACCCAGCCCTTAGGAAAGGCAGGGACATCAGTAAAGGCAGTGATCACAGGCTTGTCTGGGGCTTTCACACCATGCAGGCGTCACTGTGCAGACTCCCCCGCACCCCTGCAATCCTGAGACTCTCTCCTGCCATTGCCCAGGCTCAAGGGCCCCTTCCCAGTGCAGTGGCTGAGTGCTAGAGAACTGTCATCATGGGAGCAGTACCTAAGTTCAAGATCAGTAGTAATCACATCTTTGTTTATGGAAGTATAATTTACAAATATTTTTAAAATGTACAAATCTTAAGCTATAGCTCCATGAGTTCTTTCATACGCATTTAACCACGTAACACTACCCAGATCAAGGTACAATTTAAAAGCAGCTCGTGAGCTCACTCCAATCCTCATGGTCCTGAATCCATAGGCATATGTGACTTACAGTCTTCTGTTTCCTCCTGGTGCTGGAAACTCGCTTGACATTTGTATATAATGAAAAATATAATCATAAAGTATATTCTTTAATTTGGTAAATACTGCCCTGTGCAATTCTACCAAAATAGATCCTAATTGTGGGGTGTGGTTTTCTTATATTGTTCACCTCTGTTCAGTCTTTAGCTGTCATCTGCTCACTTGTGTACAAAGGGTGAAGTCGCATAACAGAGTACCAAACTCTGTTATGAGAATTTTTAGGCACAGAAAAGTGGAAGGATACCTTTTGGAAGGATAACTTCACTGGATACCTTCTGTTTGCCAGGCCCTATGCCAGGCCACACTTGCTGTGTGTTCTCTGCTCTAACTGACTACTCTAAGGCACTGCCCCAGCCTGGACCTCCCAACCACCCTCGCTCGCCTCCATTTTTTTTCCATAGCAGTCTCCACCATTCTGTAGTCTATATAATGTACTTATTTATTAGGCTTACTGTTTACTGTCTGTCCCCTCGCTAGATGTAAGCTCGTTAAGTGCAGGGACATGATGAGTCTCTGTGCCTGGTACACCGATTTGTTGAACGACTATATTCGATTTCCCTACATGCCGGGCTTTGTCCACTGAGATTTTTTTCTGTTGTTTTGTTTTTTTGCCTTTTTTTATTAATTGAAATAAAATATATACACAGAAGCTTACCATTTTTAAAGGCAATCAAAACTCTCTACATGGGAAAACTTTAGAGTTTGTTTCCAAAGCAGAACTGGGGAGGAAGGTGGGACGGGGAGGATCACGGTCACAAGTGTCCCCGTCTTCTGGTGGGTTTGCAAGCTGGAGAACAGAGCCAGCATAAGCATGATCTCTGCTACAATCCTTATTTTTTGAGATACGGTGAGGTTGAGGACATGAATGGAGTTGGAGTAAGCACACTGACACCTCTGTTCTCTTCCCGGGAGTGGTCATTTAGAAAACAAGATTTGTGAAGAGGACTCTGGCTGCCAGGGCAGGGAAAGCCTCATAAAAGGAGAAAGGGGAAAGAAGCTACAGGGGAAGGAGGGGCAGCGGAATGCAGTGTGGACCATCCCACATTCTGTCCTGCAAAGGGGGAGGGGTGGGATCTCCCTGAAAAGCTAGGAGGAGCTTGGCCAAGCTTGCACATACACCCCACCCCACCCCATTCTAAAAATGTGTCTGGGGAATAAAGGTGTAGATGAATTTAACAGCCCACATGGAAAGTTCCTTTAATATTTTAGGAAGTTGTTAGTCATCTTTGCTCTCTGAGAGGCAGGGCTGGCTCATCCCCTGATGCCTGTAGGTCCCATTTGGGATTGGTGTTTATTTCATGATTCACAGCCTCTCCGCATCACACTCCAATCCTATTCAGAAGCTCTCTAGGTCCTTGTTTCTCTCCTGGAACAGTACAGTTATTTTTAGCCTGGGCAGCCCTGTCCACAGGGTGGACAAACAACCTAAGGCTCTCCCTTCCAACTGCACCCCAGCTGCAACTCAGTCCTCGCCCTTTATTTTGTATTACTTGTGTAAAAATCATTTTTTTTATTTTAAGTTATTTCGAGCAATTAGATAAAACAGTAATTCATTCACATAATTTTTAAAATGCAAAAGACCCAAGGGACTACACAGAAGAAAGTTAGTTTTTCTTCCAACTGCAGACTCTCAGTCTCTAGAGGCGACCCACGGTCTTCATACCTATTCGTCTTTGTCTCCCGTGGAAGCAAGCCCATCTGCAAATGCCCCGTTTCCCATCATTTTCCTCCTTGCTTGCTCCATGCCTTCCATGCTGGCCTCCACATATTCCCTCCATCAAGCTCAGGAAAGTCCTCCACTGGGGCCTTTGCACCTGTTGTTTCTTCGTAACACCCTCTTCCCCCAAATATTTGCACAACGTGTTCCCTTGCTTCATTCTTGTCTCTGTTCAAATATCACCTCAGAGAGATTTTGGATTATCCTACCCAAAATAGCAGGCCCCATCGTTCTCTTCCCCCATACCTGCATTAATTTTCCTCATGGTACTTATCAACAGTTCTCCTTCTAGAGCTTTGCTTTAAATTTGTCATTTATCTCCTTCATTAAAACGTGAGTTGCACGAGACCAAGGATTTTATCTGTCTTGCTTACCATGAAATCCCCAGCACCTAGAACTGTGCCTGCCATACACAGTATACATAGTAGGTGCCCAACAGATATTTGTTGAATGAAATGAGTAAGTGAATGAGTCCATGTTTTGCTTTGCATTTGAAAATGCCAAACAGCCATACTTGGGCCACACTTCCAGGCCATGACCATCTGAGGACCATACTTCCATTGTGGGAACACCAGCGGAGCTGAATTTAACTAAATGCAGTCATAGGTCTCTTTAAAAAGAGGAAGATTTGACAGAGACAGAAGAGAAGGCAACGGGACCACAGCTGTAGAGATAGGAGTGATGCGGCCACAAGCCAAGGAAAGCCGACAGCCACTTGAAGTTGGAAGAGGCAAGAAATGGGTTTTCCCCCAGAGCCTCTGGAAAATGCACAGCCCTACTGACACCTGATTTCAGACCAGTGAAACTGGCCTCAGACTTCTGGACTCTAGAACTGAGAGACTAAATTTCTGTTGTGTAAGGCACCAAGTTTATGGTTATTTGTTACAGCAGCCACATGAAACTAATAAACATGTACTACTCCAAATTTAAAAAAGAAATCTGAAGGAAAAAAAAAATCACCTGTTATCCCACCATCCAGACGTAACTACTATTAACCCACTCACAGATGAAACATAATATGAGAAACAATGTGCCCAGGCTTCCCAGCACCAAATATGAACACTGGGATCATTTCCGATTTAGTTGCGTCTATGCTTTTTTCCATTTAACTTTATATTGTGGCCATTAAATACTCTTCAGAAATGTGACTTTTCACAGCTAAGATTTATTATCATTTATTTAGCCCATCCCTTCTTGTTAGACATGTAGCTACTCCCAAAATTTTGATATTATAAATATTGCAATGAAATACTTGTAAATCAACTATTTTTTGCACATTTGACTATTGTCTTAGAATGGAGTCCTAGAAATAGTTTACTGTATTAACAAAATATGAGCATTTTAGGAATTGTTGATGGTAATTTAAAATGACTTTCTGGGATGTCCCCCAATATATACTTCTAATAGAAAACTATGAAAGAGCCACTCTCGCCACAGTTATCCAATTTTCCTAACACTCTTTGTTTACTGAATTATTCCTTCATTAGTCTGGGATGCTTTCTTAATCTCACATTAAGCTGTTCAATACCTGAGTCTATTTCAGAGCTGTTAACTTTACTTGAAATAGTATGGCAGTAACTAAGACAGAATGGTAAACCTTTACTTCCATTTACTAGCTGTACAACCCCAGCCAACAGTCTCAATTTACTTATCTGTAAGAGAGACAATAAAACCTACTTCACAGAGTTATTTTGATTAAATTAAATAAAATTTGTGAAAATTTATCATATAGTTAGCATTCAACAATTGGAAGCTACTATCATTATTATTATGCCATTAATATTTTTCTAATTCTGTTATTATTCCATCAAGATATTATTCTACCTTAGCTGTTCAAGTGGGTTTAAATAAATCACTGTAAGAATGTGTAACAATGTAATAGAGCTATTTCAATGCCCTCGAAGGTTTGCTTATATGATCCTAATTCATTACTGTGATCAAAGGAACCTATTACATGATAAATTCTACAACATAGTTAACTTCACTAGGTCCTACTTACGTAGAAGTCAGTTGTCACAACAAAACATTCTTATTTTATGTCTTAGTGTCAATTAACTATGTTTAAATACAATATTAGATTTTCTTGAAATCTGATGACAAGTTGACAATAAAAAATATTGCTTCGGTATTTTTCTGTTGCTGTGGTAGATCAGAAAGATTAGCAGTGTCAGGGAACAAAAGTGGGGACAGATAAATATGGGTTTTGTTCTGAGCCTACAAATCAGATCTGAGAAGAAACTATATTTCTGAAGTTTCTAGATAAGAGTTCTTATCTATCCACAACTATCATAGAATAAAATTTAGTTACAATAGAATCAATCAATTCTTTACACAAAGATATTCTATCATTCTCAAGGATGATACTACTGTACCAAGACAATTAAAACTATATAGAAAACAAAGTCTTATGCACAAATTAAAACAACAATAAGATATATTTTTGGTTGATTCAGATTGGCAAGTAATTTAACAAACTGAAAATATCCAGTGTTTGCAAGGTTCAAGGGAAAAGAGCATCTTGTCTTTCTGGAGAACAATTTGGTAATATGTAACAAAATGTTAAATAAAAACTTTTTAATCAGTAAATCTATTTCAATGATTTTTTTCCCCCAAAGATATAAACAAACAAAAGTATAAATATAAATATATAAATACAAATATATGTATAAAAGCAAAGCATTGACAGACAAAAATGCCTATCAGTCTGAAACTGGTTTCAGAAATCATTGCACATGAGTGAATACTCTGTAAAAATAGTGTCTTTATATTTGTTAATATGGAAAGATGGTCATATTGTTAAATTAACAACGTTGCAAAAACAGCAATATATAGTCTGAGGAGTGAAGGTGAGGAGAGAGTTTGAGAGAGAGAGATATATAAGATGTCTACTAAAATGTTAATAGCAGGTATGCCTGGGGTGGAGGATTTCGAGTGATGTATAGTTTCTCCTTTATACTTTTACGTATTACATTATCTTTTACAATAAAATTTTATTTTGATTTGGAAAAACAAAACACAACAAAAACACTATGCAAGGAGTAAAAGAATGAAGAAAATATCCAGATGGTAACTGTAGTTGTCTTTGGTCTTTAATAGGCGAGATCAAACGTACCTTTCTACTTTCCTCCATTTTCCAAATTTTCTTTTATTGAGTCGGACTACTTTAAATATGAGGAAATACTCATATATGCTGATGGTGATTATAATCTCTGGCAGACTCACATGAGGCCCACAACCTTTCCTCCTGGTTCCTGGGAACGACTCCTCTGTGGTCCAATGGTCAGATCCCACCATCATTTATGACAGCCACTCAGAGGTTCATTTGCCTTCTGCCTTAGATTTCAAGGTCCTGTTAGATATCTTAGGGTCCCCTAACCACTGGTACTTCCACATCACCTGGTACATGTGGTCTTCTTTAGTGATCAACATTTATGTCCAAGTTTTTTGTGTGTTTTGGCCTAATTATTTTCATTAAAAAAAATTAGTGTATTTTTAAAAAGATTTTTAATAAAAATATAGCTAACATACACTATTGTATCAGGGGTATACCATAGTTAGTCAACATTTACAGACCTAAAGAAGCGATCACCATGACAAGTCTAGCAACCATCTGACACCTTACCAAGCTATCACAGTATTATTGACTATATCCCCATGCTGTACCCCATGACTTATTTGTTTTATACCTGAAATTTGGATCTCTTATTCCCCTTCACCTTTTCCTTCCTTTTTAAATTTTTCAATTACAATTGACATTCAATATTATTTTACGTTAATCTCATGCGTACAGCATAGTGGTTAGACATTTATATAATTTAAGAAGTGATTCCCCCTGACTAGTCTAGTACCCATCTGACATCATACATAGTTATTACAATATTATTGACTACATTCCTTAGGCTATACCCTACATCCCCATGACTCCTTTGTAACAACCAATTTGTACTTCTAATCCCTTCCTCTTTTTCACTCACCCCCTCAAACTCCCCCCATCCCCAATCTGGCAACCATCAAAATGTTTTTTTGTATCTATAAGTTTGTTTCTGTTTTGTTTATTTTGTTCTTTAGATTCCACATATAAGCAAAATCACATTGCATCTGTCTTTCTCTGTCTGACATTCCACTCAGCACAATACCCTCCAGGTCCATCCATGCCACCGCAGATGGCATGCACTTATTCCCTTCCAAGGCTGAGCAATATTCCATTATATATATGTACCACCTCTTTATCCATTCTTTCATCGACAGACACCCAGGCTGCCTCCACATCTTGTAAACAACGCTGCAGTGAACATTTGGATGCACATGTCCCCTCAAAGGAGCATTTTGGGTTTCTTTGGACAAATACCCAGAAGTGGGATTACTGGGTCCTTCATTGTCTCTTGTGATAGCCTTTGTTTTAAAGTCTATTTTATCTGGTATAAGTATTGCTACCCCAGCTTTTTGTGTCCCCCCCCCCCCCGCTTCATTTTCATGAAATATTTTTTTTCCATCCCTTTGCTTTCTGTATGTGTGTGTCTTTAAATCTGAGGTGAATCTCTTGTAGGCAGCATATGTGAGGGTTTAGTTTTCTTATCCATTCAACCCTCCTATGTCTTTTGATTGGAACGTTTAATTGATTTATACTGAAAGTAATTGTTGCTAGATATGTATCTATATAGCTATATGTAGGTATATTGCCATTTTATTATTCATAATTTTGATCTTTTTCTTTTTTCTCCATCTTACAGACGTCCTGCTGAGTCTCCTTGCAATACTGGTTTGGTGGTGATGAACCCCTTTAACTTGGTTTGGTGATGATGAACCCCTTTAACTTGTCTGGGAAGCACTTTATCTGTCCTTCGATTCTAAATGATAGCCTCGATGGGTAGAGTACCTTTGGTTGTAGGTCCTTGCTTTTCATAACATTGAATATTTTCAATGTTCTGTGTGTCAATCCGTTCTGGCCTGCAAATTTTCTGTTGAAAAAAATCAGCTGACAATCTTATGGGGGCCCTCTTATTAGTTACTACCGTATTTGCCGGCATATAAGACGACTGGGCGTATAAGACGACCCCCTAACATTTCCACTCAAAATACAGAGTTTGTTATATACTCGCCGTATAAGACTACCCCCTCTTCCGCACACCTTCCACACACCAAATAACTTTCAGTTTAAAATTTGCATCATACTTCTTTCTTTTGGCTGGTGCCATGATAGGGATGATAGGGGTTTGACTGGTCGACATTTTCTATGCTGTACTGTACAATGGTGCAGTATTGTGGTTGGCTGTTGGCTGTATACAAAGCCTGATTTGATTGGTCCCTGCTCCCTGTTTGCCCACCCTGTCACTATAGCAGTCTGGTCCACCCTTGCATCAGCATCTCCCTGGGACCTCACTAGTGCGCAAGTGCGAGCTCTTCAACATTCTAACAGGCACCATGATAGCGCAAAATCGCGAATCTTCAATGCATATGTAAAGAAATATACGGTAACCCGAATTTACCACACTCGCAAAATCGCACACAGCCGACCATACACCCAGTATGGTATCGCGATTCGCGATTTTGCGCTATCATACTGGGTGTATGCTCGGCTGTGTGTGATTTTGCGAGTGTGGTAAAATCGCATAACAGCAAAATCGCATAACAGCCGAGCATACACCCAGCAGCGCTGCTGATGCCTGAACGGTATGTGGAATGAAGTGGGCGGGCATCGGGAGGCCACTATGGCACGGGGCAAGCACTATGGGCAGTCTATCTGAAGTGTACCTGGCGTATAAGATGACCCCCCCACTTGGAGGCATATTTTTCGGGGCCAAAAAATCGTCTTATACGCCGGCAAATACGGTAGTTGCTTTTCTCTTGCTGCTTTTAGGATTCTCTCTTTGTCTTTAATCTTTGCCATTTTAATTATAATGTGTCTTTGTGTGGGCCTGTTTGGGTTCATCCTATTTGGGACTCTCTGCACTTCAGCACTTGTATGTCTATTTCCTTTGTCAGGTTAGGAAAGTTTTCAGTCATTATTTCTTCAGATATGGTCTCAATCACTTTTTTTCTTTCTTCTCTTTCTAATACTCCTATGAGGTGAATGTTGTTATGCTTGATGTTGTCCCAGAGGTCTCTTAAAACTATCCTCAGTTTTTTGGGGTTCTTTTTCCGTTTTGTTGTTCCAATTGGTGTTTTATGCTACCTTGTCTTCCAAATCGCTAATTCAATCTTCTGCTTCATCTCTCTGCTGGTGATTCCTTGTAGTGCAGTCTTCATTTCAGTTATTGTATTCTTCATTTGTGACTGGTTCTTTTTTATGATTTCTATGTCCTTTTTTATGCTTGCTATCTCTCTGTTGAAGTTCTCTCTAAGTTCCGTGAGCATCCTTATAACCATTGTTTTGAACTTTGTCTCTGGTAGGTTGCTTGCCTCCATTTTGTTTTGTTCTTTTTCTGAAATCTTCTCCTGTTCTTTCATTTGGGGTATATTTCTTTGTTTCCTCATTTTGGCTGCCTCTCTGTTGTTTGTTTCTTTATGTTAGTTAGATCTGCTATGTCTCCCAGTCTTGGCCAGGTGGCTTATGTAGTAGGTGCCCTATGGGGCCCTGGAACAGTCTCCCTGGTCACCTGCTCTGAAAGCTCTAGGAGTGTCCCTTGTGTGCGTTGTGTGTTCCCTACTGTTATAGGTGAGCCTTGATTGCTATTGGCACATTAGTAAGACTGAACCTCAGGCTGATTGGCTGTAGGGTTTGGCCATGTCCACAGCTTATGGACTGCTTTACAGGTGGCTTACCCCACTGAGTGGGATTTGCCCTAGTGGGCTTTGGTGCCTGTTGAGACCACCCTTTGTGTGTGCACCTTGTGGGGCTAATTGGGTGGTGCTCTGCTTTGGTCTGAAGCCAACCTCCAAGTATATTGGTTCTGGGGCCTCTTGGGAGGGGTTCCAATGCAGGCCCAGGTCACTCACTGTCTGTGACTGACTAGGTACTACCTGTTAAGAGATACAAAGTGATCCGCAGTTCGCTGCCCATGCTAAACCTGAAGGTGAATGGGAGAGGCCATGCTGCAAACTGAGAAGGGCTGCCACCAGTACCATGGCTGGGGTAGCTCCACAAAAAGCCAGACACCTTGAGGCTTGCTGCCACCTGCTGGCTCCGTTAATGTTCAACTACTGATAAAGCCTCAAGCAATACACAAGTTGGGTGAGGGCAGGGTGTCAGGGAGTCACTAGAGTGAGAAGAGCTTTGTTCCCTAGGTTAATGTAATGTTTTGGTGCCAGTGCTGAGCCTGGAACTACCTAGCAAAAGTCTCAAAGCACACCGAGGCCAGTCGCCACCTGCCTGGATCCTGCAGACTCCACTAGTTTTCCAAGAAAGAGTGCAATGCAGATGGAGCTGGCTGCTCACAGAGAAAGTGCCTCTGGCACTGAGGGAGTTGGGTAGGGTGGGATCCCAGACTCACCAGGGTAAAGCAGTGGAGCTCACCAGACAGATTCAGATTTGGCAATGTAGGGGAGGGGCCCACACAGGAAAGATGGCACAGGAGAAGGACCCCACACAGGGAAAATGGTGAATGTCCTCCAGTCCTATCTCTGAAGCTACACACGTCAGTCTGTCCTCCGTATGTCTGATGCACCCCACGTCACTGTCCCTTCACCAGAGGCCAAGGGGAGTGCCTGCGAATGAGTCTGTGCAGGAGCTGTTTAAGAGGACACCTGGGTTTCCTGCAGCCTTCTGTCCCATCAAGATGGTCAGAATCCCCACTGTTTGTCAAAATCAGATGTTGTGGGGGCTCCTCATCCCAGCACCAGTACTCCAATCTGGGGAGCCTAGTGTGGGGCTGGGATCCCTTGCTCCTCCATGGGAACATCCACAGCTGAGATACCCCTCCTGATTTTCAATCACCACATGGACATTTAAGGCCAGCCCATTTTGTGTTTCTGTTTTCTTACCTGATAGCAATTGCCAGGAAGCAAAATCTCAACAGATTAAGAAAATGCTCTTGAGAATGGTAGTTTTGCAGTTTATTTTATACATTAGCATCAAAGGAGGAGACGTAAGGAAATCCATCGGTGGTAGTTTAAGACGATGGGAGAAAGCAAAGAGGGGAAATCTCTAGGATTGGATAAAAATTAAAATGGAGAGACAATACTTCTTTTACACTGGTGGGCACAGGATAGTTAACAATTACCATTTACAGCACATAGAGATGGTATTTGATGAATAAGATAAAAAAATGAGTTCTGTAGTTTAGTGCTCTCATGTGATGGGTTGTGCCCTGAGGGGTCTGGAAAAAGAGATTACTCTGACATTCCAAGGGTTTGGTATCTTAGACGCAAGATTGACCTTTGTCAAAGAAGCTTCAGGCCAAAGATGTGACTACTGGCTATGACCTGAGTTTCCTGAGTTTGTCAAGTTTAGTATGTGGCCCCTTTTTCATCCACATTTCCCCCTTCTGGTCATAAATCACTCCAAAGGATGCACTGATGACCAACCTTTTGATTGGATAATGTGGTCCCATCGTGCTAGGAAGGCTCATTCCTAAGAAGTCTCAGTGTCATCATTTGTCTTGCTGAAATGTGGACCATTGCGAATGGGGCAAGACCATAACCTTGCATGGCAGTCAAGGCCGAATTTTTTATTTTTTTCTAAAGGAAAGGTGGGTAAATGGGAGGTAGTTAGATCTTACGGGCGTTCACTAAGCAAAAAGTCACACTGGATCATTTCTAATCTATAAGCTATCATTACCCAAGTTTTGCTGTCTGTCTCACTTTTCTGTATTGCATCTAGTACTATAACGTTTAGTTATAGTTTGAGGCCATACAGTATGCCTCTTTAGTTTTGACAATTTGACCATGACATGGGTTCTATTTCCTGTTGTTATTATTTGTTGTTGTTATTATTTTAAGACGGTCCATTTACTTCCCATTGGAATCATTCAAGTGTCATTCATTATTAATGTGATTCCTGCTAATTGTGTAAATGTCTTCTTCTTTATATCCTTAGTTACAAAACTTCTGTTTAGCTAGTCTTCAGATGGTTCTCCAGATTGATTGTTCTATAATTTAGTTGTAATTTAAATGTGTTCACGGAAAGAAGCAGGTACATGTTTATCTACTCAACCATCTTGGATCTCCTCAAATTAGTATATTTTTAGTAAGATTTTGAAAGTTAAAGTATAAGGAAGGAGGGAAAACTATCTGTAATCCCATCATTAAAATAAATGGTTATTAATCTTTTGAACACCTTTCTTTTCAATCATGTTTTAATATACAACTGTGTATCTATGTCTTCCAATTACCATTATGAGTGTTTCCATCAACGAAAACTCTTAAATATATATTGTAATGGCCCAAACCCAATTTTAAAAATACATTTCCTTATTCCTATATCATTTCAAATTGAAGAAACTTTATATGCTCAAAATAAGTTTATTACAAGAGCCATGAGAAAGATTCCTTCCCATGGTTATAGCCTTGATCCAGTCCTTACTATTAATTGCAACTCCTCCACTATCTTGTTTTCAAACATCCCCTCTGACCACACTCCACTCCAACAGGTTATTGACCACACTGGGATGAATAATCCATTGATCTACTTTTTCACTTACATACCTGTCTTATGCCCTCATTTCCTTTCTTATTCAGACAGAATTCCACGGTCAATTATTTCAATCACTCCTTGAATATTTCTTCATCTCCCTCATCCCTGTTTTGCTGACTGAACCTCAACCTTGGTTAAACTTATATCTCCATCTACTCAGTACCTCCACTCCTGCTGCAAATATTCAAGCCCTATTTTTACTGCTATCTCTACAAACATCCTTTAAGCATTTATTCTCCTCTCTACTTTTCCTATGGGTGTACTATTTGGTGACAATATAGTTGCTACTATTTAGGTGTTCTGCTGTTGCCCATCCATCCTCCACCAACCCAGCTCACTGGTCCATCCTGCACTCCCTCTTGGCTTCTTTTACCAGATTCTTTTCTCTTCCCAGCTTTCTGACCTCTCTCTTGACTTCTGTTTGTTCTCCCTCCCTTCTCTACCCACCTACTTCTTTCCCGACCTCCATCCCCAAAGAAACACAAGAGGAATAGCCTGATAAAAATGAACTAGCAGTGGGTATAGCATCTAGAGTTTCAGGTTCCTGTCCTGCTCTGTGACCTTAGGCCAGTCATTTCATTCCTCTGGTTCTTAGTTTCCTCCCTATGCAGTAAGGTACATTTGGTTAAGTAAACTTGGAGATAATTTAACCCAGCTCTGAACAGAAACAAACATGGTTGTGAAAATTTAAGAAAGGAAACATGTAGCAAGCAGTCCCACTACCCTACTTTCCTCAATATACCATCTTATTTCCATCACCACGCTAAGACAATGTCAACCCTCTGGCAAGTATTACTGTTGTTATTTTAGTGCTGAAACTCTCTCTGGCCCATCCACGTGTGCCACCCAGGAACCATAAGGAGCATGCAAACACTTACCGTAAATTTCTCATAGAGCTCATAAGTCAGGAGGGGGTTGGGCAGCTCCCTAAAGTAGAGCTTGCAGAGCGAGCCCACACAGTGGATGTCCTGGAGGTACACTTCCCTTGTCAGATCTGGACATTGATCTGAGCCAAACTCTTGCCTGAAACAACACAGACAGAGACATAACAATCCCAGGAACATGTGTTCCCTGT
Source organism: Rhinolophus hipposideros (assembly GCF_964194185.1). Lineage (NCBI taxonomy): Eukaryota > Metazoa > Chordata > Mammalia > Chiroptera > Rhinolophidae > Rhinolophus > Rhinolophus hipposideros. Next base: position 46,156,698 of record NC_138048.1, on the reverse strand, counting down.
CAGCAGCTGCTTGGCTGCTTAGGGGTAAAAAGACCCTACACTGCTGATCTGACGATAGTTTTGACCTTGATGTGACAAGACTTTCTATTCCAGGCACAAGAAAGCTACGGGAAGACTTCCACTTCAGTTCTGGATCTTCCCTGTCAAAGCAGCTGTAATTAGAAAGATACGGTGCCCATTTACAAATGGATTTCTCATGGCATTCTAGCCACAGTCTCAGTTATGAACAGTGGGGAAATATGAAAACAACTGCCAAAAAAGTCCTGTTGAGATTTCAGTTTTTCCAAAATATTATTTTACATGAAATTCTCTTTCTTGGAGGAGAGACCAAAACCAGGGTGAGTCAGATTCTTATCACTCATCTCCACATATTCATGTCAACAAACTTGTTTTATCTGGAGACTCAAACGCAAGGTTTGAGAACTTGAATCAACGATCCTTTGATGCTGAATTAAACCTTTTAGGCTGCCTGCTAGTGACTCCCACAGGATAGATGAACCTATAAATATCTTCTTAAACAATCTATAGTGGGGTGTTTGGGAACATCATCAGGTTCCAGGCCTCGTTTCTAATTTAAAACCATATCCTAACAAGGCTACGTGAACACATTGCCTCAAGGAACATATACTTAAAAGTTAAAAATCTGTTTAAAAAATGATAAATTTGAGTTTTAATATAGAAGAGAATTCAGGTTTCTTGAGAGTATTCATTTGATCAAAGAAGTAGTGACAGTGTCAACGGGACTCCCAGAACCAGCATTTCAAAATGGCTCGCCCATTCTCCGGTCGTCAGTTCTGCCCCTTTAATGAGGGGTAGGGAAATCCCTGAGGCTGCCAGAACTTGAAAGGAACTGAGTGGGGTCTTGAAAAGAAAACCATGCAATGGCCTCATATATTCATAAGCATGTGTTTTTCTAGAGGGTAGAACAATAATAATCTAGGCTTATTCATTTATTTAGCCTAAAATTTCCTTTGTCCAAGCTAAGATCATTCCTGAAATGAAAAAGAATTGGCCACCGCCCAAGTGTCCTTCCACGGTATCAACTAAGTATTTAGCTCTGAAAAAGTATTTGCTGGGGTGGCTGGATGGCTCAGTTGGTTAGAGCATGAGCCCTTAACAAGGTTGCTGTTTCAATTCCCACATGGGCCAGTAAACTGCGTCCACAACTAGATTGAAAAACAACGACTTGATGGAAAACAACGACTTGAGATGGAGCTGATGTTCCCAATATTTCCCAATAATAATAAGAAAAAAAAGTATTTGCTGTTGAAACTCTAAAAAAATGCCACACTAGTAAATTAGTGAAAGTATGTAAGCACATAGATTCGTTAAAAATCTATGGCTGCTGCAATAAACCAGTTATTTTTTTAACAGCCATCACTTCTCAATGAGTAAAAAGTAGGTTTTATTCCTTCAGTATAATTTTACTAAAATTGAGATTTGAGAGGGAAGGGCAGAAAACCAAATAGGAGGAGGAAGACAAAAAAAATAATTACCTGCACAATCTATTGAATTTTATATACTAAACCTGTCACAAGAATGTTTTTATTGTTTTAAGTCTACACTTATAATTTAAATTTGTAATAAATATATAAAAATAGCACCTAATAAGTATGCTCTCTTTTGTGTTAAAGAACAATATTCAAAATACATAACCTATTGTTTTAATCCTAGAACAGTATATACAGAGGGTGCCAAAATATATATATATATATATATATATATATACACATTTTAAGAAAGGAAAAAAACTATTAAAATTAGTCAATAGTCAACATATACTGATAATAAGTGATGAATACAAGTCATGTTTGACTTCTGCAATTACAAAACCATCAGCGTCCAGACACTTCTGATTAGTTGACCAAAGTGTTTACTTGCATACATTTTTTGGGCACTCATGCTCTGTGCACTACATATGTTTACCCTCTATATATACTATATATTTATTTTATATATAATACATATAAAATACACACACACATATTCGTGTGGTCTTTTTAATTATTAGTTTCAGGTGTACAAAACAATGTAATAGTTAGACAGTTTACCTCTCACAAAGTGATAACACCCCTCCCCCAATCTACTACCTCTCTGACTTCGTGTATAGCTGTTACAATTCCATTGACTCTATTCCCTATGATGTATTCCATATCCTGTGACTACATATATATTAAATTACAGTTGACATACAACATTATTCAACTTCAGCTTCAGGTATACAGTGCAGTGGTCAAGCATCTACACCATCCACGAAGTGGTCTCCCTCGTAAGACATGTGCCCATCTAATACCCTACAAAATCTTTACAACATTATTGATTACATTCCCCAAACTGTCTTTCACATATTTGCATTTTGTGTGAAGGTTATTGTCCTCTAAATTCAATGTGATAGAAATTTCTTCCAAACAATTCTAGAATAAATTTTAGAATTGCTTAGGATAAATCCATAGAATTGGAAATCATTCACCTATCAATAACTTTTAAAATACCAGCATCAATTAGAGACACGCACAATCATGCAGACTTCTGAGTTCTCCACCAGATGAACTATCAAATGTTGAGTGTGAGCCAACAGAACAACTCACATCCATCTCCAAGTTCTGAACACTGTGTAACGGGATCTAACTGAGCTTTGGGCACGCAAGTGAATGATAATAAACCATGTTTCCTTAACTTGTAATTAAAATCATTTGAGTTCAACTGAATCAACCTAAGGAGGGTAAATCTGGTACAAGACAAAGAAACAGATTGAAAGTTCTCAGGAACTTTTGTTGGAAAGAATTACATCAGACTAAAGGACTTCCTGGTTAGACTAAGAACAGGCATCTCAAAACATCAGCACCTGACTTCTTCCCTGCCACACTTCCCTCAGTCCCTTCAGGTTTTTAATACTCCCTACATCTGAGAACAGAGATATAGACAGAGAAAGACTCGTGGGAGAATTCTTCTGGGGGCTATTCTTTTAGCTTACCTTAGCCGTTGTATGTTTGAGGTGACTCCTGAAAGCCGATAAATTCCATCCACAATGCCATGAGTCTCTATAAATTCTGCACAGCTCTTCAATACATATGGAACTATGAAAAGGAAAATTTTTAAAAAATGAAGTATTAGTTATAAGGCTGACTGTCCTTTAAAGATATCCTTTTAAAAATCCAGGTAACTTCAAAAAGAACCACATGTCAGTTACAAATAGAAACAATTACTTGTAAGTGGTAGATGTTCTTTGGTATTTTCTTAAAAAGACATGGGGTTTTGTTAAAGTTCAGAAAACTCACATGTTTTAAGAGTTGGGTGTGTTTTTTTAATTAAGAATTTGAAAAATATACAAACACTTAGATTTTGTAAATAGTTGGAAATCTCACAACTCGATCTCTTCTTTTCACTGATTCTCCAAGTGTGGTCTTTTAACCAGCAGCATCAGCAGCTCCTGGGAACTTGTTGGAAATACAAATTCCCAGGCCCCTCTCCAGACCCACTAAATCAGAAATTCTGGAGGTGGGGCCCAGCAATCTGTCTTTTAAAAAGCCTTTCAGGCGACTGTTGTGTGATAAAATTAAAGAACCATTTCTTGTTCTACTCATGAAGAAACCAAGGTGCAGATAAATTTACTTACCTCATTCAAGGTTACTTGCTGCTTATGAAAAGTAATTAAAACATGGGATAATGCTTATGCTATAAGTAGGTAAAAGAAAAACAAGATCCCAAATCAAATACATATTGTGAATTCAGCTGTGTAAAAAAATATTGCAAAGGAAAAAGGTCTAGAAGAATATCTGCCAGAATGTTAAAGGGGATTTAAGGTTAAAGTGTTAAAGTGTTTTGTTTTGTTTCGTTTTGTTTTTTTTAAGGTGAGAACCACCCATCCCACCACCACCATCAAATGGGTCAATCCAGTAATTGATTGACCCATGAATGCACCACATATGTAAAAGGGACCAACATGGCCTCTTGAATTTCTGCCACTCCAGACATTCAGGTCCCAGGTAGAAGAGTCTATGCTGTTCTCTCCTTGGCGGTGATCCTGACTGGCCCAGCTAGCTCAGTGACCCAGAATGACAGCCATAAGCCTTCTAGATGACATGGAGAGAATGGCAAGTCACTTGCCACTTTGGTCCTTGGGCAGAGACACCTGCGGTCCCTCTGGAGAGTGCTATGGATGGTGGCTTGGTATAAAACTACCCAAGCCTCAGACGCTAAAGTCTTCAGGCATTGAGGTAGTGTGGAAACTGACTCCATAAACTAGTGCTTGAGTTAGCACTGTGCTCACTCCCCCAAAACATACCCAATCCATTAATGCTTTAGATTAGACTAATGCCAACCTATTAATGCTTAATGCACATAATCATGCTTGGATGCAATTCCAAACTGGACTGGATCCTTACATGGGTAGACACTAGGCATTCAGACTCAACATTCTTCCTGGATTTGCTATTACAATACTTTCTAACAACTCTCCATCATTTCCTTCAACTACTAATTATAATTTTAGGTGCTCAGTAAAATTTGTCACACTTAAAGTATTCTGCCCCTCTCTCGAAGGCCGTGCATCCCCAGAACCACTCCCGTCCAGGACACACGAATGCTTTTGCACCTGTCTTTCAGGACTGGAACTAGGGAAAAGCTTCTTAGTTACTCCCAGGGAGTGGCCTTGGGATTGGAAATATTGAGGCCAAAGACCACAGAGGTGGATCCATTCCCTGTGAGTAAATACGGACTGGGCATGGGATGTGATGGAGGGAATGTGAGAGTGGGCAGGAGTCCAGAGCCTCTGCCTGACTTCAACCGGAAGAGCTATACTTTGATCTGTTTTATAAAATAGGGTTCTTAGTTAGATTCCATGTTTCCCCAAAAATAAGACCTAGCCAGACAATCAGCTCTAATGCATCTTTTGGAGTAAAAATTGGTATATGACCTGGTCTTATTTTACTATAAGACCGGGTATAATATAATATAATATAATATAATATAATATAATATAATATAATAAATATAATATAATATAAAACATAACATAATATATAATATAATACCAGGTCTTTTATAAATTTTTGCTCCAAAAGATGCATTAGAGCTGATTGTCTGGCTAGCTCTCATTTTTCGGGGAAACATGGTTTTTGTCTCCTACCCTCATGCCTGTAAGTAAATAAGTAAATAAATAAATAAATAAAATAAGCAAGCAAGCAGAATGCCAATGTTTAAACAAAACTATTTTTTTTTGTTTTTTAAATCCTTGTTGTGCACAATAATGGTTGACTCTTTCCTCATCACACCAAGCTGTTGTTCTGCCAAATGAAGATTCACCTACTTTCTAACAACTCCCCATCATTTCCTTCAACTACTAATTATAATTTTAGGTGCTCAGTTGAGAACACAGGTGAGGCTGCCAACCTGCCTTTGTAATCTTGGGCAAACTATGTAATAATTCTGTCCTTCAGTTCCCACATCTGCAAAATGAGGATAACAGTGACATTAATCTCATAGCTAGAGTTGAAGTAATACCTGCAAAAATTTAGCACAGACCCTGGTGTATAACACGCATTCTACAATGACAGTATTTCTATTTGAAGCTTATCTATGATGTAAATTTATAATTTGTGAGACGCAATCTTGGTGAAAACAGTTTGCCTCCTCTCATCCAATGGGCCACTGAGGTAGAGCTGACCAACCTGTTACCAGTCAACCCGCATGTCTATTATTCAGAATGGCTTTTGTGTCCTTCTTTGGTTAAATGTTTCTCTTTGCAGGTAATTTGGCTCGCCTGAGGTCTCCCTCCTATGCATTTAAGTGAATCTTCGTAACACAAAGGCAGCAGGATCCTACAGTGTACTGATTCTGAGTTAGCAGTCCTGGAGCTACACTAGGCCTTGGTGTGTTCCACAGTGTGTGTCTGTGCCAGGGCATATAGCTGTTGTGCCATGCAGGGCACAAGTGGACTCTGAGCATTCCCAAGGAGAACTCGAAGGCAAACGCCTCGAACTCGAAGGGACTTCATAAAGAACATTCCATGAAAGAGGACGTGCAGGGTCATGAGCCTGTTCCATCCTGTGTCAGATAGAGACCTCCTATTCCATAGCTCACAGCTGCAGCACCTCAGACTCTGTTTGTTTTAAAGACGGGCAAAACAAATTCCCAGATGGAGTCTCTGCCATAAATTTACTCTAGCTTTGGTACAGAGGCCCTAGGACCTCCGGTCCATGGCTCTGTTTAAACAGGAGCCAGTATTAAAACAACCCATGGGAAGAGGCATGGTCGCAGTCCCTAAAGAGTGTCAGCTTTCCTGGATTCTCATCTCAGGCTGAGATGGAAGGTATAGGAATTCCCCATCATACTCCATAAATGGGAAAGGATCCACTAAATCTCTGTTAATCCTACGTAGCTCTATAGCTCAGAGCAGTGGTTCTCAGACTGTGGTCCCTAAATCAGATCCAGAAGCAGCAGCTGCCTCCAGGAAATTCTGATGCACACCAAAGTTGAAGAACCACTATTCTAGACCAGAGCTTCTCATTCTTTAATGTGCGTACAAATTACTGGGATCTTGTTAACATGCAGATTCCAGTCGGGTGGGAGATGTCAAGAATGTGCATTTATAACAAATTCCCAGGTGATTAGGGATATTGCCATTTTGAACCCCACACTTAAGGTAGCAGGGGTCTAAAAGTAATACAGGTAGATGGTGTTGCAGGAGCTACTAAGAGTTTATTGAAGTCTCAAAATTCTTTAGACTATTGTCCCTGGAGTCCAACCAAACTGGGGACACCGTAGGATTCTGAACAGGGTAGAAGCTTGATACAAAATAGCTGAGTAGTTATAGATGGGAAGAAAGGTTCCATTGTCAATTAGGCATGAGAAGGAGTTACGTTGGGGTTGGAGTCACAGAGCTAGTTCTGTGGGAATTATCAAGGACCCAAAGAACTTTAAATCTCCTCCTACAGAGGTACACACAGTTGCTGATTATAATACAATATCATAACTTCTTTGAATTGTTTCACTGATGGCTCTCTAAGTCTCTTTTTTGTTTTGTTTTGTTTTTACTGGATCAGCAATCTTAAACATTAAATTTTAATTTGAGCACAAAATAAATCTTGAGGTGGTTTCTGATGGAAAAGAAAACCTTGCCTTTGATTTATGCTTTACAGTTTACAAAACATTTTAACGTCCTTTGTCTCATTTGATCCAACTTGGTACAACTAAAAGATATTTTATACTTATAAATAGCGTGGGACCCTTCTTTCCTCAATTCCTACCATTTTTCCCGAAAAATAAGACCTAGCTGGACAATCGGCTCTAATGAGTCTTTTGGAGCAAAAATCAATATAAGAGGTCTTATTTTACTACAGTATAAGACTGGGTCATATAATATAATGTAATGTAATGTAATATAAAATAATACTGGGTCTTGTGTTAATTTTTGCTCTAAAAGACGCATTAGAGCTGATTGTCTGGCTAGGTCTTATTTTCGGGGAAACACAGTATCTTCTTCAAGGGTTTAGTGCAAAAAAAGCCAGAAGCTAAATCGTTTCTCTGAGTCCCCTCACCCCCACCCCGCCCCCAGAAGTAAAGTCTGCTAAGCTGCCCCAGTTCCCTGTGTGGCCAGAACCTTATCAGATCTGGAGATAGAGATTAGAACAAGCACAATTTTATTTGGTTATGTGGTCATGGCAGCTGAATCCTTTCATAGTGCAAACTGCATTTGTGTTTTAGGGAAATATGGCACCTCTCCCTCCCCATTTTGGATTTTGTTCTCTTTAGATTTCATCTACTCTGTGGGTCCTCATCTTCAAAGTAATGTCTAGTGGTGTATACACACAAGGAAATACCACTCGGCAATAACAAGACATGATACATCACATGGTTGATAGAAGCCAGACTATAAAAGAGCACATAGAGTATGATTCCTTTAGACACTACAAACTCATTTGTAGTGGGAGAAAGCAGGGAAGAGGCAGGAGGCAGGTATTGTGAAGAAGCCAAGGAAACTTGGGCATGATAAATACATTCATCATCTTGACTGAAGTGAGAGAAAGAACAGAGAGCCACCTGTGGGTGAAGAAGAACTGATACTTGTGGGGAGATGAGCCACTACACAGGGAAGAAATCTTTTGAGAATCTGCTGCTGTGCACAGGGGAGAGATGAGGACTTAAGAAGCTTTGCTGTGCTGGGAATGAGCCTGCTCTATGGCATTCTTTTCAAGAGATGAAGTAAAGATTTCAATTACTTTTTCATTATTCTTGGTTTTCAGCAGAGAACTTCCTAGCTTCCTCCCCCGGGAGGGAGCCACTGTCACAGTGGCTCCCATAATTTCTCTCCCCCTCTGCTAGTCCCTGCTCTTTATTTCTGTCCCATCCTTTCTCTGTCCTGCAACTGCATCTCTGTGTCATGCTCCGCTCCAGCCTCTATGAGTCTCAGCTTGCCCAGACATCGCTGTACCCCCACACCCCCATGTTTCCCTCTTTGGTTCTTTCTCTTCCTTATTTTAACTTGTTTCTACTCTCTTCCTCCTGGCCTAATGTGGAATTAAAGAAAAATTTGAAAGTTTGTGTTATTTATTTTTTAAAGTTTAATGTTCTCTGTTCTTTAAAAAAAAGCAAACGAACTGACTTTTAATTTTATAAAGAAAAAAAAAATTTAGAATATGTTCAGGCTTTGGTCTGTCTTCCTTGGAGAGAAATTTCTTTTTTTCCTTTCTTTCCTTTTTTCCATTTTTTTCGGGGGGGGAGGTGGGGGTAACTTTTGACCTTTCAAAAAATTGAGATACAATTCAAATGCTGTAACATTCACTGTTTCAAAGCATGCACTTAAGTGGTTTTTAGTACATTTACAGAATTAAGCAATCATCACATTTCAGAACATTTTTACTACCCCAATTCTAGAACATTTTCATATGTAGAAGGTTATTCATTGCAGCAATTTTTGTAACAGCACAATATTGCCCATCAATGGGAAGCTGCTTATATAAGGAATAGAGCATCCACATAGTGGAATCCATATAATCCTTAAAAAGAATGATGGCACTTTCATGTACTGATGTAGGGGGTCTCCAGGTGTACTGTTAAGCAAAAAGAACAAGGTGAAGACCGGCATAATATTAGACTACCATCTACTTTCTAAAATGAGAGCATAAAAGAATAGATCTACAATTCATTTGTATATGTGTTAAATATCTGTGGAAGGATACATAAGGGATAACTTTAGTTGCCTACAGGAAAAGGAACTGGGAGGCTGGGGCTAGGGCTCTGAGAAAGAAGGAGATTGTATATTCCCCTTGTATATTCTTTTGTAGTTTTGAATTTTGACAATTAAAAATATATTACATTTTCTATAATTTTTTTCATCAAAAATTCAGTTAAACAAATATTTATTGCAAGCCTCCAGTAGGTGTTAAGTGTTGCCTGTATCTTTGTCATTGCCATTACTAAGGAGCACTGAGGACAGTACTGGGTCTTATTCATCTGGAAGAGCCTTGAAAACACGAGCACTTGAAATGTTTTGCTGAACAGGAGATTTGTCATTTTTCTCCAGATGGCCATTTTCCGTGTTCCATTGTTACCTGGGTCTCTCAACGAAGAAAACACTTACTACCTGTCAGACAATGCATTAGGTGCTTTCTTAAAAAAAAAAAAAGAAAGAAAAGGTTTCTCCATTCTATAATCATATCCAAACCACAAAACAGATAAAATTCTCCATTTTGAAAATGTGAAAGCTGATTCTCAGAGAGGTTAGGTAAGCTGCCCAACACCATACAGTATACTAGTAATGCCAGAGGTGGGGACCAAACCCAGGTTTGTCTGACTCTAAAGTCCACGCTTTTTTTCATGGTACCACTATTGAGGAGACATAGAAACAGCACCAAGCTACATAAAAAACCTGCCCTATCAGGAGCGCAGGTCCCATGAGTTGGTGGTCATGTACGGAGGCACCATTTGAGGAAAGCTAATTGTTTCCTTGCCGTTGACTACCCACATGCCTGAAATTCTACCACTACAGCCTATCTTTTGGTGGTGATGGCTTTCAAGTGTTCAACACCTAGTGGTTAATATCTATTTTTAAATTCCTTTTGAAAAAGTTACAAAAGCAATATATGTTGATTTTTTAAAAAATGAAAAATACCTCTGACTTTGAGCTATACAATAAAGCTACAGTAATCAAAACAGCATGGTACTGGCATGAAAATGGACAAATAGATTAATGGAACATAATTGAGAGCCCAGAAATAAACCCACACATATACAATCAACTAATATTTGACAAGGGATCCAAGAATACTCAGTGGAGAAAAGACAGTCTCTTCAATAATGTTGCTGGGAAAATTGGATACTCACGTGTAAAAGAATGAAACCAGACCCCTATCTTACACTACTTAAAAAAATTAACTCAAAATGGATTACAGACTTAAATGTAAAACCTGAAACCATAAAACTCCTAGAAGAAAACATAGAGAAAAGCTCCTTGACATTGGTCTTGGTAATGATGTTTTGGATGTGACATCTAAGCACAAGCAACAAAATAAAAAAATAAACAAGTGGGACTACATCAAATGAAAAAGCTTCTGTACAGGAAAAGAAACAATTAACAAAGTGAAAAGGCAACCTATGGAATGGGAAAAAATATTTGCAAACCATATATCTGATAAGGGGTTGATATTCAAAATATATAAAGAACTCATACAACTCAATAGCAGAAAAACAAATTATCCAGTTTAAAAATGGGCAGAGGATCTGAATAGACATTTCTCCAAGAAGATATACGAAAGGCCAACAGGTACATGAAAAGATGCTCACATCATTGTCACTAGGGAGATCTAAACCACAATGAGGTATCACCTCACACCTGTTAGAATGGCCATGATCAAAAAGACAAGAAATAACAAATGCTGGTGTGAGTGTGGGGAAAAGGGAACCGTTGTGCATTGTTGGTGGGATTGTAAACTGGTATAGCGACTATAGAAACTTATATAGAGAATCATCAAAAATTAAAAATTGAACTACCATATAATCCAGCAAGTCCATTCTGGAAAAATATCCAAGGGAAATAAAAACAGTAACTATAAAAGACCCCGTTCACAGCATCATTATTTACAACAGCCAAGCATGGAAACCAGCTAAGTGTCCATGAACAGATGGATGGATAAAGAAGTTGTGGTACATATATATACCATTAAGAAATGAGGAAATTCTGCCATGTGGGACAACATGGATGGACCTTGAGGACATTATGCTAAGTGAAGTAAGTCAGAGAAAGACAAATACCGTATGATCTCATTTATATGGGCGATCTTAAACAACAACAACAAAAACTCACAGAAAAAGAGATCAGATTTGTGGTTACCAGCAGAAAGAGGTAGAAGAGGGGGAATTGGAGAAACGTGAGGAAAAGGTACAAACTTCCAGTGACAAGATAAATAAGTACTAGGGACATAATGTATGAGCGTAGCATAACCATAGCTCAAATCACTGTCTGATCTATACAAAAGTTAAGAGAGGAAATCCTAAGTGTTTTCCTTACAAAGGAAAACGTTTTTGTTTCTTATTTTGCTTTCTCTTTTTATTGTATGAGTTCATGGATACTAACTAAACTAATTGTGGAAATCATTTCACAATATATGTGAGCCAAACCAGTATTCTATACACTTTAAACTTACACAGTGACGGATGTCGTCTATATTTCAATAAAAGTAGGAAAAAAAATTTTTAAATTCAAAAAGGAAAGAGATACACAAATATAAAGAGTATAGAGTGACTGTTTCTGTTTTATGCCATCCTTCCCAATACCTTAAATGACAAAAATGACACACAGTGAAATGTTTTTGTGTTTGTTTTTTAAATGTTAATAGTAGTTAACATCTCGGTGGCAGAAAACAAATAATGTTTGCTTTTCTGTATTTTTCATTTTGCTTTTCTGAATTTTTTTTTGTAATGAGGATGTAGCACGAATAATTTTTTTTTAAAGAAAGAAATTGGTTTTTGAAAAACAAGTTTCATTAAAGAAGCCAGAGGGCTTTCTAGAGTGAGTGAGGCAATTTCTAAATGTTTGTTGAAGTTCTTTCCAATGAGCCTATTGCGGAAATTACTCCTTGTTAAACAGAAGTATTTGCCTAACCTGCTGGCCCGGTGTGGCCAAGGACTAGCTCTGCTTTGCTGCTGGACGAGGCTCCTGATGGCAGACTGCATCCTGGAGGCCCCTCCCTTCTTCACTTTCAGGGTCTCAGATAGATGCCATGTCATGTCAGCTCTTCCCTGTGGAAGTGGCCAGGTCCTCCCTCTGGTTCTAACCCTGACGCATCCCAGCAGGGCCCATAGGTCTCTACTATCAACACACCCACTCCTTCCCAATGACAACTCCTTCTACCAAATCAGATGTATGGAGGGCCTATGTAGCTCCAGGGTTTACAAAAATGTGAATAATATCTTTGTCCTCAAGAAGCCAAGAAGGGAATGGACAATTACTGTGCACCTGCTATGTGCCAATCCCTGAGTGCTACACTTTTGCCCATGATTTGCACCCACTGCAATCCTCACAACCACCTTATGAGGAGGGTATTTATGCCTGCTTTATAAAGGAGGAAACTAAAGCTCAGAGGTATTAAGAAACTTGGCCCGTATGAAAATATCAAGCAAAATATGTGAAGGGCCTTAGAGAGGCACGAAAAATGTGACAGAAGTTCTTCTAAAAAGATTACACATGGTGGGGGAAGTCAGGCAGGGCTTTTAAGTGTTGAACAAGAACAGACTGTGTGCATTTATAGTAGCCAACTGTATGAGGGGCACGTGGTAGAGAATGCTGAGACAGGACTCTCCCCCTGAAGGGCTCACAATGTTACGAGATACGTGGATAAAAAAGGACAAATGAAGGCGATGCAATCAGAACTCTGACACTGGTTCATAGGGGTGATTTGAGAAGCTATGATGTGATATGACATGATACCTGTGACACAATAATACAATAGCCTGGCATCTAATAAAGCACTTAGTAAATGTCACCCACTGTCTGGTGGGGCCAGAGCAGGGAACGGCATAAACATGGAGGGATAGCAAGAAATAATGTAATGCATTCCAGGAATGCTGACTAGACCAGTCAGGGGGAAGAGAAGCATCCAGATAAATTGGCGGAATTTTTAATGATAGCCTAGGTAGATTTCATTCTATCTTGATCTCTACTGCCAGACAAATCTTTCTAGAACACCACCTTGATGATAAAACTCCCCTACTACAAAACATTCAGGAGGATTATGAGGAAAGACTTACCACAAATACATCACTCCAAAAATAAAAAATAAGGTGCCTCTTTAGGGTCAGTGGGAAGGACCTCATGCTTTGTCAAGAATGAAAAAGAGGAGAGAAGGATCTTTCTTTTTTTTTTTTTTCTTTCCCTGAAATTTCTTTGAGGAAGATAAATGCCTTTCTGACTTCAAGATACGAGGCTGGTTGAGGGGAGTGAAATATTTGGGACCACACGTCACCAGTGAGTTAATGAGCAAATGGAAACAGCCTGGGAGGGTCTGTCACAGGCTCTTCTGGGGGGCATGTGTTTGTGGTATGGTGGTGATTGTGGCCTCAAGGAAGGGTGGTGCTGAGTAGAGAAAAAGGGTGGGGTATGATAAGTGGTACTATGTCAAACTTAGAAAACAAACCTCCCAAGAGCCCCCACGTGGCCTTGGGCTTAGAGGTGGCCCTGTTCACCTTGTACACAGGAACTGTGCTGAAGGATTTTGTCCTGTTGCTGAAAATGGAGGCTGCTAGGCTTTGCCTCCTTTACAAAAACTTTTACGGCTCATCCTTCCCACTGGCTTTGTTCTCAGGAGATCTGTGGACCAGCCACCACTCACCCCATAGGGCTGCTCCCAGACGACAGAAAAATCTTTCAGGCATCCCCCAGCATATTCTCAGGCCCGGCTCATGGGCATCAGTTTCCTTTCCATTGTCAACAAATCACTTAAAACCTCAATTTAACTGCATAAAGATCACAGTCAGCTTGAATAACCCAATCAAGACTTTTATTTTCTGGACTAGTAGTCTCTCTCTTTCTTGCCACCTGCTTCTTGGGATGGCACGGATGGAGGCTCTTTCTTAGTGATGGATACAGAGGTTGACCACACATGCCCCAGAGAGAGCGGCGGGAGAAGGGATGGGAGCTGAGCCGGTCAATGAGAGAGAAACAGGGAAAATAAACCTGCTTCTTGAATTATATGCTTCACTAACACCAATCATCTTAAGAATGAGGGCAATGTAAGTATTTTTCTCACTGGAGTGTGTCCAGGCCACTCTTTCTTTTTCTTTTTTTTATTTTTTTTTAATTTTTTTAAATTTTTTTTTATTTTTACATCCCTCACAGCGTGAGCCCCTCTCCCCCCATCCACCACCACCCCGACCTCACACCGAGCCATCACATTATACACATAAAATTATAGTTGGCATTCATTAATGTCCACCCTCTGGTGTACAATGCCATGACCAGGCATCCACAGCATCCCTGAGGTGGTCTCCCAAACACTATTGAATAAGTTCCCCAAAGTAATTCTCAAAAAACCCTGAGGCCATCCTGCAGGCCACTCTTTCTTTCTCTCTTTCTCTCTCTCTCTTTCTCCCTCCCTCCCTCCCTCCCTCCCTCTCTCCCTCCCTCCTTCCTTCCCTTCTTTTTTTGTTCATGCCTAGTGGGTGGTCATGGGATGCACTAACCAAACATTATGTGGTATCTCATGCTTAACAATCATTATTTCATTTCATTCTCACAACCGTGAAGTGCAGGTATTACTAGTCCCATTTTATAGATGGGAAACTAAGATGTGGTGTGGTTGGACGACTTGTCCACGGCCCAACAGCTAATGGCAAAGCTGGGGTGCAATTACGAGCCTATCTGAATCTCAAGTTCATGCACTTTCCAGCACATTTTATAAGCATAACCTCCACACTAGGGAAACAGAGGCACACACCAGGTCTGGGGAAGACCAGAAAGCAGCAAAATCAGAGGTGATTTCACGCCTAAGAACAACCTGATGAGGGAGAAAGACTTAAGACAAAAAGTTAAGAAACCGGGGTTCTAGTCCTGACCTCCAAGGTACTAGATTTCCGGCCTCTGAGGAAAGTACTGTTCTCCTCTTTAAAGTCCCCTGGACAACTCACAGGTATTAGGTGCTATGTACATATCATCTGAAGCCACCGGAACAAGCTGTGTCCTCCAGCAGAAACTAGCCATTCCCAGCCTCAGACTTTTCGTAAATCCAAGGAGCAAGTTCTGGACCTAGATGATTGTTATTGTTTCTTCAGGCCTAACATCCCCTGACCTGTGAACCTCCTGGATGAAGTTGGGGAGAAGAAGCTGGGCTAGAAATTAAGAAGGCAGATTTGACTTCTTCCTGCAATGTTCAGGCCCTCACTCCTACTGGTTTTGGTTTATGCCTAGGTTTTCTAGGGCAAGGCATTAGCATCATTTTTTGTTTGTTAGTTGTGTTTTTGTTTCTCACTTGTATTATCAATGACTCCCCAACTTGCCCCACGCATCTAAATGGAAATTTGTGTTAAATAAATTCAAACTTCAGTCTCAGAAGGTTTATGCATACAAACCTCCTTTGGTATAGCTGGACTCCTATTAACCCCAATGCTATTTTTATTATTATGGAGGCTGGAGTTTTCTAGGGACTTAGCTTTAAATGGTGCTGAGGTCATCTGAAGGTCCCCTGACTGATGTGACTATGCCCTGAGAGCAAGAAATACCTTCTCTGGCTTATTGTACCTTCTGGTTTCCCAGGAGGCTCAACTTCCTAATGGATTCCAGACCTATGGCACCATGGGTTCTTTTTCATTTCTGTTTTTTTAAAATCAATTTTGCTGATGAAAGATGAGGAGCATTTAGAAAAAAACAACTTCATCAGTGGCCCACTAGGTCTATGTGAAGAAGGGCCAGGTAGTGAGCTTATCAGCTCCTCCCTGCACACCCCCACCTCCCAGCATCCTTTCATTTCCTGCCCAATATTCCTGAGCCACAGGCGGCCATTGTTTCCAGAACAGCTTTGCTTGGAAGCCTGGGTACCGTGGCCTCCAGTGCTTCCTGTTGTTACAAGGCCTCTCTTTCCTGCTGAAAACAACGGCACTTCCCCGCTGTATGTAACCCTTTTGGGGCAACACATTTCTTCCATGAGTTTGTTCAATGCTTGCAAATACTAGGTGCTCATTAACTTTATTTTATTTAACTTGTGTTCTTATTATACAAGTATTTAAAAGTAGAAAACATTTTAAATATAGATGAGCAAGAGGAAAAAAAAATCACCAAATCGCGTCCGCTTCTATTAGTACTTGAAACTTCCTTGGTGTTCATGCTTTTTCGACTCTGAATCTACAGAATTCACAGAATTTACCACGAGACTCAGGGCTTGGAGGGATGACCACGTCCAATGGTTGAAACAGAGGCAGGGAGGCCTGCCTGGAAGCCAGCCTCCTGGAGGTTCTCATACATTGGCGTGAAAAAGAGGCTTTCAGCAGCTTAAGTGCAGACTCCAGGAGAATCCCCTATATATTCTCAGGATTACCCTTGAAGAAACTCTGAAAAAGGTCCTCTTAAAAAAGTTTGTTGAAAGAATTTGGGAGGAGCTCATGGAGGAATTGAACATGAAAGGGTTGGGGAGATGGCAGAACAGTGACATTGTTGAAAATTTTAGGGCTAGGAGCCTCCTCAATCTCTCACCCTGCCAGCTGCCAGAATGAGCTTTCAAAAACACAGATCTGATTGTGTGAGTTCCTAGTGAAGAACACACGGTTCATAGCAGGGCAGGCTGGATTCTGGATTCTTTGTGACCTTCCCCCAACACCACCCTCTCTAGTCTCATTCAATTCCCCAGTTCCCTGAAGACCACCCCTCCTGCCTTTGCACTCTCCTACTTCTAAAATAAACTCCCCTCCACCCCCCGCCCCCCATGCTCCTGTATCCTTCACAACCCAGCTAAGACCTCTCTAGAGCCTTTCCTGTAACCTCAAATGGAACAAATCACCAAAACAGGACACAAATCTCTGCTGTGTTATCAAGAATTCTGGACGCTATTTGATGATGCAAATCAAGATACTCTAATTTCTATGAGTTTCTGTTTTGCGGCCCCAGGGGACATAGTTTCTTTTTGGGATATGATATAGAGTATTTTGGAGACTAACAGTCCCCCCTTCCCAAACTTTCTCTTGGAATCTCTGACACATCCCAACAAAAAGTTCTGCTCCTGCAAAGACGTCACCTTTACCTTTGAAGGTAATGTGTAAAATAAGGCAAAAATTGGTAGTGAGCTGCGGTTCGTTAAAACAGTAAGGGATAATAACATTCAAGCTTTTATCCTGAGGTTTTGTATCTCAAAAGGTACTTAGTATTCTCTGAAACGTCTCCTATGGAGAACCAGCTATTAAAGTCACGGAACCTGCTCATTCCTCGCCTCGTTCATGGTTGTTATACCCCTGCTCTCAATGCTGTCTTTAGAAGTAACATTCAGCAGGTATATTTAGGATGAAGGCTCAGTGATGAAGACGGCACAAAAAAGGAGGAAGTCATAAATAGTATATAAAGGATGTAGACAACTAGTAAAGAAAATGCTTGTTTACCATTCAGTCACATTTATTTCTAGAGTTAGAGGAGCTAGATAGCCAACAGATCTCTTTAATGTCTAACTTTTGTTCTCCTCACCCTTTCCTCTCCTCACCCAGCTTCAGAATTGGAATTTTCTTCTGTTTGCTGTTTGCAATAGAAAATGTCAGCAGTCATATCCCATCCAACGGCAGCGCAGGAATGGACAGCTTTTAAATGATAAAGCTCAGGTTTGGATCTCTTTTCTTGGGTACATGGAAGGGGCCAGGCAGGGATGCCTCTGGGGTGCTCCGGACATCAGACGCCAACAGTCCATCCTGGGGACAACAGCCTAGATGAGGCTCTGAAGGGAGACTGAGTCTTTCCTCAAACTTGCACACAAGGCGGCCACTGCAAAGCTTCCATAAAGGAAATGATGGCAAGAAATCAATGTTTTCAAAGGTCTGTCAGGATCAATTATAGTGAGGAGAAACTAGAGGCAGAGAGACCTTCTGGGGAAAAATCCAGGCACTGTGTGACTCACCTCTAGTTAGTTCCTCTGGGAAGCCATCCCTGATTCCCAAAAGGAGGGAATACTTGTTAGATTGTCTTAGAGTAACTGGTACACAATTCATACTTAATTGAGTGGTTTTTGTTTTTAAGTTGTTAAACATCTTTTTTTCTATTCCATAAACTCCATGTATAGCTATGTCTATTTCACTCAACTTATACGAGATGGCCCATGACCTCTTGGTCTACTAATTGTCTACTAATTGTCCTGCAGCAATAGCTGGAATAAGGCAGAACATATACACAGACAAATAAGTGAAAGGAAAGCCTGGGTCAGATATATGGGCATCGGCTGGACCTCATGTAACAACAAGAGGACATCATTTTAGGAAGGACTTATCTACAGTGCTTTGTCCCTTCCCAATTCCATATTTATTTTCTCCTTCCCAGCCGCTTCACTCCCACCCCCACGTATCTACTTCCTATTCGATTCCTGCTCTCCGGCGGTTGATTAACTAGAATCCTGGAATTTTGAGATGTCAGAGTTAGAAGGGACCTTAAGACCACCTGTTGAACCTGCATGATTCAGTGCCAGAAAAATGACTCTATAGGAAGTTTGGGAACTTGCTTAACGCCACCAGCTCCGCGGAGCTAAAGCCCTGGAGTTGGAAAAAGACTGAGGAAAGGGGACAGGAGTGTTCAAATTGATTAGGATTTCCTTTCTTTCCAATTTTGAGGATTACAGTTTAAGGGCCTGGTAGACCTCTCTCTGCCCCAGACTAACTAACTCTTTGGTGTCAGAAGTAATTTATGGTATTTAAACTAAGGCGCCCTCTTAGCAACCAAACCGAATTGAGTATGTTTATTGGACGCCCACATGTAAAACACTGCGCCAGACTTTGGGGCTTCAAAGAAGTTATCTTATACTGACAATGCATGGCCCATGACCTCAGCTTACAGTCTAGTTAGTTCAATTACATGCAGTTAAATTGCGGGTAGAACAAAAATGTCAGGAAGAGCCCTTCCTTGTTCATTCTACAGCTGTCAGGCAGGAGTCAGTTGGGTTTAATGATATCTTTCTGGAGAAAAAGAAAAGGGAGTCAGCTGCCAGACGCTGTCTCTCCCCTCTACAAATTTTCTTTCCCTTCTTAAAAAGTGAGTAGCTGATCCTCAGCAAAGAGGAGGGGTTTGTTTATTGTTTTAAAGACCTCATGGTTCCTCTTTAAAGAGGGTGTAGGCTTGCAATGGATTGTTCCAGGCTTAAATTCCCTGAAGAGAGAGGGAAGTGGCAGGCTCTGAAGGGCCTCTCAGAGTGGCTTGATGGGGTTATGGGGTAGCCTCAGGCCAGGGAACACAGAGGAAAGCAGGCCTGAGCTGGGTGAAGAGATCCAGGGATTTACTGGGAGTATCAGCTCTATATCGAGGACCAAGCAGCCCTAGGGCCACAGGACCCAGTGGAAGGCAGTTGACGGGTCAAGACCCAGGTGATGCGATTAATTTTCAATCTAGGGGATCTGAAACGGACTGGAGAGAACACGTAGTGGGCACATGGCTGTTCACATAAAAGAGGCAGACAAGGGCTGACAGAGACCTTCATGACTTTGTCTTTAGTGCAGACTTCTCCTTGTTCGTGTCCCAACATTTTGGTTTAGAATCACTTCCTTAGTTCACTTAGTGGCCCTTTCTCACTTATCTTCCCTCAAGCATCAGGGAAGAGGGGCAGATCAAGGAAGAGAAAGGGCCCCTGCCCTAGTCCTTTCCATTATTCACGCTGTGCTCACGTCCCACCCTCTCCAGCAAGGCTTCCCAGATTCATTTGTCCATCAAGGATTTTTTGGCACCCACTCTCTGCCTGGGTACTATTTACTAGGTGCCAAGGACACAATGGAAAGCAAAACAGGAGGCCCCATTTTGAGGGACCTGAGTCTACTGGGAGGCAATTCATCTACATGAACCTCCGCCTCTACTGTTCCTGGTTAAGGAGACAAGTTCTGGAGCCATGCTGCCTAGGTTCAAAACCGCCCACTGCCACTTTCTACCACTGAGACCTAGGCATCTCCTGTAAGTCAATGCCATAATCCCGGGTCCTGGGTCAGTTCCAGTTTACGCCTGTGTTTTCTGTATAATTATGGATAGTAATCCCTTTCACTTAAAAATGTTTCCCAATTTGGGTAAAAAAAAATTATATAGTTACCTTTCTTATAATGTTCAGTTTCCTTATTTATCAACTACAGTTAATAATAAAATCTACCTCATAGGGTAGCTGTGAGATTTAAATAAAATAATCTGCAAAGTGCTTGGAACAATGTCTCAATAAACTCCCAATAAATACTGACTACTGCCACTGTTAATTTTACTGCGATTATTGTCCCATTAGACTTTGGTCCTCTAGAGTGAGTGGGTCCCTACATCAGGGACTGTTTTACTCACTTCTGTATTCCTAGCCTCCAGCACCATGTCCCTGCACATGGAGCTTTTGATTCAGTATCTACTCCTAGGCCCTGGACCACATCCTTCAGCCGGAGTGGGGTGTACAGGGAAACTGAGGATGTTCTCCTAATTCCTTTTCTGAGTAAGGTTCCCAGAGAAATACGCAGCACCCAGTTAAATCTGAATTTCAGAGAGAGGAAAGGTCAGAACCTGCCAAGGGGAATGGAGAGAAGAAGCGTGCTGAAGAAAAAGGACTTTCTTTTACTTAAACTTAATGGTAACCACTCAAACTTTGAATTTCAGATAAATAATGAATAATTTTTAGTGTAAGTATGTCCCCAGTATTGTATGGGACATATATTAAAACCTGATTTGTTGTTTACCTGAAATTCAAATTTGACTGTCTTGCATTTTATTTGCTAATTATGGCAACCTTATTTCTGAGTCCATCTCCCAGTCTTTGCTGCCTCCTGCTCTGCAACAGTGTTCCCTTTAAACCTTATACTCACAGAGCCACAACCACTATTCCCTGTCTCCTATTTGCCCTGTTGGCCAACCCTAGGCCTCTCCATGGGACACCTCTCACGATTTAGCTCCCTCCAACATGAGGAGGACCTGAGGAAGGGGTAAGGTAGCAGCAGGTCTGGATGTGTCAGGGAAGCAGAATCCTCAATGGCTCAGAGGCATCTGGATGTCCAAAAGTGTCTGTGGACTCCTCTCCCTGTAGAGATAAGGAGTAGCTAATTGCCTGACATGGTCTCTGGGAGAAAAAAGAGAGAGAGCCAGGATGATGCCAGTCCTGATATTTAATCAGGATTTCTCTTCCCATGGGTTTGTCTTCTACACCCAACTCTGCATATTCCCACCTCCTGGTGGCCATTCCCCTTGGCTACCAAGTATACTTTGACTGTATCAGTGTGTGGATGGGTGGGGGTATCTTTGCAGCACTCTTTTAAAAAAGGAGGGAGCAAGACCAGGGTATCTTTGAGTTTAGTGAGTATAAATTTTTGGAGTACCACCTCCCCCTTTTCCTTAGAACATTAACTGCACACCAGGCCTTGGGTTAAGTATCTCATTTATACTACTTCATTCAATCCATTCAACTCTGCAAGCCAAGTAATAACGATCCCATTTTAGAAATTCGGTTTGCATGTCATGAAGCTAGTATTTAAGCTGAGTCTCTCTGACCCTGAATCCCACTCTTAACCAGCCTATTACTCTGCTTCTTTTTTCTGAATTCAGCCTGGTGCCTACGAGGTACTCGATAACAATTTCCTGAATGAATGCATGATTTAATGTATAAATGAATGTAACTAGACCTGAGGAGTCACACTTAACCTCTGTAGACTCACCTTATAATGGTCATCAGGAGAATGATTTGTCATGATGTGTCTATATATTTTTGATTTTGAAAATTCATCAAAGTTAATTTGTAATCCAATACTACATGGTTACTAATTTCATTACAATATTTTGTGTATTTGTTTTTAAATGAAAATGTTTTGGTTGAAGGTCCCATGTTCCATTGATCTTGATGCTCCTACTTATATTTTGCACTTATGACAGTGCTTTGGGGGAACATATTCTCTGTGTAATTCAGGATTCATCTGGCTTTCTGGGAAATTATCTTTATGGGATTCTCAAATCATAGCCTCTGGCCGGTCCCTGCCTTTTTCAGAACTTTACTGAAATATGCTCTGACCTTCAATTTTATGTGAACCATCAGTAACTAACGGTCTCTACATAGCTTTGAGTATTCCATTGAGAAATTTATTTTTCTTTTGATCTTGATGTACATTTGGTATTAATTTTTTTCTTGGTGTGTTTCCATTTACACATGAATGACCTCAGTCTGTTTTTAGAAGAGTACTGCTAGAGCTAGATAAAGAGGAGGGCTTATTAGCAGAAAAATCCTTGAAGTTGTTGGCCTAGGATAGAACTGCTTTTTCAAAGCACATAGAGCCATACTACACATTCGGTTATACACACACACACACACACACACACACACAGACACACACACACACACACTGAGTCATAGGAAATCAGGCTGTGAAACATAGAGACTCTAGTATGAGGAATGTGGCAATGACTATAAAAAAGTAAAACAATCAACATCATAAGAAAGTGGTGGGGACCAGGTTGTGCTAAACTGTGCTATGTGGGTTCTGGAATGGTTTAGATCAACATTCCAGGAGTGCCCAGAACTCTTAAGTCTCATGTCAGAAAGTGAGAGAACATCTGGGAGACCCCTGAGAGGTAGCAGATTTCTGGTTATTACAGTGATGGGTTTTTCAATCGAGATCCGTGCTTGGACAAGCATTAGCATATTAAGAGAAGAGCAAGGCAGCATAATAAATATGGGATTGTCTCAGATATTCTTGGCCATATGGTCAACAAAATTAAACTACTCCAAAGAAAGTCTCTTAAATTCCTCCTGGAGACTGCAGCCTTGGCTTGTGTACAGAAACAATATCCACACCCATGATGAGAACTAGGCTGGGTACCTCACATCCGTGAGTTTTGATCTAATCCTCACAATATCCTGTAAGGTAAGCATTATCTTTCTAATTTCCAGAGGAGAAACATGGGTCCCTTGTGACAAGAAAGAGGTCCCTTGTCACATCACATAGCTGGTCAGTGGCCCAGGCTCTGTGCTGATGGGGTCAAAATGACACCAATTTTCATAGACACTGGAGCTACTCCTTTAATTACTGTCCGAAGTCACTAAATTCCACTGGAATTGTATACGGCATTAGGGAGCAATGCCTTTGGAGAGCTTTGTGGATCTCCAAATTTGGGGATATCACTAGAACACTTAATTTATATGATAAAATGAGGAGAACAAGTCACCTTAAGAGATGGCCACTGGCTCTGGAGTAGAAAGGCACTGAGACTCCCAAAGAAGAACTTTGTGGAGAAGGGCTTGACGTCCACTATTTAGGTAGCGATTTGCACGATGCACTTCTTTTGCTGGCTAAATTATTCATTTCTACACACCAGACCCGCAACGTACACCATAAATGTGTGGCTCAGCAAAGTTAGAAATGACTACATGACACGTGTCTACTTGTGATTTTAATTTGCGTTTCTCTAGTGGTTAATGATGGTGAACATCTTTTCATGTGCTTATCCATCTATATGTTCCCTTCAGTGAAATGGTTGCTCATGTCTTTGGCCCATTTCCCAATTGGATTGTTTTTTTTTTTCCACTGCTAAAGTTTAAGAGTTCTTTATACATTCTACATATAGTCCTTTGTCATAATATGTAGTTAGCAAATATTTTCTCCCCTTCTGTAGGTTGTCTTTTTACCTCTTAACCAGGGTCTTCTGTAGAGAAAAGGTTTTTAATTTTGATGAGTTCCAATTGATCAACTTTTTCCTTTTATAAATCGTGCTTTTGGCGTCCAGTCTGAGAATTCTTTGCCTAGTCCCAGATCCCAAAGATTTTCTTTAAATGTTTTTCTAAAAGTTTTATAGTTTTACATTTTACATCTAAGTCCATGATCCACTTTGAGTTAACTTTTTATAAGGTTTAGGTCGAGGTTCATTGTTTGGCCTGTGGCTACTCTAGCACCATTTTTTGAAAAAGCTATCCTTCCTACATTGCACTGTTTTTGTACCTTTGTCAAAAATCAGTTGGGTGTACTTGCATGGGGCTATTCCCGGTTCTCTATTCTGTTCCGTTGATCTGTGTCCATCTCTCTGCCAGTACCACACTGCCATTATGGTGTAGCTCTGTACAAGGCCTTAACATTGGGTAGACTGAGTCTTCCCATTTTCTTCTTCTTCTAGCTATTTGAGGGCCTGTGGCTTTCCATATACATTTTAGAAAAAGCTGGTCTATGTAAAAAACAAAACAAAACAACAACAACAATCTGGCTGAGATTTTTTTATAGGAATTGCATTAAGCCTGTAAGTTAATTTAAGGGGAAACTGACATCTTTTCTATGTTGAGTTTATAAGATCTTTTGATTTTGTTCCTTCTCCATTCCCATAACTACCATCCAAAGAAGAATGTCATTAGTTCATGTCTGAATTACTTGACCAACCTTATAATTCACATTTGCATTGCGGTCTTCTGTTGTCCCCGTTCATCCTGCATATTGCTGCCAAAATAATGAACCTCTAGCACTTCTCCACAAAGTTCTTGTTTGGGAGTCTCAGTGGCTTTGTACTTCAGACCCAGGCCCAGGTTTACCATCTTCTTCAAACTCCCCAACTTCCACTTCTCATTCACTCTTGATGTACCCAATAATTCATGACTCTGGACCTTTCTCTGTTTGCTGTGTGTTCTTCTCCCTCCACACCTTTCTCCTCCTGCATCCCTCTTCCCAATTCCTACCCCACTTGCAGTGCCACCAGCTCCACCTGAAGAGGACACATTTCCCCAGAAATCCCCAGCCCTTTTCTGGCCTGGTCAACTGTCCTCCCACTACCCAACCTGCCCTGGAGGGGATTTTGTTTCCACTTTGAGGGTCAGGGTCAGGGTTCTTGAAAACCTGACTTGCCTCTGGCAATGTCGTAAGTGGTAGTCAGTACCTACATAGTATTACAAGTGCTTTTTTTTAAAAGGACTTTTATGTACATTATTTCCTATGATTCTTGTAATTTTTAGCTGCTAGACATTTTCTCAATTTTCATGACAAACCTGAGCACAGAGAGGTTAAGTAACCTGCCCCAAGTCGTACAGACAATAAGTGAAAAAACAACGATACAAACCTAAGGTTTCTGCTTCCTATTCCAGTTCAGTATTACATAGAGAAGGAGACCACAATGAAATTACAGTCTGCATAGACTTTTGTTGGTTGGTCTTTGAGCCTAACCACCATTTTAGACTTTTTTTTCCATGGGAAAATGCATTTCAAATTCCAAGCCACCAGTGTACAAGTGTTCCTCTGGAACATAACTCATTTTTAATTTGGGGAGTGTCTCTATAGTCTCTCCACCAAAGGTTTCAGTTTTATTGATTCCATTATTACACAGGTTGGGACCCAAAGGAGGAATTAAAAACAAAGGCTTTGGAGTCAGGTGTGCGTGTATCACGTATTAAAGGTAACCTCAAACAAGTGATTTAACCTTTTTGAACTTCTATTTCCTCCTCTGCAAAGTGAGGGCACCATTTTACATATAAGACTACTGTAAGAATTAAATGAATACGGCAGGCATATAAAGTACCGACTGTGGTGCTTGGTACAGAGTCTGTCTGTAGTAATGTGCAATTTTGCTGTTTTAAGGGGGGAGTCAGGCTGACTACAACTCGGAATATGTTCCCTTTGGCCAGGGATGGCCCTTGTTTATCCTATTGTACAGGTGAAATTATTATTATTATTTTTTAACTTTCAGAAACTGTTTCCCATCAACTTTATTTCCATTTTGTTTAAGAGTTAGTGGAAGTTATTAATAGCACACTCTTTCACTTTTAAGGTGCCCCAATATGTATAATAAATTATATGGTCACCCTATCTGCAGATGGCTGGCTGGCAGGGCCCAGGAATTGTGACTTCAGGGGATCACACAGGCCCAAGGCCGAACCTCTATAATTATAGGAAAATCTGGCCTTTGTCAAGAACATCTCACCAGGGAGCTGAGAGCTACTGTTTGGATGTTTCCAGAAGCAGTGTCTGGGTTCCGTTGAAGGTCTAAAGCCAGGAAGAGAGCTTGCAGGGTTTAGGGAGCCCAGCCAAAGGAACCAACAGTCACGCAAGTGTCTGGTCAGCCAGGAGTCCTGCCAAAGAGCCAGGCCACAGGGCAGGAGCCAGGCCACAGGCTGGAGAGGGGGCCAAGATGGCAAGCCAAACAGGAGGTGAGGGTGAGCCAGGAGACGAGGTACCAGGGACATCAGTATGGGAGGTCAGCAAGGTGCCGGAAGGGCGATGGGACTCTGTGCATAGGAAGGGGTCTGGGTAACAGTCCCCCCACGGTATCTGGCTCCATCCTTCCTCATCTTTAAAGGGGTCGAGGCACTGTCTAGAGCACATCCGGATTGCACCCTCCACGATGCCAGACATGTGCCAGCATTGATCAGCGACTCTGAGAACATTACTGGTGATGACAAGGACCGGGCAGAATGGGGGCAGTGCCACTGCCACCTCCGGAGGCTGTGTTCCCTCCATCTGCGTGTGTCAGTGTCATGTTCAGTACTAACTAGAATTGGAAGCTTATTTCACCTTTACCTTAATACTAACTTAACTTCTCACAAAGTAACTGTCATAAAACACGTCTCATAAATGAGGTGTAGTGATCGAAAGCCCTATTAATCAAGAGGCACGCTGGCGAAAAGAAGCAACAAGAGGAGAGTCTGAACTAGGTTCTCTCCTGGTTCTGCTTCTTGGTGACTCTGAACCTTAAGGTAAGTCACTTCACCTCCCTGAGCTCTTTTTCCTTAGCAGTCAGTGGCGATAATAATTGTTGTGACGGTAAACAGAATACACGTATGCAAGCATTAGACTGAGGAGTGCTACTACATAAATATAAGCCAGACAATAGCTCCAAGAAAATAGTAAGGTAGTAGTATTTTCTAAAACATTTCTCATTTGTGTTCAGGAAGAAGCTCAGAAAAATAACATTATTATTTTAAAAATAATATAGCTGGGGTAAATGTAACAAATTCGAGTATATTAGAAACAGGACAACTGCAAACGCTAAAGAAAGGTTCCCTGACATACTTCTTGAATACGTTAGTGGCAGTTGCTAACCTTATCTCCTTCTGGATCATACAACAGTTAGAAAACATAAATATCTTCCCAAAAGGTTAGGACAGATATGGGGATTATAGGCCCATACTAGAATATTAATATTAATGGAAATTCAGAGTCCCCTTTTGAAGAAGGAAGGACAATCTTTTTTTTCCAACAACCACTCCTGATTTAAACCAGAATGCTGAGGTGGGCTGTGTTTCCAACAGATGGAACACACAGCACCTTTGATCAAGGCAGCCTAGTGTTATAGAAGAAGTGTGGGCTCTGGAATCCGACGAGCCTGGGCTCTTTTCCAAGCAGGCCCTTACTGCTTCTCTATGACTTTTGGCAAGTTATTCAGCCTCACCCGGCCTCAGTGCTCTCACTTAGAAAATGAAGATTAAGTTGCCATAATGATTGAATTAAATAATGCCTGCCACACTTCGACTGTAGTGCCTGGCAAAAAGGAGGGGGCTAGTAAATGGAGTTTCTCATTGTCCCTATGAAAGCACCTTGACCTCTGCCTTGCACTGTCAGGACATTGGGGACCAAAACCATGGCAATTACTGCAACTAGTCTATGTGGGTGAGCAGTGAGACAAGGCTGCCAAGAAAGCTAACGCAGCCCAGGCCTTGTGAATGGAAGTAGAGGGTCTGGAACTTGTGTGTGAGAGAGGAGAGGGGAGGGGAGGGGAGGGGAGGGGAGGGGAGGGGAGGGAAGGGGAGGGGAGGGGAGGGGAGGGGAGGATTCTACACGCATTCAGCTCTGGTTAGACCACAGCTGTAGCTCTGGGTGTAGCTTGTGGAAACTCATCTTAAAATACAGGGAATCCAGAGGAAGCTAAAGAGGAGGCCAGCAGGCCTGAACACTCCTTCACTTGGAGTGGTTGGAGGAACTGGGGGGTTATCCTGGCAGAGAGAAGTCTTAGGACAAAGTCAGAACCGTTTCCAAATGGTTGAAGGGTTTCATGTAGAAGTAGGTGAAAACATAGTTTTTGTGGCTCTAGAAGGCAAATCAGGACCCACAGATAGAAATGACTTAGCGCTGTTTGGCTCAACAGCAGGAAGGACTCTCCTCAGCCAAGTGGTGCTCTTCCCAGACGGGCATGTCACCACAGGCAACCTGGCTGTAGTCTCTCTGCCCTGGGTGGGGTGAGATTAGCTGCCCAGTGAGGTCCCTTCTGGGTCAATGGACCCTTAATAGAGCCCTGTTCTTTTAATCCTGGTATACATTTTCTATTCCTTATTAAATCACATTTTCTAAATCTCAGTTTCTTCAAAATGGTTAAGCAAGGTGCTTGTGCCTGAAGACATATTAAAAGCCAGAGGAAACAGTGAATAGGTCACAGCTGTTTTCCTTTTGTCATTGGATTCAGACCGCTTTGGACAATTTTCATTCCATTCTAGAATTAATGAATGCTTCCTAAAGTTCCCGGTACCTTCCCTGA
Source organism: Rhinolophus hipposideros (assembly GCF_964194185.1). Classification (NCBI taxonomy): domain Eukaryota; kingdom Metazoa; phylum Chordata; class Mammalia; order Chiroptera; family Rhinolophidae; genus Rhinolophus; species Rhinolophus hipposideros. The sequence continues at coordinate 46,128,095 of NC_138048.1, read as the reverse complement.
GTACTCTTCCCACCCTTACAATCCAACCTGGAATCAAAGAGTCCTACTTATTAGTGCTTTGTCCAAAAGTTAAAATATTTTTTAAAGTCTAAAGATAGTAAACGTAACTTTCCCTAACCATTCCATTTTTATTCTTTTCTCTCCAATTGTTCTGAAGTTCGGAACATATTTGTGCAGAAATACTATACACACACATAGAAGGAAACTGATTAAAAGGCTGATATTATCTTCTTTTCTTTCCAAATGCCACCATGTGAGCTACATATTTATCTCGTCTCAAGCATGGAGCACCACAGACATGTAATCCAGTACTCAAACAATGTTCATTTTTCAGCAAGCCACCCCTGGGGCTATAGGAGATTTGGGGACCCTAAGGTCTTAGTCCAGCGGCCCTTGGATGCATTTGACCAAGGGCAGACCATCAGAAGTGGACATTTGAAACATGTCAGCAGTTTCAGAGGAGCACCCCATGACATTTTATTCTGAAACATTATAAACAACCTCACTCCCACCACCGGCCGTGCCACCTCCTAAGGAATGTGCAGCCTGGTGGGTCTGAAGGAGCCATTGATAAGCAGAGCAGCTTCAAAGTGCCCTGGTGAGGGAAGCATTTGACAGTGGAGATTATTTTTGATGCTTTCAAAGGCAAGTGCTTTCTGTATGTATTGCACGTATAGAGCATAGGTCTGTTTCCATGCCTGGCATGTATACATGACTGTCTATTTAAAAGCATTTCAAAGCTCATTTAGTAATGGCTTCTGCTAAGTGCTTTGGGGTGAAAGATAAAGAGATAAAGAGGCAAGTCCTCTCCCCACAGAACATAGGATGCCCTTTCTGACAGACACTTCCAGACTATCTCCATCTTCCTCATTTGACAGATGAGGTAACTGAGATTTCAAGAGGGGAGATGACTTGCTTTAGGTTTGTCAAAAAGTTAGGCCTAGAACCCAGGTTTCTCAATTCTAAAACTAGAGTTTATTATGTGATGGTGGAAAAAAAATATCCACACTGCAAACCACAAAACAGTTCTCAAGACTGGCAAAGTCGCTAGGGGCTGGGAGCCTGGTTTTTATGCCAGCAAAGGAAGGCACACCCTGCCCCAACTTTTTGGCTGCTGCAACACACACCGTGGGGGTGCTCACACTGGGTCACAGAACATTCCATCCTGGCATGGAATGCAAGATGGCTGGTCATTCCTATGAAGCCAGCAGGCTGAGGTGCCGGTATCAACGTTGCTTGCAAAGAGTAGAAGTAGCCATACCATGCTCCACCCCTGGTGCAGCCCTGGTTTTCTATAACTGCTGTTTCAATCCACTAAGGATATGAAGAGGCAAATGAGAAAATATACAAACCCCATTTTCTCCATTTCCCCAATGTGTGGGCTCTTAACCTTGAGCCTGCTCTGCCCTTTTCTTGAAGCTTCTGACCGCATACTAACTGGGGCAATTCGATCAATTCCAACAATCAGTCAATTGAATGGAAATATCTACCACACCAGTTGGTTTTATGAAGTTGCTGATGATAGTGGAAATGCTGCTCTGCTTGGACACAGCCTCACTCTCTTCTCCACTGCGACTTCCTCAGTGTCTCTGTTTACCCAGACAGGGTCTTCCTTTACCCGTTTCTCAGCACCAGTGGGGACACTACAGACACGGCCTCTCAATACACTCATGGTTCAGTCACAGAACAGTCCAGCCTTTCACTGGCCACTGTGGAATGAGCGCGAACTCTGTGAGCGGGCACGCAGGGCATCCTCTGTCCCAGCGCCAAGTCCTGTTTCCAAGTTCCCCACTGTAACCTTGGATACGGCTGGATGGGGGTGGGAAGTTCTGTGAGGGGCCTTTGTCTGTCACCGGAGCCTCTCTAGAAGGAGGGTGTGGATAACTGGGTTTCGGGGCTGGCCAAGGAGGGGGAAAAACTGGAAAGAGGGAACAGAACTGCTGCAGGCCCACCAGGAAACGATCCAGGCCAGGCCAGGCAAGGTCCACTGCAACAAGCTCTCCAGGTTTTCTAGCTCCCCTCCCAGGCCTCTTGAACGTTTCCTTTCGGCGGCGGCTCCCACTCACACAGGCTGCAAGGACTTCACACGGGAAGACCCAGGGCCTGCAGTGTTTACACCGCACATGCATGTGTTTCTGATCCTGCAATGGCACCAGCAGGCAACCCTGGGCGACTTGATACAGGCTATGTTGACAGGTGGTTCCGGAGCAAGAAGCAGCAGAGAAAGATGATAGTGGTGACTGTCTGCCACCACGATCTAAAAGGCAGTAAAATGGCAGGGACCCTCAAAGTCTCTAACTCAGTGTAGCCTTTGGGGATTCTACACGCTGGACTCACTTATATCCTCAGACAGATCTCCTTCCTGTAGGATTTTTAGATTCCTTCCAAGGTACGTGAGGTGGCAACATGATTGTGTCATGAAGGCCCACCACGGGTGATTTCTTGGAAGAATAATAACGATTATTATTTTTCCAGAAGCTATCATTTAAAGCATCTGTTATATGCGAGACGCCTACTTACATGATTTCATTTCCTCTCCCCAAGAATCCTGAAAAGGCTATTACTATCCCCTTTAATAAATGAGAACACAGAGGTTGAAAGGTTAAGGCTGCACCGCTAGGGAGGGGCAGAGGTAGCTTTCAAACCTAGGTCTGTTGGACCCCAAAGCTTGTATCTTTATAATGATAAATACAGATGGGGACGTAGTAAGCAAACACTGCATTCAACTTTTAAACACTTTATAAATTTCTTTATGCAGTACAAAATGCATTTGAGTAAGTTCTCATCTCTGAGGGCACACTCATTGTCCTGCTGATTACAGCAGACCAGAAGCACACTATGTCCAAAGTGTGATGTGGCTGACGAGGGCACTGAACTATCTCAGGCTGCATCACCACAAGTACAGCCTAGAAAGAAAGAGAACACCACTCTGCACGCCTCACTTGACGCCTGGAATATTATGTCCTGTTCTTGGGGACACAGTGTAAGAGAGACACAGGCAAACTGGGACATATTCATTAGAGTCTGACCTTGAAGGCCAGTGGACCCTAAACAAGTTCCTATGCAGAAAAATTAAGGAACTGAGGTCATTTGGCTTGGAGGAGAGTTGGAATTTCTAGAGACATGGAGGAGTTGGGGTGGTTCGGGAGGAGAAGGGATATAATAGATATCTTTCAAGTTTGAAACGCTGTTCAGAAGAAGAATGCCATTCTCTAATGCGATGGTAATGAAAGTCCTACGTAGTCATAAAACCAGTATAAGGATACCGCTAACTGTTCAACAGACGGAAGGGCTTTCCAGTACGTGGAACTGTTCGCAGATGGAACAGTCTGCTTTGTGAGGTACTGAGTTTCCCATCACTGGACATATAGAAATAGAGACAGGACTTGGTGTTCTTGTGATAGAACGGAGTCAAGCATCAGGACTCCATGCATGACCTTTAAAGTCCCTTCCAACCCCCCAAATCCCACAATTCATCCGATTTTTCTCAGATTCTCTACTTCTCCTTCCTAGTACCTCTTGCATTTAATGTGCTACATACTTGGTAGACTTTACATTTTTCCTTCACTGGAATTAATTCTATTTCAAAATAGTCCAAAATTCAGTTAATCATTGATGGTTTTATGAAGTTTCTTGGAAGAATTGTTTTGTTGTTGTTCTTGATATTTTTGATCAGCCAAACATTTATCCTAGATTTCTACTATGGGACATTTAAAGCAAATCTCTTGTCCATGGGGGAGGGCAATTTATTTATACGAACACGTTTCTAAATTTCCCTACCTAGTAACCAAATACTGTCATCATTTCCTCTTCTAAAATGGAACAGTAGCAAGATGGATTCCTTCGGTTTCTCCTACCCTGGATGTTGCATTAACTTGTGTTGGCCACATCACTGTATATACATTCAATTCAGTTCATTCATTCACTCGATAAGTATTTGCGGAGTGTGCGATATTGTTGTAGGCACTGGGGAAACAGCAGAGAATAACAGAAAATTATCTGCTCTAGGGAAGCTGCTGCCTTTTAGTGGAGGAGACAGGCTGTAAGCAAGATAAAAAAGTAAATATATACAAGAGAAACTAAATATACGTTAGATGGTGACTGGTACGAAAGAATAAAGCAGGAAGAAGTGTGTGGCAGGGGTAGGGGAAAGAAAGAGGATGTTTCCATTGAAATAGGGTGGGCCAAGTCCCTTTAGATTTTATTTAAATAGTGGGAGCTCCACAAAGATGACAGTTGAGTTTAAAGCCTCGAAGGAAGTAAGCAAGCGAGTGAGCAGGGTCAGTACCTGTCAGAGCACCCAGGCAGAGCCATCAGCAGATGCAAATGCTGAGGGCCTAGCACCAGGTGTGACCCGAAGAAGTAAAACACAGGCCTCTGCACACAGGATCTTGAAGTGGAAAGAACACATCTGCACCCAAAACAATAGGCAGTCAACTGCCAAGTGCTAAGTTGTATATAGATCAGATCAATGAGAAACTTCTCTTCTTTAGTTGTACTGGACCAGCCATTGTTCCCCAAAATACACCTGGCATCTTCCCACCTCCAGGCCTCTGACTGTCCACCACGCAGGTCAAAGTGCTCTTCCCACACTTCTTGAGCATCAGATCTTAAGCAATCTTCCAAGTCCAGCCCAAACTTGTCCTCCCTCACAGAGCTCTTCCTGACCACCCAGCTCACAGCTGCTCCTCAGTCTGAACCTAAAGAGTAGCAGGCCTCACCCTCGGCCTGCTGAATCAGAATCTTCTCAAGACCCATGGGTGATCTGTGTGTCCACTAAAGTTTGAGGAGCTCCAAGCAACTCATCTTCAAATGTGGCTGTATGCTGTAAAACCGTGGGAAGCCTTTAACAGTACAATGCCTAGTTCCACCGTTACAGATTCTGATCTAATCAGTATGAACTGAGTGGGTATTGAGGTTTTTTTCAAAACTTCCCAGGTGATTCTAATATGCGACAACAGTTTGAGAATTACTCGTAGCTCCTCTCTCCTTTACCTCAAATTCCCCTCCCCACTGTTTTTCCCTAGCTGGCAAACAGCCTGCAGTCAGGCCTGGTCCTTTTGTTCCTGAGGTCATTTTTTCTTAGGCATGTGGCAGCAGGAGAAGAGCTTCCCCTCCTTTCTTGTCCCCTGACTCTAGGACCCTGCACCAGGTCTCACGGAGGCCATCATGGAGTGCAGACAGACAGTAGGAGTGAGAGGACTTACAGCAGATTCCCCACTCAGCAGAGTGGCCTTATGGTAGGCCACCCTGCACAAGCCACTTAAATTCCTTCTCTGTAAAAGAAGAAAAACAGTATCTCTCCAGTCTGCCACAAGGTCACAGGGTCTTGGGGAAGATCAACAGAGGTGATATGTGGAAGTGTTTTTAAAAGAGTAGAGTATTAATGTGCATGAAAGCTGGCATGGCTTTCTGTCCAGTAGTCCTAGAATATTTGTTTCAAACTAAAAAATATCACTTTCCCCTACTTCCCAAATCTAAGCAAGAATTTTAAGCAAATGTTTATTTTCGCATCCAAAAGGGATGACTATGCCTGTGTACTGTCTGTATTGACACAGGTATGAGGCAGCCACAACAGCACAACTAAAGACACTCATGAAAGAGGACTTCCAAAACTGCTTCAGAAAGTGGCAAGAACAATGGGATAAGTGTGTTCGAAGCGAAAGGGGGTATTTTGAGGGGGATTAATGGCAATGTGTCTTTTTCTGTAATAATTTTTTTCAAAAATTTAAACATTCCCTGTAGTTTTTCTATCACACCTCGTAGGTACAATTCAATAGTTATACCTTGCTGTGCCATGGTTACCAGAAGGCAGTGATTCTCTGACTTGAGGATATTTTGATTAGCACCAAATACCCTGTGAAAGTTCAATAAATACTATCCAATGAGGCTTAACTTAAGATGGTACCATGTAAGACCACACTATGCCACTATTGAAATGAGGAGGGCTACTCATTGCTCCCCCACATGACCTAATTTTCACCATGTAAGGAAAAGGATAGCATCTTCATTTAGCCATTCTGCTGATCTGCAAACTGAAAGAGCAAGAGACTCCGGCTCATTCAAAAGAGGTTCTCTGTTTTACTAAAAGGAGTAGTCCACTAAAAGTCATACTAACTGCCAAATGCCAGAAATTAAGAACAGATACACAACTGTGCTGCCTTTTTCTAGACCAAGCGCTAGAGGTAAGAAGAGTATAGAAAGGCCCCTCTGCCAAAATATGTTTTTCCCACATCTCGCCTTAGGAATTTTTTGAGGTTCTCATATTGGCAGTTTCTTTGAATAGATGCAAATGCTCTTGTGAGGGGCAACTAGAAGGCCCTAGCAGCTTGTTGTGAACTAGATATTGAACAGAGCAATGACATCCAGAATTCTGGGGATTTGTAAGTCAATTTTAAAAGATTTGGGAGACATAGGATTACTAATTTTTTATTTTTCTGAGAGACGTTATCAACTAACAATAAGAACTGTTATATCATAATGGAATGGACAGTTCAAAATAAAGTTATAAAGAAAATAATCTCAATAAAGGACTGTTGTTTTCAAGAAATGACAGCTGTAATCTTAAAACTGTGATGATATATACAGATAAATATTTTCCTATGGCTCTGCATATGTGAACCACTCTACTAGATAGCAAGGAGGATTTCAAGTGGAATTGAGAATGTTTAGTGTCCTGGAGATGGGTGGAGCTTAAGAAGATGGTATATTATAAAAAGAGGGGAAAGAAGAGAGGCAAGCTCTACAGCAATAATTTTGCCGAGGATTACATGCAGATACAGATAACAGTGCCCTCCCCTGTTGGACCTAAAGGGAACTTCATCCCTTGGTTATAAAGCAGGAATGACAGGACCCCCACTGGTTACATCTGAAGAAAGACTGCTCACAGTGACAAAGGGTCCCTGGTGCTAACCTTTCCTTTTCACTCATGAGTGTACCGTCTCTGTCTCTTTGGGGACCCATCTCCCCTTTTCCTGGAGGGAAGGGTAAGGATGAAGAAGAAATGTGGAAACAGTATCAACAGCCTGAACATCAACTGTAACTCAGATACAAGGAGGGGAGAACAAAAGAACTCTCCACTGTAGACCAAGGCCATCGCGATGAAACACACCCCTCCCTTTGAAAGTAAGGATGTGAGCCACAAAAGTGATATCAGTATTTTCTGTTAAAGATTAGCTTATTTTGCCTGAGAACCTGCAGCTCAGAGGAGCTGCCCAAGACCATCCAGCTGGTACGATCCAGGGCTTAGCCCCAGCCCCAGAGGGCAAGGCCAGGTCTATGCCAGCCCCCACTGGTGTTTCCATAAGCGTTCCACTCCCAATTTATAATGTGTCACGTGAGACAATTAAAACAATTTCCATCAGTTCTGATGTATCCTCCATTTCTTCCTTTTCTGTTATGAGACAGGTTTTCCTTCTTCCTGAATGTGGTTAAAAAACAAACAAAACCCCTGTTGATGTTCAGGGTCGCCCCTCCTCTCATTCCTGCGCCGGGACCCGCGGGTCTGCACCTTTCACCCTGGGGCGTGAGGCCCCCACCCTCTCGCAGGTGCTGGACGGGCGGTCGGGAGTCCGAGCCTTTGGTCGCCCCTGGGGATTCCCCACTCCTGGGAAAGTTGCGTGAGCGGAGCCTTGCGGTGACGGCGGGTGACTCAGACCCGCCCAGGCCGTTCCGGGAAGCGGCGGCAGGCGCGCGGGGGTGCAGGGCTTTCCCTGCAGCCGCAGGGTGTCTGGTTCCCGACGCCGAAAGGGGGATCAGAAACCCGTGGGCGGCGTGACGTGGAGAGGAAGCCGAGGCGCACCGGGAAGAAAGCGCCGTGGTTTCTTCTGGGAGGAATGAGATGGACGTGGCCTGGACGTTATTAAAGCTGAGGATGCTGTCGCGAGGGCGCACAGCAAGGCCAGTGCGCACCCGAGGCCGGTGGGAAGGGATTCCCGGTCTCCCTGCTGGGAGGGAGGCCGCGGGAGGGGCAGGGCCGGGCTGGGAGTGGACGTGGAAAGGGAAGGAGGGAGGGAGTGGGCAGAGTGAAGGGGGCTGGTGGCGCGGGGCCCGCCACCTGGGCCCTAGGGCGTGAGCCCCTTCCTCCAGCCCCGCCTGACACGAAGCCTGACGCAGGGTCCGCCCTAAACCCGTGTCCCCGAGCAAATGACAGCGGAGCAGGCTGAGGATCACCGGGCCCTGAGCTGGAAGGCTGCGAGGGAAAGGGGGCGAAGTGAGGGCTCCGCGGAGGACGAGCCCCGCCCACCCCCTCCTCCGCTCGCCCTCCCCAGGCTAGCGGTTTCTCCATCAGAGATCCCTTTGTTTTCTACGCTGGCCTCTCCGCACTCGGGTGGGAGGCTGGGGAGGGAGTCGGTTGGGCAGAGCAGTGGGAATGGAAATAAAGGTGGGGTGAGGGGTGGAGGAGCTAGCGGGTGGCTGCACGGGCGGCGGCACAACGGGACATCCACGACGAACCCATTTGGAACACAAGCTGACCAACATGAGAAAAGGTGCCATGAGGAGTAATGGGCTGAAAAGCTCAATCACGGTGCAAGGCAAGTTCATAAACAAAATCTCGGCTCTAAAAGCTGACGTAAGATGGTGCAGGGTTGTCACTGTGGGTTAGGCGCTGTAACTGCATTATCTCTATTTTCATTTACGGTATCTCAGTAAGATAAATGCTCTTACCCCATTCCAGAGGCAAGGCCAAATCACAAAGTTAAAATTCCAGCTTCAGGTCCCAGCTCCCCAAAGCCAGCCCTGTCCCCACAAGGTTTGCTTATAGGAATCAATAAACACCACCTCCTTTTTTTCTTGTGTAGTTCCAGTTCCTTCACCTCCAACCAAAAAAAGTCTGGACTAATAGTACACCTTTTAATCCAGTAATTTTACTTCTGGGAGTCTATTCCAAAGAAATATTATAACAAAAGAGCCATATACATCAAAATATTCACTGTGGCCTTCTTTATACTATTAAAAAATTATAATCTAAATGTCCAATAATGGCAAAGAGTAAATAAACTGGTACATTTATATGATAAAATATTACAGGGCCTTAAAATAATATTAAATGTAAGTTTGATAGCATTCCAGTTAAGTGAGAAAGCAAGACAAGAGTATGTGTGTGTGTGTGTGTGTGTGTGTGTATAATACATAGTTACAATTATGTGGAAAATATACATACAAAAAAACAACAACCTGGAAGTAAATTACATCTTTCTCTGGTAGAATTAATGCAAGCATGTTTTCTTTCTAAAACACATATTTTCCAATTTCACTATGAGGATAAGCATGTATCTTTCCTAATAAGGATAAGCATGTATTATAATTAAAATATTAAAATATTTCAAAAAACTTTACATATATTTATATATATTCACTATATATATATATTCACTATATATATATATACACACACACATACACCGTGTTTCCCCGAAAATAAGACCTAGCCAATCAGCTCTAATGTGTCTTTAGGAGCAAAAATTAATATAAGACCCAGTCTTATTTTACTATAAGACTGGGTATAATATAATATACAATACCAAGTATAATATATAACATAATATAACATAATACCAGGTCTTATATTAATTTTTGCTCCAAAAGATGCGTTAGAGCTGATTGTCCGGCTAGGTCTTATTTTGGGGGAAATAAGGTATATGAAATTGCTACTGAACAGGATGTCACCAGGCTTGGGTGAAAGAAGATGTATTTGAGCAATTTTTCCATTAGTTGAAAAATTTTCCATAATTCAAAAGGGTATATGTTAAAGGAAATGGAGTAATTTTTGTATGTCCAAAACATTAACAAAAGGGATACATATACCTCACTGGGCCAGACGAGGGACAAATATCTGAGCTTTGGGATACACAAAAAGAAAATGATGGGATCACAGCTGATTGGCAAGGGCATGCTGATTCGTGGGTGGAAGGGAAAAGACTGGAATGGAACTTTTAATGGCAAAAGTAAGAATATGTTCATAAACATAATTACTTAACAGGTTCATGTTTGGGCCAAGGTTGTTGATACCAGTATTTTGCACCCCAAGCAGAAGACAATTATGTTCATTTGGGGTTGGAAAATGCCTAACCCTCATTTGGGGTCTATTCCTCTTCTATAGGGAGGGAAGAGGAGAAAAATCAAGAAAGCCTCATATCTACCTGCTGTGTTTTCATGGAGCTCCTTATACAGCAGAAAATACACCAAAAAGCAGGTTTCCTCTGACTTGTGAACTGTCCAGGTTTATTTGAAGATCTGGTGGAATGAAGAATACAGCAGTATCCTTCAAGTAATCTAATACTAGATACTGTGTGAAACAACTGGTGGGACATAAACTATGTTGAGAACCTATAGGTTATGGTAGAAGCTCTTGTTCTGGGATCGAAATCTAGAGTCCGTAGGTGATGAATGTGGAATTTACCAAACCATACACAGAAAGCCCTTTGTTTGGGCTTAAGGATGTCTTGAATGGTTCCCCTCCCTGGTTCTTCTCCTGCCTGGGAGATCCCTTGATTATCTCATCTCTCTTGCTGGTCTCACCATGTGTGGACTTTTTCTCACTTTCCCTCCCCAACTTACTGAAAGCTGTACACCTTTCCCTGGAAATAAGATGGAAGATCCGATAGGTTGAGGGCTAGATCCTGGACCTTCATGGATTCAATGCCTTCCTCTAACAACACTCCAGTCTCCCAACCTCATCACTGTTTTCCAATCACTGGAATAGATTATAGGGGGACAGGAGGAACCACTAACGGTTCTTTTCAGACTTTTACAATTAAAGGCTACTAGAGCCAGGAGATAGGATGTTTCAGCACTAGGACAATATTACAAATACTAGTGGGTTAAATGAAGAAATTGGCAGCACGATGTTTGGGTTACATATGACTTTGTATAGGTACCTAGATGGAAGCTGGGAACTATCTTGCTTGATATCCTGCAACTCATGGAATGCAGCGAAATGTTATCTTCTTAAAGAGTTTTATGCTACAATATGCGGTGAGTTCTTAATACCTTCCATCAAAACCAAAGAGCGCAGCAGAGAAATCATGTCATTTAAAAATTACAATAGTGGAACAGAAAGCATATCTGTTTATGGTAACTAAAATCCAAACACCAAAAATGAACATTTATATGACACTGGGGCTCACAAAACGGAAGAACATTCTGATCCTTCCCTTGAAAAAAGAAAAGAAAGAAAAAAACCCACTCCCCTCTTAGAGACTGTTTTATAAAAATATGTGATGAAATCCAGAAGGTGCTTTTATCTCATAACACCCATACCAGAAGATTAATCTCTGTGGTCGGTGTCTCGTTCTGGTTGGGGATATGTTTGAGCCCAGCTCTGGAATCTTCTCTAGTAAGAACATCTGTTCCACAGTTGTTAATGTTTGTTTGGTATTGCCCAAAAGAAGGCTGCAGAAGGGAAGAATTTTTAACAATGAGTCCCAAGATAGACTAAATCAGCAGCATTGCTTATTTTGAAAAGGCTTTTTTTTTTTTTTTTTTTGGTGCAATGTGACCTGTATGTAAAAAAATAAATAAATAAATAATGGACAGGTCGTTGGATGGATGTCCATCTAATACTGGAATGTAGTTTAGTTTGTTTTTACCATTTTTCAATTTTTCTCCCCAGAAATATTTGTTCATTGAATTATTACTGCATTCCACACTCGCTGAGCTTGGTTTTTGAATTTTTAGACAAGAGAGTTGAACGTTTAAGTCAAAATAATCCTAACTGAGAGACTGATTCAACAGTATCAATTAGGAGTATGCAAGAATAAAAAGGTTCTAGCTGTCTTAGGAAGTCTAAATAAAATATGTAAAGAGTCTATTATCATTTGGAAATTTGCTACCTTAGCCAAAAAAAGAGGGAAGCATCATTTCTTTAGGCTCTGTGAAACTGCACTAAATTAGTTGACCAGCAAGTGAAGACTCTCCTCATTTTTTTCTAAGTAATGTGAGATTCAAGAAAAATCAAGCAGACCTGCATTTACAGAGTGGCAAAAATCACATTTAAGGCAAAATTCAAATTATTAGATGATATTTTTAAAAAAGAGATTAGAGCATAAGCTCTCTGACATTAGTGCTATCTTTAAATTATTCTCATTACAAGAGTTATTATTTAAGAGTTCCAGTGGGCATAATTTATATGGATTCTGAATATTACCCGGTGAAAAACCATTGAGACCTAGCATTTGAAAACTTGGTAGAAACAGCTGGGTTTGGTTTCAAAGCTCCAAAATTAAATTGAAAGAGGGAAAGATCCTAATCCCTCAAACCATCTGTTCAAAGAACAGAGAAAAAAAAATGATGACAGTCTTCAGCTGGGGGAACAATCTTAAATCTGTAAGTTCCTTTCCTATTCACTATTTCAGCAGATCCTCACAACATTTTTGTGAGGTCTATGAAGCAAATATTTCTATTCTTACATTACAGATAGGGAAATCGAGGCCTCTTACTCTATGTTGCACAAAGCATCCTTTGCAAAGGCAGTTCTTCCACCTATGTTGACAGCTTCCAAAAATCTGAAGTTACTTTTCAGTACCAGCTTCCAATTCCATTCTTCCTTCCTATCTCCCTTCCTTTCTTTTTCCTGTCTCTTCTTCTTTTTCCCTTTTCCTCCCACATTCATTAGGATGCATTGGTGGTGCCAGAAATTATTCTATGTTGCTAGTGTTCACTTAAGAAGCATTTATAGCCACAAGGGTAAAAAGACTAAAACTAGTCACAGAAATCCAGAGAAGGGGCATTAATGCCCTTCATAATAAATTATGACCTTTATAATAAAGCCCTTCATCGCTGCCTTATTTCTTTACTGTTTCCATTAAAAATGGAAAGTTCACATATTATATAAAACATAAAATTACATGAGTGTTGACCTTTTTTTTGCCAAAGAATTGACTGCCTGTGTATTCTGCAGGCTCTCGGTGAAATATCTTATCCCCAAACAAAATAAAACAACACCTGGAATGCCGCAAGAAAGGTACTGAAGCAAATCTATGGGCAACAGATCTCAGCAGGGAAGTATTAGGAGGAGGTGAGGAGGGGGAATGGGAGATAAATGTTTTTGGCTGGGTGTGTGACCCTCAGACAAAAAAGTTTTTCTGATTTGCAGATTTAAGCAGCAGTGGTTTTCAAACTTACTTTTTAAAGCATGTAATGCTTTGTTCGGATAAACCTCACCTGGAAGCATAAAAAAAATAATAGCACTAAAGAAAGCAGAGTGCTCTGGCTTAAGCAGGGTGGAGGCCCCAGGAGCCCTCCCTCTAAGCCTCTCTAGTGGCCCCTGCCATGGGAAAAGCATAGTGCAGATTTAAGGTTATTTGAACTTAAATACCCATCAAAATAAGCAGGCAAGCCCAATTTCTTAGGATTAAAATGTGTGGGTGTCCCCAAGCAACTGTTTCAGGAAGAGCCCCTAACTCAAGCTCACTCCGATTCAGGGGTGTTTAGCCAGAAAAGGCAGCTGGTCAGGGGCACCTCTCTTTCCTGGGAACCTGATTACTTACTTACCTTCAAAGCTGAGAATCTACCCAAAGCAGAACAGGGGATGTGAAAATAGAAGGTCTAGGTTCCTAGGGAACTGATTGAGGTTGCTGGATTGTTGTGGGCTGTATTAAGCTTACGCAGTCCTAAAATAACAGTTCTGTTTAAAGAAAGTTATTCTCAAACACATACCCCTTAGCATTGCACTGGGAAATTAATCATACTTTCTATTCTTTGAGCAATTCACTATTTTCAAAGCACACAATTTTTGTGTCCATTATCTTGTCAGATCCCCACACCATGAGGCAAGCTAGACAGCTATTGTTATCCCCTTTTCACAGATGAAGAAGCTGAGGCTCAGAAAGATGAAAGGAATCCCACAAGGTCACATGACACATACATAGGTCTTCTGATTCCCTAATCCAGAGCTGTAAACATGCAGGCTGTATATACAAATCGTGCGTCCTAGTAAGTACTAGGAAAAGGCCACAGATTTGGTGTTCAGTTCCTTGTCCTTGGGGAACATCAGTGTCCTTATATACAGCACGGGTAATAATTACCTGCTTCGTCTATCTCACAGGCTTGTGAAGGACAGATGAGATGATTTGGTGAAAGTACTTTGGGAGGTGCCACCTAAGGGTTAGTTACTCCCCTCTTCTCTCTCCACAATCTTGGCAGGTTCTCTGTCCTTCTATTAACTTGGACCTCACTTTTACAAACCAAAATAAAATTTGTCTCACTCTCTGTTGGTATTGTGTAAGTCCTTATGAATGTCAGCTGGTGGTGAGAGCAGCCAGCTAGACATGCTTGTTGCACAACTTCAAATCCAAGCTCTCGCTCTGTCTCTCTCTCTCATTTTCAAGGATGTCATGCAGGGTCTCTGGTCCCACTCTCCGCATAAGAACGCAGGATATGGTGAGGCCAAAAAGGAACACCAGCTGAGCCATAGGTAGGGGAGTCATACCACTATGTTCTCACTGGCGGCTGGGTTGGAGGCACAGGAAGCAGGCTCCACATGATGCGCAATCCACTGTCCGCTTCTCTGCCAACCAACCCACCCCATTTGCTAGCTGCAATCTGTGCTTCTCTGCCAGCCCTTGCTCACTGCAATCCATTTGCTAACCACACTTGTTAGCCACGATCCGCCATCCGCTTCTCTGCCAGCCAACGAACCAACCCCCTAACGTAGCCACGGCAGTTATATTAGTGGCTAATGGCTAACTGGTTACAGTTGATGGCCACCCAGCCACAGTGGATGGCCATCTGATTACAGCGGATGGCCATCTAATAACCGAGCCAGCACCTTTCCATGGGAGGCCGAGAGCCTGGAAACTGCTCTCTGGGACTCTGTCCCCACAAGGATGCACTGCAAAATGTTTCCAAGACTGCGTTACCCTGAACCACAGGCACTGGTCATTAAGACTGTGGGTCCAGCTGATGTCTTAGGGTGGGCTTCAAGGGGTGTGTGCAGGAGGGAAGCTGGTGCTCTGTGTGGTCACTACAGGCCAGGGTCTGGGGTCTTTGTCATCTCCTTGGCAGAATCAGAACCTGAATTTGGCAAGTTCATCTAAGAGTGATCTATTCTCTGCAACCAAGTTCTAACAGCAGACTTTGTAAAGTCAAGTACCAATTTCATCATTTTTATAGGAATTCACAATTGGGTCTAGGCTCTGTGTAGATGAGGGCCTGACTCAGGAGAGGAAGTTGCAGATGACAGAAGTTATTTGAGGAAAACAAAATCAGAGCAAAGAAAGCAAAGAAAGTTGGAATAATTTAGGGAATGTGTATGCTTTTTACAAAATGAAAATAACTTCTTGTCTTTTCAAAATGTGAACATTATACATGTTCGTTATTTTTAAAAAACTTTAGACAACACAGCAAAAGAAGAGAAAAGCATTCATCCAGAGAAAGCCATTGCTAATGTTTTGAGTATATTCCTCCAGACCTTTGCTTACGGATGTAGTCACCAAAATAGAATTATACTGTATATGCTGTTTTGTAAACTTTTTAATGTTGCAGGGTCTCTTTCTATACCAGTAAATATGTCATAATTTTAACCAGCTGTAGAATAGAGGATATTTTTCTCAAGCTGTGAGGTAGTCCTAGGTATCCTATTTCTCTCCTAAAAGCACCATCACCCGAGGCTCTTCTACCCTCTCAGGGCTCCCTGAGGCTGGATGGTTCTCAGAAACACACGGGCCTGTTATTTCCAGCCAGCTCCAACACGCATCCAGAACACATCACTGGGCCAGCTGCATCTTCTCAGGCAAATTACTGTACTCTCCAGGGCCCCAGGTTTTCCAAGTCTTTAATGAGGTTTAGACAGCAATTTTCTAAGATTCTTTCAGCTATAACATGACACATTAGCTTCTAGTTCATTTATCTCTGTGTTTGTCTTGGCACAAGACGATCCTGGCACTGAGGGACAAGGGCACCTTGGGAGCCCCAGCTGTGCACCCACATGATGTACTTAAAGGCCCTGAAGAACCTCTGCTGGTAGTGGATGGTTGAAGTTGGCAGGGCTGGGAGAGGCACCAGAGTGTGTGGGGGAGGGTTACCTTAAGGAAACAGCTCTCTTGATTTCCTTCCAATATGGCAGTTGGTGATGTCTACAACGAAGCACCAAATTCACAGCCAATCAGTACGCACAGCTTTTGGGGCAATTCAGCCCTTCCTGACCACAAGTGTCTACACTGCAGGATAATTTCAGTATTTGTTTTCCATTTAAAAATTCCTTTTGCATATATTATCTCATATAATTCTCATTCCTGTCTTTTCGATGAGGAAATTGAGGTTCAGAGAGTGTGAGGATTTGCTTAACACCAGACAATTATGTGTCCCATCCCATCTCACCACACAGGCCCAAGACAGCAGCGTCTACCCTCGATCCACCTATTCATTCAATACATATTTAAAAGCATTGTGCAAGGTGCCGGTGATAAAATGATGAACAAGGAGACATGGTTCCTGATCTCACAAAATGGATGCAGGGTCATCTAGAGTCTAGAATGGGGCAGCAATAGGGTGGGGGTGAGAGTGGTGCAGTTAGTGTGATAAGAGCAGTGCTGGGAAGTAGAGGGTACAGTGGGAGCATATAGGAGAGGCACCTAGGCCTTCCTCACAGGGGTCAGGGAGGGCCTCCTGGAGGAGGAGACATCCAAGCTGAGACCCAAAAGAGGGCTGGAGTTGGCAAGGCCCGAAGTGGAGCTAAAGAGAGAGTAGGACAGAGAGAAGCATGGACAAACACTCGGAGGCAAGAGAAACACAGCACTTTTGAGGGACTACGAGAAGTACGGTGGGGCCAGGGTAATGTAAGAGTTTAAAGGGTACAACAACAACAAAAATCTTCCTCCTATCCCTCCTGTCCTCAGCCTCCGTTTTCCTCAACCCAGAAGCAGCTAGTGTTAATTTTCCATGGATAATCTGTGCATGTACATCAGGTGGGAGGTGGTGTCCATTGAAGCTGCAGAGGAGGCAGGTGTCTGAGTGTGATGGGTTGGCAAACCCTCTTGGTATTTAGGGAGTTGATTTTGACTTGAGGACATTGGGAAATCATTGAAGGGTTTAGTGACACTAGTGAAAAAGATCTTTTCAAGACATTTTCTTCGTCCACCATAAGAAGCTATGGTCCTAATTGACTTCCGAGCTTAGTTTAAGATATACTCAGGCTACAGTTTCTGCAAAACTATAGATGTTCAACTTCAGGATACTTTTCCTGTGTAGGCTGCTTTGCCACTCATCCTGGGTCTCTGTGGTCTGTGCCAGGTTGGCTGAAATGACCAGAGCACTGCGATTGAGATGCGATGAGCATGCCAGCGTGTGGACCAAACAGCTTCTAAATGTTCCCTGCTCCCAGGCGTAACCTGGATCCTACGCTCTAGCTGAGAATAGGGATTAACCAGCTAACGTTCCTTAGAAATACTGGAAAGCAAGATATAAAGTACGTTGGCTAACAAATTCCACCCTCATCATAAGCAAAGGAAAGCAGTATTACTATTCAATAGATAACAGAAATTGTCAACAAAAATGATGCACGACTCATGCAATATATTCAATAAACACTAAATCAATTGATCTGTATTTAGATGATAAGGTAATATTTTTATATAAAGGTAATATTTCTATATAAAGCAATGGTTAAATTATAGTATTTTATAGAAAGCATATATATTTGCTTGTACATGCACAGATTACCTATGGAAAATTAACACTAGCTGCTTCTGGGTTGAGGAAAACGAAGGCTGAGGACCGGAGGGATAGGAGGAAGATATTTTTTTTTGTTATACCCTTTAAGCTCTTACATTTTGAACCACGGGAATGTGCTACCTGATTTAAAAAATAAAATTAAACTTAAAAAACTATGCATTCAGCAGAATCCATCCAGTGATTAAAAAGAGTGAGATCGAACTGTCATTACAAAAATGGATAGTTCTCCAAGATCTACTGCTATTTAAAACAGCACATTTCATAACATATGTACGTTGTAACTTTATCTTTGTGGGGAAAAAAGAAAATCATGTGATGTGTGTATTTTTTAGTAGATACACAGAGAAAGGTCTCTGTGCTGTTTAGCACAGTAGCCACTAGCCATGTGTGGCTATCCAAATTTAAATTAATTTTCAGTTCCTCAGTAGCACTAGCCACATTCAAGTGCTAACGGCCATATGTAGCTGGTGGCTGCCATCTTAGACCGTGCAAAGAGCAGATTTCCCTCATTGTAGAAAGTTCTGCCAAGAGAATTGGTCTAGATGAATCCAGCCCAGGCTGTTCACTAATGAATGGGACTGCAAGGATGTGAGAAGGGACTCTGTATATCTCCTCATTGTTTAAATTTTTTTTTTTTTACAATTACTTTTATAATTTTAGAAGGAAAGAGGATGGCTTGCACCTGTGGTAGGTGGTTATTCCTCATTAAAATCACATTCTGCATTTTGTCATGTCTCCTGCCATCCCACTCAGGAGTCAAGGGATGGCACAGCATTGCCAGAGGAGCTATTTTGGTGAGGGGTAAAGGACATGACCATTGTCCGGAGTGAACACAAGTCTGGGAGGAGCCCCTTAGGCAGTGGCTGACTATTGCGCCAGTCTTGCTCCCTTCTGGGCCTCTGCTTTTCAGTCACAGGGGACAAAATCAGTTTGAGTGCCTGCCAGCAGGAGAAGCAGAGCCGAAGTATTTTTAGTTCTTGGAGTCCTGGAATCTGGCAGGGGTGAGGCGGGCACTGGACATGGAGGCCCACCTCTAAGGGACCTTGAAGGTAGGGGAGGACAGGAGTCTGAGGGGACAGTCATCCCATAGTGAAATGGGAGCATACAGAGCAAGGCTCAAAATGGCACCTGGGAGTGGAATTGGTAAGAATGATGGATCTGATATCTGCTCCATGGTTTCTTAAAACTGGAGGAATGACAAGGATGAAGAGAATACCAGAAGAAAAAGAGGTGCGATGGGGTATGACCAGTAGGCAGGTAGGAAGAAATATTACAAAATTTTTCACCTTAATAAAACTTGGATTTGAAACGTTAAACGTCACTCTGGTTTTCATCCACAAGACAAAGAGAAATTAAATTTCCTCAGATTGTAACTAGGTGGAATAAATTCGGAAACTGCTTGGGACACACTATTTTTCCTCCACCTGGAGGAAGTTTATTCCTAGACTGGGGCCCAATTCTTTCTCAACAGCAGTAAGAAAAATACCAAAAAGGACACAGTAGCTTTAAACATGGCTTGAGATTCTTCTTCCTTTATCAATCTCGCAAATTTGTTTTCATCATTTTTTTCCCTGCAAGATTTAAAATAAGCCATTTGTTCCCATAAACCTAGTCCAGGCACGTAGGTGGCTCACGTTTCACCCTTGTTCTCTTTGTTCTCCTTTTTGGAATGTGGATTCTGCCATACTGTTTTACACCTCAGCATCTCTGCTTATATAGTGCTCCCTCTTTCCGGATTATCTTCCCTTCAGGCAGAGACTACTCAGATTCCATTCATTTTAGAAGAACCAGCTCCTCTGAGTCAGAGGTGACGTCATGCACTTCCTATCGTGTTTTGTGTGAGGAGAATCAGTTAAGAATGTGTCCATCTCCTAACTGGGACTGCAAGCCCCCACAGGGACAGGCCATGCCTGTTTATCCCTGTGTCTCAGCTGACCCAGTGCCTGGGGCGTGGTAAATGCTTCCTAAGTGCTGATGTCCATCTTTTCCTCCTCCCATAATCACCACCCTATTCCCTTTATTCACATTATTAATATCTATTGCGCCAACCACGCACTGTGACGAAAACAGATTGTGGTAGGTTGAGTAATGCCGCTCCAAAGCGGTCCATGTTCTTATTCCTGGAATTGGTGAATGTTGCTTTATATGGTTGAAGGGGATTTTGCAAATGTGGTGATCAAGCTAAGGATCATGAGATGAGATTATCTTGGTTTTCTGGTGTAATCACAGGGTCTTTATAAGAGAGAGGCAAGAGATCGAAAAGAAGACCACGTGAGGATGGCTCAGAGAGCACAAAGGTAATGTGATAAGGGCCATGAGCCAAAGAATGAGGGCAGCCTCTAGAAGCTGGAAAAGGCGAGGAAATGGATCCTCCTTGAGACCCTCCAGACAGGAACCAGCCCTGCAGACACCTAGCACACAGACGAGCAGAGAATGGTCCCAGTCTTCAAGGAGCTCATTTTCTTTCCACTCCAGGGAAGAAATAATGGAGGAACCTGTGACAGTGTTTGGGGGTGAAAGGTAATAAAGGACTTAAGTTCACCATCCTGATCACCTTCCTAAGTATGTCTATGCACAAGCTTCCATCTTCAAATAGAGCATTGAGAAATGAACACAGATTCCATACCGGGTTCAACCCATGAAGAGTGCAGTGGGGATCCCTTGATTCGTTTCCTCTCTAGCCTAAGATTCTGTTCATACAGGCTAAGATTGAACCAGGTCTACCTCATTCAGTCAACTATCAATTGTGGTGCAAAGAAATATGCCTATGGGAAATGTCATACAGCTAAAATCCAGGCCTTGCACTGTTCCATCAATGATGGAAGCAGGCTCATTTTCCAGATTTATAACTCTCCTGAAATACAGATAGAAGCTAGAAGGTTGTCATTATGATTCTAGCCTTTTGCCATAACCCTCGTTTTTTATTTCTTTTTTTTCAGTTTTGTTTTCAGGTTATTTTCTTTTCCTGATTACTAATGAAATGTAAAATTTAGAAAGTTTGCCACAGACCCACCCCAGAAATATTTATCAACAAATAAGAATCTCAAAACTAGCATTTTTCTGCATTTGATCAAAGAAAATAAATAATAGGGTGTATATAAGAGAATTAAAAAAATTTTTTTATATAAGAGAATTTTTAAAATTTTTTTTAAAAGTCCCTAAGGACATATGGGCTCCTTGGAATATGTGTTCTCAGCTCTCTCAACTTCCACATCGTAGCATTATTCAGGAACCACATTCTGAGTAATGAGGCTGAAAGAAGATAAGGTTTCCAATCACCTAGGAAATGATAACCATAGCTAACAGTTATGGAAGGTTTACTAGATCCATTCAGCACACTAGTTCATTTAATCCTCATAATGACCTGTGCCATAGGTACTGTTATGATCATAATTCCCTCTTTATAGATGAGGAAACTGAGGCACAGAGAGGTCTGACAGCTTGTCCACGATCACAAAGGTAGCATATGGTAGAGCTGGAACTTGAACCAAGGCAGACCATCAGCAAAAAGCTGCATGCTAACCACATTACTACACTGCTTCTCAGAGCAGAGGATAATTGCTTTCACTAAATTGCATCTAATAAGGCAGAAAAGCAAACTAACAGATTTTATGAAGATTTTTTTAAAATAAGGATTGAAACAAAAGGGCTTTATGAAAAATGCAATGAATTAAGACACCCGATTCCCTAACGATTTTAACAGATTTTTTTTTCCAATTTCAATAGTAAAAATACATGTTCTCTGTTGAAAATTTGGGCAACCTAAAATGTATAATGAGGAAAATAAAAATGATGTGGTTTCACTTAGTTGCTTCTTGCTACGGGCGAAGTCAATGTTTTTCAAAGTAAGCCAAAGATATCAGAATCACCTGGAGCTCATCTTAAAAAATGTGGATTCCTAGGCCCTACCCAACCTACGAAAGCAGAGTCCCTGGGGGACTAACGTGCAGCCACACTTCACAGCTTGCAGTCCTATCAACGGTGGAACTCATGCAGTGGAACCCCATGTTCTCCACAGATCCCTCCAAAGGACCGACGCAAATGCCCTTTTGAAACTTTTGTTAGATGTCCCTTTTGTTTCAAGGAGACCGAAATGGAATTTAAAGAGTATTCCTAAGCCTTATAGTGTACTGTGGGGACACAGCCAGGTCTCGGCCTCACGTGGAGTGGAAAGGTGCTCACTCGGGTAGTAAATGGCCATCAACTGTGATTGGATGGCCATTAGCTGTAACCAGTGTGAGCCATTGGCCACTAATATAACTGCTGTGGCTACGCTAG
This sequence comes from Rhinolophus hipposideros, assembly GCF_964194185.1. Lineage (NCBI taxonomy): Eukaryota > Metazoa > Chordata > Mammalia > Chiroptera > Rhinolophidae > Rhinolophus > Rhinolophus hipposideros. The sequence goes on along the minus strand of NC_138048.1, from coordinate 46,106,144 downwards.
CAGAAAATGGGGGCTAGCAGAAGATGGTGGCTGGCAAGCGTGGATTGCAGTTAGCAGGGCAGATTGCAACTAGCAAGGGTCTTCGGTCAGTTGGCAGAGAAGTGGACAGCAGGTCACACGTCATGTGAATCTAGCCTCCAGTGAGACTATAGTGGTGTGACGTCCCTACCTATGGCTCCGTGGGGATTCCTTTATGGCCTCACCATATCCTGTGTTCCTGTGTGGGGAGCAGGACCAGAGACCCCCCCAGGACACCCTGCATGACATGTACTAACAGTGTACTAAATTTAAGTAATATCTTTTACATTTTGAAATTAAAATTTAAAAGTAAAACTACATTTTTAGTTATTATGCCCAGTAAAGATTGAACATCTCTGCCCTAGGCTTAGAAAGAGCGGTCCAGAATCCTTGGATCCAGAATTTAAAACTCATTTTTTCCCCACCTCCAAGAGTGCCCCTCCCCTTTCCTTTTGGAAACCAAATTGTCTTTAGGGGCAGAAAATAAAGAGGAACTGAGGAAATCATGTCCCATTTGAAAGTTAGGCTTGGGGTGAGGGAAACCAGATGACTCCATGGGTATATTTTCCTGGCTTCAGCTACAGGCTCTGTGCCCAGGGTCCAAACAGCTTTAACGCAGCCCCTGAGGGCCCCCCCCCACAGGGGTTGTGTCCTCAGCTGTGAGCCGGATTCAGAACCCTGCATCTAGCTTTGCTTTTCCAGAAAGCAAAATGGCTCCTCTCCACTAACGCCAGGCCCATGTTCTAGCTATTAGCCAAACAAAGGATTTTCCAAATATGGACCCCCCCAAAAAAAGCATGTGCACTTTGAAGGCCACAAGGAATCTTAAATAGCTAAAACTTATTAAAAAGAAAGCCAACAATTGACGCCAAAAGCGTGAGTCCTTAAAGAACAGAACAGCAAGACAAAAGCCAGAAAGAGGAACAAAAATATGCATTGTAGGGGAGGGGTAAGCAGGGAGGTGTAGATTTATATGGAAGAGTTGACATCATTGTTTCCCAATAATACTCAGCATGCAGGAAACAGATGGGAAAGAAGTGGTGGAAGGGGCTACTTATGGTAACAGGGCATGCTCTCTGTTTACAGCACTGCCATTTGGAACTTAAATGTTTTACTTTGAAACACTGGGGATGTGAACTCCATTGCCAGAAATTTTATCAAAGTCTAACTAAATCCTGCTTAACTTAGCACCTTGGCAATGCATGGTAAAATGGAGCCATGCGTATCAGACCCTGATGTACTTCCAGCATACATGTAGCTCTTTGGGTCCAGAGGAGGCAAAGCCATGGAAAGGGAATTCAATGTCAGACGGACACCATTTGAGTCCTGCTTCTCCCATTTCCTGGCTAAGCGACATTAGGCAAGTTACTTAGGCAAGTGCTAAGTTGGTCTACATATATAAAGTAGGGGGCAGAAACAGAACTTTCCTCAGTGGGGAGAGGTCGAGGTTTCACATGTATGGCATACAGCTAGATTTCATCAAGAAACATAATTACGGTCACCAGTTAACATCATTTAGAAAAGTTTTGACTTTGAACAGAATCCCTCATTGTCCTGCCCTTGGGTAGGGCGCAGACACAGCCAAACCAATTGCCGCTCTTGCTTTTATCAGCTGTTCTGCCTGCTCCTGAGGGTGGGTTCATGCTCCTGCCACTGAAGACAGCTTCAGTCCCCCCAGCCAGGGTCCCCCTAACCAAGCCTGGCCATTATAAGTCACTTTCAACTACCTTTTCCAGAGTTTAAGCATCATCTCCACACCCCCAAGCCCTCACCCCTCCTCTGTACAAGACGGTGTGACCAATTACAAGTGTCAGGCAAAACCATGTGGTTTCCTGTCTGCAAAAACCCACCACCCATCTTCTCATATCTCTGTCATTCCATTCACGGTTAGATATTAGTTTATCATTTTATTGACTTTCCCCCTTATAAACAGCCCATTGGCTGATGGTTCTTTTTCACTCAGCTGCCTGCCTCACGTGTTAATATCCTCCATAGCCCTCATTTCATCCTTCCTGGTACTTCTTTTTCTTTTTTCTGTCTTACAACCCCAAGCTCACTAGGCTGAGAGCAACTTGAGAGCATCTTTGTAACCCAACAGTGTCTAGCACATTAGCGTCCCACTGAATATTTGTTGCATTGAATTGAGAGCCCTACACAGGATATATTCTGAATAAAACATAAAAAGAGACAGGGAAAGAAATATGCATAATTATACAAATTAGCTCAACTGCCTTTCATGAAGGCTATAGATTTATGTATAGTTTGTCAGAATCCTACTTTATATGTCAAACCGTTTTCTGGTATCTATAACAGTAACGCTGGTATATGTTGCCTTTTGGGAGGTAACATTCACCCCTTTCCCCGTGGGGACGGTGAGGAGGGGGCCACCAAAGGCATTTTGGGCCAGCATCAGGCCATGGGCGTGGTACCAGGATCTGGTATGCATCAGCCAGGCTTGCATTAAAACAAAGAGTGCCTGAGACTCAATCCCAGAAACTCAGTTGGTTCTGGGGCCCCGCCAAGAATGTGGCTCATTCCAAGGAGGAACTGGTGAGGCACTAGGAAAAGACAGTGTTTCTGGGGCGTGCTGTGCAAGTCTAGCCTCAGCTTCTATCTGGGAGTAGCTATGAGCCCTTGAGGGGAACCTTAAACAATCGTAGAGTTCTGATATTCCAGCACATCAACAATGTCCCTGGTTCCAAGATTCCTAGAAGGTCTCTAACACTGGCTTCCTAAGCAGGCAATAGGGTCAATCAACTGCTGTGGGTTGGCCATGGGGCTCACCCTGCGTCCACAGTGAGCTGTCAAACCTGTGTGAGCTGCCAAATGCCACCTGCCTTCAGTGGAGCTCATCATCCACTTGTGCACACAAAGCCAGTTAGAAAACAGAGGAACACGTAGAAGGAAGACCAAGTTGGGTGCCACTGACTCTAAAGCAGCAGATGTTCCAGAGTGAAAGAGGACTGTGGCTGCAGTGGGCAGGGAGGGGTCTGGGAGGTAAAAGTGGGGTCTGGTTAGACTTGAAAGCTGGAAGGTTTAGAATTGGTGTGTGAAAAGCTCCTTGCAGAGGGTAAAATGCTAGGCAAATGTGAGTTGTTTTTACTACTATTAATTAAGCTGGGAGAAGAACAAAGCAAAGGGAGAAAAAGCTATTTTTTGCAGAGATGGGTTTTTTGGTGTGTTTTTTTGGGGGGCAAACTGTAGAGTAAATGCCAAATTATGAAATAAACTGGGAGATTGTGGTCATGCCTAAGACCATGGCCTTGATAGTGAGACAGACCTGGATTTGAATCCTACCTTTCCTATCTCTATAATCTTGGCAAGTGATTTCACCTCTTCCAACTCAGTTTTCTCCTCTGTAAAATGGGGATTAAAAATGCCCCATTTTACAGATGTCAAAAATATTACTTTGTGTGTATAAAGTAGCTGGCACATAGTAAGCAACGAATGCAGATAGTAACTGTAACTACTAATAAAAATAATAAGCAGGTCTGATTTGGGCCTCAGCCTTTATTTTGGGGAGGTCCTCTTCCTCTTTCTTCCTTGAGCCATCCAGCAGCCTAATGCTCTTACCAAAAGTTGCTCTTAGAAAAAAAATCTAGTTCCAGTATCTATGCTCCTCTGAATTGCAGTCAGTGTGTTTCCCCAGGCGTCTCATATTTTTAAGCCTTAGCTAAAACTGCATCCTGGGGATGCTGAGAGGAACATGGATTGCTATCTGGGCTCCTGAAGTCCCATCAGGCTGTGATCCCACCTCAATCAGGATTTGAGGCCAGCCCTTTGAGGAAGGAACAGCAAGACCAGTTAAACTCAAGTGTGGCATTTGTGTTGAGGCACAGAGAGAAATAGCTCAGAAAATTGGGTGGGACATGCACCCATAAGCAAAAAGAAAATGTGAAGGGTGGGAATAAGGAGGGAAATGCCAAGTTGGCTTAAACACATGGTAAGCAATGAGTGAAAAACAAAGCAAAAAGTAAAAAGCACAAGTAGATCCATGTTCCTGGGCCTCAAGACGGGTGTGAAGGAACCACACGGAGGGCAGGGGAGTCCAGAGACCCAAAGACCAGGCTGGGCCTGTGCCTACGCTTGATCAGTCTGTTCTGGAGGGAATGAGTACCAGGTAGTCCCAACCAGAAGGGTCTATCACTACTTTGTTTCAAAAAATAGTTACAATAAGGATTGGAAAAGGAGTAGGGTGGTGCTTCTTATCCCCAGACTAGGTCCTGGATCTTTCAGCTCCGCCCCCTTCTTCCACCCACTGCTGCACAAACACACACCCACACATAGAAAACTCTGCAGTGAGGTGAATTCCCAGGAACAAGCAGTCCCCAGCAAGTGCTTCAGAACCGCCCTGGTCAATCCGCTTCTGAATTCACAATATGTTCTCCCCTCCTCCCCACTCCCACAGAAAAAGGTTTCCAGGCTAGCCCACAGATGTCTAATAGATTTAGGAGTAAAAGAAAAAGAATGCATGAAAAACTACAGCTCTAACGGCATTTGGGAGCCTATCCACCACTGAAAGCATTGGCTATGGGAAAACGTGTTCCTTGTTCCTCGCTTCAACATGTTTCCTTCTGCCCCAGGCCTTCCAGGCTCCCTCCTGGGAGCTAAGACGGCCCTCTCGGCTCCAGGGCAGGTCTGGGGTGACAGGATAGCGGGCTTCCTCAGCAGCTCCAACATCTGGGCCTCCTGAGGCTGGAAGGCATCAGGTTAGCTGCCAGTAGGGGAGGGGAGGGCTGAAGGAAGGGCGAGGCTTTGCCTGTGGTCAAGGGGCTCTGGGCAGAGGTCTGGAGAGTGGGCAGGAGGGAGGGACTGGGTAGGTGGAAGGGATTGGGTAGGTGGAAGGAGCGGTTTCTCTCCTCTGTGTGAGTTGTTTGTCCTATCCAGACTATACAGAGTAAGTTACAGTTCGGCTTCAGTTTGCTCCAGGTTTAAAGTCTTCATTCTCCTCTTTTGTTTCTTCCTGTTTCACTTTTGGATCCCAGATTTGGGGATGCCCCTCAGCCCACAAGTTTGCTGTAATGTCTCCGCAAACTCCACCTCCAGGTCTCGTCTACTCTTTCAGTTCCCTGTGGGTGCCGGAGTGATCAGGTGTCTGTCTCAGATCCTTCTGAGAGCCCTTCAGTTTCAGGTTGACATTTTGCTCTTCCACCACTGTACACCGCTGGCCTACTCCCCAGTGGAAAGCCCTGCAGGAACTGGCCTCTCTATTCCGTGGGGCAGCAATTCTTCTTCTCATCCCTCTTGCTGACTGATTAACTTATCTGACCATATCATTTACTCATTTCATTGGAGCCCTCATTCATTCAGTCATAGATGGTATATGGTGACGCCAGAGCAATTCCAGGGTATTATGATAACAACAGCTACATTTATAGCTTACCATATGCATGCCCTCTGCTAAGTGCTTTGCCCTTATTAATTCATTGATCTTCACATCAGTCCTCTTATCCACATTTCACATATAGGTAAACTGAGGCCCAGAGGGGTTAAGGAATTTGTTCCAGGGTCACTCAGCTGGGGACAGACAAAGTTGGGATTCAACCCCAGGCAGTAAGGTTCTGGAACTCCTAACAGGATCCCCCAGCAGGGGCACCTGACTTGGGAGGATCATGTAAGGTTTCCAGAAGCAGCTGAGACCTAAAGGATGAAGAGTTAGCCAGGAAAGGTGTGATAGTCCTGTGCCGGGCAAGATGCTGGGACCGAAACAGCTAAGCCGAAGAGAATATCCGGTCCTGGTTCTCCATGTGTTAAATCTTACCACAAACAAAAAAATATTTACCTTCCTTGCTAAGACTTTGCTCCTGTTTATATTTGGGTATCTCGTCTATTTAATTGTGGAACAAGCATTCACATTTTTCTCCTTCAGTTTTCCCTTCAGGTATGATAGCCAACTTCAAAGCTTAATGGAGCCACTAGTTTCTGAAAGTTTGTTCACATACCTTAGATTGTAAATGTCTTGAGTCTGGGGAGCATGTTTCTTTCTCTCCCAGAGTACCTAGCACAGTGTCTTAATACATAGCTGTTAAGTGAATGAATAAACAAAGTGAAAGAATGACTTAGCCTCAGAAATGTACAACAGATACATGCAAAAGTGCTCATTGCCTTATTCATGTTCTTTGAAATACTGGGGCTATCCTACTCTCATCAAGCTTAAAATTATATTTATAATGGGCATTGATGTATTTTGTTATGAACCTTTTCCATCCCTCAAATGAAATACAAATCTTTTCTTTTTTTCTTTCCCTTTTCAGTCTGATAACAACTAGAAAAAAAATCTTCAGCAATAAAAAGGTTCACAATTCTTATTATCAAACATGCAGCAAGTGCATTCTGAATGGTCTAGGCTGCAGTGGTTCTCAACTGGGCCTGCATTTCAGAATCATCTAGATTTCAAATTATACCCATGCCCAGGCTCCAAGAGATTCTGCTTTAATTGGTCTGAGAGAAGGCCTGGGTGTCACTTTTTTTTTTTTTTTTAAAGCTCCCCATATGATTCCAATGTGCCACCATCATGGTCAACCACTGGGCCAAAGTAATATCACTTTTTACCAGGAATTGAGTAAAATGACACAGATTGTTTGGAAAGGTAAGAAAGTCCTCAATGCTTCGAGTAGGGCCAGCACAGAAGCAGAAGACAGCTTTCCTGACAATGCGCTCTGATTCGTCCCTTGACATCTGCCAGCACTGTGGGGAGACCCAGCGCACTTGGGTCAGAGGGGAGAGGTAGAAAATGCTCATGGATCCAGTCTGGCCTCCCAGGACTTCAGGCACAGGCTCCCAGCCACCGGCGACAAAATGATGTGGTTTTCATTACGTAGCTGCAAGTGAGGGCCTTCGTATACAGTGGTCAGAAAGAAAAAAAGGAAAACGACTATTTTCAGCATTAGCGGTGAGGAAGGGATGATCTTCTCCCTCTATTCCAGACAGGAAGAGAAAGTTATCTGGTTCCCAGGGGAGAGCTGGGGGTTGGGGCAGCCACCACTATGCTGCAGGGGAAGTGGAAGAGCCTCCGCCAAGTTGGCCAGGAGCAACTTCATGCCATTCTTGGGTGTTCTCACCAGGCGGGAGAAAAGCTGTTAAAGAAGCAAAAGGGGAAAATTGCCCTTCCCATGAGGCCTGTGTGCAGTTAGGGACGATCAACAGCAGGGTATGAATTTGGCATCTATGTGGATGCCTGCAGAAACTGTATACACAATTTGAGTGTGTGTGTTTTTCTAAGGGAAAGGGTTTCTGTTTTTCATCAGCTTCCAAAAGATTAAGGATGACAACTGGCCCTGAGCAACATCCGCTCCAAGCTGAACACCTATTTGTCACCCACACACCCTGTGCTGTCAGATTTGTCCAACTGAAAGTAGCAGGGCTGGGTCACAGCAAATGACAGAAGTAGATGACATTCATCCTCTGTGCTCAGCCTCAGGGGTATAGCTTCCCCATGTTCAGGTGGCCTAAGTATAGCTAATTGTCACCAGCTTTGTCCTCCACCCCAGCTCAGGGCTTTCCCTCCCTGTTCAAGCACAAGGGCTCTCTTGGTTTCCCTTTATCTCTGTTCTCTTCTGCCTTGTACTCCCAGACCTGAATCTATTTTTCTCTGTCTCTGGAGTCCATCACTCTACCCGTGTCCTCCAATGTTAAGTAACTATGCTGTCTGTCTTCTGAAACCCTCCCCAGCCTCCTGGCTCCTAGTTACCATGCTGACCCATCACCCTCAGGATTCTGGGATGAACTTCCAAGGTCATGTGGGCAAAGGGGCAGTGCCCAGGTCAGCTTTTCCTCCCTAGAAGCAGAGTCTAGGCCTTGGACTTAATTGTCTATTAACCAATACATGTTTCAGAAAGTCCACAAAGAGGACACATTGTTCTAGGGAAAACAATTTAGTCATGCTACACTGTAATAAAAATAAGAAACAACGACCTAACTTGTTTTAGATGTGGGAAAAAAGAAATCCTAATTACTCTTATTTATATAAGCTATTTATTTTGTGTGCCTAATTCCCACGAGACACAAGAACTGTGCCTGGATCATTAAGTGGGTCAGCTTCCTTTCGTTTCAAGCCTGAACCCAATTCAGGTATGTCAGTCAGTCTTGAAAGTTTGCTGATCCTGTGGCAGGGCTGTCTGCTTTCAATTTAGGGGGAAAAAATCATTAGAGGAGAATGTTGGCCTAAGCATGGAAGCCAGGGAGGGGAGAGGAGCCTGAGAGGCCAAGGCCCTCCACATCCCGCATGGTTAACTGTGTGACCTTAGGCAGGTCAGCTTACTTCTGGGCTTCCTCCCTTCCCAGGGCAAGAAGCCTGGAGACCGACTGATTTTCTATCTTTTTCTTTAAGCTGTAACCCCCTTCCTTTTTTTCCAAATGAAATATATATCTATAGATATCTACATAGATATCTATAGATATATATATAGATATACATTATCTATATATATATCTCTCTATATAGAATCTCAAAATATAAAGCAAATGAGAGAAAAGCTGCCTAAGGCTTCCTTTGAGGTGTCTTCACAGAACCCTGGGGTTCCTGGCTCATCCTTCGACGTACAACATTGTAAGAATGGGGCAGGACTGGCCGACACCCCTTGCAATGCAACTCGCAGAGCTTTCGGAGGGAGGACCCAGAATAACACGCACGTGGTGGAAGGTAGAGTCCTAGGAGCATTGGTAGTAGTGTCCCTGGATGGTAACCTGAAGGCTCCTCCACAAACAGGTGTTAAGGACATTTATTCTGAACTTCTGAGGATACTGGTTAAGAGGCATACTTGAATTCTCTCACCTTCAAAAAACCTCAATCCAAGCGATTTTCCTTCAAATCTACCTCTCCATTTTGCTGGAGAGGATGAAATGAATTGACTCAGTGATGCCTCACTGTCAAAAGACGCAGTTTTGAAACCTGTGGTCCCCCTAGTTCTAAAATACTAAGCCATTTGTCCTAATGACACAGCAGACTCTGAACTCCAGAATACCACAGGAGTATCACACCACTGCAAATTACTAGGTGGTGCTCAGTCTCTAAAAAAAAAAAAAAGGGGGGGGGAACTAAAACAAAAGCCTTGCACTGTTTTTGAAATACACAATTGATAGAAGCTAATCACATAGTTTTTGAGATTACTTTCCTGGAGGCAGAATTATTCCCAACAGGTAAACAGCCCTTCGGTTACCTCTTTTGTTGTATCTGTATATCAACACACAACCCATGCAGTGGACGACTTCTCTCTCACTGAAGTGTCTGAGAAAAGGCCTTTTTGTCACGGGTAAATGCAGGGCCAGTCAACCTTACAAAAGGAGTCATTTAATGCTCATTTCCCCCAACTTTCCTATGATTAAAAACTTCTTACCTCAAGCGCTGTTATTGTATTGTAGATTGTTTTCTTTCCCCCTCGCCCAACAAATGTTTAAATTATCTCTACTCTACAGGATTCCTTCTTTTTTTCCAATCTGACTTTGAAAACAGAGACCCTCTCCTTTCCCTTCGCATATCTTCAACTATTTTAAAACCGAGGCCCTCTGACCTTTCTACAACTCTCTTCTTGTCTGACACGCCAAATGCTGATCGGAAAGTCAAGAGGAGGTAAAGGGTCTGGGGGGTTGGGAAGGGGTGGGGGGGAGGTACTATATATTTGGCATCAGTTCAGAAATTCAGAAAATGTTTGTACAACCACTCCCCCAGCCAGGATCCACCGCACCCCCTGCCTTCCAGCACATTAATAAAAAAAGATGTGAGCGATGAAATTGGAGATCCCGGGAGGGACACACCAAGGTGGTCATAAGTGCGGACCCAGAGCCGCCCACTGATCACTACCCCACACGTCCAGCCCTCATCCCTCTTCCCCAAAATGCAGTTTGCGATCCAGACCTCTCGAGCTGCCACCCCCACCCCCAGAGGTAGCCAGTTGTACTTGCAGCAGTACTGCCCATTAACGGCTCGTGTGAGACCAACGAAAGGATTGACCCCACCTCTGCACGTCGGGGGGTGGCAGCGCTGTGCACCTTAAAAATCACATTGTTCTTTAAAAAAAAAAAAAAAAGGTACAACGAGCACACAGGCCTGGAATACATTAACTTGTGAACTGACTCTAACACACCCCAGGAGAGTCCACCTCTCCCCCAAACAAAAAGAAGTTTTTTTTAAAAAAATAAAAAAAGGCGAAGGTACGTTACCATCTTGTCCTGAGCTTTCGAGATACTCGGTGAGGTCACAGCCAAAGGCACTGGCGGCTCCCTTTCGTTTCAGCTTCTGCTTGGCACCCTTGTTCTTCATGAGTTAGTCCCAAAGAGGTTGCCCCTCCGTCTCCCGCTCCCCTCTGCTTGGCACCGCGCCGAAGGTGGTCTCGGGGCTTAGCTCCCCCGCGGCAGGGCGGCTCGGGGGCGCCGCATGGGCGTCCGGAAGCGCTTTGGCCCGGGGCGGGGGGCGGTGCGCACGGACCCCGCGCGGCGCGGAGCCTGCCGTCCGCGGCGCTCTCCTCCAGGGCCGCGGTGCCGGAGGCCGTGCCGAGATGGCAGCTGCGGGCCGGCTCGCTCGGGAGTGTCACTTCCTCACTCGTAGTCCCCAGGGACTTGCACAGGCTCCCGCGGCGTCTTCAGGAGTTTTCCTCCGCGTGGAAGAGAGGGCGAGCTCGGCTTTCCGTCTTTCGCGGCGCTCAGGGGAGGACGCGGGCGCGGGGGGCGAGGAGTCCGCGCCGGGCTGCGTGGGTCCTCGGGCCGGCGCCCGCGAGCTTGCCTTCAGACGGCTTCAGCACGACGCCCAGCGAGCATCCTGTCTCCCGCGCCCGCCCTCCGTGCCTTCCTTTTTTTCCTCTCTTACAAATCCTAGGATCCTCCAGCTCAGGAAATGCTGGAAGGAAGTTAGCGAGGGAGGGGGGCGGAGGGTGGAAATTTTTGGCAGCTCCGTGCCTGTGTGTGTGCAGGGAGCGGAGGAAGTAGGTGGGTGGGTAGAGGAGTCCGGGGTGGGGGAGAGAACGCGCTCCCCGCCGAGCCGCGCGGCGCCCCTGGAGATGAGCGGGCGGCTCGGGAGGAAACCGCCGCGCTCCGAGGAGGACCCGCCGCCCGGGCCGCCCGCTTCCCGCCCCGCCGACGGCGCTGTGAGGAGGCCGGGCCGGGCTCGCGGGCTTTCTGGGCGGAGGACGCTAGGTGGGACGGAGGAAAAGTCCTGCCTTCTTTTTGTCCTCCTGGTCATCGTCTCTTTGACACTTTCTATTTCGGTGCCTGCTTCCTCCTCTTCTTAAAGAGTCAGGACAGATACAAAGACAGGGATTCCCGCAGAGAAACGTGACAGGGCGCGGTTTCCCCCGGCCACGCTTCCTCGTCTCTGCGCCCAGGTACCCCCGGCCCAGCGAACGACCCTCCCACGCCGAGGGGAGGACAGAGGCTGTGGCTTTGTAACCACTGTCCAGGGAATGCGATTTCTGGTTACAAATTCAAGTTCTCTCTCTCTCTCTCTGTCTCTCTCTCTCTCTCTGTCTCTCTCTCTCTCTCACACACACACACACATTACTGCAAAATTTGCTACATGGAAGTGATGGGGGCAGGGATCCAGGGTTTAAGGTGACTCTCTTATTCTAGCATAATGTGGAGAAAGCAGCCTCCCCGGTTGTTTCATAATTTGTCTCCAGTTTTCCAGCGGGCATATTTTGTCGTCCCCAGTGAGACTTGAAATTCCTTGACTTCTGTGTACTCAGCACACAGTAAGCACTCAAATTCTTGTGATTTAACCATTTGAGGTTTACACTTGCCCTATAAATTCAAATCCATATATAGACTGGAAGGGTAGGGACATTCGTACAGTTCAGATACCTGGCAAAAGCTTTCCGTATACTATTTTAGTTACTAAATCCCTTTACAGTTACTTATCTCCCTATGTATCATCGTGACAGTTTATGAACTTTGACCCTTGACCTTCTCTCTTTGTCAGAGGTCACAGTTAATACCCTGCCTGCTGAATCTGGCCAACAGATGTGTTTGATTTGTCACATGCCATGCTTTAAAAAATTTTTTTAAAATTAATTGCCCACATTAAAGAGTTAAGAGATTTCAGATAACAGATCTGGATTTCTGACTTCACTTGCAAAAATGGAAGATTTGGTAACACCAAAAGTGCATTCCCACAAGGCAAGGACTGCTGATGCCAACTTAATGTCAGCCCCCTTGGAGGAGGCACCCTCTTTAGAGAGAGGAGTCTTCCAGTTTCGCAGCCCCTCACAGCTCCTCTTTGCACCTGCAAGGCCTGTGGAGTTCTCAGCCCAAGCTCTATGTATGGTGTCTCCTTCTTTCCATTTTCCATCTGCCTCTCAGTGACACCACCACATTGCCCAGTCATCTTGGTGAGACATCTTCAAGTAACTTCTGACTCATTTCTTTCCTTCCTCCCCCACCTCCAGGCTAGTCCTGCCCAAATCCATGAGTCCTTCAAAATGACTGTCCTCCAGCTTTCTTCCTTTCAAGGCCCATTCAGCGAGACTGTTTACTCCTCAGTCATTACACTAACTCCTGGTGGGGTTTGCTGAGTCTGGTCTCTTCCCACTTCATCCACCCTATGTGCTAGAGGCCTGATGAATCTTCCTGAGGGATTGTTGTTGTTATATGCTTGTTTTGCTCAAAACCGGCAATGATTTTCTGCTTCCTACTGCCAGGACTGCAATTTCTAAGCACTTGTAAGCTACCTGGAGAATATTGGTAGGGTACTTAGCGTAATGGTTTGTTCCTCCCTTTATTTATAGAGAAGCATCTCCACATGAGACTGTAATTATTACCATTAACATTTGTTTAAGAGTTTACTCTAGCCACAACTTTCATTATTTCATTATTACTTTGGCAGCAAAGGAGAGAGGCTGAAGAGGTACTTTTTTATGGGTCCAGCCCCCTGGTCACAAATTATGGGTAAACTGTCAAACCCTGGGAATTACCTTTTTAAATCTCTAAAAACATTCTTTTTTCCCCCCACAAATCTTTTTTTTAAAATTAGTTTTAGGTGTACAAAACAATGTAGTTATTAGACATTTATATACCTCACAAAGTGATAACCTCAATATTACCCATTTGACACTGCACATAGTTTAAAACATTCTTTCTATTTTTTTTTTTTTACATTCTTTCTATTTGGAAGTAATTTCAGCTTATACAAATTTTGCACACAAAAAAATACTCAAATAATTCCTATATGCCCTTCACTCATCTTTCCCAAATATTAATATTTTATGTAACCAGAATATAATTATCAAAATTAGGAAATTTATATTGATACAATAATATTAACTAATTAAATGACTATTCAAATATGAATAAATTTTTCACTACATAGAATTTTTTTTAAAAGATTTTATTGGGGAACAGGAACAGGACTTTATTGGGGAACAGTATGTACTTACAGGATTTTTTCCAAGTCAAGTTGTTGTCCTTTCAATCTTAGTTGTGGAGGGCGCAGCTCAGCTCCAGGTCCAGTTGCCATTGTTAGTTGCAGGGGGCGGAGCCCACCATCCCTTGCGGGACTCCAACCGGCAACCTTGTGGTTGAGAGCCCACTGACTCATGTGGGAATCGAACCAGCAGCCTCCCCCGTTAGGAGCACGAAGTTCCAACCGCCTGAGCCACCGGGCCGGCCCCTAATTACATTTTTTTACTAAATACAGTATAACATTAGCTATGTACTAGGTCCCCTTAATCACCACCAAAACCCAATAGGGATAGATTGTCACACAACAGGACTGCCTAGGTGAATCAGTAAAGCTAGTGATCTTGACACAGCCCTAATACTTTTCTATGCTTCACTGAGGATTCCCCAAAGGGACTCCAATCATAGAATTTTCAATCTGGAACAGCCTGAGACCCTTTGGTCCCTGATTCATGACAAGTTTGGTTCAAGTTATTTAGGGTTCATGGTTGAGATAATGCTGAGCACTGGGCAAGGCATCCATTACACCTGGGCTGATTGAACAAACTTTATTCAAAATGTGTACATGGTGGTTCTTTTTCTCTAGTTGATGATGCTCAATTATCTACACCTTATGGTGAGAAGAACTCACAATTTATCAAGCCAGGTAGTGAAGCCAGACAGTGACAGACTGACTCGGAGCTGAAAAGCTGTCAGCCTCCCCATTTGCTCCCTGTCGGCTCTCATTTCTGAGCATGCCCTGTGATAGGTGCCGAACTTGAATCTTGTTCTGGATGCTCTTTTTCTACTTTTCTTTCTCTTTTCTTCCTCTACTTATTTCTTTCTCTTCCCATTTTTCTCTTTCTCCTTGCTTACCTATTCCTGGGTCTGTGAAAGAAAGTCAAGTTTGGGTTCCAAAGTGTTTTTCTGTTGGGCTCTGGATTTCCTAGAAAAGAGAAGTTGGAGATAGAAATTGGAGACTGTTAACAGGAGGACTAATTAAGCTATTTGGTGATCATATAAATTATGCCTTTAGCAGAGTATCATGGTGTAAAAATTACTTCACTTATATCGAGCTCCCACACTAGAGTTCGCCTGTTGCCTGTGATTTACCTTATCTGCAACTGTTTAAGACTAATGTCTATCAAACTGTGCCCTCTGCTTCCTTTACTCATGATGGATGGTAGAAATCTTCTTTTCTCTAAAGAAATAGATACCGAAGACAGAGTGAGTATTGGGAGATTTTAATGTCACTGTGATCTAGCCTTTTTTTTTTATATGGTTTGTCCATAAAACTAGAGTTAGCAATAAGCAGTTTTAGAGTTCCCTCCTCTCCTAACTAATTAAATACTCTTATATGATTCCTTGTCCATGGTCTGTGACTAATATGTTCTGAATTAGCTCATCTTCCTGTTGGGTATATTTTCTCTCCCCCTTTCCTCTCCCCTTCCTTTTCCCAGTTTAAAGAAGCTAGTTTGTTACTGATTGTTGGATGTTATGGGATAAATTGTGCCTCCCCATATATATATTAAAGCCCTAACCCCTAGTACCTCAGAATCTGACTGTATTTGGAGAGAAGGCCTTTAGAGAGGTGATTAAGTTAAAAATGAGGCTATTAGAATGGGCCCTAATCCAATCTGACTGGTGTCCTTGTGAGAAGAGGCGATTAGGACACAGAAGGACACCAGAGATGCGTACCACAGAGAAAAGGCCACGTGAGGACACGTGAGAAGGTGGTCATCTGCAAGGCAAGGAGAGAGGCTTCAGGAGAAACCAAACCAGCTGACATCTGGATCTTGGATTTCCAGCCTCCAAAACTATGAGAAAATAAATTTCTATTGTTTATGCCATGTGGCATGTGGTATTTTGTTATGGCAGCTCTAGCAGACTAATATATTGGATAAGTCTCTTCTATAGGCGAGGCCTTATGCCGCCTCCCCCAGACTGAGCCCAGCACCAGTGCCCTGAGGGTATGAAACAGATAGCAGATGAGAATGTCCAGAGTAAAATGACTTCTAGAAAGTTATGTACCCCACACTCCATTATTGCATTTCCCTCTGCTGTGGACTCCCAGATTTAGGTTATGCTGTAAATTGTTGCTTGTAAAGGTCCAAATGTGGTGAATAAGCATGCCTAGTGGGGTTGGGGAGGTCCACATTACCAATCTCTAATCAAACAGAGCAGAGTGGAGGAAAGGTCAACTGGATGGGAGAGAAGGAACAAGAACCCTAACTAGTCTTCCAATCCTAGAACTTGGGATAACATTTAGCCTGCCAGCCATAGGTCCTGAAACTTGTCATCTGACCTTCCATTGCTCCACCACCTCTGCAACCATGAAAGCCACTTTTGCTTTTAAATGGACTTCTAAGAGCAAGCAGGTGTGGTGATGAAAATGGAGAAGGAAGAGGGCTTTAAAGGGTCCTACTCCCCACTTAAGAGTTGAAGACAGACATAGTTATTATTATACACAATATTATCTCTGTCTCTCTCTGTTAAGCATTGTGTATGTCAGTTTCCTTTAAATTCCTTGAGTTACAAGACTTCATTAGTGAGAAAAGACAGCATTGGGAAACACTACTTTACAGCCTCACTTTCCCAGCTGAGAATGTGATTCATTTGTTTCACCACTAACTTGGCATTTGGGAGTCAAACAGGTAGAAGGTGGGAGAATAGTTAGAAGGAAAAAGACTTGGTTACAAAAAAATGAAGTCTTACTAAACTTTTGTAATAAAATGGCATTGATCAGTGCCACCTATCTGCTAATTCAGAAACTCAAATTTTGTTTAAAAACTAGATGTAGGAGAGTTCAAGATGACTCCAAGTTTATAAGATTGGGGGCTGGTTAGGGTTGACTTTGTTTTTTAGAGAAAGATAAAATATACTTCTCTATACTTCAAAGGCCATGTGGGGACAGAGCCAGGAGTGCAGTTTCCAGGCTCCTGCCCTCACTTGGAAAGGGGCTCACTCTGGTAGTAAATGGCCATCAACTGTGATTGGATGGCCATCAGCTGTGGCTAGTTGGCCTTCGGCTGTAACCAGTGAGCCATTGGGCACTAATATAACTGCTGTGGCTACGCTAGCAGAAAGATGGGGGACTAGCAAGAAGATGGTGGCTGAGCTAGCAAGCGCGGAGTGTGGATTTCGGATTGCAGAGAAGCGTATTGCAATTAGCAAGTGAGGTTGGCTGGCAGAGACAAGTGGACGGCAGGTTGCGAATCATGTGGCTCCTGCTTCCTGTGCCTCCAACCCAGCCGCCAGTGAGACTATAGTGGTATGACTCCCCTATCTATGGCTCCGTGGGTGCTCCTTTTTGGCCTCACCATGTCCTGCGTTCTTATGCGGGGAGTGGGAGCTGAGACCCCACATGCCACCCTGCATGACAGGCTATATCAGAGACTTTAGGAGGAAATGCTCTTTGATAGTGTAAAATGCATGACAGGGTAGAAGTGGAGAGGTTAGGATTAGAGCTTAGGTGAGACATCTGCACAGAGTTTGAAATTATTTCAGAAATACATTTTCCCCCGCCAATATTTTAGTTCTACTCTAATTTTTTTTGCATTGAATGTTGTTTAAAACCCAGAGGTTTGGAGATTTTGTGTGCTCTGCAGAGCGTTTTTAAAAGCCGTAATGACCCTTGACCCCTATGGCACAGTGTGGCATTAAACGAGTCCTCAGTGTTTCAAAAATGATGCACAAAGCGGGCAGCACAAGACCCCCTTATTCCACTCCACCTCGGGCACTGAACGCTGCCAAACAGCAGCGGGAAACTTCCTTCCTAGAATCACAGGCGGAGAAGAGACTTCACAAGGCCAGAGGGAGAGCCAAGTGCCCTGGGTTGAATCACTATTATACTGACATCTAAGTGTACAGGGTTTGGCCTTAGCTTCCAAGTCTGATTTGGATCCATGTGGCTGGAGGCCTCTGTTTGGTGGCCCAAGGGGGAAAGATTCCAGGGGCTGTTCCTGTAAGTGGCAGCCCCCAGAGGACTGGCAGGTTTGTCCTGAGGACAGAGCAGTAGGTACTGTGGTCCCTGTCAGCCTCTGGGTTTGGAATCACTTCTCTCACTCCCTGCTCTGTATCTTTATAATTGCCAAGCTGAACAGAAACGTGGGGAAGAAAAACCTGAATTCCTCATAGAATGTAGGAGTCCCCAGGATAGGGGAAGACGTGGCTGTTTGACTGATTTCGATTATCTTGGTGTTTTGTTTTGTTTTGTAGCCTCTTATTCCTCCTTTGCTCCCAATTTTACTCCATTCATCACCCCTTTGGGCATGTTGCCTTCTCTAAAAGAAGGAGAGGGGCGGTTCTGAGCTCCAGCTGTCTCCCCCAGGGTCTCTGAATACTGGAGCAAATGACTTTCTTAGGTGGGTGGGGATCTGTCCCCGCCCAGCTCATTGTGTTCCAGAGTTTCCTGTGCATTGCCTGTAACCCTTTACCAATCTGCCAGGCGCCTTTTAACACAAAAGGGAGGAGATGGGGGGAGGGAGGACTGAGGAAAAACATCCCTATAAATAGCCCTCTTGAACAAAATTGTTTTCCCAATACACAGTTGTTGTTAGGCCTTGATGCCCCGTAATCTACCTCCGAACTTCCCACCCCTGAACCCCCCTCCAGTTTTTCTCAACTAGCCTGGTATTCCTGCTCAGTCACCTCTGAGACGGAGAAGTTGTAGGGGCACTTGATGGAAGCTGGGATCCCCACAAACCCCTCACCAGCTCTGGGCTCACTGACCGTGAGCTGACATGAGTGCCCTGCCCATTTCTGCTGCTTACGTGCCTGTTGACTTGCTTGGACAAATTACTTAGCCCCTTGGAGCCTCACTTACCCCACCTGTTATTAAATCGAGGTCAAAATACCTACCTTGTTGTTAGGATTAAATAAGATAAGGAAAAAGCCTAGCATTTTGCCTGTACTCAGGTGGGTGCTCAATACATAAATGAGAGTATTGTTTATTTTCTTACCCAGCAATGCTTCTGTTTCCTCTATCATTATCCAATTTCTTGGGGTCCTTTTTTCCATTTCCCCATCGTGGTCCCTTATCCCAAATAAAACACATTTATAAGATTGTAAACTTATTTTCTTCTATTTCTGTTATTCCCAGTTCCAACATGGTTTGAGATGATATATGTCACGCGGGGTGTCATGTGGGGTCTCAGCTCCCGCTCCCCACACAAGAACACAGGATATGGCTAGGCCATGGAGCCATAGGTAGGGGAGTCATATCACTATAGTCTCACTGGAGGCTGGATTCACACGACGTGCGACCTGCTGTCTGCTTTTCTGCCAAACGACCCACTCTCTGACTTCCCTCGACTCTCCTCGACTCCCCAGTGTAGCCGCGGCAGTTATATTAGTGGCCAATAGCTCAAGGGTTACAGCTGACGGCCATCTATTACCAGAGCCAGCACCTTTCCACATGAGGCCGAGAGCCTGGAAACTGCTCTCTGGGACTCTGTCCCCACAATATACTTTTTATTTAAGTGCTTGGAACCTGGAAAACTTCAGAAAGGGTAAGTTTGCCACTTGTGAAATAGTTTTCTAACACAGAAGATAGTGTGCCTTTGGTGAGCTATTTGGGAAGTGGTTCTGATTGCGGCTCACACTTTTCTTACATCCTTGGTGTCCCTAGACCTGTTTTTATTCCTAGCTTTAAAAAAAAAATTTTTTTATTGGGGAATATTGTGTTTTATCCAGGACCCCTCAGCTCTAAGACAGGTTATTGTCCTTCAATCGAGTTGTGGGGGGCAGAGTCCACCATCTAATGTGGGAATTAAACCAGCAACCTTATTGTTGAGAGCTCACACTCTAACCAACTGAGCCATCTGCCTGCCCCACTGACAGCTTAGCTGCAGCTCATTGTCTTCAATCTAGTTGTGGAGGGCGCAGCTCACTGGCCCATGTGGGAATCAAACCATCAACCCTGTTGTTTGTAGAGCTCGTGCTCTAACCAACTGAGCCATCCGTCCACCCTTTATTCTTATCTTGACAACACTGTATGCAGAAATTAGTTTCAAGACAGGAATTATATTAATAATAGGTTACAGATATGTTATTGTCGTGCGGGGTGTCTGGTGGGGCGGCCTGCAGGGTCTCTGCTCCTGCTCCCCACATAAGAATGCAGGACATGGTGAGGCCAAAAAGGAACACCCACGGAGCCATAGGTAGGGAAGTCATAACACTATGGTCTCACTGGAAGCTGGGTTTACACAACGTGTGACCTGCTGTCCGCTTTGCTGTCAACCGACCAACTCTCCTCGACTCTCCTTACTCTCCTTCAGTCTCCTCCTTCACTCTCCTCGGCTCCCCTCTGTAGCGGTGGCAGTTATATCAGTGACCAATGGCTTACGGGTTACAGCTGACGGCCAATTAGCCACAGCTGATGGCCATCCAATCACAGTTGATGGCCATTTACTACCTGAGCCAGCACCTTTCTATGTGAGGCCGAGAGCCTGGAAACTGCTTTTTGGGGCTTTGTCCCCACACTTACCCTCAGTATATAATTGTACCCTTAAAATTGTGAACATTTTTAAGTTGGATAATGTAGACCTGCTGTTTTTCATAATACCTGTTGGATATATGTTTCTAAGTTTGTGGGGGTTAGTGGTGATGTGGAAATGGTAGTATTAATAGTTTGTAATAAAAATTGCACTTGAAAAATCTTAAATGTGTCAGGGAACATTCTGCCTTTTTTAATCCTCAATACAGAAATATTTAGTTCTCCATATTGATCCTTAAAGCAGCTAGTCAAATGCAAACAAATCTCATTTACTTGTGCACTTTTTCAAAGTAAGGTGTGTGTTTGTGTGTGTGTGTGTGTGTGTGTGTGTGTGTGATCTATCTGTCTCACACTGAATCGATTTCATGGGAAGTGCTCTCTGATTTCCTGGGACCTGATTATTTAAAGCAGCCACAGGTTTTTGCTCTAATTCTAGGTATTTAGAAGAACTACTTCAATTGGGTATCTGCCTAGGGATGTTTTAAAACCTTTCAAAGTAACACGTGTATGCCTGGCTTTACTCTTAAAAAGTATCCTTTCTAAGCCCCTACATTTCTCAGACAGTCCTGGTTTCAAACATTCTGTCCTACTATTAAACCATATGCCAATGCACGTGTCCTGATTTTTGCTTTAGAAAATATGGCCGATGTTATGAGTTGAATGTATCCCCCTAAAATTCATATGTTGAAATTCTAACCCCCAGTACTTCAGAATGTGACCTTTCTTTGGAAATAGGGTCGTTGTGATGTAATTGGTTAAGATGTGGTCAAACTGGAGTAAGATGGGTCCCTGATGAATAAGACTGGTGTCCTTATAAAAGGTAGAGTTTTGGTCACAGACATGCACACAGGGAGAATGTCATGTGACGATAAAGGCAGCGTTTGGAGTGATGCTTCTATAAGCTAAGGAATGCCAAGGATTGTCAAGAAACCAACAGCAACTAGGGGAGAGTGTGGAACAGATCCATCCTCACAATTCTTAGAAGGAACCAACCCTGCCAACACCCTGATTTTGCCTTCCAGCATCCAGGATTGTGAGAGAATTAATTTCTGTTGTTTAAGACACCCAGATTGTGTGATGTGCAGGATGGGGGGACTCCTTTTCACAACACTTCAATGTTTTGAAGGCCTATTCTTGGGACGCCAGAGAAAGGAAGCTCTGTGAGGCCACTGTAGCTGCTCTGTAGCTTTCCCGAGTGGGCCTCTCTGGCTCTGGTCCCTTGCTCCCCTTCCAGACCTCTGCAAGGGCTTCCATGGAGAAGTTATATCCCTTCCATATCCCAGGAACTAAAGACTAGAGTTTTCTTTTTTTTCTTAACAGGACTTTATTGGGGAACAGTGTGTGCTTCCAGGATTTTTCCAAGTCAAGTATTTGTCCTTTCAATCTTAGTTGTGGAGGGCGCAGCTCAACTCCAGGTCCAGTTGCTATTGTTAGTTGCAGGGGGCACAACTCACCATCCCTTGAGGGAGTTGAGGAGTGGAACCAGCAACCTTGTGGTTGAGAGCCCACGCTCCAACCAACTGAGCCATCTGGACATCTGGGAGCTCAGTGGCAGCTCATTGACTTTATTCTAGTTTCTGAGGGCACAACTTGCTGACCCATGTGGGAATTGGACCGGCAGCCCCGTTGCCCAGAGTTCACGCTCTAACCAACTGAGCCACCTGTCCGCCCCAAGGCTAGAGTTTTTAAGAGAATCTGTAGAGTCTGACTATTTACACTCAAATTTATTCTGTGTCTTCTATATGCCAGACACTGGGTTTGGTGCTGAGGACACTAAGTGAGAAAGTCAGCATCTCCATGCCCTCATGGAGAGCAGGGTACACTGGCAATTGTCATATCATGAGATAAATGGCATGCTGAGAGCATTGAAGTCGAAGTGCCTGATTGCCTGGCAAAGTCAGAGAGGGCATCTTAGAGGAGGTGACCACAGTGGAAACTTGAAGCGCGACTAATTGCTCCTGCAGATAATAAGGAGAAGATTTTTCCGGACAGCAAGAGGAGCGTTTCTAGAGACACAGAAGGGTGTCTTGTTCAGGGAATGGAAAGCAAGAGACAGTGTTGGGTGTGGGAGAGGTTGGTGGCATATCTAGTGTATGCTAGTCTAGAGTTGATCCTGTAGTGGGGAGCCACGGGAGAATTTTGAGCAGAGAGTCTGTAAAGTGTCAGCTAAGTCTGGCAGTGATGTGGGGTCAGGGGAGGGACAGAAGGAGGCTGCAAAACCAGGTGAAGGGCACTGACAGTTCTTCTTACCTCTCACTCTAAGTGAGAGGTGGAAATGCATCCTGTTGAATGCCTAACTTCTGGAGTTAAATTCGTTGGGGTCAGATTTTGGCCTTGTCATGTACGTTAGTCCCACAATTAATTTGTTTTGAAGCCTAAATATGAAATCAGAGGGTCTAGTAAGGTAATTTAATTTATCTGCATGAATACTATATTTTGCATGGAAAATAAGCCATTGTAGTAGATTCTAGGAACTGTGGAGCTATACGTTTAACCTCTATCCCTAGAAATTATTTGTAAGACCATCATCACAAAGTTAATTTGCATACTTCTTAGACTGTATGTAATATATTGGCCTTACAGGAATTTGGCTTGAATTATTAAAATGCCCAGAACAGGCAGCCCAGTAATCGTTAACATTTGAGATGTGGGTTTGCCATCTAGTGGGCATCGAGTGTGTATGCATTACAGATACACATACAGCGCGCATACGCACCCACACACAGTTTCCATCAATGGCTCTTAATCTTTCTCCCCCATCCTCAACACTTAAAGGTCAAAAGGTATTTTGGACACATTGCTATTTGTAAAACTGTCTTATTTTATATGTGTTAGGGGTATGAGAATGCTTTATGATGTGTGTGCTTGCACACACAGTCAGGAATAGCATCATGTGGAGGGCTCTTTCAAACTACGTTTACTCCTCCACGTCTGTTTTCTTGCTCCCGTTTGAGAATTACTGTTCTAGAAAAGAAGGTAGAAAGATACATTGCCACCATGAAGGCACAGTGCCCGCTCCCTAGTAGATACTCAGTAAATATTTGTTTCTTACCTCTTCTTCTCCCTTACCCTCTCCCATAAAAGCTGAATTCCAAATTATCGTTCAGCAGTTCAATGCGCATTTGGTGTGTGAAGCACTACTTTATGTGAAGCAAGTCATTGGCTCAGCACGTACAAAGATTAATAAAACCCAGCTCCTGTCTTTAATAAGATGCTTACGGCAGAGAAACTTAGAGCTTTGTAACTAAATTCCAGCAGGATGTGTTACCAATGTTCATTTGGGATAGATTTTTTTGGAAATTAGAATTTTTTTTTTCTTTGAGAAATAACATGACAATAATGTTAGCTCTCCCAGAATTAGAAGAAAGATCCTTGTGGTAAGGGATGAAATGAACATCAGGAGAAGCTTGATTTATATTTGAATGGGTAGAGACTTAGAAGAGGATATAGGCCCAGAAAGGGAAGGGAGGGAAGTAGAGAAAAGGAGATGAGAGTGCATGTGAGAGCTGTTTTGTGCAGGTTTGAGGAGAAGGACAGAGTTTGGGAGCAGCTGCCTACCATACGGAATAAGATACTGAGAGAGGGTCAGGGATAGGAGATTTTAAGAGGTTTTGTTATGTGTTATGAGTGGAATCCCCCTTTGGTGTTTTCATGACACTGCAGTAAGATTTAAACTGCCTCTGTTATTTTTGGATGTGGGTTAGTATTTCTTTGGAAAATAGACCATGTGGAGACAGGCTGTGGAATTGGCTTAGCTCTATGTGGAAAATATAAACGTTCAGACCATAAAACTTAAAAAATAGATACATTATGTTTTCCTCATAGACCTTAAAACCTAAATTAACCAAAACTAAAATGATAACATTGTGTAAGGAATACCTATTATAAAAGTAATACACTTGGTTAAAAAGTTCAAAAGGTATAGAATGGTATTAAATGGAAAAAGAAAAAAGTGTCCTGCTTCATTCTTTAACCATCTCCTTCCCCTCCATGTTTTACTACCCATTAGGTAAAACCTATGAGAGTTCGTTTTTAATTCTTTTGGTGGTTAGCACTGTAATTATAAACTCTATGTTTACACCACTGTTTCTTGATTTATCTAGAGTCATGCATCCTATTAATGAAGGGAACATGTTCTGAGAAAGTTAGCTGATTTCATCATTGTGCGAACATCATAGAACACATTTACACAAACCTATTGGGATAGCTTACCACACACCTTGGCTGTATGTATAGCTCCTAGTCTACAAGCCTGTACAGCATGTTACTGTACTGAATACTGCAGGCAATTGTAACACAGTGGTAAGTATTTGTGTATCTAAACATATCTAATCATAGAAAAGGTACAGTAAAAATATGGTATAAAAGATAAAAAATGGTACACCTGTATAGGTACCTGTGTAAGGCACTGCCATGAGTGGAGCTTGCAGGACTGGAAGTAGCTCTGGGTAAATCAGTGAGTGGAGAGTGAATGTGAAGGCCTACCGTACACTACTGTAGACTTTGTAAACACTGTACACTCAGGCTACACTAAATTTATAAAACAATATGAGACTAAATCAAGCACAGGAGAAAAGAATGCAGTCAAGAGATGAGGTAAACACAGGGCAGCCGGTTAGCTCAGTTGGTTAGAATGCAGTGCTCTAACAACAAGGTCGCCCATTAGATCCCTACATGGGCCACTGTGAGCTGGGCCCTCCACAACTAGATTGAAACAACTGCTTGACTTGGAACTGATGGGTCCTGGAAAAACACACTTGGAAAAAAAAACAAAAGGAAAAAGAGATGAGGTAAACATGAGATGTGTGAGACTACTGCAAACAGTAAAACACAGCATACTGTTTTACAGCAAACATTTTTTTTAATAAGTAGAAAGGGTACACTCTAAAATAATGATAAAACGTATAGTAAAGACATAAACCAGTAACATAGTCATTTATTATCATTATCAAGTTACTGTACATAATTATACGTACTGTACTTTTATACGACTGGCAGTGCAGCCGGTTTGTTTACACCAGTATCACCACAAACACATGAGTAATGCGTTGAGCTACGATGTTAAACTAGCTACGACGTCACTAGGAGATAGAAATTTTTCAGCTCCATTCTAATTTATAGGACCACCATCATTTGTATATGTGGTCCATTGTTGACCAAAGTATCATTATGCTATGCATGACTGTATTTTATTCAGTGTCTGTTGACCCCATTCTACGAATGATGAGAAATATAGCTCACTGAGACTATACATTTTTCCCCGCTTCATGTGCTTTGTTAATTATATTATTTCCCATTTTTCTCTTAGTTTTTATTATAAGTTTAAATACTATATTTAAACTTTGAATTCTTTGTTGATCTTTCTTACTGACTTGTAATTTTTTTATATCAAGGAATTTCATCCCATTTCTGTAATATGAATTACAAATATTTCCTCCAAACTTATTTGTCTTTTGACTTTTTATACGCTTTTAACATGCAATTTTTTAAATGTTTTGAATTTATCCATATATTCTTATTATAATTTCTGAGTATTGAATCATACTTATAAAGGTAACCCCCCACACTTGTAGATAATAAAATATTCTCCCATGTTTTTCCGTAATATTATGCACAATTTGATAAGTTTTGGTTATATGTATAACATGTGAAATTATCATCACAACCAAGATATTGGACGTGTCCACCACCGCTAAAATTTTCCTCATGCCTCTTTGTTATTCCTCCTTCTTGTATCTCTCAGGTCCTAACCGCAGGCAACTATTCTGTTTCCTATTTGATTTCTTTTCTTGCTGTAGATTAGTTTGCATTTTCTAGAGTTTTGTATAAATGGAATCACAAAGTACGTGGTTTTTCTTTCCTGACTTCTTTTACTCAGTATAATTTTGAGTTCATCCATATTGTTGCAGTTATTAATAGTTCATTTCTTTTTATTACTGAGTAGTATTCCATCATATGGATATAGCACAATTTGTTTGTTAATTAACCTTGATGATCATTTGGGCTGTTTCCAGTTTTTGGTGATTCCAAATAAAGGTGTTAAGATCATTCATGTCCATCTTTGTATGGATATATATTTTCTCTTCTCTTGGGTGAATATATAGGAATGAAATGGCTGGATCATATGGGAGGTGTATGTTTAATTTTTTAAGAACTTGTCAAACTGTTTTCCAAACGTGTTGCACCATTTTACATTCCTGTAAAGTGTATGAGAGTCGTAGTTTCTCCATATCCTTGGTATGGTCAGCCTTGTTAATTTTAGCCATGCTAAATAGGTATGTAGTGATGGTTTTGATTTGCATATGACTAATGTTGTTGAGGATTAGTCTAATGACTAATGCTGTTGAGGATTTTTTCATATGCTTATTTGCATTCCTATATCTTCTTTGGTGAAATGTCTGCTCCTGTCTGTTGCCCATTTTTAAAAACTTGGTTGTTTTCCTTGTTGAGTTTTGAGAGTTCTTTATATATTTTGTATACAAATCCTCTATCAAACAAGTTCTTTGAAAAAAATTTCTCCCAGTCTGACTCATTCTTCCATTTTCTTAACAGAAGTTTTAATTTTTAAGTCTAGTTTAAAAGATTTTTTTTCCTATGTTTTCTTCTAGACATTTTATAGGTTTTGGTTTTCCATTTAGGTCTATGATTCATTTTGAGTTAAGTTTTGTAAATGGTGTGAGGTGAGATATGTTTTTTTAAGGGAGGTCTAGTTGTTGCAGCACTGTTTATTGAAAAGGCCATCCTTTCCTCACTGCATCGCATTTGTGCCTTTGTCAAAAACCCATATATGTATGGTTTCATTTCTGGAACCTTGATTATGTTCCACTAATCTGTCTATCTTTATGTTTATATCATACCGTTTTAATTATGGTAGCTTTATAGTAATTCTTGAAATAATGTTCTTTTTCAAGGTTGTTTTAAGGAATTCTAAGTCCTTTGTATTTCCATATGATTTTTAGAATCAATTTATCAATTTCTGAAGAAAAACAACCTGCTGGGATTTTTTATTAAAAATACATTGAATCTGCAGACCAATTTGGGGAAAATTGACATCTTGACAATATTGATTCTTCTGACCCATGAACAATGTATATATCTCTATTTAGATCTCTTGAATTTCTCCCAGCATTGTTTTGTCACTTTCAGTATAAGAACTTTTACATTATTTGTCACATTTATCCCTAAGTCTTTCATATTTTTTGACGATATTTAAGTGGTATTTAAAATTTTCAATTTCCATTTGTTCATTGCTAATATATAGAAATTCAGTTCATTTTTTATATTGATATTATATCTTTCAATCTCACTAAATTCATTTATTAGTTTTAGTAACATTTTTGTATATTGCGTTGGAATTTTTACAGAGAAAATCATGTCATCTATTAATAAAGACAGTTTTTATTATTTCTTTCCAATCTGAATTCCTTTTATTTCTTTTTTAGAAATATGATTTCATCTGATTTTTCTTTTTAGTTAATAATATGATTTTTGAATGTTAAACTAACACTTTGTTCTCGGAATGATTTCAACTTAGTCATGATGTATTATCCTTTTTTTATACTGTTGAATTTGATGTTAAAATTATATTGAGAGTTTTTGTATTTATGTATAATGTTTAATAAAAGTGGTGACAGAGGACATCCCTGTCTTGTTCCTGATATTAGTGGGAAAGCATTCAGTCTTTCACCATTGAAGACGATGTTAGCTCTAGGTTTTTCCTAAGTGTCTTTTATCAGGTTGAAGAAGTTCCTTCACATTTCTAGTTTGCTAAGAATTATCAGGAATGGATATTGAATTTTGTGGACGCAATTTTTGGTAATACATGTTTTTTTTCTCTTTTGGTTTTCTCTTTTGGTTCTCTTATGGTGAATTATTGTTTGATTTTTGAATGTTTGGCCAATTTTTCATTCTTGGGATAAATCCACCTTAGTTGGTCATGTTGTATTATCCTTTTTCACACTGTTGAATTCAATTTGCTAAAATTTTGTTTAGGATTTTTCTTCTATGTACACGAGAGATATTAATCTTAGTTTCATTTCTTGTAACATTTTATCTGGGTTTGGTATTAGGGTAATGCTGTACTCATAGAATGAGTTGGGAAGTATTTCTTCCTCTTCATTTTCATGGGGAAAATCTTGTTTAGAATTAGTATTATTACATCCTTGTGTAGAATTCCTATTAGTACAAACACTAATTTGTGTAGAATTAGTATTATTTCTACTAGACAGTGAATTACAGAATTCATTAGCTGTCTGAGCCTGGAGTTTTCGGTGTCAAAGGGTTTTAATTACTAGTTATATGTGGATTTTCGACTGTGCAGGAGGTCAGCACCCCTAACACCTGCATTGTTCAAAGATCAATTGTACAATTTCAATTTCGTTAATAAATATAGGGCTGGTTAAGGTTATCTAATTCTTCTTGTGTGAGGTGTGGTAATTTATGTTTTTCAAGGAATTTGTCCATTTTATCTAAGTTGTGAAATTTATTGGCATAAACTTATTCATAATAATCTTATTATCCTTTTAATACTGTAGAATCTGTGATGTCACATTTCTAATTCTTGATATTTTTTCTGTTTTTATTTTCTCTGATTAGTCTAGCTAGAGCTTAATCCATTTTATTGATCCTCTTAAAGAATCAGCCTTTGCTTTATTTGATTCTATTGTTTTCTTCATTTCTATTTCATTGATTTCTGCCTTTATTTTTATTATTTTCTTTTTTCTGCTTACTTTAATTTACTCTTCCTTTTCTAGTGTTTTTTTTTTTTTAAGATTTTATTGGGGATGGGGAACAGGACTTTATTGGGGAATAGTGTGTACTTCCAGGACTTTTTTCCAAGTCAAGTTGTTGCCCTTTCAATCTTAGTTGTGGAGGGTGCCGTTCAGCTTCAAGTTGTTGTCCTTTTAGTCTTAGTTGTGGAGGGTGCAGCTCAGCTCCAGGTCCAGTTGCCATTGCTAGTTGCAGGAGGTGCAGCCCACCATCCCTTGGGGGAGTCGAACCGGTAACCTTGTGGTTGAGAGGATGCGCTCCAACCAACTGAGCCATCAGGGAGCTCAGCAGCAGCTCAGCTCAGCTCAAGGTGCCGTGCTCAATCTTAGTTGCAGGGGGCGCTGCCCACCACCCCTTGCGGGACTCAATCCAACCGGCAGCCTTCCGAGTTAGGAGCGTGGAACTCTAACCATCTGAGCCACCGGGCCGGCCCACCTTTTCTAGTTTTTTAAGGTAGAAGCTGAGATCATGGATTTGAGACCTTTCTTTTCTAATATAGACATCTAGTGCTACAAGTTTTTCCTTAAGTATTGTGTTAATGTACAAATTCTGACATGTTGTGTTTTCGTTTTCATTCAGTTCAAAATACTTTTCAATTTCTCTTTTGATTTCTTCTTCCACTTTCCAGTTATTTAGAATTGTGTTGTTTATTTTTCCAATAATTGGGGATTTTCCAAGGATCTTTGGTTATTGATTTTTAATTTATTAATAATTCCTCGGTGGGCAGAGAACATACTTTGTATAACTTGAATTCTATTGAATTTTATTAAGTCTTGTTTTGTGACTCAGAATAGTTATCTGTGCACTTGAGAAAAATGTGTATTGTGCTACTTTTGGGTAGTGTTCTATAAATGTCAATCAGGTCGGGTAGTTATTAGTGTTGTTTAAATCTTCTATATCCTTACTGATTTTGCACAGTTGGTCTAGCAATTATTGAGAGAGGGGTATTGAAATCTCTGACTGTAATCGTTAATGTATCTATTTCTTTGTGCAGCTCCACCAGTTTTTATTTTATGTATTTTGAAGAACTGTTATTATGTTCATAATTGTTTAGAATTATTGCTTCCTCTTGATTAATTGATTCCTTTGTCCTTATAATGATAAAATAACTCTTTATCCCTGGTAATATTCTTTGCTCTAATTTTAAAGTAGCTAATCTTTTTTCCTTTTGACTAGTATTAGCTTGGTATATCTCTTTCCATTCTTTTACCTTTAATGTATTTGTTACATTATTTTTATATTTAAAGTGCACTTTTTTGTAGGCAGCATATAGTTGGGTGTTGCTTTTCTTATCCAATCTGATAATCTTTGCCTTTTAATTAGGGTATTTATACCATTCAAATTTAATGTGGTTATTAATGTGGTTAGGTTTGACTATATCATCTTGCTATTTGCTTTCTGTTTATCTCATTTGTTTTATATTTTTCCCTTTTTCCTGTTTTACTACCTTCTTTTGGACTAATTGAATTTCTTTTTTGGTTTGATTTTATCTTCTTTGATTCATTATTAGTTATAATTCTTTATTTTGTTATTTTAATGATTGCTTAAGGGTTTATGATATATATATTGTTGAGTGGACAAATAATTCTCCAGGTAGTCCACCAGAAGAGCAGTTTATTTGGGAAAAGAAAAAGAAACAAAATCACCAAGGAATGTGTGAATGCACACTTCCCAGCCAGTGTTTCAACTGGCTGCCCACGTGCAAAAAGAAAGAGCCTTCTCAAGATGACCTCTATATTTTATATGAATCCCTCCCCAAGAAAGTACCACAAAGTTTAACAGGAAGTCAGGACTAGAGAGTTAACAAAGGGCCCAGCTCTACCCATAATCCTCCCAGCTTTATGGTTAATCATCTTAAGATGCCAGTTCACTTTTATCAATATTTATCTGTCACAGTCTACCTTAAAGTGACATTATACAACTTCATGTGTAGTGTAAGAACCTTATAATAGAATTCTTTCATTTGCCCCCTTCTGTCCTATAAGCTATTATTATCATGCATTTTATTTTTCATCTCTAAAAGTTCAATTTGGGTCTTTATATCTTTGCTCTCTAACTTTTTAAATTTATGGAATACTGTCATGATAACTGTCTTAATGTTCTTCTCTGTTAATTCTAACATCTATATCAGTCCTGGATCACTTTTGACTGATTACTTGTCAGTGTTTTTCCTATCAGTAATGTTTTCCTGCCTCCTGTATAACTAGCAATCTTTGTTTGGATGCCAGACATTGTGAATTTTACCTTGCTGAGTGCTGGACATTTTTGTAGCTCTATAAACCTTCTTGAACTGGTTCTTGGAGACCCTTAAGTTATTTGGACATAGTTTGGTCCTTTTGGATCTTGTTTTTACAATATAGTAGGCAGATCTGGAGTAGTGTTCTTTGTAAAACTAATTTTTCTCTCTTAGCAAGGCGAGACTTTTCCTGCATATTTTACCCAGTGCATTGTGAATTGTGACTTTCCAGTCTGGCTGATGGAAATTGGTCCTATTCCCAACCCAGTGTGAGTGACAAGAACTATTCCCTCTAATCCTCACAGCTGGTGCTTGCCCTGGCCCAGGACAGTTTCCTTACGCGCATGCACTGATCATGACTCCTTGAGGGGGACTCTCTCTGTAGATCTTCAGTATTCTCTCTCTGTGCATGTGTCTTCTCTCTGTTATTCTGTCCTGTAAACTTTAGCTGCTTCGCTCTCCTGGAACTCTATGTTCTGTCTCCTCAACTCAGGGAGTCTGCCAGGCTGTCTCACTTTCCCCTCTCTCTGCCATGGCTTGGAAACTCTCAAGGTAGTAAGCTGAAAAAACTATAGGACTTACCTTATTTGTTTTCTGTTTCTCAGCAATCACTGTCCTTTGTTGCCTGGTATAGAAAATCTTGAAAACTGTTGTTTTATATATTTTATCTTCTTTTTAAGATGCTTTAGATGGGATGGTACATGTGGTTCTTATTACTTCATCTTGGCCAGAATGGGTAGTCTAATCATTGCTTTTTCCTCTTTGAGCTTTAATCCTTTTTCTCTTTTTTATTTTAACAACTTTTTTTTTTAAATAATGGCTTAGACAAATTGTAAAAATTATTCAAGTAACACCTGTATACATTAGTCTAGATTCACCAAATGTAAACGTTTTGCCACATTTGTGTGCTCTATCTCTCCTTCACTCCTCTCTCTCTCTCTCTCTCTCTCTCTCTCTCTCTCTCTCTCTCTCGCGCGCGCGCGCGCGCGCGCGCTCCTTCCCCCCTACACATACACACACACACACATTTTAACTGAGTCATTTGAGAGAAATTGCACACATCATGGTACTTCATTAAATATTTCTTAATGATAAGCCACTTTTGTATATAATCTATGCAATGATCAAATTCAAGAAAATTTTTTATTTTTTTTTGGAGGGTGCAGCTCAGCTCCACATCCAGTTGCCATTGTTAGTTGCAGGGGGCGCAGCCCACCATCCCTTGCGGGAGTAGAGGAATTGAACTGGCAATCTTGTGGTTGAGAGCCGGTGCTCCAACCAACTGAGCCATTCAGGAGGCAGCTCAGCTCAAGGTGCCGTGTTCAATCTTAGTTGCAGGGGGCGTTGCCCACCATCCCTTGCAGGATTTGAGGAATTGAACTGGCAACCTTGTGGTGAGAGCCCACTGCCCATGTGGGAATCGAACCGGCAGCTTTTGTAGTTAGGAGCACGGAACTCTAACCGCCTGAGCCACCAGGTCGGCCCAAATTCAAGAAATTTAACATTGATAGACTATTATCATATAATACATGGTCTGCTTTGATGATCTATTGCTATATAACATATGACCTCAAACCTTAGAGACTCAAAACAACAATTTATTGCTATTATAGCTCATGATTCTGTGGGTTAGGCATTCACGTATGGCACAGTGAGGAGGGTTCATCTCTGCTCTGTGACTTCTGAAGCCTCAGCTGGGGGTGATTCTTGGGGTTGGAAGAGTTAGAAGGTGGATGGGCAACTCTTGGCTTTTCTACATGGCTAACGTGGGCTTTTTCACAGCATGGCAGCCTCAGGGTAGCTGGGCATCTTACATGTTGGCCAAGCTTCAAAGAACAAGTAATTCTAGAGATCGCCAATAATATAAACTGGCATTTCACATGAGGTGACGCCCTGAGAACATAATATCACCTTTATCATATTTCTGCCAAAAATGCATAAGTGGAATTTAATCATGAGGAAACAATCAGACAAGCCCAAAGTAAGTAATATTCTATCAAACAACTGGAATGTACACTTTGAAAATGTCAATGTCATGAAAGAGAAGGAAAAATAAACTATTTCAGATTAAAAGAGACTGTATTGGTTTGCTAAGACTGACATAGCAAAATACCAAAGACTGGGTGGTTTAAATAACAGAAATTGATTTTCTCATAATTCTGAAGGCTAGAAGGTGTCATCAGGTTTGGTTTCTTATGAGTCCTTTCTTTTGGCTTATAGGTGGCCATCTTCTCCTTATGTTCTCAGATGGTCACCCCTCTGTGTTGTCTGTGTCCTAATCTCTTCTTTATAAAGACTCCCGTCATATTAGATTAGGGCCTACTAGTTTAACTTAATTACCTTTTAAAAGGCCCAATTTCCAAATAGTCACATTCTGAGGTATTGAGAGTTAGGGATTTAACACATGAATTTTCGGCAGATATGA
Organism: Rhinolophus hipposideros; assembly: GCF_964194185.1. Classification (NCBI taxonomy): domain Eukaryota; kingdom Metazoa; phylum Chordata; class Mammalia; order Chiroptera; family Rhinolophidae; genus Rhinolophus; species Rhinolophus hipposideros. Next base: position 46,072,838 of record NC_138048.1, on the reverse strand, counting down.
TTCAGCTCATAATAGATTCAAAGGAGACTCCTTTATGTGTGGTCCTAGACTAGAAAAACGTTGCTACAAAGTATATTATTGAGACAACTGGCAATGAATATGTACAGTGTGGTAGATTAAAAATAACCTCGCATTCTTTAATATTCCTTTTACTGAGACATGGGGATATATTTCCCCTGCATTTAAATCTGGGCTGCCCTATGACTGCTTTGACAAAATAAAGTGGAAGAGGAGGCAGAAACTGCCTTTTAGATGTTGGGCTCAGAATTGGCATAGCTTCACTTCCACTCTACTTCATTTGTCAAATCAGTCACGGGCCAATCCAGGTTTAAACAGAGGGGAGACCTCTATTTCTCAGTGACAGGAATGTCAAATAATTCAAGGCTATTTTTATTATTTATTTATTTAAGATTTTATTGGGGAGGGGGAACAGGACTTTATTGGGGAACAGGGTGTACTTCCAGGACTTCTTCCAAGTCAAGTCGTTGTCCTTTCAGTCTTAGTTGTGGAGGGCGCCGGGTCAGCTCCAGTTGCCATTGTTAGTTGCAGGGGGCACAGCCCACCATCCCTTGCAGGAGTGGAGGAGTCCAACTCGGCAACCTTGTAGTTGATAGCCCACTGGCCCATTCGGGAATTGAACTAAGAGCCTTCCGGCATGGGAGCTCAGAGGTCCAACAGCCTGAGCCACCGGGCTGCCCCTGAGGCTATTTTAAATCTACCACACTACATATTCATTGCCAATTATCTCAATAATATACTTTGTAGCAATTTATTTCAGTCCAGGAATTTAGATGTCAAACCTCCTTAGTTTCCTTTAATCTAAAACAATTCCTCATCTTTCCTTGTCTTTCATGACATTGAAATTTTTGAAATGTACAGGCCAGTTGTTTTGTCGAATATCCCTTAATTTGGGTTTGTCTGATAGTGGCTCTATGACTATATTTTTGTCAGGGATACAATAAAAGTGAAATCATGTCCTTAGAACATCACCCCATGTGATGCCTAATTGCACTTCTGGTGAAATTAGCTTTGAGAACTTGGTTAAGGTGGTATCTGCCAGATTTCTCTAAGGTAATGGTACTCTATCCCCCTTCTAATTGGTAATTTCTAGGGAATCCCTTTTTTCCCTTTAAACATAAAAAATGAAACAAGCGTTTCTGTATTCGGTGTTAAATAATTCCACTATCTGATGTCCTTGTGGGGTGGGGCGGGTTCTAAATCTGTTGGGTATTAGTTCTGCTGTCACTTGTATGTGGCCTCCTGTGCTTGGTAATTAACAAAAAATTGTGAACTTGTATTTGCTTGAATCGTTTGGGAATAAATGAAGGCTGCGTCCTCCAGAATGGGTTTCCATCCTTTCTGCTTAGAGTACTGGGCACCTGGAACTCGTCAGTGCTCTTCCGCGGTCCTGTCTCGACGCGGAAGGCTCAGCTTTGGCTCTTCTTCCCAGTTTAGCGAGCGTTGATGGGGATTTAGGAAGCGCCCAGCCCCCAGCGCAATACTGGCTCAAGGCTTTCAGATCACTTACAGGACCAGCCGTCCACCGCTTTCCCCTCCTGCTGCTTTCTCCATCCGCCGGCTGGGTTGGGTCGGGCCCGCCGTGGAGCGGCAGGGCTTGCTAAGGGAGCTGCCGCTCCGCCTCCAGGGCACGGCCGAGACGACTGTGGGGGTGGGCCGGGGGCGGAGCCCGCGCGCGGGAGCCTCCTTGGGGCTGCCGGCGGCCCCTGAGGCCTCTTCTCCTCGCCTCCCTTTCCTCCCGGCGATGCTCGCCGCGGCGGGGCCTGGGGTGAGTAAGCCGGGCCTCGGCTCCACCGGCGGCCGGGAGGCGCAGTTCCCTGCGCAGGGCGGTGGCGGGCTCCGCGTGGGGATCGCCGGGCGGACGCCCAGGGTCGTCCCGGGCTGAGGCTGGGCGCCGGTGGGCCGTCCCGCCTCACCCGAAACCGAGGGGCCCGGCAGGGGGCCTGCGGAGGCCCAGCCGGGATGCAGGCACTCTGGCGCTCCCTCTGCCGCCGGCGGGGAGCCAGGTGAGATGCTGACAAGCAGGGAGAGATTCCAGGGTCCCACCCCATCCCCTGGCCCGGCGTCACGACTCTGGGGTCGCCCCCCAGAATCTTTCTTCCCGCCGGCGCATCAACGTGAAAAAGCCCCTTCCTTCTCGGAGCCTCTTTCTCCAGGGTTTCTACCAGGAAATCGACAGCTGATCCCAGCCCGGGGGCCTGCAGGGATGGAGGAGTTGTGCGAGTCGTCTGGATTTTAAAGTACTTGAGAGACACTTGCCCTTAGGGAGTCTCTGTGTCCATCCAGTGTCTGTCGATCGCTAGCTGTTGATGTTTGGCTTTCCATTAGACAAGGACTACCCCTACGTTTGAAAAAAATAGAGAGGTCCAGGAGGATTGGAATTGAGGAAAGGCCTTTGAGTTGGTAGCCTTCTGCGAGCAGGGTGGGTGTGCACCGCGCTGAAAAGTGTTCAAGAAGGGTGAGGGATGAGGACGTGGGGGTGGCCAGGGCGCGGGGAGACCTTTCCAGACGTTTGGTGATGAAAAGGAGGAGGAAGAACATTGTAATTTGAGGGTTGAGGAGAGCTTTGTTGTTTAATTTTTATTAAAAGGAAAATAACATATGGAAAATGCAAGAAAATCAAGGACTTTTGAATAGGGATGAATAGGATTCAGGGTCCAGGTTGAGACACTGGGTTTAGAAAGAGGGGTGGAAGGCTACTTAGGCAGCAGGGCTGGGCAGGAGTGCTGGAATGTGTGTCTGTAGGGGTTGGAGATAATGCTTGACAGGACCATAGTTTATCTTTTTGGAGTAGAGTTGGCCTTTAAACCCCATGAAATTGCAAAAACTTTCGTGATCCATGCTTTGATCAGATCGAAAACATCTGTTGAGAAGTACTGAACCGTTGGACTACAGAATTTTGGGGGTTGGGGATAAAACTAACTTGTTTCCTGGAAAAATAAGACCGGGTCTTATATTAATTTTTGCTCCAAAACATGCATTAAGGCTTATGTTCGGGGGATTTCATCCTGAAAAATCATGCTAGGGCTTATTTTTCCAGGAAACACGGTAGTTCTGTTATTACATTTTATATGCCACTTGAAGAATAAGTATTTAGTATCTACATTATTGGGATAGTAATAAATAATGTGTGCTTTCCCTAGAGATGAATGTAACTGATTTGAGAACTAACCATCTCTTTGAAGATCTTTTATTCAAGTGGGAACATCCAAAGCAAATCTGTGGTGGTTTTCTTTTCTTTCTTTTTTTCTTTTTTATTTTTTTAATTAAAGTTTATTGGGGTGACAATTGTTAGTAAAGTTACATAGATTTCAGGTGTACAATTCTGTATTGCATCATCTATAAATCTCATTGTGTGTTCACCACCCAGAGTCAGTTCTCCTTCCATCACCATATATTTGATCCCCCTTATCCTCATCTCCCACCCTCCTCCCCCCTAACCCTCTGGTAACCACTAAACTGTTGTCTGTGTCTATGAGTTTTTGTTTCTCATTTGTTTGTCTTGTTCTTTTGTTGTTTTTGGTTTCTTTCTTGTTTTTTTAAGCCATGAATGAACAAGGGTTTCTCAAACGTACCCGGATTCCTGTTGAAAATATAGATTCCCTGGCCTCACCTCAGGCCTCTGAAATAAAAATCTCCGTGGGTGGAGTTTAAGAATAGTAATTTCAGAGACAAACGGATTCTCTGGCATTAAAAATTATTAGGGATGGCCGGTTACCTCAGTTGGTTTGAGCATGGTGCTAATAACACCGACGTTGCTGCTTTGATCCCCGTAAGGGCCACTGTGAGCTGTGGCCTCCTTAAAAAAAAAAAAAAAAAAAAAATTATTGATAAGACTCAGGTTTTTCTTTGAGATTTGGGCTTGTTGAGGCCTCTTTAGATTAGAGTTCCTTGAGGGTTATATGAATGAATTGCTGCCAAACTTATGTAACTAAAAATGATAATCGTTGTCTATTGTGTCATCTCTAAATTTTAATATATTTTAAAGGAAAATTATGTAGTCATTTTACATGAAAAACAACAACAAACCCAACAGTGTTTCTGATCATAAAAACCCCATTTTAGAAAAATTAGAAGATACAGAAGAAACAAAATTTTCTACAATTAGGAAACAACCACCAGTGATTCTTTCTGGCATTTGATATATAAAAGACATGCACACCACACACATATAGCATAATTCGGATTGTATTCTATGTATGTTTTTATATTCTATTTTTTTATTGCTTAGCTATTATGAGCACTTTTCCACACAGTTAAGTTTTTTAAACACCATTTTAATGAAAGCATATGTTCTATCATATAAAGGTACGATAATTGATTAAATTAGCTCCCTTTTGCTACCACTGATTCTTTGCAATTTTTGGTTATTTTAGTAATGTTGGTTGAATATTGTAGTCTACTTGTCTCATATTTTCCTTAGAATAAATCTCTAAATGATGGAGGCAAAAGCTGAAATACATTTTACTGCATTTCCTCATCAGAAGGAAAGTGAACGTTTCTGAGGGATCTATTGCATTCCAGATCCATTCTCTTATTTCAGTGGTTCTGAAACTTTAATTCATTATGAGAATCACCTGGGCAGCTTGTTAAAAATTGATTTTCCTGAGTCCTAGGCCCAGATGCTCTGACCCATTAGCTCTGGAGTAGAGCCCAGGAATCTGCAATTTTAACAAGTTCCCTTCTATATTAGAAAATAAGCACATTTGGAATCACACTTTGAAAAATACTTTTTAAATAAATGGCAAAACAGATTCAGAAATTTAGGTCACTTGTCCAGAGCCATTCATGCATCTGGTAACAAGATTTGAACTCAGCTCTTCATGACTTCAGAGCCCTTGTTTTTTCCATTACCTAAGACTTTCTCAAACCTTCTCATTGGTGTGTCTTTAATGACTGCAGAAAGGGAAGTTCGATCGAGCCCACTGTAGGGTTATCGGTGATAGCTGGAAATGACATAGTGCGCATTGAACCTCCATTAAAATCCCCCCTCAGAAATTCTTATGAATTCTGTTATGCTGCATAACATATACTGTATAAAACAGTTTTAGTTCTTTGCTAGTTAAATTTACTTCATGTTTCCTGACCGTTTCATGACAACTCTTGCTGTAAAGTGGGTGATGCAGGACCATCCAGTCACTCTTGCCCAAAGGTGGAGATACTGCTCCATTATGCTCTATGGGTTCAGGGAGGAATGGTAAATCGAAAGCAGCAGCTCCTCTTGGAGTCTGAAAAGAGGGGCGCTGCTTTGGAGTACTCAATGGCAGAGGAGCAGAAGGTGGGCATGACCAAAAGAACAGTACTACTATTGGAGATAGGGTCCTCTAACTTTCCCCTTTCTTTATTAAGCTTTATTTTTCCTTCTTTTTTGCCATCTCATCCATTTTAGTAGTAGCCTGGGATTATGGTGTGTCTGTATGTATTTCAACTAGTATGTCCTAGGAAGTCATTTATTCCTAGGTCATTATTATTATTTAACAAATTAAGCACCTGCTATGTCAGGTAAGTTTGAGGTAATAGGAATACAAAAATCAGTGATTCTTCTTGAGAATTAAGTTAATTTGACTGCCATATGTTGGGTTATACTCAGTTTCCAACGTTTTTTAACTTTTAATTTTTAACTAATTTTAGACTTAGAGAAAAGTTGCAAAAATGGTTTAGAGAATTCACTCAACTTTCCCTACTCTTAGCCCCTTACATAACCATGGTTCAGTGATCAATGCAATTAGCTACAGACTTTATTTGAATTTCATGTTTTCCTGCTAATGGTTTTTTTCTTCTTCTATTTTTGTATGCTATTCTTGGATCCTACTGGTTGCATTGAGTTATTTCTCCTTAGTTTCCTGCAGTATGAGATAGTTTCTCAGGTTTTTTATTCCCTTGTACTTTATTATTTTAACCCGTTTGAAGACTACTAGTTATTTTGTAGAATGAAGTTTTGTGGAAGACTACCGATTAGAGTTATATTATCAGTGATTCAGGAGATTGAGAGGTTTTATCACTGGTGATCCTACCTTGACCACTTGGGTAAGGTGATATCTGCTAGGTTTCTCCACTATAAAGTTACTGGTTTTTTTTCCTTTGTAGCTAATAATTAGCCTGGGGGAGATACTTTGAGACTATGCAAATGCTGTTTATCCTCAAATTTCACCCACTCATTTTTGTACCTATTGGTGGATGTCATCTGCAACAATTATTACAGTGGTGTTTGCCTAAAGGTGATTTTTTTCATCTTCCGCTTCCTTATTAATTGGAAGTTTGCTGTAGCAAAGAGCTACCCTTTCTCGCCCTTGTATTTAGTTGATCATTTGTATCAGTGTGGACTCATGGATATTCATTTTATTCTGTAGGTCAAATACAATGCCATTGTCAACGTAAGAAACATCCAGACCTGTAGAGAATTTTTATAAGAATTTATTCTTTGAGCCAAACTGACAGTTTCTGGGAAGCAAGATCTCAAATGCTTTGGAGAGTAATAATTTTGCAGGTTTTTTTTTTTTTTTTAATGCATTTGAAATTGAGGAGGGAATGTAAGGAAGATTACATGAAAGTGGGAGAAAGCCAGGTGGGATTGGATTATAGGGTGGTTAAGATTATGTGCTGTCTTTTTTTTCAATTTTTTTTTTCAATTTTACTGGGGAATATTGGGAACAGTGTGTTTTTCTAGGGCCCATCAGCTCCAAGTAGTTGTCCTTCAATCTACTTGTGGAGGGCGCAGCTCAGCTCCAAGCCCAGTCGCTGTTTTCTTTTTTTTCTTTTTATTAGTTTCAGGTGCACAAAACAATGTAATAATTAGACATTTATCATTTATATCCCTCACACAGGGACAAACCCCTTCCCCCATCCACTATCGCTCTGACATTACACACAGCCATTATATTTCCACTGTCTCTATTCCTAATGCTGTACTCTGCTTCTTGTAATTATATGTATATATATATATATGTAATTATATATGTAATTATATATATATGTAAATATATATATATGTGTATATATATATATATAAACTTGTAGTTGACATTCATTATTGTTCAGCTTCAGCTTCAGGTGTACAGTGCAGTGATCAGGCATCTACATCATCCCTGAGGTGGCCTCCCTAGCCAGTCGCCATTTTCAATCTTTAGTTGTAGGGGGCACAGGCCACATATCCGATATGGGAATTGAACCGGCAACCTTGTTGAGAGCTCACGCTCTAACCAACTGAGCCATCTGGCCACCCCTTATGTGCTCTCTTGAGGGTGATTACGCCTTCCAGGGGTGTTACTTCTGGCATTTCAAAGGAGTGTTAACCTAGATGCACAAGAACAATGGACAGGGCTCGCTTAAAACCTTTCACTAAGGAAGTTAGAGGCCTGCCCACCATGACCTGCCCAGTTAGGACTTTTTGACTTCTTACAGTACACCTTTTTCATCCACACCATCGTTATTTTCTTGCTGAAATGCTTCTAGTTTTAGCCTGTAGGAGCTCAGTCTTTGAGTTCAAATGATTTGTGCATGTAAATGGCTACTATCATTTCTATCCCACCCTTGCCCCTGCCCAGGGAACCATTGATTCTTTAAGGTCTGGGCAATGATCACTCAGAAGGCGGGTAAAAGAGGTATAATTAGGAGAATGAATACGAGAGGCCCAAGGAAGGTAGGAGAACATGTGTGCAAAAAGTCGGCTCTCAGGAATTTTGTAGGAGTAAAAGGAGTCGCAAATCATCAGCCTTTCCGCTGGTGCTGCTCCAGAGAGGTCCAAGTGAATAGGACCATGTGCCTGGGGCCACATCATGCCCACTCTGAGATGCCGTGTCTTCAAGATTACCAGATGGATTTAGAAATATCAGAATGCTTGTTTTGGCACCCTTGGCTGCTGAATGAACACCACATCCTTTCTTCCTGGTGGATAAGTGCTTAGTAAATATTTATGGAGATGGAGTTGACACCTGGTGTTCCCTGCCCCCCTCATGGTGGTGCAAACATGTGCATGTAGAGATTCTCCCAAGAATGTGATACTTTGAATTCATGCTCATTTACCTGTTGTTATAGCTTGTCTTCCTTACTAGATTTTTTCTTTTATTATTGTGGAAAATTTCAATTTCAAGCATACCCAAAAGTAGAGAGAAAAAGAAAATGAGCCCTCAGGTTCCTGTCACCTAGCTTTAGTACTTCTCAATTTTTTGCCAATCTTATTTCATCTATGCCTCCATTTTTGGAGGTGGGACTGGCCTATTTGAAAACAAATTACAGACATTAAAATCTAAGAAAGGATTGACATAAACTCTGAGTATAAGGATTACCTCAGTGCCCTTTGTGCCTAGCACTATGCCTGAAAATAACTCCTGAAAATAGCAAGTGCTCAGAGAAGACTGGTTGGATTGCGAAGAGGGAAAACAAAACTATGAAAACATCATCATTTTGAACTAACTCGAGGGTAGACTTCTAGAAAGGAAAAGGGTGGTGAATGTTGCCCTAAAATAACTTCTTTCATGTTACTTGTATTTGTTCTCTACAGCTGTGATTCCCCTGTCACTTCAAGACAGCCTTCATTGAAAAAAATCTCTTTTCAGAGAGAGTTCAGGACCTCTCAGTTTTTTAAATATTGTTGTAAATAAGTCCAACCTGATGACATTTTCCCAAACACCAACCAGTAGTTACCTGCCCTAAAAGAGAATTTTCTTATAAAAAAACATGATTTTTTTCATTATAAAAGTAATACAGAGGGTGCCAAAAAATGTATACACATTTTAAAAAAGGAAAAACTGTATTAAAATTGTAACACTCAATATGTACTGATAATAAAAAATGAATATAAGTCGTGTATACATTTTTTTGGCACCCCTGGTATATACTCATTGAAAGAAAAATAGGAAATTACAGAGAAATAGAAAATAAAAATCATCTGTATTTCAGTATGTAATTCCAGGGATGACATTATTTTGGTTAGCATTCTAATAAAATTTGAGCACAAATCACATTGGTAATCAGAGTCAATAAATATTTACTATGTTCCTGAGAATGTGCCAGGTATGTTTGGGTCTATAATTATTAAATTCTTAGATCAACGATGTAAAATAAGTGTGTGTGTGTGTTTTTTTTTTTTAGTTTTTTTTTTTTAAACAACTTGTTTTCTAGCTGGGGAAACATGCAGTTGCCTTCAGTCACTTAACTGACAAAACAGGCTGGGCAGGAGATCTCTCTTGATAGATATCACACCCGGATGTTCACTCACAGGACCAAAGAGACCTCACACTTGAACTTCCTTCATGCTGGCTCTCTGAGGAGAGCACTAAGACTAGGAAAAGTGTGAAGTGATTATTTCTAACTGGATCTCACCCAGTCTCAGTAATCGGGATTAGCAATGAAGAGCTAATTATTAACTAATCATTAAAAATGGCTTTTTGCTTTTCTCATAAAATTTTTTGGATCAATTCCTCAGGCAATATTAGTCTGTGATTATTCCCAGCTCACTGCTTACTGCGTAGGTTTTTAAATCTCTCATTTAGACTTCCTCCCTATGTAAAATGAGGGGGCCAGATGTGTGTGTTTTCTGGTCCTTTGTGCTTCTAACACTGCCTTACTTCTGTGATCAGAAGTCCCTTCACACAGGTGAGTTTCCCTATGAGGGGACCATCCCTCTATAAACAGCTCTTAGAAAAACAGTGTTCCCAGTCTTAAGTTTTCCAAGATTGAGATTTTTTTAAATCAAAAACTATTGCCAATCCTAGCATTTAAGCTTCCTGCAATTAAGTCCACAAGACGTTGTCTGGCCTCAGGAACCTACAGACTTACTTTTACTTGGAGGGAAGAGAACAGGCCTCCAGGAAGCCATTTGAACAGGGAGGAAGGGAGGAAGATAGGGGAGAGAAGGCTGCCAAAGAAATTCAGCATATTTCAAGGGTTTGTGTTGGGTGCCCCCAGGCACCATGGGGAGGAAAGATTGAAATGTCCATGTGAAGGGTTAGGCAAAAGCTCAAGTTTGGAGCTGACCACGTGGGCTCAGGCCCCACGTCACCACTTACTAGTGATGTAGTCTTGGTCAAGTTCTTTAATTTCTCTAAATCTTCATTTCTCTATAAAATGAGGAGTCTAATAAGTCTTACCTCACAAGGTTGAAATGTGAAGTAAGGCAATGTAAGTGATTTAACCCCAGTGCACGGCACAAGTAAATGCACAAATAAATTGGTCTTCTAATTTATCTGTGATAACTGCCTCTAGCATCAATTTATTTGTGATACCTTCATAAGACTAAATATAGGCCATGCTGTTTATTTGATTCCTGGGTCAAATCTTTTTCTTTTCCCTTTTTTTATTGTTTTCTAGCTGGGGAAACATGCCTAGAGGGGTTGCCTCAGTCACTTAACTGACAAAGCAGGCTGAGGCAGGAGATCTCTGGAACCTACTGTGATAAACCGAACCTAACTTTGGTTTATAACATTGTATCTAGAGAGAAATGCTTTCTAAGTTTCCTTCAAACTAACCTAGAGCTAATTGTTTGGTATATTACCCTCCAGTAAGTATGAGGCTATCATGAAAGTTGTTAAGATTATTTTGTTTTCACAGTAAATTACCACATCCTCGCATTTTATTAAAACAACAACAACAAACAAAACCACAACAACTTTGTTTTCATCATAAAAAGACAAAAGTATATTATTATACAAAATTCCGAAAGAAAGGAGATAACACCCCTGGCTAATCCTATGCTCCTGATACAATTATTGCTAGCTGGTAGCTATGTCTCTTTTTAGAGTTTTCTTATGTCTATAGTTTTAGTGGTAATCACACACAAATACAGAGTTTGTTTTCTGTTTTTATTACTTAAGATTTAATCATAAGTGTTTTTTGTATTATCACTTGGTCTCCATTCTGTCCATTAGCTATAGAGATTATCAGTGCCCTGGCTTTAACATTTCTGTAATCTTCTGATAACACGTTGAGAATGTGAGGAGAGATGTGGTTTAGGCAATGCAGAATAGGATGTGCGGGGTATTGCTACTCCCCAAGGGGCCTTCATCACTTTACTGCACTCACCATGGTCTGGGATGGGCCCTGGGCGACTGGATTTTTGTCAATAACTAAGAGCATAGGTGAATTCATACTGAAGTATGAAATCAGAATGGCAATTCAACTGACAGTGAGAAATATTGTATAATAGAGTAGTGGTTCTGGCAGCCACCAGTGTGTCTGCCTGTTGGTCATTCTTAGTCCAGAGTTAAAGTAATATAACAATATCAACATTGATGGTCACCATGTAGTAGGTGCTTCCTCTGCATCAGGAGCTAGGCTGGCACTTGATATATGAGTACATTAGGGCAGCCAGTCCAACAATAACCTCTCTGGGTAGGTACTGTATTTATCCCCATTGTACAGATAAGGAGACCAGCGAGGCCATTGGTTTGAGGTTTCATGGCTGGTATATGGTGGAGCTGTAGTTTCTGTCTGAATCAAAACCCCTGACCTTAAACACATCTGTAGTTCTACCTGTTGTTCTTATAGATGATCGACCTCGTGTGTTGACATTCTCTTGTGTTTCTTGTCCTCTGCCCTATTTGATGGGATGTACCCCTTACCAGTGCCTTGTTGTGAAAAAAAATTTAGAAAAAGATTCATAATTATGCATTCCCTATAGTTGAGGAACATGTTTTCCTTACTCTCACAGAGAAGAGCTTTTGTCTTTTCCCTCATTTTCTCTTTGGGTCAATATACTCTTTGTAATAGGATTTCACATGTTAATCTGCTCTTAAAGCTGTGCCAGGAAAGGACAGTTAAGGCTGTATCTTAGGCTGTGGCCAGCTCAGAACTGAGGAGCCATTTACAGCCTCGTGTTTGCCTTCTCCACCTGTGTAATATCTGAACATGGCTTTTCTCCAGGTGACAGACTGGTGATAACCCAGAGAGAACTCCTGTGATGCATACATGCTCGGAATCTTTCACCTCTAAAATCTCTGATTTTCTGATCTCTTACCCCTAGCAGGAGAACTTCCATTACTGTTAGTCAAGATCCTCTGGGGATAGGTTTTCAGGTTGTGCTGACGTGAATCATTTCGGGATCGGATTTCCATTTGAAACATGTCTTTGTGATTGCCTTCTAGAGATTGTTGGAGTGGAACTACTGAGCAAAAGCAGGCCTTTCATCGTCAGTTGTCATCGAGTTTGCAATCCGATCGGAAAAGTTGAAGTTTCCTGTGTGCAGTGAGACAGAGTGATCCATATTGCTCACATCACGAAAAACATGGGCTTCCACGTGACTTTCTACCTTTCCTACAAATTCCGATTACTGCTGCTTTTTACTTTATGTCTGACAGTGGTTGGGTGGGCCACTAGTAACTATTTTGTGGGTGCTATTCAAGAGATTCCTAAAGCAAAAGAGTTCATTGCTAATTTCAACAAGGCCATAGTTTTGGGAAAGAAAGAAACTCTGACTAATGAAGCGTCTGTGAAAAAACCAGACCTCGACAACTGCCCTTCTGTGTCACCATACCTCAGTAAGTATGTTATTTTTTCTTACAAATGCTACGTGAACTTTTTTTATTAGATAATGTGTGCAGAAAAATACAAAAACCAGAAGTGTGCAGCTCGGTTAAGTATCACAAAAGGAGCACACCTGTGTAGCCAGTATGTAAATTAAGAAATGAAATCTTTCCAGGACCCCAGAAGTGCACGTTTCTTTCAGTCACTACCCTTACTTCAGTATTCTAACACCATCCATACATTTGTCCTGTTTACGAACTTTATATAATTGGAAGCATACACCCTATACTCTTTTGTGTCTGGCTTCCATTGTTCAACATTATGTTTGTGAGCTGTATCCATATTGCTGATGCAGAGTCTTCCATTATATGAACATACCCAATTTCATTATCCAGCTACAAAAGTCTTAGCAGCTTCTGTCAACAGGCATTATTTAGCTCACAAGTCTGTGGGATGAGCTTGGGGTCAGTTGATCTAGGCTGGTGGCCCTTCTCATGTCTCTCCCTGCATCTGCAGAGCACACGTGCAGAAAAGCAGGCACATTCTACCCTCCGCTGTGTCACATCTGTTAGCATCCCGTTGGCCAAAAGTAGGGAGTCGAGGCAGGACTGAGTATATTCTTCAATGTTGTCTTTAGTGTTTATTTCTTAAATGTGTTGTTTTGATTCCCTTTTGATGTCTTGCCTTTCAATTTAAATGGACAGTGAATTAGTTTTAGTGAACACATGAATTAGAGAGGAAAAACTCCACTGCGATATTATACATCACCCACGAAAGTTCTATCCAACCTCGGATTTTTCCAGAACATCATAGTGCTTATAGTTCTCCAGACACTCCTCTGAGCCTTACATTGTTCCCTCTTTCCAGAATGTCTTTGCTCAATCTATGTCTGCCTGGCGGCTTCCTGTTCATTCATCAAAAGTCCAGTGTAATCCAGTTTACCCCAGAGTTAATCTTTATGCTCCCTGGGTGCCTGCTTATATTTCTTTTGTTGTGCCGACCACATTGTGTTTTTCATGTGTTTGCCTTTCTTTCCCAGGACACAGCGTGCAGGCAGGATGAAGGCAGGGTGAGCCTTTCCAGCTCTGCAAAGTCCTGTGCCCCCCACGGGTCCTACAAGTGGCTCTCTGCATACACTGGGTTAGCTCTCCGTGGGGTTGCCGGGACTCTTAAGAGGCTTCTTGCTTTTAGCTTGACAAAACCGTACAGAGCCACTCTCCTAATTGAATCACAGTCTTCTGTGATTCATAACTGACATGCTGCTTCTCTTTACTCAGTCATGGTGAAGCCAAAACGTTATTCCCGATTGTGTGAGGGAAATTGTTCTGCTCACACATTACACAATTTGAGATAGGAAAATGAGTTATTAAAATACAAATCTGACTGTATTATCCCCCTTGTTTAAAATCCTCACAACATATTTAAGCAATAAATGCATTCATAAGAATAGTCATTAGGGCAGTGACATAATACCGAGCAAGTACCTGGATTAAGAGAGTGACATAGTAGTATTGAATGCAGATGAGCCTTTAGTGACCCAGGAAGGAACCAAACTCGGGAGGATGTCATGGGGGTGGTAGGGAGACTGATAAGAGTAGGTGGAAGTCAGTACTAGACATTTGGTGTTAATGTTTATTGAGGACCCATCAAAGTTATGACAATGAGAGAGTGAGCTGTTGTCGCACAACAGCCTAGCCAAATGTCCCTCCATGGCTTTCCTTAAGGAAAGAAGAGTCTGTAAGACTGCCTTTCTGGGACTCTGTTCCATCCTTTGTTTACACCTTATGTCTCTCTGTCTGGTCCCCAAAAGATGGTTTGCAGCCAAAGACAGGTAAGATATCTCACGGGAGTTACAGCCTAAGCCAGGCGGAACTGAGTGGGGACCCCAAACGAGCTTGACAGGTAATGGGAAGGGGCCTTGCCTCCCCTTCCCCCTGCTTGGGAAAGTCCATTGCCGGCTCTGGCTTTCCCCTTGCACCTGGTTCCACTTCTCTCAACAGAGTTGTTACAATGTGAAAGACTTGATCCTGAAAAGGTACATACTTGAGGTAAAAACATCCTGGGACCTTGTGCTTCCGCTGTTAACAGACAAAGGGTAATTGGAACAAACATTTTTCTGTTAGGAAGTCTGAGCCTCACAGACCGTGTAAGAAACAATGTTGCTTTCTTGTAGTTGTAGACCTCTCAATAAAAACCTCCAGCCAGCTTTATTCTGGGCTCCAGCCCTCTGAGAGACCCCTGGCCTTCGGAGAGATTTAACTGCAGTAAGTCTCTGGTTGTTTCTTGCTTAAAAACTTAACCCAAACCACCCTTTCTCGCCTCCTCTCTGCCCTTGTTGCAGGGGAGGCGACAGTGAGCGAGTGGATTGATACCAGACCTGTTACTTGGCGCTTTTTCAGGGGCCAAGAACAGAGACATGATCATGTTAATTTGGATGAGGGGGTTTATTAACAGGCTACACGGGGAAACCATCTCAACAGCCACACCATCATCTCCCAGCAGCTCTGTGGTCCGGCACCAGATCTCGTAGCTTACCTTTCCTGTAACTTCTATTCTTACTGTTTGCTTTTAGGGCATTACTGCTTGACCGATCCTGTCTTGCATGCAGACCCTTCAGGAAAGGCTCTTTCTTATAGACCAGTTATTTTCTCTAGGTGACTGGAAGCAGTTATTTGTCCTTGGTGCTGCTGGGCAGTCTTTTAACAACTTCATGGACACTAGCCTGGTCCCAGCTGCCCTGGCCAGAGTAGGGGATGGTTACCTGGGGCAAGGCACCATGACTTGTACATAGGCAGGACCTGGGACTGCATTGCTCAGAAGAGGATAGCACAACTTGCAAGCATCTTTAGGTTTTACAGTGTATATGGAGTTTTAAAAAAGTGTGGCTCAGTTCCCGAGCCAGAGGTCTGCCTCCTCTCTTCTCAGTCGGTATTCCCTGTCAATTCAGATAAAAGAGGAGGGTCCTTGGCTTCAGCCTGATCTTTAAAGCCTAAGATTGGTTACTGTGGATGCCTCTTAGGTTTCATCCAGTCAGGCTGCATCCAGACTTGCTGAGCAAATGCTCCACTGGGATGTCTGCTGCTGTGGCACAGTGGGAGAATTCTGGTGCATAGTCCCAGTTGCATATACCTGTGGCACATACCTGTGAAGGCTGGGTTAGAGAGCGAGGCTAGTTTCTACCGCTGCTGTTTTACCTTCAGGGAGCTAGGAGAGCTCCTAGGAACTTGGAAGGAGTGGGAAAGGGGGTCTTGTCCATGAGCTTGGTTCCATGGAATGCCCTTGATTTTTAAGAGATTTAACTTTTCTTTGGAATTTTGAGAAGGAAAAGCGAAGAGAGCAAATCTGAAGTTCATTTAGCCCTGACCTCTGCTCTTCACCAGGGTCATAGGGACAGAATGCATTTCATATTTAAGGGTGAATCACAGCCAGAGTTGGTTATCGAGACACAAGGGAATGCTCTTATATGTCAGTTACATGCTTTTGCAACCAATAACCTGAGTCACATGATTCTGTGGTTGTAGTTCATGACCAAATGAGGCTTTAAAGTAGTCATAATAAAAGCTAACACTTATATAGTGCTCGCTGAGTGCTAGGCAGAGTTCTAAGTGCTTTACATGTACCAGCTCATGTAAGCCTATCAATACTCTTGAGGAGATAGTGTGTTTCCTGTGTTCTGTTTTAATTATAGGAGGTCAAGACAAGCTCATTTTCAAACCAGATCTTACTCTGGAAGAAGTTCAAGCAGAAAATCCCAAAGTGCACAGAGGCCGATATCACCCTGAGGAATGTAAGGCTTTACAGCGGGTCGCCATCCTCATTCCGCACCGGAACAGAGAGAAACATCTGATGTACCTGCTAGAACACCTTCATCCTTTCTTGCAGAGACAGCAGCTGGACTATGGTATCTATACCATCCATCAGGTGAGTGTGGGGCAGACCAGGGCTCTGCCTTCAGATTCTCCTCTCTCTGAGGGACTTGGCTGTTTTTCTACCTTGGTTAAAAGGAGCATCAAACTATCATCAAAGGAGAGGTCTCTTGTTTATCCTTGAAAGGAGTAAAGGAAATTCTTGTCCCAGAGTGTGGAGTAATGGCACTATGTGCTGGGAAATTTTACTGCCTCTTCAGTGAACCTCTTGAGGAAGCCTGTTTTGCTGCGAACCCGTCCATGTTAGCCAATGAGTGCCTGATGATTTTTCCCTGTGATTTACCTATGTTTCCCTCTGCATTTGCTGGACACTCCATGATGAGATGCTGGATCTGTGTTGTTGAGCATGACTGTTAGTTGGGGATCTAGCCAAAGGATCTGACACATTACTGTGTGTTAGCCACCATGGGGCCCTATGACTGTCTCCACCATCCTGCCTTTAGCTTTGCCCTATTTGTTCTGTAAGACATGCTTAGTTTTCCCCTTCTTGGTTCACTGGTTTGGCTTCCAGAAGCATGATTTAGTAGGCACACAGTAAGTGTGGGCTGCTATTGAAGAGTTTAGCTCAAGGTGGAGTGCGTGATTCAAGATGCATTTATTTGGTGTTAATGTTTATTGAGAGAAAAAGAAGGCATCAACTTAAATATCCATATCTAGCTTTTGAAAATTATCCTGGGTCATCCAAATAATTCCACCTCAGTTCCTTACAAATGCTAAAAATGCAAGCAAAATCAGTAATTACATGTTTACTATTGGTTATAATCAGTAATATTTGGTTTAGGAAAATTTTTCACAAATCAGAGGATATATGAAAATCAATGTGTGTATATAATACATCTTGTCTTTTTTTTTTTTTTTTTTTTTTTTAGTATTTGAAACAAAATCTTCCTATTAGGTTGGTGCAAAAGTAATTATGGTTTAAAAGGTTAAAAATAATTGCAAAAACTGAAATTACTTTTGCACCAATCTAATATTATTATATTGTGTTATAATCATTTTTGTTTTTAACTTTGTTAGTCATTCTGAGTTCTTACTCAGAACAGCCACTCCCAATGTAGAATATTTTTATGAATAGGAAAATACGTCTGCTTTGTGTTTTTCTTTTCAGGAAAGTACTATGGTAACCTTTGTGAATTGCCTGTACTTTTGTTATGATAAACTGTTTATTGAACTAGAATTTATTCTGAAGGAAATTGATCCAAACAGCCAAGGAAAAATGAATACCGTAAAATCTTTTTTCACACTACAGCTCTGGTCTTATTACTGGTCGAATGCTGTTCTTTCCGTTCTCAGTGATGAGTCCCATCTGTAAGGCTTCCACCATTAAGTGTGAAAACAGGATCCTCTTACAGTTATTCCAAGAGATTTTTAAGTAGCTTATAAACATTAGCAATAACCTTCTCTGTTTATAGGTCAAGAATTCTTGATCCTTTCTGGCAAGGTATATCTCTTGGAAGCTTTGTGTAAATTTGTTCAATAGGATAAGATTGGGATGAGCTGCGAGTTGAACAGTGAAGCAGTGATACTTATTGGCATGACTAGTATGTATTATAGTTTTACAAAACCTAGAAACGTTTTACAGTTTTACATCGAATAAATAAAGGCATATTAAGAAATATTTTGAGTTCTTTTTATTTGTATTTAAAAACTGGGTTTTAAAAAATTGTGGTAAAATAACATAACAATATTTACCATCTTAACCATTTTTAAGTGTACGGTTCAGTAGTGTTAAGTATATTCACATTGTTGTACAACTAATCTCTAGAACTTTTTCATCTTGCGAAAGATGAAAAACTATTAATAATAAATAAACTAATAAAACTTATAACTATTAAATGACAACTCCCCATTTCAAGGTGTGTTTTTAAGTTATATAATTTAAGTGTGTATGAAACATAAAGAAACAGTTTTTTACTGTTATTGCATCTACTTTGTCCGATCTCCATGTCACAAGCATAGTTGTGTAACACCAGCCCCGGCTTCTGAACTGAAGGGGGCACAGTGTGAAACCTTGTCTCAGGAGCGTTTCAACTTGTCATTTCTGTGTCTGTAGGCTGGAAGTAAAAAGTTTAATCGAGCCAAACTCTTGAATGTGGGCTACCTAGAAGCTCTCAAGGATGAAAATTGGGACTGCTTCGTATTCCATGACGTGGACCTGGTTCCTGAGAACGACTTGAACCTTTACAAGTGTGAGGATCAGCCCAAGCACCTGGTTGTTGGCAGGAACAGCACTGGCTACAGGTAAGGCAGCCATGCTCCTGGGGGCTGAGGCAGGAAGCCTGCCCGGGGCCGGAGGGACAGTGTGGCTGAGGAAAATGGGAAATAGGGAAAGCGGCACAGGACACATCACTTAAAGTTCAAAACAGGAATTAGAGTAATTAGGTTTTTCCTTACTAGGAAAAAGCCCTGCAAGGGCCTTGGCAGAAGACCAGAAAGACAAAAAAGGAAAGAACAGGAGAGGAGAAATAATCCAGGCAGTGCAAAGGATGGCCAGACTCACCTGCAGCACCCATGTGGTAGAACTTCTGCAAGCTGTGCCTCACTGTGTAAAGTAACTTCCCCTTCTGTCCCTGACTTCCCCCTCCAGGAAGCAACAAGAGCATGCCCCTTAGGTTCAACATATTAGGCATTTGTTGTGAGACGGTGACATTTTTTTTTTTTATACTGGGGCGTCTTTCCTGTGTTCTGAGGGAGAGTGGGAAGGGGCATATCCACCGAGTCGTGTGCTCAGGAGCCAGAATGCCCAGCACAAGTTCCTTTCTCTCAAAGCCCCTGTGGGCAGTGCCAGTCCTACTACATCTTCCTTCTCCATCCCTTGTGCCCCCCAGAAGAGGCATATCTGCTTATTTTATACCAGCTTCTATTTAAGCACAGCCAAAGGGGAAATGGTGACCAAGAAAATTCTCTACAGATGAAGCTAGATTCACGTGCGTGTGTGCACAGCTTCCTCAAGCCCTGCCACTCTCATGGCTGTGGTGTTCACTGTACTGGTATCCAGGAGACCAATTTGAATAAGGTCCAGTGTCTGCCCTCACGGAGCTTCCTGTTGGGTGCTGGTGTGGGGAGACAGCTATGGTGGAGTTGCATTAATTTTGCGTTTAACTTTTGCAGATTCTACCCTAAGCACTTGGTAATAAGGGAGAAGGGAGAGGAAACAAAACTGAGGGTATAGATGCCACGAGGGCAGAGGCAGTGGGGCCTCAGGGCACAGCAGGGTTCTGGAAGAGAATCACGAGTTTTTCCTTTGGGGAACTTGATCTTTGGATCTGAGTCACGTTATCTGGATGTTTTGCTTTCTGGTCTCTGGGTCACCTCTGCATTGAGGAAAGCAGCATATCATGGCTGGGCACCGTGGTATTTTCAGAAGCATGTCAAACCATCTGTTCATTTATTAATAAGATATCACTGTCTACAGCACGGGAATACCTGTCCTTTAGACTCTTGACACAGATAATGACGTCCCATTGCCCACTTCTTTCTAAGTGATTGTGGTGAGAAATTAGTCATATAGTGTTTTTGTTTTTGTTTCGTTTTGTTTTGGAGTTCAGATACACAGGACTGTTTTAAGGGCAGGCTTTAAGTTCTAGATTTTTATCTTTGTATTAAGCTGGACAATAGAAAACTCAGTTTTTGGGTATTACTGCTGGGAATTGATTTTGAGTAAAAACTTGGGTGTCACAATCGTAGATTTCATCAGAGGCTACTCACTCAAACAACAGCCCTTTGTATGAATCTTGCTGTTTTAACTTGCTGTTGTAATTGGCCATACATTTATTTTATGACTAGCCATCAGAAAGCCTTCGTCTTCCTTAAGTGACAGGTTTTCTTAATGTGAATTAGGTGATCGAATATGTCCCCTCTTTTATCTGGGTGCAAGAAGCTCTGAGCCAAATGCATGGCTTTCTTTTTGAAGCTGAAAGGAATCTTATTTGCAGATCAGAGTTCTAATATATTTCCTATTTTAATCTTCTATTTTGATTTAAGTTAGATTCTTCTGGTCTCGGGTTGTCATTTTTGTCATTTATATTTTTGTACTTTATTATATGTATCATGTAAACTGCCTCATCTTCTGTGGCCAGAGAGGTGGGAGTAAGTAATGTAGGAGTTGCCCGCTGTCTCCCCTCTACCCCCACCCCACCCCTACCTCCATCTCCCAATTCTTACCTTTGCTATTTTAGGTAGAATCCCTCTAGTTGCTGGCAGCTGCAGTTGCAGGCAGCTAAATGTCTGCTCCCTGCTGGTAACTGTGTGTCACTATGCCACAGAGTTGAAATCTGCACACTCTTTATTAATCATCACAGTAGCCCCAGGAGTGTAAGTGCAAGAAATGTTTTCCCTTTACCCACACGCAGGAGGAAGAAGTTTAAGTAACTTGCCCCAACTGTCTCGGACTCGGATGAAGCCAGAAAGAAGTCTTATTTGTCCCACAGACTATGGATCAGTGGTACAGCTTTGGACCAGTCTTGAGCAGATTTTATTGCTAAGAATTCCTTTGGTACCTGCCTGCTTTCTACAAGGACTCTACCGTTATTTTATGACTACATTTTACCCACCTTACAGCCCTGTAAAAAGAAATAAAACTGTTCCAGGGCCAATTCAATATTTGTGCTTTTCCAGATAAGAAGAAAAACCAGAAGCAAAGATCAATAAACGCATAGTCATTTGCCATCTAAGAGGCTTTAAAGAGTTCTGTAACCTTTCTTTCCGACTGGTCTCCTGCACTTCCCAGTGCAGCTATACTGGTCTCCAGGTGCTCCTCAGATGGCCGGCGCTTTTCTCCCTCTTTACTTTTCCTTATGGCCACCAAGAGTTCCCCCATTTTCCCATCTATCTGAATCCTCCGATGTGTGGCATCTCCGTCCTCAGAACCCTGATGACGCTCACCTCTCTTGTTAGACTATACACTTTTTGAGGGCAGGGCCGAGGGATTACAGTGTTTAACTAGCTGTCTTGCACCCGGAGGGTAGTCGTTACTCAACAGATCACAACCAGACCATCCGTGCCGGTTCTGTCAGTGGTGCTTGGCAGGCTGTGCCCGGGCAGGGGTTCCATTCAGTGTGCTTTGATAAAGCTGCTGGTCTTCAGGTAGTTAAGAATCCCTTCCCAGTCAGAGTCCGTTAGCCATGGCAACAGTGTAGCCATGGCAACAGGTCACTGCAGTAGAAGTCTTGGGTAGTAGTAGCTGCCTTCTGAGAACTTTGTTTCCTTTTGTTTGTTTTAGGTTATAAGGACACCATTTTCCAGGATGTTAGGTTGGGAGTATATAAGGAAATCTGCTTCTATTATGGGTTAAACAGGGTCCTTCCCACCTGTCCTCAGAACACAGAAACAAACAGCTGGACTACAGATTAGCTTTTGGGACTCCACCTGTTAGATGGCAAATGTCTGTGTGTTTATTGTTCTCTCCTTTTGGTTTTTCTTCTTATCTGGAAAAGAAGAAATATTTCACTGGTCCTGGAACACTTTGGACTGAAGTTAATTAAAGTTAGAAATCCTCCATATATTCACATCCTTTTATTTAGTAACATCCATGTTATTAAGCCGCCTTCATGTGCATTTCTGCATTGTTACAGGTCCCCCTGTAACAATTTGCCACACCAGTAATCGTAAGATCCTATGTGACTGGGCGGTACCCTCTGACGGGTCACTCTTGATCTCTTCTCTTTCCCCTTTTTCTTGTTGGTGTCTTGAGGCTCCACCCTCTATCCTCTTTTCTTCTCATCTACAACATTGTCCTTGGACAGTGTGTTTCTCCTACTCCTGCGCCTCCACGTACCACCTCTTGACAGCTTATTTCCAAAGCCATATCTATAGCCACTCCTCTTTTTTGAACTTGGACCCCGTATCCTTTTAACCACTGGCAAAGGCCCAGGGGGAGTCTCCAATTTAGCTTATCCAAAACATAATTTACTGTCTTCCTCTCAAAACCTAATTGTTGTCTACATACCTTATTTTTGTGAAAGGCATTATCACCTACCTAGTTGCCCAAGCCAGAAACCCCAGGATTGTTGAGGTGCTTTGGGTTCTCAGGAAGCAGACACTGAGATGGAGATTTGCATGCACAGATGTAGAGATTTGCACACAGAATGTGTGCAGGAGCTGTCTCCTGCTCTTCACCCTCTCGCCTCAAAAAAGTAACCATAAAAAACCAGTATGTTTTCTGTGACACTTATTCGTGCTGAGCCTGGATGCAGCCTCAGAATCCTACTTACCTCAGTCCTCTTGGCGGCTACCAACATTCATTGGATCGGCACGGGGGGATGAAATCTGTCCTTCAGATCTGATATTAATAGTGCCCAATTCCAGGTACCTCTATAGACACCTGCACACAAACATTAGCAATAACAGGTGGGTGGCATCTTGCCTAGTGAGCAGATGTGAGCACATGTCCTGACTCAGGAGAGACGGCCAGACAGGGAGGCCCGGAATGTGAGCAGGAGTGGATGGGTGAAGTACATGGTCTTCAAGATGTCTCTAGAATGCCAGTCCTGAATCAGAGACGTCTCAAGTGTCTGCGGAGAACAAAGAGGCTTTGTGCTAATGTCCCTATCTTTTCTCTCCTCTCTTCTGCTCCAGGTTACGTTACAACGGATATTTTGGGGGTGTTACAGCCCTAAGCAGAGAGCAGTTTTTCAAGGTGAATGGATTCTCTAACAACTACTGGGGATGGGGAGGCGAAGACGATGACCTCAGACTCAGGTGAACAACAGAGACAGGTCCTCTTCACCAGGCTCTGCTATCAGTGGTCATTCTGGAAACCTACGTTTTATAGTTCCTATAGATGCCAGTCCAGCAGGTCACAAGGCCACAGATTTGGGCTTAAAGGGAGTCAAGGGGCAGAGGGAGGGCAGGGCGGCCCGAATTGGTCTTTGTCACTGGCCGCTGAGAAACGATGCAGGGTGGCCTGTTTCTGGATCATGGTAGTTTGGGGTCCAGAGGTGTTGATGGTGGTCTCTGTGGACTTGTTGGTGGGTAGTGCTTACTGAGAAGGGTCTCACCAGTGAATGAAAAGTCCCAAACTGCAGAGAGTCTGCAAAGCTGCAATTTGAGGAAAGTGGCCAGAGGGCCTGCTATAAACCTATGCTTTCTCCCAGACCACAGGGGATCTGGGCACAGTTCCCAGTGCCCAGAGCAGGGAATGCCAACAGCCTGTGATGAGCTGCAAACCCTGGAACACAATTAAGCAGGCCAGGATGTGCTCTCCTCTCACACATTAAGCAGTCCCACACACTGTGGGAGCAGCTGCTGGCCGGACCCCCAGGTCGGACTCTTTGGCCTATGGGCATTATCCTCAGATTTTCTTGTACTACTTTCTTCTCTGAGGGATTCAGAGGGAGTATATCTGGCTCCCTCTCTCAGCTCCCTCTCCTGAACTTGGGTTTTATGGCCAGAAAGTTATGGGTATCCCTGTCTCCAAGAAAGTAATTATTCAAGATCCTGGAGGCAGTATCTTCAGATTTATAAAATTAGGGTCCTTCTGGCTATCAGGAACCCCCCTTTCCTCCTGCTATTGTCTCTTGGAAAGGAATTTTCTCAGCTGGGGTTCTGAATTAATGTGTGACTGCCAGAAGTGTTTCTTTGCTTCAGTGTAAAGAAGTCAGGGCTCCGTGCTGGTCTTGTTCCCATGTCCAGGCTGAGAGACTCTGGGATGTTTCTGGCAGGAGGGAGTGGATTTCCCTGACCAAAGGTTCCATAAGAATAGCTGTAGTGATGGGCAACAGCTCATCACGGCCTAGCCCATCACCAGTGTGTGTGCGTGGCTTATGAAGTGGACAGAAGGTGTCAGATTTCAGGGCAGGAGAAGCAAAGACTAGATGTAAACAATATCCATCATCTTCCCAATATTCATTTCACTGCCCAGATGGGATAGTTAGTAGAATTTTGCATTGATCATGTATTGTCACTGTCTTTTTTTCCTGTTGCTCCCCAGCTTCAAGGTCAAGGGGAACCCCCAAGTTTTGTTTTCATTTGGTAGAAACATTGTGGCTTCCAGAAAGGTTCTTGACTAATGCTATGGATAAACCAAATGATTTTGAACATACAAGTTGGTTGAGATTTATTTACTAAATATTTATGTAATAAATGCAGCAGGCACCACGCTTCTTTGCATTTATATGATATATTACATAACAAATGAGATTGTATTATCTCATTGGAGCCCGTCTTATCAACTCTATAACACCATTGGCATTTATAGATGGGAACGAAGACTTGGAACAATGAACAACTGTGTAAATAATAGCATCTCAATTTGAACCTAGGTTTGTGGGCTTTAAAGCTTGTGACCTTAAATGATCATTACTTTCTTTGTTAAAAGAAGGAAACAACTAAGTAAATTAAGGATCCTAAGAGACTTGATTCTCTTATACCTCATGATGTCTTAGTTGTTTTTGGAAAATGACAAACTATGAGTTGACACATCTCCTTTGTACTCCAAAAGTAAATGTTAAATCTGATTCTTTTATGGACTTACTGCCTAAGGCCCAACATTATAAGAAACTTCTTTTTTGTTAATACCTAAATAATCAAGCTCTGTGTGACTCTGTGTGCACATGTGTGTAAACTCTTGCAATGATTCTTTTAAAGTGCCTAGTGGTAGATAAGTGGGATGGAATATTAGAAAAACAAAACAAAACACCTCTGCTGTTTTTCTAGGGTTGAGCTTCATAGAATGAAAATAATCCGGCCAATGCCTGAAGTGGGTAAATATACAATGATCTTCCACACTAGAGACCGAGGCAATGAGGTGAATATAGAACGGTAAGTCCTCACGTGCCTGGCAAGCTGCCTACTTGGTCTTGCCTGTCAGTAAAGACTCTGCTGAATCTGATTGGATGAGCCAGTTAATTGTGTTCCAAGCTTTTTATTAAGGTAATTTGCATGACAGAAGTAGAAGAAATGGTATGTTGCACCCTCATGTACCCCATACCCAGTTTCAACAGTTATCAATTTGTGGCCTATCTTCTTTCTCACACTTTTTTCCTCTTCCACTGGATTATGTAGGAGCAGTTCACGTATCACAGCATTTCATGTGTAAATACTTCAGTATATATCTTTAACATATAAGAAGGCTTTAAAAAAGAACCACTATACCTAAAATTAGCAATACTTTCTTAGTATCATCAAATATCCAGTCAGTGTTCAGATTTCCGATTATCTCACAAATACTTTTAAAAAAAAACGCGTGTTTTATTTGGATTAGGATCTCGGCAAGATCCATTTGGATGATCTCTCAGAAATCTCTTTCAGTCTGTAGGTTCCCTTTCCCCTCTTGTTTTTTCCTCCTTGCAAGTTATTTGTTGAACAAGCCATGTCATTCATTTGTCTGATAGAATTTCCTACATTGAGGATTTTGCCAGTTGCATCCCAGTGGTAAAAAGTAATATGTGCCTCTGACCTCTACATTTCTTTGTGAATAAGGAGTTAGATCTTGAGGCCTGAACAGATTCCTGTACTATTTTGGGGCAAGAACACTTCGTGGGTGGTGTCATGTACCTCCTCCTGTGCCACGGTAGGAGGACACGATATCTGGCTGTGTCTTGTGATATCAGACATTGTCAGCCTCGTCCCCACTGTGAGGTTCCCCGTCAGTTTTTCACCTAATGATTTTAGTAGCCAGTGCTGAGTATTACCTAGATTTATGACGCAATTAGGGATTGCGAAATTCTGATATTCTGTCATTCCTTCTGCATCTATTAGATAGCTATTTGTACAAAGAAGGACTTGGCCTCTACATATATTTGAGTACCTTTGGGTATGGTTTTTATGGAAAAGGCAGAATAATAAAGGGAAAGAATCAACATTGTTTTTTCATTTTTCAAAATGATGAGTTGATATTCCCTAGTGTCCTTCAGGATGCAGTTAACATCTTTTCGATGTTCAGCTAGTCTCATTTTTGGGAAAAGGGATCTTCTTCATATTGACTCCTGAAACTTTAGACATAACTGCACTGGTTTTGAGAGCTTCCTTCCCTGTGCTTCTAGTGGGATGAGCTGTTCTAGGCTCCTCTAGTACTTCTGTCCCAGGAATTCGCCCTTTCACCAAGGATTCTTGACAGATAAGCCAATTCTGTATGGGACTGTGATGGAAAAATCCACATTTCTCTGTTCTGTTTCTTTTTCCCTAATTTTTAAAACAGTGTTAAAGAACTTTTGGCCCTTTTGTTAGACTCTACACTTTAAAACAATATTAATGGGCTTTATGCCCAATATTACAGAGCTTTGTTAGAGTTTGTGTTTGAAAACAATATTAGGGTGCCGGCCCAGTGGCTCAGGTGGTTGGAGCTCCGTGCTCCTAACTCCGAAGGCTGCTGGTTCGATTCCCACGTGGGCCAGTGGGCTCTCAACCACAAGGTTGCCTGTTCAATTCCTCGACTCCCCCAAGGGATGGTGGGCTGTGCCCCCTGTAACTTGACCTGGAGCTGAGCTGTGCCCCCCACAACTAAGACTAAAAGGACAACAAGTTCAAGCTGAATGGCACCTTCCACAACTAAGATTGAAATGACAACAACTTGACTTGGAAAAATAAAAAAATGTCCTGGAAGTACACACTGTTCCCCAATAAAGTCCTGTTCCCCTCCCCCAATAAAAAAGAATCTTGAAAAAAATAGACAACAACAAAAAATATTAGAAGGCATTTTATGCTTTTTAAAGAATCTCTCACTATAATGAAACAGTCATTTCTATTTTCTTATGTGTTCTTCCGGTCTCTGTTCATAAGCATGCATTTTTCTCTTTAAGTTGTATCCCTATACAAAAGATTGTTTAGTTTGCGTGTTTTTCAATTTTACATAAATGAAAACATACTGTATTATTTTCCTCTGACTTTATTTAGCTCCACATTATGTTTCTGATCTCCATCTATATTGTTACTGTAACTGAAATGGATTGATTTTCACTGCTAAGCTTCCAGAGACCAACTCAGTTCATTACCCAACTCCTCTCCCACATCCCAGGGCTCCAGCCACACAATTACTTATTCTTCAAATACATCCTGCTTTTTTGCATGTCTCTGCATCTTGCACTGGGTGGTCTTTCTTCCTGGGTGTCCTATTCCTCACTTTCTTCACTTAGTGAATTTCTCCTCTTTTAAGCATCAAATTTTTCTTCTCTATGACCCCTCCCCAGACCCCCTCACGAAGGTTGGTGCCCCTTGATTCATCCTTTTCTACATACGTTCTAACTTTGAGACTGTCATGAAAGCTATGTACCCTCCCTGCCTACAAACACAAAATTTCCCTAACCACATCGGAGGATTCATAGATCCCCTGAAGCTTATCTAAGGACCTGTTAGCAGTGGATGACACGATAACACATTGTATCAATGTTATCTGTACATCCTTCTGTCCTGTAGACTGGAGGTTCACTGCACGTAGTGACTGTTTTATCATTGGTCTCGGGGGTCTTACATGGGGTCTGACACATGGCTATCATTGGTGTCTGTTATCTTAGATGAGGAAAATAAACATTTTTTTTGTAGTAGGAAACCCAACAGGTATACTAATTTTCAAAAAAAATTTGCTTTTGCCTAATTTTGTGCCAAAGCAAAAACGATGGAAATATTATGCTAAATCTTGTCTTACCATTCGTTTTTTTTTTTTTAATCTTTAGGATGAAGCTCTTACATCAGGTGTCAAGAGTCTGGAGAACAGATGGGTTGAACAGTTGTGTTTATAAATTACTGTCTGTGGATTACAATCCTTTGTATATCAACATCACAGTAGATTTCTGGTCTAGCCCATGAATCTGGATTGTCTGGTGATGTTCGGAAGAATTGAATATTTGATTACAATAATTTTGGCCTTAGAGACTTCCCCTAGTAGCACACATTGAGAATTTGTTACAGCTAATTATCTAGCTGAATTTTTCCTTTTTGTATTGTCTTAGCAGAGCTCCTGGTGAGGTGGAATGTAAAACAATTGTAACAAAACAATTTTCTTAGTTGTTTTGATCATGTGGGTTAAAATATTGTAATTCCGGTACTTGAAGAACTAAGTGTAAAAGGACTAATCAAAAGGTATCATGTGGGCTACTTGAGAACTCTAATTGAAGGAGATTTATTTAAGATTGAAGTGATACCTTGTGGGATATAAAAAGCCTACAGGAAATAAGATTGTTGAATGTCCCAGAGAACCAGGATTGTTCTCGTCTGAGAGAGAAAGGTACGAAGATCTAGTTCTGTTACGTATATTTCCTGCATGGTCATCTATGAAGAGGTGGGTCCCAGGTGGGATGAAGGCTGCAGAAGAGGGGAGAAAGGTGAAGAACCAAGATGCTGTGAATTTCGGAATGAAGAGGTGGCCAGAGGACAGTGTCAAATGGAGAGGAAGACACGGCTGTGCTCACTGCTACTGCTCTTGGGCAGGTGGTGTCACCTCCTCGAATACACCTTCCAGTAAGAGCCCAGCAGAAAACAGATTATCTACTAGTTTTTTAAGCATTTTTGTAAAGTGATTTTGTACATGTAAGATCTGAATTAGTAGTTTACAAATGACATATTGACTAATAATACATGGAAAATACCTCTGCAGTAAAATGTAAAAAAGCTTTGGGTGTTCCATCTTGTTTTTTACTGTTGTGTGAGGCCTGTAGATGTATTCATTTCAGTACCCATAATCCTAAACAACTTAAAAACAAAGCGAACGAGACCAAACCCTCCCACTACCTTTCTTCTCCATCCTTCTTTTCCTCTCTCCTGTTCTTTCTGTGTACAGCCTCCTTGGACAACCAGCTTCAGGCCTGTGACAGGTGCCTCTGCGTCTAGTTTCCTGGGCCACAACATGGTTTTCTCTTCATCCTCCTGTGCCTGCTCCTTTTTCATGATCAATAATGGCCTAAGGGGCACACCTGGTTGGTTATAGGACAGGAAGGGGTGGAGCCTAAAGCTTAGAAAGCCTTTCCTTTGGAAGGAAGGTGGGACCATGAGGTGGACTTGAGTAGTGGCAGTGATTTGGCAGAGAAGCCACCACACTGCCGAGCTTCCTGGGGAGGGTGCAGGGACATGGGAGGATAATCTAAGGAAGATAATAGGAGACGGATACTGAGTCAGAACAGAAAGATAAGTATTTTGTTGGCCTAGGTAAATGGACACAATGTAGATGTGGGTGTTCTTAAGCAAGTATTACACAAGTGTGCCTCAGGGTCTCTCAATCTATTATTATATGACACTTTAATTGTTGAACTTTAACATGAATGAGTGCCGGGCAAAAAGTGTAAATAATATCCTTCCTAAACAGGGAGAGGGAGGGAAGATTGGGGGCTCCCAAGAAAGACAGCAGTCACCACCCAAGTGAGGAAGGAGAATTCCAAAGTGTTAAGTGGGAGATGACATTGTACCTCGGCTCTTCTTGAAGGAAAGACTTCAATCAAGAGACAGAATTTTGTGCAGAATAAACAGCAGAAGTTTATTAGTAAAAGAAAGTACACTCCGAGATAGGGAGCAGGCTGATCCAAGAGAGGGAAACAGCCTTGCCTTAATATTGCATGAAGGTTTTTATTTCTATGGGTAGAATTGCCTCCCCCTCTTCCTTCTCTTATCTCTCTTTCTCCACCTGAGGTGCCTAGTCTTCCCTTTTCTGGTATTCAACAATGCATTTCTTTGATTTTGGGGCATGTGTAAACACACCCCTTTGATTTAGAGGCATGTGTAAACACATCCCTTAGGGGTACGTGTAAACCTGGAATCCTGTTGGGCTAGTAAGGTATTGGTGGTTCTGACAAACAGGATGTGTTCCTCTCTTTTCTGACTTTTAACAACAAATCGCTTTGATTTAGATGTGTGCAAACCTGGAGTCCTACTGGGTAGCTGCAAGTGGTCTTGACCCAAGTAGGAGCTGCAGCAAGGGGCTATTACGTTGGTGCAAAAGTAATTGCGGTTTTTGCAATTTTATATATATATTTTATTTTTTTAGGTTTTTTTTGTTATTGGGGAAGGGGAACAGGACTTTATTGGGGAACAGTGTGTACTTCCAGGACTTTTTTCCAAGTCAAGTTGTCGTCCTTCCAATCTTAGTTGTGGAGGGTGCCGTTCAGCTTGAAGTTGTTGTCCTTTCAGTCTTAGTTGTGGAGGGCGCAGCTTAGCTCCAGGTCCAGTTGCCGTTGCTAGTTGCAGGGGGCACAGCCCACCATCCCTTGGGGGAGTAGAACCGGCAACCTTGTGGTTGAGAGCCCACGCTCCAACCAACTGCGCCATCCGGGAGGCAGCTCAGCTCAAGGTGCCGTGTTCAATCTTAGTTGTAGGGGGCGCTGCCCACCATCCCTTGCGGGATTCGAGGAGTTGAACCGGCAACCTTGTGGTTGAGAGCCCACTGGCCCATGTGGGAATCAAACCGGCGGCTTTCGGAGTTAGGAGCATGGAGCTCTAACCGTCTGAGTCACCGGGCCCGCCCTGCAATTATATTTTTAACCTTTAAAAACGCAATTACTTTTGCAACAACCTAATAACCAGGGCTAAGTTTCTCCTTCTGCTCATTTCTATCTACCTGTCCTATCAAAAGGAAAATGCATTTTAAAGGCAGGAACTTGACCTAGGTTTGGTCTGGTTTAACTTGAACTGAACTGAAGTGATAGCTGTATTTTTTTTTCTCTCTCTTGATCTAGCACAGAAAGAATGCTGGTTTTTGTATTTCTCCCCCTCTTGCTCTTCTCTCTTTTCTGCAGAATCTTTTGGTAGTCTTCTGTTCCAATTTTCTTAATTATAATCATATACAGACTGAACTATGTAATAGCTAATAGCTTATGCCAGGGTCCCTGATCATTGTTGGGAGGGTAAAGGAAGAGAACAATGTGTACAAGGAATTTGAAGATCCATATTTGAGAAAATTTCTCATTCAATGGAAACAAAATACAGTTAGTACCATGTGGAAACTTCCTGTGTATTTTCAGCTATTAAGGCATCTGCGTTTTAAAAAATGTTAGTCATCACTGTACTATGCCTATTACTCTTCTTCAGGTAATTCTTTCAACCAAGATAATGTACAAGTCATGTAAATGACTCATCAGGTGGAAGATAATTGTTTAAGACCTTTATTTCCCCACTGTGCACTGGGACGTGAAATTTGTGGCTGGTTGGACGCATGTGGCTGCCTGCTTGGTCTTTGCTGCCATCCTTCTGCTTTCCTGTCATAGCCAGGGAGGCGAGTGGGTCTCCAAGGAACTGAGCTTTCCCCTAATTCCTGACTTGGGTATTTCTCATTGTCAATGGCCATAAAGAGGCCAAGCTTTTTGAGTACTGTAGATATGCCTCCCATAATTGCTAAGGATTGTATGGGTGCAGTCTGTTTGGACATCACAAATTCTTAGCATAAAGACTGTGCCCCTTAAAAGTTTTTTATTGCTTTTTTCTCATACTACCACTCACATTTATAGCCCTTTACAATTTGCAATGTTTTTACACACATTTTATTGATCCTGTTGACTCTTGAGATAAGTAGGGTAGATGAAGAAATGGAATTTCCAAATAGGTGGGGGGCTTGCCAGAAGTCCCATAGCTAGTAAGTGACTCAGGGTGCAGACTCAGGTCTTCTGACTTTAAGACTGTTATACTATGATGCCTTTATCTGGGCTTCTCTCATTCTTTGAGAGGTTGTGTTCTTGAATCTATATCCGTGCCTCTGTTCCTAGAGAATTTTAATATCTTCTGGGCCCTAAAGAGTATGTTCCACTCTCATTTGGTCTCTTTGAACTTTTTTCCAGCCTCCCTCCCTGGTTTTTCTGCCATTAGCACCTTCACTTTGACTCAAGCTCTTATCAGAGCTTGGGGACACCAAAATGCTCTTGGGAGAGATGAGACATTTTCTGCCAGACTCAAAACCTCCACTTTCCCCAAGTCCTATACATATACAGTCCCTGTCAAAAACCATTAACATGTCCCACAAGATGGAGAGGATTCACATACATTTCATAATTTATGCGAACCACATTCCAATTATCTTTTAAAAATTCTATTCCTGAGTACCTTATATATTTAAGTTATTGCCTCCTTGGTTGGTTTTAAGTACCTTGAAGACCATATTATAGCTGCTGAGAGGTCTCAAAAGTATTCACAAAAATGTTGCTGAGGGGCCCCATTCACAGGATGAACACCTCTACAGACAGAGGATCCATTGTTCCATTGACAATTGCTGAAGTTGAAAACTCAAATAAAATTGATATTTGTGTACATGTGTGGGGTGTGTGTGTATGTAATTTTGGGCTTTGGGAGAGAGGTTGGTGAAGGTGGGGCATAACAATAATTGAATGCTTGCTTCCTACTAGTCAATTTCCCTGTGTTTTTTATTTTACCTTTCCAATAGCCCTGTAGGTATATACGTATACCGCAAAGGGAAAACAGATTCAAATTAAGTAACTTCCCAAGGTTCGTAAGAGGAAGAGATATGATTTGAACTCAGGTCTCTCTTGACTCCAACATCTTCCATTGTGCCCCCCCACCCCCTTCCCCCACCACAGACTATCACATTGTCAGGAGATTATGAGATTTCTCTGTGAGGGTAGCATGGGCAAACATCTAATTTGTAGCTAGGATTCTAGAAATAATAAACAGAACTTGAGATGTATCCATTAAAATGCCTTATTTTGGTGACCCTAGGACATTCTTCCACTATCGAGTAGGAATTTTGTTGAAAAGCTATTACTCATAGCTGTTGTTTGAGAGCCAGTTAATTTGCAGGAGTACATTTTGTCATTAAGCTTATTGCAATAAATTGAAGCAAGATGACATTAGCTGGCATGTTCCCCAGGATTATGGGCCAAGCAGAGTTCTTCAGACCAGATTTATGGTATTGAGATAGAAAAACCACGGGCAGTCATGGACATGGCCATGGTGGAGGAGATTAAGGCGAAGACCATAACAAAGCCTGAGGAAATAACTTTAATAGCTAACAAAATAGATTCAAGCTGCAGAGCCCGCCAAAACTATCAGCTCAGGTGTAGTGGGGAAGGGCCAATCAGCTTGGAGTTAACAATTTCAAACTGCAGAGAACATGCGCAGTCTGAAGAGATAAGGTAATAGCCCCTTGTCAATCACAGGTGTCAATCAAGTGGTCCCACACCTGGAAAGGAACAGCCCATCCCAGACAAAACCCCCAGGCCCCGGCAATCCACACACTCCCACTCTTGAGCCATGCCTTTGCTCAGGGCCCACTCCAAACCCTTTGTGTGTGCTTTCTCTTCTAATAATGGCCCTTGAGCCACTCTCCACTGCTCAGGTCTGCGGGTCAGCTTCTACCTCTTTGAAGTTTGAAGTGTACTTTTTCTTCTAATAAACTGTTTTTTCACTACTTTACCTTGGTATCTCGTTCAATTCTTTGCTCGAGATGCTCGAGATGCTAAGAACCTGGGTATCGTACCAAGAAGGGCCCACCCTCTAGTAACAGTATGACTTCCTGTTGGTATATCTCTTCCAGGTTGTTAGTCATTCTAATGCACTGTTTGCATGTCTTACTGAATTCTCCCAATCATGTGTGAGGATAGACATTAGGGCTCAGTTTCCAAAGCAGTTTCTGAGAGGCGAAGTGACTTGCCAAAGTCATGCAGAACTGGGATTTGAAGCCAGGTATTTCACTCTAAAGCACCTGTTCTTAACTACTTCATGATAACAGACAACAAATACACAAAGAGAGGTAATAGGATGGGCAGTTATTTGGAGAGCTTCATGCCCTTCAACCAAAGACCCCTAGGAACACATCTGCGATAAATAAATTGAGATTATGACTCACTGCAGTGAATGAGAATACACCATGGGGAACCATGAGGTGTCTCAAGAAAAGGGAATTAGAAAGAACCTATCACAGCATTTGCGTTTGGGTTGGGTCATTTTGGGCTCTATATGGGATATTGTCAGAAAGCCGGGATGATTCTATGACTGCATCTCAATACGTCTTATCTAGAGGGAGGGACTAGCAGGCAGAGAGCTACAATAGGTAAACACAAGTAGCCACTCATTTTAGACAAGAAAATGTGTGTTTGGTATTTTGTGGTGGTGCTGTGACCTTGTTTTTGTCTGTGCTGAGACAGAATTATGAAGTGGGCTTCTCTGAGGACAGAGCCCCAGAGAGCAGTTTCCAGGCTCTCGGCCTCACGTGGAAAGGTGCTGGCTCTGGTAGTAGATGGCCATCAGCTGTGGCCCTTGAGCCATTGGCCACTAATATAACTGCAGCGGCTGCGTTAGGGAGTGGAGTCGAGTGAATTCGAGGAGAGTTGGTCGGTTGGCAGAAAGCAGACAGCAGGTCGCACGTCTTGTGAATCCAGCCTCCAGTGAGACTATAGCGGTATGACTCCCCTACCTATGTCGCCATGGGTGTTCCTTTTTGGCCTAGCCATGTCCTGCGTTCTTATGTGGGGAGCGGGACCAGAGGCCCCGCAGGCCGCCCCGCACGACACCTTGCTTTGTCTCATTTTACCTTGGTCACAGAGTAACCTTATCTGAGATTGGTATTGTATGAGATTATTTATGTCTAATAGCCTAACAGCATGGCCTAGTTAGGCTTCTATATGTCAGGGGCAGATCGTGTTTCTTTTTCAAGAGGAGCGCAGGGTAGAGGCACAGGGCATGAAGTTACCATTTCTCCTTAAATCTAGGATTTGGCTATTCGTTTCCTTCGAAAGTGTGTGTGTGTGTGTGTGTTTGGGAGTTGGTTGGGGCTGGTGGGAGAGTTGGTTGGAGAAGGGTCTGGGAACCATGAATTTCTCAGGAATGCTACCTTTTTCCAAGGTGCTTTTGGATCTCCTCATTGGATGTGGCCACTTGAGTCTTATAACAAAAATATCACCCATGAAAGCAAACACAATAGCTCACAACTAACCTCCTCTGGGTTTCTTCTTTGATTTAGTCTCATGTATAGGATGTGATAAGAATCTGTGTGAGGTTAAACAGGAAGAGAAACTAGAGGAAATACTAGATGTAGAGAAAGAAAGGAAATTGCTCAGTCAACAGAAATGAGAAACTGGCTCACTTTCCTATTCCTCACCCACAGCCCAGCATGTCAATCAGATTGGTTGGGGGTGGGGATGGGGAAGAGAGGAGATAAGATTTTCAAATTCAGGTGATTATTATTATTCCTCTTTTCTTTGTGAGTATCTAGAAAGTACCTGATCTGTCACTTAGAATAGAAGCAGTTCCTATTTATTCCAGCTGATGTAGAAAAGAAGCTACAGATCTGATAATACGAGCTGTGGGCTTTCTACCATTCAGTGTAAATATCCCACCAGGATCCTGAGCAGCAACCTGCAGAGGAAACAGCCAAAGAGAGTGCCTGATGACCCATCAGGTGTTGCAATCAGGTAAAACCTACCCCAGAGTTAGTCTGATGAATTTCTAGTGTTACATAATAATTGTTCTTTGCCCACCTACTAAGTAGGTGGACAGACTGTTGGAGAAGTGGGAACATGGCTTTGTCTGAATGTCTCTCAAGCCCAGCAAGCTAGCAGCAAGCACGCTCTCCTGCTCCCCTTCTCCTCCCCAGGCTGGTGAGGCTGGAGGCGCTTCGGTGAGGCTGGGTCTGGGCCTCACTCTGAACTGTGGCTTGCCTCATTGTGAGCCGCCCTTCCAATCTCAGAAGCCAGAAGGAAGAGGGGGGAAGGCTGGGCTTCCAGCGAAGGTGGAGTGGTATGGAATCAGGAACTGGGCAGAGCAGAAACTGCCCTGAGGTTCAACTGAGGGCCTTGTAGCTGGAAGCACAAGAGTCCTGAGTGGCTGGACTCTGCAGGGGATTCCTCAGGGCTGTGTCTGTCTCAGCTGAAAAGTGTGTCCTCCCCCAGTGTTGGGCCCCTGGACATAGTACCTGTGTTCAGGGCCTTATTTGGTTTTGGAACAAGCAGAGCTTGTCCACACATACAGTGTAACTTGTATCTTCTATGAAGGATGACGCTGAGGCTCGAGATAGGAAGCTAGCTGGAGGGGTAGGGACAGCTGCAAACTGAAAATTCATTCTCTTTCTAGTTACTTCTTGGTAGAGAAGGCAGGTGGTAAGATTTAAGGAGCAGCAGGTGGGCCATCTTGCCCTACAACAGCTCTTTTCTGCTCCTATTTCTCCCTAGGATTTCACCAACCAAAGATCAATTTCAGTTGTCAAGGAAAAACCTGCAGAGAAGATTCAGAGGGTGGGGACTGTGAGTCAGTCCTTGGTATGAGATAGTTTTCAAAAAAGCTTTCCTGTAACCTAGTTGAGATCAAATCACAAGGAGAATGGAATTTTGTATGCGGAATGAATTTGGGAGCTCAAAGCCCTGGAAGGGAAGGCAGGAGTGGTTTTGCTCAGCCCGTGGAGGGCATGAGGGCACAGGAAAACCTAATTAGCAGTGAAGGAAAAAGGCGCCAGAACACAGAGTATGTGAGTATGGAAAAGAACACAGAGACTATGGATAGGAGGAGGCATTTCAAAGCTTTGCCCAGAGTAAGTTCCTTCCCTCTCCTCTCCTCTTGTAAAAGATTCCCCTCCTGGGAATCAGGGATCAGGCTGTTACCCAGGCTTTATCCCCAGGTGCATGGCAGAGTGTGGGGACAGAGCAGTGTCCAGGCTCTCGGCCTCACGTGGAAAGGTGCTGGCTCAGGTAGTAGATGGCCATCAGCTGTAACCAGTGAGCCATTGGCCACTAATATAACTGCCGTGGCTACCCTAGCAGAAAATGGGGGCTAGCAAGAAGATGGTGGCTGGCAAGAGTGGATTGCAGTTAGCACGGAGGAGTGTGGCGGAGTGTGGATTGTGGATTCTGTGGCTCCTGCCTCCTGTGTCTCCAACCCAGCCTCCAGTGAGATTACAGTGGTATGACTCCCCTACCTATGGCTCCATGGGGGTTCCTTTTTGGCCTCACCATGTCCTGTGTTCTTATGTGGGGAGCAGGAACTGAGACTCCGCAGGAAGCCTGATACCCCGTGTGACACATGGCGCAGCGAGCAGGGTACGGTGCCAAAAGTACGGCCAAAGCTCTCCGAAGGGCAGTGGAGCAGTTTGTGCGTATGAACACTCAGTCTCAGGAAGACCAGGAGGAGCAGCTGCTGGAGAGCTGGACCCCCGCGGAGGGGTGGAAAGATGTGGATGGTTCCCCAAGGAGCACAGGCCAGAGAAAGCGAAGGTCTTTGCTGCCTTGTGGGCTGGGAAGAGCTTGCTGAGGCAGCCCGGATGCAGGACTTGTAGTCCCAGGAGGAATTGCTTGCTGAGTCCTTCGTGGAAGTTGAGGGTGAGGTCAAGGTCGTCCTTCACCCCCAGGACAGCCCTGGCGAATGACGATGGACTATGGGGAATTGCCTTCTATCCCTAATTTAATGGACAGCTTGACTGTTTGCTTGGGAACATACCACCATGTAGTGGAACTGGTGAATGTTTGCTTTTGTGCCTTGACCAGACACCATCAAGAATATGTAAGCAGCTTGACTGTGAGTCACTGTTGTTCCAGCATGGTACTCTGAGAGTCCCAGGAGAGTGCAGGTGCCCTGTGAGGCCCTGGCTGTGCCCAGGAAGTCTGGCTGTGCCCAGAAGTACTGGTGGTGCCCTGAGAGGCCTGGCTGTGCCCAGGAAGTCTGGCTGTGCCCAGAAGTACTGGTGGTGCCCTGAGAGGCCTGGCTGTGCCCAGGGAGACTGGTAGTACCCTAAAAAGCTCAGGAAGTCTGGCTGTGCCCAGCGAGAGTGGCGGTGCCCTGAGAGGCCCTGGCTGAGCCCAGAGATCTTGGCTGTGTCCAGGATATTGCATTCACCTCCAGGCTCCTCGCACAGGGCCCCTCACGGAAGACGTTTGTTGAGTAACTTGTGAGGCGAGACCCTGTAGGGGTGGAGTGTGGGGACAGAACCAGGAGTGCAGTTTCCAGGCTCTCAGTCTCACATGGAAAGGTGCTGGCTCAGGTAGTAGATGGCCATCAGCTGTGGCTAGTTGGCTGTCAGCTGTAACCAGTGAGCCATTGGCCACTAATATAACTGCCATGGCTACGCTAGCAGAAAATGGGGGCTAGCAAGAAGATGGTGGCTGGCAAGCGCGCTGTCACGCAGGGGACCCTGCTCGCTGCGCCATTTGTCGTGCAGGGTCTCAGCTCCCACTCCCCACCCAAGAACGCAGGACACGGTAAGGCCAAAAAGGAACACCCATGGAGCCATAAGTAGGGGAGTCAAACCAATATATTCTCGCTGGCGGCTGGGCTGGAGACACAGGAAGCAAGATCTACATAATCTGCCTAACAGCAGTCCGTGCTCGCCAGCCACCATCTTCTTGCTAGCCCCCATTCCTTTCCTGCTAGCATAGCCACAGCCGTTATATTAGTGGCCAATGGCTTACGGGTTACAGCTGACGGCCAACTAGCCACAGCTGCTGGCATCTGATCACAGTTGATGGCCATTTACTACCCGAGCCAGCACCTTTCTATGTGAGGCCGAGAGCCTGGAAACTGTTTTTTGGGGGCTTTGTCCCCACACTCCACCCCTACAGGGTCTCGCCTCACAATCTACGCGACAAGCGTCTTCTGCGAGGGGCCCTGTGCAAGGAGCCTGGAGGTGAATGCACTATCCCGAACACAGCCAGGCTCTCTGGGCACAGCCAGGGTTTCTCAGGGCACCACCAGTACTTCTGGGCACAGCCAGACATCCTGGGCTTCTTAGGGTACCACCTGTCTCCCCGGGCACAGCCAGGTTTTCTCAGGGCACCACCACAGTACTTCTGGGCACAGCCAGACTTCCTGGGCTTCTTAGGGTACCACCAGTCTCCCCGGGCACAGCCAGAGTTTCTCAGGGCACTGCCACTCTCTCTGGACACAGCCAGACTTCCTGGACACAGCCAGGGCCTCTCAGGGCACTGCCACTCTCTCTGGACACAGCCAGACTTCCTGGACACAGCCAGGGCTCACAGGGCACTGCCACTCTCTCTGGGCACAGCCAGACTTCCTGGACTCAGCCAGGGCTCACAGGGCACTGCCACTCTCTGGACACAGCCAGACTTCCTGGACACAGCCAGGGCCTCTCAGGGCACTGCCACTCTCTCTCTGGGCCTCTCGGGGTACTGTGCTGGAACAACAGCGGCTCACATCAAGGTGCTTACATATTATCAATGGCGGCCAGTCAAGACACAAAAGCAAACATCCTCGCCAGTCCCACTACATGGTGGTACGTTCCCAAACAGTCAAGCATCCATTAAATCAGGGATGGAAGGCAATTCCCCATAGTCCATAGTCATTCGCCAGGGCTGTCCTGGGGGTGAGGGAAGACCTTGACCTCACCCTCATGTCCGAAGGAGAACTCAGCATGCATTTCCTCCTGGGACAAGGCCCGCATCCAGGCTGCCTCAGCAAGCAGTTCCCAGCCCACAGGGCAGCAACAACCTTCGCTTTCTCCGCTTTCTCCGGCCTCTGCTGGTTGGGGAACCATCCACATCTTTCCACCCCTCCACGGGGATCGAGCTCTTGGCAGCTGCTCCTCCTGGTCTTCCTCAGACTGAGCTTTCATACGCACAAACTGCTCCACTGCCCTTTGGAAAGCTTTGGCTGGCACCGTATCCTGCCGACTACGCCAAGTGTCACGCGGGGGACCCTGCTCGCTGCGCCATTTGTCGTGCAGGGTCTCAGCTCCCACTCCCCACCCAAGAACGCAGGACACGGTAAGGCCAAAAAGGAACACCCATGGAGCCATAAGTAGGGGAGTCAAACCAATATATTCTCGCTGGCGGCTGGGCTGGAGACACAGGAAGCAAGATCTACATAATCTGCCTAACAGCAGTCCGTGCTCGCCAGCCACCATCTTCTTGCTAGCCCCCATTCCTTTCCTGCTAGCATAGCCACAGCCGTTATATTAGTGGCCAATGGCTTACGGGTTACAGCTGACGGCCAACTAGCCACAGCTGCTGGCATCTGATCACAGTTGATGGCCATTTACTACCCGAGCCAGCACCTTTCTATGTGAGGCCGAGAGCCTGGAAACTGTTTTTTGGGGGCTTTGTCCCCACACGCGCATTGCAGTTAGCATGGAGGAATGTGGCGGAGTGTGGATTGTGGATTCTGTGGCTCCTGCCTCCTGTGTCTCCAACCCAGCCTCCAGTGAGACTACAGTGGTATGACTCCCCTACCTATGGCTTCATGGATGTTCCTTTTTGGCCTCATCATATCCTGCGTTCTTATGTGGGGAGCGGGAGCTGAGACCCCGCAGGCCGCCCCTCATGACACAGAGGCCCCCTGCTTCTCTCCTGTCCCAAGGCTCAGCCTCACTCATAGGAACCTGGTTGGGAATGTGGGATGGGTACTCCCTGTGACTGAGTCAGCTGGGAGTGGGACCCTGAAGTGATGGCTATGTTTTCTTCATAGGAGACACAGTTCGGTAGCTGGGGTCAGAGATGCTTCCATTGTTTCCAAGGGCAGGAGGAGAAGGATTTGAGGAGCAGCAACTCCATCACCACCTCTGGGCTTAAGTGTAGCAGGAGCAAAAAGTAAAAGTAAACATAGAAGTTCCAACCACTTACCTGTACAGCAGGGCTACTGGTGTCCATCAGGAAACCACACCCTGTTGCACTTTCATCTCTTAAACCTGAATTCCCATGAACTCAATAAGCTCTTCTGTTGAAAACCCCACTTTGTTAGACTCATATATGACCAATTAGGACACTGGTAAAAACAAAAGAAAGTGAACATATTAAAAGTCTTCTTTATAAGAGTAAACAAATGTCGGGTTACAATAACTTCCTTCAGGACCACAGGTGGAAACAGCTCAGAAGAGAAATATTTTGACAGCAAACAGAAGCCACCAAAAATCACCCATTTAATAGCTCGCTTGTTTCTCCCCTGCTTGAAAGGTGTTTCCAGTTGAGACTGGTAAATAGATAACAGGCCTCTACTTTTTCCCCAAAAGTCCACATACTTTTAATTAATGAAAGATTGAGGTTATTAAACACATATTGCTCTATAATGTCCAAGAGGAAATGTCACTCATTGTTAACTCAAGATCATATATTGTTCTGGAGAATAAAATGATCCCAAGGTGATATTAAAAGAATCACCTGAGTCTTCGTAGATGGAAGCCACCAGAGAACAAAAGGCAAAAGATGTATTTCAGCACCTTTTCCTTAGTTCTCTCACCTGGCAATACTGAGATGACTGAAAGCCTTTGAAGATCTTTTAGAAAGTCCCGAGAAATACAGGCAGGTTTGCTGTCCAAATATAAACTTGGCTGTCTGTGATAGCACAGGTCGCTGTGAATGTTTTTATGCCCCCAAATTAAAAATAAACAGGTACAAGAGTAGTTATTATATAACTTCCAAATTCTCCTTTTCCGACAGTCTATAAAAATGTTGCAGAATCGTAGACCTAGTAGTGGAGAGAATTTCAGGAGCCCGAGAGCCTAAAGGAACTCAATACCAGCTGACTCGGCAACTTGAGTGAGAATGCAGGTGTACCTGTGGGGCACACATGTGGAATATTAGGAGAGAGCAGGTCCAACACCAAATCCAGAATCCCTGGGGGAAGGTGGTACTAAGGTGACACTGAATTCTTAATATTCAATTCTGCTCCAGTAGAACATGGTACCCAGGAGAACCCAAAACTGAAATACAAAGGGAAAAATAAAACAAAGAAAAATTAATAAGGAATTGTTTTAGAAACATCTCATACTTGGGGGAAAAAAAATCATGTTAGGTTCATTCAGGTTTCGATGACACTGGCTATTTAAGGGCAATCTTGCCTTTAAGTAGCATCAGTTAATCTAGTTTCCTGGGAGAAATTCTTTATTCCCATCAGGGCTTATGACCCTCTAGTGGATTCCTACTTCTAGCGTGTACCATTTTGGAATATGAGTTTCTGGCTTCTAGTATGAACCTCTCTTCCCAGGGCACTCTCTCTTTTTCCAAAAATGCTTGTGACCTGGAACATTTGTCCCCAAAGAATTTAAGATATTTGCTTCAGGCAAGGGATTAGAATTATCTAGGTTCTGTTGCAGACCTATCACTCACTGTCTGTATCTATAAAGTAATGATAATAACATCTTTTTCACCTGTCCCAGAGTTAGAAGATTGAACTGGGTAATGAAAGAATAATAATAATAGTGTCTAGTGTTTATTGATAACATACTATACATCTGGCACTATTCTAAGTGCTACACTTATAACTCAGGTTAATGCTTCCAAAACCCTATGGACAAACTGAGGCACAGAGAAGATAAGTAACTTCCCAAGGTCATAGAACTAGTAGGTGGTAAAGCTTGGGTTCAAATCTAGGCAGTCGTCTTCAGAGTTCATCTGATTAACCACTGCAGGATAGCCCGCTGTGAGCAATAAAGAACTGGATATGCCCAAGAACCCTTCTTAAGCACAATTCTCAAGAATGTTATTGAATTTCTCTATTCCATGTCAGATGGGAGTCTGGCTACCTACCTAGCTACTGTTGTGGGATTTAACCTTAAAAGTATTTGACACGATGGCTTGTCCATAGCAGGCCTCCAATATATCCAGTTCCCTTCCCTATTTTGAATTTCAAGGGGACTTACCAGATCCGGAGTCTAGTCCATTTGATGCTTGTAGGGATATCAAATGTTCAACTGGTCTAGAATTCTAAAATCCTCAAAAGCCTTTAAACATTATGCAATAGCTAGCATAGCACAACAGAAACTTCACAGCTATCATTTTTCATGCATTCAACAAGTTTTCAAGCACTTACTATGTGCTCTGCTAGGCCCTGGAAACACAAAGGGCAGCTGGTTGCTTTGGGCAGAGATAAAACATCACAGAGGAGTGGTTCCCAGCTAGAGGTATGTGCAGGGTATGGTGGGAGTTTCTAAGAAGGTGGATTAAGGGATCATAGGAGTCCTCTCGAAGAAGTTGATTTTCCTTTCCTTCTTTCTTCACTCAGTTTCCCACCCCAAACCCAAGGTTTCTTAAAGTGTTATGCACAGACACCTGATGAATGATGTCAAGAGTATTTACATAACAATATGAGGGTTTTATTTGCCCTTTTCACATTTGCACTGATGGCGCAAAGGCAGTGGAAGGTAAAACTGCTGTCATTTTAGCAAGATTCAAGGCAGAGACACTAAGCTATATCAGTAGTCATAATCTTCACTGCTATGGAATTGAAGTAAAAAAAAAGCCAGTTTTACTGGAGATTGTCCTTGATGAGGCAGTAGAATCATGAATTTTCTTAAATGTTCACCTTTGAGTACATATCTTTTTACTATTCTGTATGATAGAAAGGAAGTATGCATGAAGCAGTTTCGTGGTATACGGAAATATGATGGTTATCTTGAGGTAAAGCACTTGGGTGATTGAATTATACACAGAACTAGTCTTTTTTTTTAAATGAAACACCATTTTTACTTGAAAAAAATGACTAACAGACGAGTTCTGGTTGTTCAGAATTGGGTGTTTGGCAGACATTTTCTGGAAAATTTACAAAGTAGTCTGTCACTTCAAGGAAAACAACTGACAGTATTTGTTGCCAATGGTAAATTTGAGCTTTTAAGGAAAAATCATAAAACTTGTATTTGTCACCACGAGCTTGATAGCATCCAATGCTTAAGGTCTTTTCCAAATCGGCAGTATCAATGAATGTAATTTCTTGGTATTGCATAAAGAAATTGGCTAACATTTGGAAGATCTGCATAACACAGTGAACCAATGTTTTCCCAAATAACGAATGCATGATGCTATAGAATCATGAGTGGGTAAAAGATTTATGCCAAGTGCAAGACAAACCAGTGTAACATATTGTAATGTAACAGAGTCTGAATAGGTCATTGACCTAGTTTCACATTCCATATTGCAACTAGCCCTCTTAAGAATACGACTTGTCAAGTTTTGTGTGGTATAAAAGAAGAATATTAACTCATCTTTAGATAAGTCTATTAAAACATTCCGATTTTTTTCAACTACATGTCTCTGTGAAGATGGATTTTCTTCAAATTCTTCAACCTAAGCAACTTAGTACAACAGATTAAAATAAATCTGAGAATCCAGTTGTCATCTATTAAGCAACACATTGAAGAAGCTTTTAAAAATGTAAAACAGTGCCATTTTTCTCACTATTTTTTTTGAAAACAGTCACTATTTTCCCTCAAAAATATATTGTTAATGCTAACATGTCATTGGTTTATTATTATTTTTAAATGAATTAATGAGTATTTAAAAACATTCTGTGTTGATTTCTAATAGGGTAATTATCAATAGCTATAGCCCCCACAGACAAAAGCTTTTTTGGAGTCCTCAATTTTTGAGAGACGAAAGGGGTCCTGAAACCAAATGCTTCCTTAATGTGATGGCTCTCAAGCCTGACAGCAAATTAGAATCATCTGGAAAATTAAAAAAAAAAAAAAAAAAGGGCCGGCCAGGTGAATCAGGCAGTTAGAGCTCCATGCTCCTAACTCCGAAGGCTGCCGGTTCGATTCCCACATGGGCCAGTGGGCTCTCAACCACAAGGTTGCCAGTTCAATATCTCGAGTCTCGCAAGGGATGGTGGGCAGCGCCCCCTGAAACTAAGATTGAACACGGCACCTTGAGCTAAGCTGCCGCTGAGCTCCTGGATGGGTCAGTTGGTTGGAGCAACTCCTCTCAACCACAAGGTTGCCGGTTCGACTCCCACAAGGGATGGTGGACTGCGCCCCCTGCAA
Organism: Rhinolophus hipposideros; assembly: GCF_964194185.1. Classification (NCBI taxonomy): domain Eukaryota; kingdom Metazoa; phylum Chordata; class Mammalia; order Chiroptera; family Rhinolophidae; genus Rhinolophus; species Rhinolophus hipposideros. Next base: position 46,027,880 of record NC_138048.1, on the reverse strand, counting down.
CTAGCAACGGCAACTGGACCTGGAGCTGAGCTGCGCCCTCCACAACTAAGACTGAAAGGACAGTAAGTTGAAGCTGAACAGCATCCTCCACAACTAAGATTGAAAGGACAACAATTTGACTTGGAAAAAAAAAGTCCTGGAAGTACACACTGTTCCCCTTCCCCAATAAAATATTAAAAAAAAAAAAAAAAAAAAGTCCTGCCCTTAGATCAACTGAATCAGAATCTCGGAGGTTGGGATCCAGGCATGCTTTCTTTTCTCAAGCTGTCCCAGGAGGTTTTATTTCACAGCCAGGCCTGGGAACACTCTACCCTCTTGCTGGTGTGCATCCAATAACGTGGGCAGTAGGACAGGTGGCAGAGGCAGCTATTTGGGAGGAGCTGGGCAGATGAATGTCCAGCAGGAGTCGTCTAGATAGATAGCAGTCTTTGATATCTCACTATAATTAATTAATGGGATTTGGAGAGCTGGAGGAGCAGGCAAGTGCATCCCAGTCACCCAGAAGAAGGAAGGTCTGGTTAGCAGGGCACATCCTTTCCCGGGTAGAGGAAGGTAACTCCCCATCTCCCAGGAGAATCAGCCACTGTTCTTGCTCAGGTGCCAGCAGCTTCCTGAGTAGCCTGCAGGTTTGGTATTTTGTTTCCAGACAGTCTAGTGTGGTTGAGCTAACAGAGGCAATCGCAAAGTCTCTCCATATCATTGTCCTCTCAGAAAGAAGACGTGGGCCAGGAAATACTCACAGTCCAGCAGAGAATGGCAAATCCAAACCAGGCAACTCCCCAGGCATGTCGGTTCATAGGTCCAGAGATCAGTTCATAGCAGCCCTGGAGAAGAGGGCAGTTCCACATCAGTGGAGAGGAACCAGAAAGAAAGACATCAAAAATGGGTGAATCAATGCTGCGCCAAAGTGCTGTTTAACTTAGTGAGGCTATTTCCACATCCACAGGGACAGCCAGTGATTAACAGTGCTTTGCCCAGGAATAGAATAACACTGCTATATCACGTTTATTTGTGTCTTTATCATTCAAACTAACAAAGGTACTGCTATTTTCTTTTTGTAATTACCTCCGATTAAAGTTTTTTTTTAAAAAATGTGCTGCTATTTTAGCCTCACATCCCCCCCCCCCATATTTAATATGTGGGCAATGTAAAATATTCTTAATAAAATTTTATTTTTTCCTGTTCCAAAAGATTTTATTGATGATTTGTTTGAGAGCAGAGTTAGTTTTTGATTTGTTTGTCTTTAAACAAAAATGCTTCTCCATTGACGTCATCAAAATGGCGGCGTGAGGTGAGCCTCTGTAAATCTCCCCTGGAATCCACAACTAATCGAACAATAACTTGCACAGCAGACAGGCAAGACGAAGAGGCCCACTACTGAATTCACCTAAAGGTGGGCGAATCGTGCAAGCAGGGGAGGAGGGAGGGGAGAAGTGCAGAGACAGAGACAGAGCCCTGCGGGGGCACAGGACGCAGACCTAGCTCAGTGCTCCGAGCTCACTGCATTCCAGAACTACCGCACCTGCAGGACAGGAAAGAACTCGGACTGCTAGGGCTCCGCTTATGGCCCACAGGGCTGAGGGGACAGCACATAACATGGCTGAACCCAACGCTCACAGCAGAGACCTCGGCTAAAAGGCTTAGGGAAGAAGGCTGAAAATGGTGGTTTAAGCCCTCACTGCAGAGCAGAGAATGGAAGCCTTAGGCACTGAGACTAGCCGCCCCCTTCCTACCCTCCCAAAGCTTGCCCCGCCCCCACCTGTCCAGTGCTAGAAGCTGAACAATAGCGTGTCAGATCAAAGGAACAGAATATTTGCTGTTCTGAGAACTGTGGACCACAGACACAGATTCGTAGCCCAACTAGTTCCAGCAAAGGGGAGGGAGCTGTGGAAGCAGTATCGGCTGTGGTGGTGGTCACCACCATTGCTCTGGACCACCTCTCACAACTCACCCAACCCTTGGCCCCACCTATCTGGGCGGATTCCTGCAGGAGTAAACAGAATTGCTGAAACATATGGGCTCTGAATCTGGTGCAGGAAGAGCTTTGGAACTTCAAAAACTCTCCGCATACCCACACGGACACTGTGCCCTGTGATTCAGGTGAACTATTAACAGAGGAGAAGCCCATGTCCCAGGGAATCCCCCCATTGTGTGAGAAGCTGGAATAGTGCAGAGAAAACATAGCACTACCATGTGAGAGAGAAAAAAAAACTGCAGTCAAAGAGAAAATAAGACATTTTACCAACGAGTACTGGAAAACAAAGGAAAGACCTCTTCCTATCAACCTGTTGCAGAAGCCACTTCTGTAGATGTCAAGGAAGAGAAATAATAAATCAGTAATTGCCATGAATAACCAAGGCAAAAAGACAGCTAAGAAAGAAAGTGAAAAGTCTCCAGAAAAGGAACTTAAAGATATGGAAATATGTGACTTAAATGACAGAGAATTCAAGATTACAGTTCTGAAAAAACTCAACGAGATGCTAGAAAGCACAGAAAGGCAGTTTAATGAACTCAGAAACACAATCAAAAAACAACATGAGCGTTTTACGAAAGAGATTGAAATGTTAAAAAAGAACCAAATAGAATTTCTGGAGATTAAGAACACAATAGAAGAAATTAAAAATGAAATAACCAGCTTAGGTGTAGAGATGACCAGATGGAGGAAAGAATCAGTGACATCGAAGATAGAAACCTGGAAATGACATGGATGGAAGAAGAAAGAGACTTGAGGCTTAAAAGAAATGAAAGAACTCTATAAGAACTTTCTGACTCAATGAGAAAGAGCAATATAAGAATAATGGGCATACCAGAAGGAGAAGAAAGAGAGACAGGAACAGAGAATATATTCAAACAAATTGTCGATGAGAACTTCCCAAACTTGTGGACAGAACTGGATCTCGAATCCAAGTAGAAAATAGAACACCTAATTACCTCAATCGCAACAGGCCTTCTCCAAGGCACATTGTATTGAAGCTGTCTAAAATCAATGACAAAGAAAGAATATTCAAGGCAGCCAAGGAAAAGAAGATGGTAACCTACAAAACAAAGCCCATTAGATTATCATCAGATTTTTCAGCAGAAACTCTACAAGCCAGGAGGGAGTGGAACCAAATATTCAAACTATTGAGAGAGAGAAATTATGAGCCAAGAATAATATATCCAGCAAAGATCTCCTTTAGATATGAAGGAGGAATAAAGACCTTTCCAGACATACAGAAGCTGAGGGAATTTTCTAATACATGACCTGCACTACAAGAAATGCTAAAGTAGGCTATTCGACCACCATCAACAGGGACAATTTGTTGCAACAAAAACGTAAAAAGGGGGAGAGTAAAGGCCTGAACTGGAATATGGGAATGGAGAAAGTAAGCATGCTGAAGAAAATGGAATACTCTAAATATCAAACTTTCTTTTACATAAACTTAAGGGTAACCACTCAAAAATCATCCAGAACTGAAATATATACTGTAATAAAAAAAGAAACAGAGGGAAATATCATACAATACCACCACATTGAAATAATAGAGAACAACAAAATGGCAAAGAAACAATGGAGACACAGCCTTACCAGAAAACTAAAGATAGAATGACGGGAAATCCTCGAATATCAATAATCACCCTAAATGTAAATGGACTGAACTCACCAATAAAAAGGCACAGAGTAGCAGATTGGATCAAAAAACTAAACCCAACCATATGTTGTCTCCAAGAAACACATCTCAGCTACAAGGACAAGCATAGACTCAAAGTGAAAGGGTGGAAATTGAAACTCCAAGCAAATGGTTTCCAGAGAAAATCAGGTGTAGCTATACTGATATCAGATGAAACAGACTTCAGGGTGAAAAAGATAACAAGAGACAAAGATGGACATTTCATAATGGTAAAGGGGACTATACCACAAGAAGACATAACAGTCATCAATATTTATGCCCCCAATCAGGGAGCACCGAAATATACCGAGCAACTACTAACAGAACTAAAGGGAGAAATTGACCAAAACACAATTATACTAGGGGACTTAAATACATCATTGACAGCTATGGATAGATCATCCAAACAGAAAATAAATAACAAAACAGCAGCTCTAAATGACACATTAGATGAAATGAACAAAATTGACATATATAGAGCACTTCATCCTAAAACATCAGACTATACATTTTTTTCTAGTGTACATGGAACATTCTCAAGGATACACCATATATTGGGACATAACATCATAAAATCAGCCTCAGCAAATTTAAGAAGATTGAAATCATACCAAGTCTCTGATCACAAGCCTTTGAAATTGGATATCAACTGCAAAAGGAAAGCAGGAAAAAACACAAATACATGGAGATTAAACCACATACTTTTAAAGAACGACTGGGTCAAAGAAGAAATTAGACAGATCGAAAGATACATAGAAACAAATGGCAATGAAAATACATCCTACCAAAAATTTGGGGATGCAACGAAAGCAGTTTTAAGAGGAAAATTTATATCATTAGAGGCCTATCTCAAGAAACAAGAAAAATCCCAAATAAATAACCTCATGTAATACCTTAAAGAACTAGAAAAAGAAGAACAAATGAAACCCAAGTTCAGCAGAAGACAGGAAATAATAAAAATCACAGCAGAACTAAATGAAATAGAGAACAAAAAGACAATAGAAAAAATTAATGTGACAAAGAGCTGGTTCTTTGAAAAGATTAACAAAATTGATAAGCCCTTGGCTAGACTCACTAAGATAAAAAAAGAGAAGACACTAATTAACAAAATCAGAAATGAAAAAGGGGAAGTTATCACGGACACCACAGAAATACAAAGGATCATCCAAGAATACTATGAAGGACTATATGCCACAAAATTCAATAACCTAGAAGAAATGGACAAGTTCTTAGAAACATATAGCCTTCCAAGGCTGAAACATGAAGGACTGGAAAATCTAAACAGACCAATCATCAGTAATGAAATTGAATCAGTCATCCAAAACTTTCCCAAAGCAAAAGTCCTGGACCAGATGGCTTCACCAGTGAATTCTACCAAACCTTCAAAGAGGATCTAATACCAATCCTGCTCAAACTCTTCCAAAAAATTGAAGAAGAGACAGTACTCCCTAACTCATTTTATGAGGCCAACATTACCCTGATACCAAAACCTGGTAAGGACAACACAAAAAAAGAAAACTACAGACCAATATCTCTGATGAATACAGATGCAAAAATCCTAAACAAAATTCTAGCAAATCGAATACAACAATGCATTAAAAAGACGACCAAGTGAGGTTCATCCCCGGGGCACAAGGATGGTTCAACATTTGCAAATCCATCAATGTGATACATCACATAAACAAAATAAAGGACAAAAATCATATGATTATATCAATTGATGCAGAAAAAGCATTTGACAAGATAAAACATCCATTTATGATTAAAACACTTAATAAAATAGGTATAGAAGGAAAATACCTTAACATAATAAAGGCCATATATGTCAAGCCCTCAGCTAATCTCATAATTAATGGTGAAAAACTGAAGCCCTTTTCTCTACGTTCAGGAACACGACAGGGCTGTCCCCATCACCTCTGCTTTTCAACATAGTGTTGGAAGTCCTTGCCAGAGCAATTAGGCAAGAGAAAGAAATAAAAAGCATCCAAATTGGGAATAAAGAAGTTAAATTGTCACTCTTTGCACATGACATGATGCTATATATAGAAAACTCTAAAGACTCCACCAAAAAGCTATTAGAAAAAATCAATGAATACAGTAAAGTTGCCGGCTACAAAATCAACGTACAAAAGTCCATTGCATTCCTATATAGTAACAATGAAATCTCAGAAAAAGAAATAAAAAAAAAATTCCTTTTGCAATTGCAGCAAAAAGAATAAAATACCTAGGAATAAACTTAATCAATGATGTGAAAGTCCTATATGCTGAAAACCATAAGACATTTTTAAAAGAAATTGAAGAAGACACAAAGAAATGGAAAGACATTCCATGCTCATGGATTGGAAGAATCAACATAGTTAATATGGCCGTATTACCCAAAGCAATATACAGATTTAATGCAATCCCTACCAAAATCCCAATGGCATTTTTTAAAGAAATAGAACAAAGAATCATCAGATTTGTTTGGAACTGCAAAAGCCCCCAAATAGCCAAAGCAATCTTAAAAAAAAAGAACAATACTGGAGGTATCACACTCCCTGACTTTAGCTTGTACTACAGGGCTACAATAATCAAAACAGCATGATATTGGCAGAAAATCAGTCATGTAGACCAATGAAATAGAATTGAGAACCCAGAAATAAAACAACATAAATATGGACAGAAAATTTTTGACAAAGAAGAGAAAAACATACAATGGAGAAAAGACAGCCTCTTCAATAAATGGTGCTGGGAGAATTGGAAAGCCACATGCCAAAAAACAAAACTGGACTGCAATCTGTCAGCATGTACCAAAATTATTTCAAAATGGATCAAAGACTTAAGCATAAGACCTGACACAGTAAACTGCATAGAAGAAAACATAGGTACTAAAACTTATGGACCTTGGGTTCAAAGAGCATTTTATGAATTTGACTCCAAAGGCAATGGAGGTAAAAGCTAAGATAAACGAATGGGACTATATGAAACTTAAAAGCTTCTGCACAGCAAAAGAAACCATCGACAAAATAAAGAGGCAACCGACTGAATGGGAGAAGATTTTTGCAAACAGTGCCTCCGATAAGGGGCTAATATCCAAACTATACAAGGAACTCATGAAGCTCAACAACAAAAAAACAAACAACCCAATTGAAAAATGGGCAGAGGACCTAAAGAGACATTTCTCCAAAGAGGACATACAAATGGCAAATAGACATATGAAAAAATGCTCAACATCACTAATCATCAGAGAAATGCAAATAAAAACCACAATGAGATATCACCTCACCCCAGTCAGAATGGCTATCATCAACAAGACAAATAGTAACAAGTGTTGGAGAGGCTCTGGAGAAAAAGGGACCCTGATACACTGTTGGTGGGAATGCAGACTGGTGCAGCCGCTATGGAAGGCAGTGTGGAGGTTCCTCAAAAAATTACGAATAGAATTACCATATGACCCAGCAATCCCTCTCCTGGGTATCTACCCAAAAAATCTGAAAACATTTATCCATAAAGACACGTGTGCTCCAATGTTCATTGCAGCTTTGTTTACGGTGGCCAAGACATGGAAACAACCAAAATGTCCTTCGATAGAGGAATGGATAAAGAAGTTGTGGTATATATACACAATGGAATACTATTCGGCGGTAAGAAAAGATGATATAGGAATATTTGTGACAACATGGCTGGATCTTGATAATATAATGCTAAGCAAAATAAGTCAGACAGAAAAAGCAGAGAACCATATGGTTTCACTGATATGGGGTATATAAACCAAAAACAACAAAAGAAAAGACAAACAAATGAGAAACAAAAAGTCATAGACACAGACAATAGTTTAGTGGTTACCAGAGGGTAAGGGGGTGGGGGGAGGGAGATGAGGGTAAGGGGGATCAAATACATGGTGATGGAAGGGGAACTGACTCTGGGTGGTGAACACACAACGGGATTTATAGATGATGTAATATAGAATTGTACACCTGAAATCTGTAATTTTACTAACAATTGTCACCCCAATAAATAAAAAAAAAATGCTTGTGGTCTGTGAAAACCAGAGGGTTTTTAAAAATCATCGAAGGGACCCCCTATACCATGCTTTCTAAATTTTCATTTGACATCATTTTTCAACATATCTTTTGAATGGTTCTTGTGAGACCTTGAAGAGCCACGGTGTGTGTGCAAAAGATTGATTCATTTCTTATTCATCGAATTCTTTATTCAGGCATGCCATAATCTAGTACGTTTTTACATGTGACACACTCTGTTCTAGTCACTGTGCAAAGTGCTGGAGTGGTACACATGTAGGGCTACATCTACTTTCTGAGTCACTGCCACTAAAGCCCTGGGAATCACAGGGAATGCCTAGGAAATGCAAAAATCTAGGCTGGTTTCACAAACCACTGGAGGTCCACAGGAAAATATCCTCAAAAGGTTGACATTCAAGTTTAGGCCCCGCCCAGTGGCTACAGCGGTTCTGACCTCTCTGACTGTGTCCCATTCCCTTGTTAATCCACTGACATGTCCTGCCTTTGCTATGCCTTGACTTCTCCCCCATTTACTTTTCTCCATCTATGTTACAGGCACCTCCATTCACCTAGATGCTCAAATGAAAAATCTTAGAATTATCCTTAACTGTTTTTTTCTCTTATTTGATATCAAATACTTAAGCAAATTCTTTTGTGCCTACTTTAAAAACATATCTTAAATCCAGACACTTATTACTTCCTGTTACCACGTTGGTCTACCGTGTCCTCATTCCAAGATTATTACAATAGCTTCCTAACTGGTCTCCCTGAGGCCTGATGCCACTCCTGGCACCCTAATAGTCTTTATATGGTGCCAGAAGGATCCTTGTAAGACATATGAGTAAATCAGATTACTTCGCATTCCTGCTCAAAATCCTCCAATGGCTTTCCACTACCCTTAAAATGAAATCCTAAGCCCTCACAATGACCTACAAAGCACTGTATGATATGGCCCAGCCTCTCTCTATGACCACACCTTTCACGCCAGAGGCTATTTCACTGTAAAGTTAATAGATTGTGCTTCGGGGCTGCCTACTTGTAAGACCCTGTCAAAGCCCTGTACCTATTTTTGTTTTTTACAGTTTTTTTTCTTAAGGAGGACTACTCTCCACCAATTTTACTAGCTTCAGGCTCAATAAAATCTAGATTCATCCTTGCTTTCCTTCACTCATTCTGGCCTTGCCACACTGATCTCCTTGATGTTCCTCCAAAAAGCTAAAAATGTTCTCCCTTCAGGAGCTGTGCACTTGCTGCTTCCTTTGCTTAGAACCCTCTTTCCCAATCTTCTTTAAGTGAGGGTCTCATTTCCTCACTTAACTCAGAACTCTGTGCAAGTGTCATCTCAACAAACCCTCTCCTGACAACCGTAGAGAAAAATGCCCTTTCCCCCATCATCCTCTGTAGACTTACTCTGCTTTATTTCTGCTCATGGCATATATCACTACCTGGAATTTATCGTGTATTTGGTTGGTGATTTGTTTATTGTCTGTCTCTGATACTATAGTGCAAGCTCCACAAGGGCAGGAATTTTATCATGTTCGTTGTTGAATCTCTAGAATCTCTAGAACAAGTATCAGGCACAGAGTGGACACCGAATAGACGCTGATAGGATGAATGGGACGTGATATGAGGTAATGATTATAACAGCGTCATATGACACACTTGATGGTTTGCAAACGCTCCTATATCCATTATTCACTTGATCCTTCCAACAACCCTGGGAGGTGGTCATTTGTCCAATAATATGTATATGAGCCTACTTATGCCAGGTGCTAGGCACGGGCCTGGGCTTTCAGCTGTAATGAAGACAGAAATGTGTCTTGCCCTCATGGAGCTCACAAATGAAAACCTAGTTTTTTGCACCTCTTCTCATTTAGTGCCTTATCATCATTACAGTGGTGCTTAACTTGCTCTTCCTTAGTTCCATTGTAACATTCTTGAGATGTAATGACCAGAGTTTGCACGTTGCATTTCTGAGGCAGATGGACCATGACGGACGAATACGCATATTTGCATCTGACATGCTGTGTGAAATTCTGGTTGATTTCTATTATTACCACACTTATGATGACTTCCCTAATTTTGTTAGCATTCATTTATACAAGGTAGATCTTGAAAAGCTACAATATGGATGTGAAAAAGAGAACCATTCACCTCTTAATTTGTCTGCCCACCAAACATGTATCGGTGCCTACTTTGTGCCAGGCATTATGCTAAGCGTTGAAGTTACAGAACTGAATAATGCATGGCCTTCAAGGAGACCCATAGAAAAAGACTTGCAAACAAATAATTCTAATATAGTTCAATGTGTCAACAGTAATAAAAGAAGTGAAGCATGTGAGGTACTGGGGTGGCCTATTTTGATTTGTGGAAAAGGATTGCTATAGGAGAATTAGCAAGACTTGTAACTCAGAGAGAATGGTAGTGTGTAAGAATCTGGGGAAAGGGATGGGGAGAATTAGAGAAGATTAACAGATAAAAGATTACATTGAGGGTGAAGAATAAGTGAGATTGAGAAAGCAGGATAGAGAGAGGAATTCCTGGATTCAGGAATTTGGTTGGGGAGTAGCACTGAGAGGTTGTGGGGCAGCTGGTGGGTAGTGAAAGTGGAAAAGTTAAGGACAAGGTGAGGCCAAGGACCTGTAAGGGTGAGTGCTAGAAGGGCTGTCAAAACAGGTGTGTGGTCCCTCATTACTAGAATGTCATAGTGTGGCTGTGAGAGAAAGTGATTATCTGAAGGCAGACATAGTTTTTTGTGCCTTTCAAAGAATGATACAGTTTGTATGCAATTACACTCCAGCCAAGATATGTCAGCATGGGCCAGTTCCATGGTTGAATTATTGAAAGCTTTTTGTGACTACTGAGAGTGATAATTATGTTGCATATTATGATTATAGGCAATACATTTTATTTTTAAAGCAGTCTGAATATAACTGATTAAAACGGTGCCAAAATAATGTTGCTGAAAAGCTAAATGAGCATGGCTTTGAACGACTCTGTAGAATAATCTGTGTCACTCCCCTGTCCTTTTCTGGATTAATGCAACCAGTCCTCGTCCAGGCACCATTCCAGGTGTGGCCAAATGATCAGCAGTGCTCTGTCCTTCATTCTGAATGTGCACTTTGTATTATCTACTCCAAGACTAAAGAACCTGACATTTCTCAATTATTTAATGAACTGGCACACAACTAGCTTCCCTCAAAGTGGTTACTTGCAAAGCCATGCACAGCATTTCAGAGGCTGACCATAAGTGTGTGAGGATTCTCTTCAGGGCTTTTTGGGACTATTTCCAAGTTCTTTCTTGGCTTAGAGTCTGGGTCCTGGAGCCAGACTGCAAGCGTTTGAATCCTGACTCTACCGTTTACTAGATGCATGACTTTGGGCGAGGGATTTATTGGAGTCTCTGTGTTTCAGTTCCTCATCCATAAAATAGGGATGATACTGGCACCTACTGTTGAACATTAAATGAGTTAATACATGTATGGCACTTGGGACGGTGTCTGGCATTTAGCAAGTACTCGATAAATGTTAGTTTCCATCATCATTATATCATTCTCATTAGGCTAGAGACACTTTTTCAAAAACCATCGGTATGGCCATTATCTTCTATGCAAATCGCCAATCTAATATTTTATTAAGACTATCCTATATTACTGCTTAATAAGGAATGTGGATATATAATTACTGCATTTACCCTCAGCAACTGCCATTGCTTTAGAACTGGCAAAACATTCGTTTTGCGTATCATCTCTTCCAATTTACATTTTGCAAAAATAGAGCAAATCTTTGTTTCATGAAGTTTTTGAAATACCAATTCTATATGTTGTACAAATAGTTTTCATTTAAACAAGGTTGGATTTTGCTATTGCGATTCTCATGTCCTGTGAATTTTATTAAAATGTAAAATTTTCCAGATCAGCCCTAGATTAGCATTCACTTTTTTTTTTTCGTCTTTTTGTGTCTGATTTATTTCACTTCGTATAATGTCCTCAAGGTTCATTCATGTTGTCCCATGTGTCAGTACTTCATTCATTTTGTTATTTTCAATTACAGTTGACATTCAATATTATTTTATATTAGTTGCAGGTGTACAGCATAGTGGTTAGACATTTATATAATTTATGCAGTGATTCCCCTGATAAGTGTAGTACCCACCAGGCACCATACATAGTTATAACAATATTATTGACTATATTTCTTATGCTATATTTTACATTCCCATGACTATTTTGTGACTACCAATTTGTACTTCTTAATCCCTTCACCCTTTCCACCCAGCCCCCAAACCCTGCTCCCATCTGGCAACCATCAGTTTGTTCTCAGGATCTGTGCGTCTGTGTCTGTTTTGTTTGTTCATTTATTTTGCTTTTTAGATTCCACATATAAGTAAAATCATGGAAATAGTTCGCATGAAGTTTAGGAAACAGGATGTAGATTCCTTACCGAGAGACTATTACCTACAGCGAACCAGTATTTTCCTCATGAAGAGCAGAACCTTCTGGCAGGTGTTAGGGGGAGAAAGGACTCACCTGACTGTGATAATAACCAGGCACTCCTAGTTTGCAGGCCTCCAGGTTGAGAGGTTCTTTCAGCTTGTTCATCACACAGCACTGACGAGGCCAGGGGTAATCAGCATCATTGTTCTCAGCCCGGAAGGCAGACGTATATTTCTGCCAGTCTGATGGACCATTCACACCACAGCAGTTGTCCTGTCAGCAGACGACAAAGACAGAATTCTCTTCCATGGTTCTTGCTACAGACACCAGTGTAGCAACTGAGGTTTTATGGAGAATGAAGATATGAAAAGTGCATTATATTTTATATTTACTCAAAATTCCTCATGAGGGCTGAAGGTACTGATAACTTCTATTTTAGAGTTTGCAAAATACTTTTACATTTATTACTTTACTAGCCATCAATGAGCTCTGCAACCTTTGACAAGTCATTTAAACTCGCCAAATCTCAATTTCCTTAACTGTAAAACGGGGGTAAATGAAATACCTATCTCATAAAGTTGTTGTGAGGATTAAATTAGTTCATGCCTGGTTCATAGTAAAGCCTCAATAAATACTAATACTTAAGAAGTACTAATGACTTCATACAACAATGTGAGAGAGGTATAAGTATTCTCATATTACATATGAGCAAACTGAGAATCAGGAAATTAAAATTTCTAGTGGTGAAGAAATTATGAGTAATTCGTTTTGTTTTACTTTTCTATATTTTTAACATTTTCTAGAGTTACTTTTTATATTGTATTTTTGTATTACTTTTATAATGGGAGAAAATAAACTGGAAAAGATGATATAAACTTGGTGACACACAGATATGCCTCTATATAGGAAAGAATGAAACGATTAATACATAGCTAATATCCACTCTGGATAGAACAGAGGATAGAGGATAAACCAAAATTCATATTGCTTTTCTTCCTTTTTATAAATCCTGCAGGAATTTTTTAAAAAATAAATTAAAACTACAAGCGTCTCTCAACTTTTAAAATAAATATATCCAAGCACACTTGATGATAAATCAACCATCTTTAAAGCATTTCCTATTTTGCCACTGGATTGTGGAAGATATCTTACCAAAGTAAATAATCATCCTGTATTTTGACCTGAGTATGTTGGGGAAAGATGGTTATGTTTGACCCAAGCTTATTTCAAACTTGGCTTTAAAAATTTGGTAAGTGGGAAAAAAAAAAAAAAAAAAAAAAAAAATTTGGTAAGTGGGTTTTTCAAATGTGTGAGCATTCTCATTTTCATTTGAAAAGCTTAGTTCTTGCTAACAGAGTGCAAAAATATAGATCTAGGGGTCCCATTGAGTCATGTGTACAACTCCTTTCCCCTGCTGGTAAATAAGAGCAGTAGATGAACTTGCTTATGTTCATCTTAGAGGCTGTGGTCCCCACCCTTTGTCTTCTGTCCCAATCATACATATACTTCTGGATACTAGTTTAGGTACAAAATGTCATCTCCCCATGACCACAGACATTACCTGGAGCATGAACCTGTCCCAGGTTTTGGTGACTCCATTGTTTTTCCACTGGTCATCATTGTTTGGAGGGCTGTTGTTTTGGTACCTCTCCAGCATCTGCTTCAGGAATAGGTTGGGTGTGAACTGTGAAGGGAGGAGGCAACACAAGAGGGAGTGTTAGCACACTAACACCCAAGGAGGAAAAAGTGATTTGCTCGGCCCATTGCTGGAGGCACTGAACAGTCTCCTGGAGTAAAACTGTGCTCAGAGGCACTGAGTAGGGGTAGCAGTCAGTGGCTGTGAGGCTGCTCTGTGTGGCTGAAGTCCCAGTGTGGGGAGAAATCCCCATTTTCAAAGAAATCCCAGTGAAACCAAGGTGGATAGGCACTGTAGGGTGGCTTTGGTTGGGGATTGGAGGAAAGGAGAAAAATGCTGACTTGAGAGGAGGTCTTGGGTGTGTGAACTGTTGACCATGCCACTGGGGGCCAATGGCCGTAGCAGAGTAGTGGAAGGCACAGGGGATACAAGCTTGGGCCCCAGGGGTCACGCTTCCTGGACTTGGGATTCTTCCCTTTCACTTACCAGCTGTGTAACCTTGGACATGTTACTGTACCTTTTTAAGTCTCATTTTTTTTCATCTATAAAATAATAGTAGTGATAATACTTATTCTGTAGGGTTATTGTGAGTGAATTCACATTTTTTTTAGGAATGCGCTTATTAGAGTGCATGGTGTGGAGTAAGAACTTAATACAGGTCACATATTGTCAGCTGATGATGATGATTCTCACAATCATTTTGCTCTGTGCTTTTTGAGATTGTACTCACAAAGTCTCGTTGTGTTGCTGCTGTGATACAAGATGCCACTTCAAAGCCGTATACAATAAACATCAGAATGAAATACTGGAAGGGAAATAAATTTTTTTTTTAAAAAAAGAGTTACATTTGCTTCCAAAGAAAGACTTTTTTAAACAAATAATTTTTATATATTTTTTCAGTATATTCACATAAATATAATCATCCAATCATTTATGTAGTTATTCAACAAACCCTCACTGATCAGCTGCTTGGAGCAAGACTTGGTGCCAGCTGCTAATCAGCTCAATTCTCTTCTTTTCCCCAGAGAATTTATGCCCATTGAATACAGAACTTTCTCAGTCCAGTATCCTGCATTTCTATTTTAACTAAGAAAAGCAAATACAAGAGAATAAACTGTTTGTGCGCACACGATGCCCTCATACCACATTGTCCCTATTTATGGTTGGAAAATATTTGCACAAAAAATGACCCCTGAATCTGGGACAAGGACTTTGTAAGAGTTCTGTCTGTGCTTTCCTCAGCTTTGCACACACGAGGGCAGACAACTAAGTTCGCAAACTCATCCTAGAAAAAGTGCTACATACCTCATTGCTGAATATCACTATGGTCACCTTCGAAGTACTCCCCTTGGGAAGCTATGCACTGATGCCAGTGCCTAGTCCACCCTTCAAAGAAATTTTGGAACTCTTTTTCTGGAATGGCCATCAGAACTATCATCGTAATACTCTTGATGTCCTGAATGTCATCAAAATGTCTTCCTTTCAATATTTCCTTTATCTCCAGGTAAAGAAAGAAGTCATTGGGGGCCAGATCAGGTGAGTACGGAGGGTGTTCCTATACAGTTATTTGTTTACTGGCTAAAAACTACCTCACAGACAGTGCCATGTGAGCTGGTGCATTGTCGTGATGCAAGAACCATGGATTGTTGGCGAAAAGTTAAGATCATTTTCAGCTAACTTTGTCACTCAGCCTTTTCAGCACTTCCAAATAGTAAACTTGATTAACTGTTTGTCTAGTTGGTACAAATAATGAACAATCCCTCTGATATATAAAAAAAAGGTTAGCAACATCGTTGCAACAAGTTTATGAACTTAATTTTCAGACCTTGTATGCTTTTGGTCCTTGTGTTCTTCTGGGGAAGGAGCACTGTGGTCAGTGTTGGTGGGCGGGGGGGGGGGGGGGTGCAGGGAAAACCATTCTTTCTCCCTGGGCAGGGGAGGCTCTGTTGCCCCAACAACTTGTCCCAGAGAACAACTTTGGCTAGAGAGTAAAGAGCAGAAGCCTCATAGCATTTCCCCTCCTGTATTAGCTGCTGCCTTGCTCTTTTTCAAGGGCTTGGCTGGCTTCTCTTTAGACACTTAGAATCCCCTTAGAGACACTCCAGAAAGGAGGCAAGGGATGCAGGTGTTTTCTCCATCAGCCCGTTGGAGGGTGTCCTGCTCCTCTTTTTGGGGCATGGTGAAGAATGTTCGCTCCCAGCTGATCTTCTGGCTGCATCAGGCACACATGACTGGCCCAAACTGAGACGGAGATGCAGCTGAAGCTTGTCTCTAGGGACATCTGCCCCTCTTCTCCCTTTCCCCGCATTCTCCCCCCCCCCCCCAAGAGTGGGTGCTTTTGCCCTGGAACTAATTGATACTAAGGAATCAGAGAATGTAAATGGTCTGCATTCCCTGGGTGCCAGGACAATGTCAGATCACAGGTAAAGTGAACTAACAAGCACTGGTTAGTTGCTGGACTGGTTCCATAAAGGTGGAACTCGGGTTCTGCAGCATTTGGTCAGTGGAGAATTATTTCAGGGAGGGGCGGGGGGCTGGTCCCCATCACAGTGTGAGAAACTGCTGTCTTGAACCCTGGGGCAGAGAGTAGAGGACTAGACCTAATACTGAGGTTTGTTAGTTCTGATGATTTTTGCAAAATATCTCAAATTTACTCCTTCTGCAAAGGCAGGGTACAACATTCCTGTCTATGGTTTGGGGCCAAACTGTGTCTGTGGGTGCACAGAATTAGAGCCTCCACAGGCAGGTGGGAGCTGAGGCTGTAGTCTACAGCAATCTGCATCAAGCTTCTTGAGGGTCCCTGAAAAGCAGTGTGAATGTATAATATGGGGAGTGTAGGCCATCACACAAAGTCATCAGCCTTGAGCTCGAAAATGTCTAAAAAGTCTCATGCTTTCCCTTAAAAATGCATGCATGTTTTGTATTTCATATCCTGATATATCAAAGTCTGATTCATACTTTAAACTATTTATTGTCAAGAGAAAAAAATCTAATTATAAAGTTCTCACTCTGTCTCTCCTTTGGCCTAAGTAGCTCCTGGCTGTACCAGTTCCAGTTGGGTGCATGAAGATACCAGTTAGAGAGACACAGATCTGAAAAATACTCAACAGGGTCACCTTCAGGTGTCTCCCCTTTGGGTTCTTTTCACTGGAATCTTCTGGACTTGCAATAGCAGAGGGCATCCTTGCCCTCACTTGGGTAAACTTCACTGCAGGGAGAGTCTCCTCCTCCTTCTCCCATGACACTCTGTGCTCCTCTTTCCCCACTAAAGGTCAAAGCATTGTGCTCAGGGAAGAAGAAACAATCCATGAAAATTGGCCCAGGAGACAACTGTAGAGCTTTATGGTCTTACCGCCAGAAGAAGTTTCCTGCTGGACCTCATGATGCCTACAATGCCTAGAACTGACAGGCAGAACAGGCAGATGCCGACAAACATGCCGATCCAGGCTGCTCCATAGATATCATCATTGTCCGTGGCTTCCAGCAGCGGGTAGAGGCTGTGCTGGTCAGACACAAAGAAGATGCACTCTGCGGTCAGCGCGATGCCACACATCTGGGGGCAAAGGGACTTCTGTCAGACTGGCGGCCAGAAGAGCAGTGATGACAAAAGGGTGGAGAAGTGGGGGTGGGTGAGTAAGAGAGACTAACTCTGTTCACTGCATAGGCTTTAAGCAACTGACTCAAACTCCTCACTTCCAGGATATCAAACAGCTGCTTCCATCCTACTCATTGGTTGCATGCCTCTGTCCACACGTTGCTCTGTCTTTTTGCTATTTGGTAAAAACCAACTTTCAGACAATCTATAAAGTTCTTGGGGCATGAACCACTCAAACAACATCTTCTTGTATGATGATAATCTCCCCTCCCCCATTCCCAGTGCCCATCACCCAAATTCCTGGATCGTAATATTGGAACTGGTCCTGGTCATATTTATTAGTGCCAGAGAACCACTGCAGGTTCTAAATGGAAGGAACCTTGATCATTATCTTTCCCATGCCCTGTACTTTATAGATGAGGGGTCTTGGCCCTTAAAGGCAAAGACCTGTCCAGAGTCACACAGAGTCAGAAGTGAGGCCGGGCCAAGGGCAGGGATCCTGAGTCCTCAGAGCTCTCCCATCACACTGTGTCCCACACCCCCAAGCTTGGCCTCTGAGCTCCTCTCACATCCTGGTACTGGCCTCTGTATGACAAGAACAAGAAGACACAAACATCTGCCCTCAACAGTTTTCATAGCAGAGTCCCATGGAAATCAAACCAAGGTGAAATAGGAAAAAACATCAGAGCATGTGTGTGGTGGGAGCGTTTGGACACTGACCGTGGTTGACATGGCTCCTCTTAGGTTCTTGTGTTTTAAACTTGGGAAGGAAATACCTATTTTTTTCAACCACGGTCTTTTAATGTATTATGTAGTTATATATGACTATTTATGTAGCTAAATTCTAGCTAGCATATTTTAGTAACACAGTTCTTCAAATGAAGAAAAGGTGTAGGGAGCCAGTGGTTATATTGTTATGTTTCTTTAAACTCTCACTTTTGATTGATAAAATCATGATTACAGGAAGAACAAGATTGCAGGAAAAATACTCATTACTTACACCAACAATGACATTTCCAAAAATCAGCAGGCCCTGGAAGCAACGAACAGTGGCGTCGTCTTTGGCCATCTCCAGGATTTGCCACAAGCTGAAGACACAGTTGAAAACATTACAACTTAATAGGAGCAGGCAACACACACTGCAGCAAGTTCCATAACATGACTAAGTCACACCGTGGTGTTTTGCCTTCTTGTTCCAACACATCCATACCAAAGTCATGAAATCATTTAGCAGTGGAGGAAATTTGGTTACTCAGCTCAGTAATCACTGTCATTTTGAAAAGAAGGAAAAAAAGTAAATTTGCCAGAGTCTGACCAAAAACTTTCAGGACTTCTTTAAGACATGGAATACATAAACTGCCTACTTCTGAGTGATGAGCTGAGGTCCTGCAAGTCAGCAAGGGCAGACCTGTGGTGGTGACAACTGGGCAGGGCTGAAGCTCACCGAGGGTCCTTGGTATGCAAGCCAAAGGGTAAACCCATGGCCACAGTGGGCAGTGGGTTCCCAGAGGGATTATGGGCAGCTGTTACAAACGATCATTCTCAGAATATTTTGTTATCTTTGAAAATAGTTGGCATTTGTTCTCTGGATCTATGAGTTTGTTTTGTTTTGCTGGTTCATTTGTTTTGGGTTTTTAAGAATCCAAATTGAGTGAAATCAGAGAACCAATTTTTGGTTGCCAGAGGGGAGGAGGCAGGGACAGAAAAGGGAAGGGGATTAAGAAGTACAGACTTTCAGGTATAAAATAATTCATGGGGATGTAATGTACAGCACAGGGAATAGAGTTTATAACATTATAGTAACTATGTATGGCGACCAGTGGTTACTAGACTTATTGTGGTGATCACTTTGCAAGGTATGTAAATGTGGAATCGCTATGTTGTACACCTGAAACTAATATAATTATGTTGTACACCTGAAACTAATATAATACTATATGTCAATTATAATTAAAAATAAATTAATGAAGTTGGGACCCCGAGTTCCCGACCGGTGGGAAAGACGGAGGGAGGTGAGAAAAAAATAAATTAATGAAAGATAATTAGCAAATAAAAAAGTACACTGCCACATAGAGAGGGAGTGGGGAAAAAAGAGAGACTAACATTTAGTTCCTTCTGAGTACCACTCTACTAGGTAGTACTTTACACACACACATCGAATTCTTATAACACAATTAGGTAGAAAAAGGAAAACACTGAGGAAGCTTATTTTGCAAATAAGGAAACAAGAGCTTTAGTTTAGGTAAATTAAGTTCTCTGGGGGAGGGGGGGGGGTCATACAACCAGGAAGTGGAAGAGCTAGGCTGGAGATTTGGGTCTGTGTGACTGGAGCCCAAGCTCCACCCCCAACCAACACTGGCTGCCAGAAGTTACTTACAATGTTTAGTGCTCTGTATGTAAGCCCACTGCAAAGTAGTGGGCTCCTCCCTCCCTGAGGACCCTGTGGAATGAATACGAGGGTAAGTGTTTGGGTCACTTTGTTTTTTGCACTTGAGTCACCTTGAGAAAAGCCATCCACACCTCTCAGTGTTTAATTAATTAATTAATCACTTCATGCATTCATGCTCTAAATCAAACTGTATTAAAGGATACAATTTGCATTTTGAGTTATAAAAAGATATGCAAGGAGATTGTTATCGTGTTTCTAAATAGTTATAATACATTTAGGGGCTTCTGAGGAGGGAAGATGTAAGCCTTACAGAATATGCATGGTTTTGTTAAGTAGACTAAGGGTGGGTGGGTGGGGGAGGAAGGTGAGGTGAGAGACATTCCAAGTGAAGGGAAAGGAAAGTGAGGGACTAGAGTGCTGGAAGAGCCAGCAGCCCAGGAGATAACAAACTAGCCCGTTTTGCTGTAGTCGGGATTTGTGTGGGGAGCAGGGGGAGGCAATCCTTCTGGTTGAGTCAGACCTTGCCAAATTTTAACTTCATTGTTACACTCTAATGTAAATATTAACAACCTTCCAAGTAATCTGAAACATCTCTATATATTTTCCCTTTTCTATTCGCTTCAGTAGTTGTGGGAATTGAAGGAGTTAAAATTTATAAGTGTTTTGGCCCAGAATTAAGCACATAGTGGGTTCTCCTTCAAAGTTTGCTGAATGAATAGAAGAATCTGGGCCATTGTGACAAGATCTCTAAGTGTAGTTTCTGCTTAGAAATGCCATTCATTTCTTTCTGCTTGGCAATGTCATGTCATGCTTAGAAACGTCATTCATTCTTTCCAGAGATTGTTATGTGCTAGACTGAGAGGAGCCCAAGTGCCCTGAATGAGTTAATGCACAAACTCCCCCAAGGGGAACCTTACTCGTGTAGCTGGGTCGGTCACATTGTAAAGTCCCTGACTGGTATGCACAGACATTACTCCTGACCAGGTGGGTTACCATCTAAACTTGAAACACAAGTAAATAGACCGTGAAAGGTAGAAGTTCAGACAACACAAGTAGAGAGAGTAAAGGGCAAAAATCTGGAGAGGTCAAATGCAGCACCATTATCGGGCACTACAGATTAGGCACCCATTGGTCAGGTAGCAGCCTATTTGTGGTGCTTAGTTGGGCCTAAAGAACACACGAAACACAATTTGTGCTTCCATGGAATTTAAAGTGTGATTACAACTACATGGATTCAATGCAACCATGACTGGACATTATAGAACAAAGAGGGAGATAGGGCCATGGAGAAAAGGAAGAAGGTAGGTAGGCCCCCAAAGAGGGGCTTTATTGGTCCAGAAAGGAGCTGAAGGGACCCTGAAAAGGGGCTTGGCCCCAGGGACCCAATTATGTCCCATAAAATACATATTTTCCCAAGGACAACTCTGTCACACAGAGTTTTAAAAAGCAGGGATAGACAAATGAGTATTCTGTGGGAGAATTGCAAGTCAGAATCAGGGTGGAAAAATGCAGACAAAAGTGGGAGAAAAGAAGGAAAGAGGCAGATAGAGTTTGAGCAAAAAGAAGAATCAATTGAAGAAATCTAGACAAGCATGTGGTAGAAAATGCCAGGAAGCAGCCTGGCTGTGGGTTGATATATGGATGGCAGAAGTAGATTGATGGACAAGATAGGCTGAAGTTGCTGACCCCTAGATTTTTCTCCTTTTCCCCTCTGCATTGTCCTCTTCTCCTTCAGGCCCCTGGCATCAGTGGCACATACTAACGTAGAAAGTCACTCTTGTCTTTCATCATTAAAATGATGATGAAAGCTGTCATTTAATGAGCACTTACAATGTTCTCAGCATATGCTAGGCTCTTATGTTCATCCTCTCAATAGACCTGAGAGACGGTATTTTGACCAAAATCATTATTCGTGTCCTATTGCTGCTGTAACAAATTACCACAAACTTAGTGGCTTAAGACAACACAAATGAAAGTTATCCTCTTACAGTTTTGGAGGTCAGAAGTGTGAAGTGGGTCTACTGGGGTTAAAATCAAGGTGTCAGCAGAGCTGCCTCTTCCTAGAGGATCTAGGGGAGAATCTGTTTTCTTGTCATTTTGTAGATGGAGACAAGGAGGCATGTAGAGATGAATTACTTTGCCCAAGGTCATATGGCTAGAAAATGCAAAAGCTAAGATTCTGACCCAGGTCTGCCTGGCTCCAGATCATTTACTTAACACTCTGCAGTTTATACAGTCATGCCCCATGTCGACTGCTTTCAGTACAAAAAGAAACACCTGGCTCGCTTCTTTGCCAACCCCTGGAGCAGAGACAGCAGACACGGTCTCCCTGCTCAGACGATCCTGTCTTTACAAAGGTCAGAATCACCGGGACTCCCTTCACTCGCTTTTCCAGGTTCTTGTCTCCTTAGCCCCTTGACACCACACTAATATTTGCGCATTTCCCTCAAACCCCATGCTGCACATACGTTTTTCTTTTTTCTTTTTTTAATTTATTGGGGGTGACAATTGTTAGTAAAGTTACATAGATTTCAGGTGTACAATTCTGTATTACATCATCTAACATGTTTTTCTAGAAAACCTGTCTTGATGTATCCCAAACCTGCAGCTTCTCACCTACCCCTCGGGACTGAAGCTTTTAGAAGTGAGAGGTGCAGATGGACAGATGAATGTGAGAGTCTGCATTTCATAGCCTCCCCTTGGCCACTTGTGTTTAGACTACGGAGGTGTGTAGAGGACCTAAAACTTTTGTTGCAGCCTCCCAAAATGCCACAAACGTCAAGAGGGATGGCAGTTAGGGAGCCGAGTGTAGGCTTCTGGGGGCTGGTTCAGTGTGGTGTCGAGGCTGTGGTGCAATGGTGAGCACACTGGACGTGATGTCAGAATGCCAGGGTTCAAACCCCAGTCTGGCCTGTCCTTACTGTGTAATCCTGGGCAATGCCACTCAGTGTCTCCTTCTGCCTTTATAACATGGGCGAAACCAAACTTATTTGATGAGGTTGCTGTGATCGCTAAGATAAAAGATGCAGAAGTGGTTGGCAAACACCGAAATTGTTTACAAATGTATGAAATTATGAATGATACACAGGGGCATATTTAGGAAGAGTAGGATATTGGGTATGGTTTTGTTGTATATACCAGTGACCCCTGAGGGCTTGAAGGGGGGTTCTAGGACACTGGTCCCCCAGCCAAGGGCTCCCAGGTTGAGGTGAAGCAGCCCCTTCCAACTTCTTCTCCCCGCCCAGGGGTTGCTCTGCTAGAGAGGCCTGGAGGCCTTACCCATGTGTGCCTTTTATTTTCCATGGGAGGATTCATGGGGGAAATTTTTGGTTGCGGGGGAGAGGAACAAAAGCTTCCTACTTGTGCTTGGGCTGTGGCCAGAGTCAGGTACCAGGCGGCACGTCCGGAGGGGAGGGCCCTCTGTGCATTCCACCAGCATTCCTGAACAGTGAACACCTACCGCTGGGCCTCAACCCTCTGGCTTTGGCCAGCTCTGGGGCCTCTGCTCCAGACTGCGAGCTGACGCAGAGATTACTCAGGCAGGACTCTGTTCTGATTGATCCCCTTGTGCCTTCTTTCCTCCCACATCAACCTATGCAGGCCATCTGCACTTTACTGCAAGAGTCTCCAAAGAAGGAGAAGGTACCGGGACCCTGCTTTATTTGCCTCTCTAGGTCCAAGGTGGCACAGTGCTTGACACATAATAGGTGCTCAAATAATTATTTCGCTAAGTAAAAGGGCAGATAAAATAAAATTTTAAAAGTGTATATTTCAGTGAATGAATGAATATGAATGAATTATTTGCCTAGACCTTTATTGCAGAACAGGTTCGAGAGTATGGTGAAGTAGAAAGAACATGGGCTTTGGACAGACCTGGGTTTGCATGTTAGCTTTATCACGTAGCAGTTTTGTGACCTCAGGTAGTTACTTAGTCCTGTTGAGCTTTATCTCTAAGTCAGTATTATAATGCTTAACTTAAAGGATTACTGTGAAAATAAAATGAGAATATATGTGAAGTTCTAATACAATATTAGTTACCCGACCAATATTAATTTTCTTAACTTTTGCCTAAGTTACTTGAGGCAAACAGGCCAGAGCTAATAGACTAGTTAATGGTGAAGGCACCTAAAACCAGTGATTTAATTCTGTTTTAAAACGTAGTCACATTTTCAAAGGAAATATGATTTCAATATGGAACTCCAATATATAAAAACAAATCAATTTTGACTGAAATAAGAGACGGGAGTCTGGGCCTCACAGAGCTTCCCTTTATTAGCTCCAAACTTCCTAACCATATGGCTAACCCCACGGTGGTTAGAAACCACTAATCTAGAATTAACCGTAAAGAAACCTGTAGGCAAATTACTGAGCTCAGAAGGCAGTGACCCAAGAAGTTAGAAAATACTCAAGAGTAAAGTTGGAAAACGCTGGTCGAAATGTGTAAATTGATATTACGTAGTTTCTACATCAAAGAGATCCCCATTCAGTGGAAAAACTTGTAGGAAAGTCCCCTGGAAAACTGAAGCAGGTGAGTTTACTTCCATAATAGACAAGCTGGAGGAATCACTTGCGTTCCTGGTACCCTTAGAGGAAAGGCAATGTGATTTCTATGAAAGAAAACCATCAGGTCTGGCGAACCTTTTAAGGCTACTATATATGTCAGTGCATAAGGGCAGACTAATGAACTTATACTGGTTAAGAAAGAAGAAAACTTGGACAAAGTTCCACACCAACGGCTATTTAAAAACAAGCAAACATTATGAATTTTTGACCTTTCCAGAGAGGACAGGCATGGAGAGAGGACAAAAGGGAAGGACAAATGAGCCCTTCTCTACACAGAGAATATAAACGGTGGTGTTCTCTGGAGCCTGTAGTAGTTGTACCTTAGAAGATAATAACTTCTTGAGTTTTTTCTCTGCCTGCCTGATAAGGAAGTATTGAAATGAAGACTGTGATTGTTAATTTTATACGTTAACTTGACTAGGATATGGTGCCCAGTTGTTTGGTCAAATACCAGTTTGGATATTGCTGTGAAGATATATTTTTCAGATGTGATTAACGTTTAAATTGATAGACTTTGATTAAAGCAGATTACCCTCCATAAAGTGGGTAGATGTCATCCAATCAAAAGTCAAAAGGTTTAAGAGCGAAGACTAAAGTTTCCTGGAAAAGGAACAATTCTGCCTCAAGATTGCAACATAGAAACCCTGTCTGAGTTTTCAGTCTGCAGATTTCAGACTCAAGACTGCAACATCAACTTCATACTTGAATTTTCAGGCTGCTGGCCTGCTCTACAGATTTTGCCAGCCCCCAACAAGCATGCAAGCCAATTCCTTGAAGTAAATGATCATTTCTTGATGTTTCCTAAGACCGTTTTACTCTTTCCTTCCAATTCCCTCCACCAGTCTCTAACTCAGAGGAATTCAACAGACTCTGTTTTCATTGCACACAGTGCTTTCAGAGCGAACTTCTAAAGTAGAGTTTCTCAAATGATCCTACAGAGCACAGATGTTCCACCTACTGGGGCGACATGTTTTGATGCCAGAATTGAGTAATTGCAATCATTTCCTAATTTGAAGAAAAAATAATGATCAATATTTGTCATTTTAAGCATTTTTCTCTCACAAATGTTTCTTAAGTCTTGCGTGCTTGCTACCACCTCTCAAGCTAGAATCTAGTTTGTAGTATGAATTTAGGCCAAAATAATCTACTTAATTATTTTAAATTTAACATATCAACACTTTGTGGTGTTCTGCAGAGATAAAAATGCCTTCTAAGTGTCAGCCGCTTAATCAGTCTTGAGATCCTCTGTCTTAAAACACAGCTCTGATTTTGTATCCCTCCCCTGCTTAAACACCTGTAAAAGTTCCCTATAGCCTCCATTCAAGGGAAAGCCCTAGGTAGCACTCACAAGCTCTGCCACAGACTCCTTCTGGCTTCCTATTGCCAGATGACTCCACTTGTCCACCCATTCTCTCTTGCTGATCAATTTCTTCAAATCCAGATTTCTCTTGTTCTACTGTGCTGCAGTGAAATTTGAAAACTTTTGGACTTTTCAGCTCTTGGAGACAGATTCAATGCCTTCCCTTTGCCTGTATCTACAGTATTTGTCCAGACCCCACCATTTCATTCCCTTTCTAGCCTGTGAAAGAGAGTTTGGATAACCTAAGAGATAAAGCACAAGCTCCTTAGCTTGTATTGAAGACAGTACCAGCCAGGTTTCAAATGCCCTGCTGCTTATCTTCCTCTGCTCCCCTGAGAGTCCTGGTCATGTGACCAGATTGTGCTCAGGTTGTCTTTCCTTTTGGGATCCCTTCTCTCCTTTCTTCTTGTTGAAGTCTTTACCATCTTCTGAAGCTCAGCTGAAACCTTTTCTTTCCCCAACTACCCCTGCTCAGAATTATCCTTTCTTTCCTGTGTCCCTCTTTCGGCCCTAAGCAAACAGCTCTTCAAGGGAGCTCAAATCACTTCCTGTTTGGTGGTTATGTGTGTGTGGCTTTTCTTCCCTATTACCCTCTTCCATGGCAATCCAGCCTGGTGTTTTGTTACCTCTTTTCTTTACCCAAGTTTGTCTAATGAGTTATTCTGAACAGACAAAGGAATAGGTTGCTGTACATTAAAAAAAAAGTCAATTTGACAAATAATTTCACTAAAGAAGCAAAATGATAGACTTCCAAGTTAACTGGTAAGCACACCTAGAAATCAATGCCTACACTCTTGGTAGTTTTTGTCTTCTTAGAAATGTATGTGATTAGGGAGAAATTAAGGTGTCATTTATCCTCGTGCCCTTGTTGGCCATGTGCCCATTCATATCATGATAGACGATCAGCTCTGACCGGGAATTTAGAGGCTTGGTAGTCAGCCCTCTCATTGTTCAGATGAGGAAACTAAAGTTCCAAGAGGGGCAGTGACTTGCTCAAGACCATCGATGTGTCATTATAGAGTCAAACTTTGAGTTCTGATCTCCTGATTCTTAAGCCAGCCTTATGTTGAATTTGTTGCTAATCATTTTTTCTTTTTAAGGTAGGGGGATACTACCTCCCTCTATATTTCTTTAAAGTTAAGAGAAACTCCCAGCGCTCTGCTCTTGAGCCTGCCCTTTCCCCTTAAGTTCAGCCACAAGGGGAGTCACATAACAAAGCTGGCAAGAAGAGAGCCTTCTCTCGCCCTCCATTCAAAATTTTCTTCACTCTTCACCCTAATTGACAAAATCTCACAACTAGAGAATCACTCTATACTGTTTCTGATTAGAATTCAGATACCATATGTAAAAGAGGCACATTGAGTCTCATGAGCCATCAATGTCAATGCCTCATTGTAAAGGATGTAATTAGATCCCATCCTCATATTTCCAAAAGGAGAAGAATTCCTCCGTGAGAAGGAAAGAGGACCAAGGAGAAGATAGGACCTAAAATGGCAAACCTCCTAATTCACAATTTGGAGCTAAAGCGATCTCTGAATAGAGACTGACTTTTGATAGTTTGATGTATCTTCCTTTCTTCCCCTGCTTTTGAGATCCCAAATATGGGGTTTACTGAAAATTTCTTGTGTGATTTCAAAGTAGCACTTCCCTCGTATATATTATATATATATTTTTTAAACTGGCAGGGCTAGAAAGAATGCAAATAGAATGCGGGACGTTTTAAAAAGTGGGATTGGTAGAGGGCAGAGTAGCAGCTATCCACTCAGGAACGATCATTGATCCTGACTGAAAGAGGGCAGCTCACCTCAAAATGTTTTCCACGTCAGGAACAACACTTGTGAGCCCCACCCTGGCACCACGATGATTTCCTTGAATTGCTCAACATCCTGGGAGTTGTTTTGCTCTGAGGAGTGGAGATATTTTAAAAGGCTAGAGTTTTATTTCTTTTATTTTCTTGTGCCTTCATTCTTATAAATATTATTCATATTCATAGTATTGATGTTTCCAGACACATTGAGTAGGTCTAAAAACCATTGACTGCTCACTAAACAAATCAATTTTCAAAGCAGAAAAGCAAGAAGTGAAACTCACCCAACAAGCATGAGATCATTTTTTTCTAGTTCATTACCTCTTTTCCTCACCCAAGTTTGTTAGAGCAAATAACACAAACCACACCTCAAACTCTAGCTCATGTTAGAGAAATGTGGATTAACAAAGGAAAATGGAAGGAGAAATAGGAGAGGAAGAAACAAGGAACACAATATGCTGTTGCTTTAACCCTGACCCTGAAACCCAGAACAAGAATAGATAATTGTATGACTTAAGAGGTTGAGAATAAAGATGGGTGTGGAGGTTTTCCAATCAGAACAATTGCTATTCTACTTAAATTTAGGGTAGGATGAGTCTCTGGGAATGATAAAAAGAGGAACTTGTTCCCATGTACATGTTACCCACAGATCACAGAACCCACTAGTTTTTCTTGCTTTAAAGCTCTAAACCTGCTCTAACTAAAATGGTAACTAGTAGCTACATGTAGCTATTTAAATCCGAATTACTTCAATTAAATAAAAATTCCGTTCTTTAGTTATGCTGGCTACATCTCAAGTGCTCAACAACCACATGTGGTTGTGGCTATTGTATAGAACATTCCCATCCTCACAGAACGTTCTATGGGATAGCACTGCTCTAGACTTCTTTTTTTTTTAAATTAGTTTCAGGTGTACAAAACAAGGTAACAGACATTTATCATCTATATCCCTCACACAGTGATAATCCCCCTTCCCCAATATACTACCCCTCTGACATCGCACAGAGCCATTACATTTCCACTGTCTCTATTGCTAATGCTGTACTCCGCTTCTTGTAACCATATATATATATATATATATATATATATATATATATATATATATATATATATATATATAATTGTAGTTGACATTCATTATTGTTCAGCTTCATCTTCAGGTGTACAGTGCAGTGATCAGGCGGATAGACCTAGACAACATTATGTTAAGTGAAATAAGTCAGACCAAGAAAGACAAATACCATTTGATCTCACTTATATGTGGAATCTAAAGAAAAGAATAAATGAAGGAACTAATTAGAAACAGCCTCAGAGATACAGAGGAAAAACAGGGGTGCTAGATGGGAAGGGTGGTGGGGATAAGGTGGAAGGTGAGGGGATTAGAAAGCACAATGGGTAACCACAAGATTGCCAAGGGGTGGGAGGGGGTTAGCAAAGTCAATTTGGGGAATGTAATCAATGACGTAGATGCTCTAGACTTCTGATGCTTGCTGTGATGATCTCAGAGTCATTCACCCATTTGAAATCAAGGCATAAGATGAGCAATGGCTCAGGCACTCTCAGCTAAGTGAGGACCTAAGGCATGGGCCATGCCAGGGGGATGTCCAGCCCCAGGGCAGCAATACTACGGAGAGTCCTTGGACGTTGTGAGATCAGGGTACCTCCTCATGAATTTGGTCTCTGCCCCCCGTTAGGGAACAGTAGCCCTTCAGGGATGTGGCAGCCTGCATGGCCACGAGGCCCAGATTCCAGCCGCAGGGTGCAGCATATTCTAGAGCTGATCAGTGTTTTCTCTGGGTAAGAAGGTAAGAGGTGAGATCAAAAAAGAAATTCTGAGATTTTAGTTTTGTTTTTCTTGACTAAGATGGTTTCTTAAGGTCCCCTTTGCGTCTAAACGTCTGTGATTCTTTCCAGGTAGTTAAAAAAAGAGGTGAGTTGATTTTTAATCCTATTGTAGCAGAAAGCAAGTAAGTCTGTTGTAGCAGAAAGCAAAAAAAAGAAAATTTTCTCCTCATTTAGAGGAGATTAGAGAAGAGTTAATCAAAAGAAAAACCATTTCTTTACAAAGTTTGAAAACTAACTAAAGTTACACATATATCTGAAATATGTATATATATAAAATCTAAGTGAGTGCTTTCGTCTAGTCAGGAAAGAAATGGTCAATAAACATTGTCTTTGATTAAAAATGACATTAAAATTAATGAACATTCAAAAATCAAAAAATATTTAAAGCTAGTTATAGCTGGGTTTTTAAACTTATAAACATGAAATAATACCAGCATTACTCGAAACTTAACTTGTGTTATGTGCAGAAATGTTAGAATAAAAGCTGTACTTTGGACCTGCAGCTCTTGGTGGATAAACCAATTGGTGAAGAATAAAAATAAATTATGTGAAAATAACGGTGTATAGGTAAAGCTAATTTGTTGACTTATTTTAATTGACGCATTTATTAAGTAGAACTGTTTGCAGAGAAGAACCCTGAGTAAATTGCTTCATAAATCCCTTTATGAGTTGGCAGGACGAAATGATTTCTGACCCGGAGACTAGAAAACTTTCTTTCTGCTAGGCTGAGACAGATTATTAAGAAAGAACATGATAGGTTTCCTGAAAATTTCTTTTGCTTTTCTGACTTCACAAGGAAACTAGGGGTCCACAAAAGTAATCTGAGATTTAATCCTGAGGTACAGGTTTTCCCAGGGTTCTTGGATTTTTCTTGGTCTTCCTGTGAGGAAATTTGAGGTAGAAATCAGGATGGATGAGTAATACTCTCAGCAGAATTTTCATCTCAGTTCTGAGAACTGGATAATATCAAAGTGTTTAAGAACGCAATTTGTATAAAGTAAAAGAGAACAGAACAATCACAATGTCCTAAATTACAAAAAAATGGCAGGAAATTAACTTCTTCCCCTTTTCCTGTCAGACTGCTCACTCCCCTCCCCAGAAAGTAACCCAAACGCGGACAGCCCAGTTGCCTTCCCTACAGAGTGAAATCAGTCTACTCACGGAGCCCTCTCTTCCTCCTCCTGGTGCTGTGCTGGCCCACTCTGCAAGCCGAGCTAGCCTGCGATGCTTTTCTACCCCTCAGGAATTCTGTGAACTTTCAGGACCAGGGAAGGGTGGTCTGTGATTGGGAGGAGGCATCTCACATGGGCTGGGCCTGATGCTGTCTGAGCCTGCCTCCCGAGGTGAGCAGTAAGAGGAAGTTTTCGTTCAGTGAACCTCTGCTGCTTTGGAAGGTGTGATTCTGACAGATGGAAACAGCTTGACATACAGGGCTCAGTTCATCACTCCTCTGGATTCCTCCTTGATCTGGGCTTTCCTTGAACACACTCTCAGGGCTTTTGCTTTTATTTGGGTTGGATTTGCTTTTATTAGTGTGGTTGTGATCCTTTATTCTGCTTTTGTGCATTTAAAAGGCCTGTCTATTGTTCTGACTGTAAATAGTCATGCTGGTTCACGTTTATCTGTTCAACATCATGTCTAATTTCAGTTTTCATAACTTGCGTATGCTACATTTATGGGGATAGTCATTACCCAAGTAATGCTCACACTGAGGGCGTCCACAGACGAGTAATAAGGGGCAAGAGATCTGGAAACAGATTGGGAGAAATTCAGTCATAGTAACAGGGCTCAAGTAATAATTATTTCTCTCCTCTTCTCCCCCCCTTCTCTTTTCTCCCCTCCTCTTCTACTTTCTTTCCTGCCTTTTTCTGGAGCCATCACATGTCATACAGAGCACCAACAATATTTGAACAAAAGAAGCCACATTTCTTTCAATGGCTGCGTAACATCTGGTAGACATGCACCAGTTTATTTTGCCTGGTTTTAGTGATGGGTAATGGCAGTAATGTTAACATTCACTGGGTGCTTTCATCAACAGACTCAGAACTCTCATGGGTCAGGACCATCTCTGTAACAGGTTAGGTTTTTCAGGACGTCAATTCTGAAACAGAGTTTAGCGTGCAGTATATTTACTAGTGATTAAACTCCCATTGAAGGGAGATGGAAGAAATAGGATTGGGCAGAGAGAGAAGTTGATCTGCCTTGCAGGTGGGACAGCCTTGGGTAGCACCCCTTCCCCCAGCTCCAGGAAACATTGGAGGATGGCCTGCCACAGTTCCGCATCGCGCCCCTCTGTGATCAGTCCTCAGATATGGGTCGCTCTGGAAAGTGGCTTTCTGTGGCGGACACAATCCCTGAAGGGTCTGACAGTGGAGGCTGGAGCTGCCAGTACTCCCAGCAGCTGGGCAGCATGTCCCCCATTGAGGTGCCTGCATGGCCATCTCTGTGTCCATCACACTCCTTGTTCCCCCTTAGCTCTCCAGGGCCTGCTTAGGTCCAGCATGATAATTCACACCATGCAATTCTATGCAATTGTGATGAAAAAAGAGACCACCAAAAAATGTTTAAAGACACAAAAATATATTCATTTATTTGACAAGTATTTATTGAGAAATTATGATTACCAAGTACTCTTCTAAGTGCTAAAAGCGAAAAAAGGTTACAAAATAGTTTGGACAATTTGACACACTTTATTTTTTAAAAAGTGTGTATATGACTTAGGAAGAATGTAAAGTAAGTATTAACAGGGTTGTATCTGGATAATGCGATGTGAACGACTTTTTTTTTTGAGTTCACCTGTTTACAAAGCATCTATATTACAATTATAAAAAGGAACATGTAAGTTATTAAAAACATGTGCTGTTCTGGAAATCTTTGTGATAAAGTAGTAAGAAAGCAAATAAGGACATGTCTTCATTTATATCTTAGGCATTTATGTTCTATTACTAGGATTCTGTGGGGAAAATAAACATGAATCTTTTCAAAATAGATAATGTGAACACAAAACCCATAAAAAGAAACAAGAGACTAGGTAAGAAAAAGAAGAATAATTTTCAGACAATAACTGCAACTTACTAGATGAGGAATTTCAGGTCCTTAACGTATAAGTCTGATTTACGTTTTCCAGTAACTGTTTTCTGACCATGTTCTGCTAATCTTTCCTTTTTTCTTAACCACATCTTAACCCAATCCCAAAGTTTATCAGTGAATTCTCGTTACTAAGAATTTCAGTTCAGTTAGAAAGACTTAGATATTTTCTTCCTAACACTATAATTTAGCCTTGAGACTCCAGTGGTTTGGGAGGCTGGGGGAGGTCAGAAGGGGTCTTTTCCCCAATAATCCCCCTCCCAATTCTCTGGATACACTCTTCTGAGAGTGAAGCAATGTTGTCTCAGGTGACTGGCCCAGGAGAGGCTGCTGTCCCTTCCTCTTGGTCATCTCCACCACCTACCATCTGGCTCACTGCCAGCATCCTCAGTATAGACAGAGGATGGTGTACAGGCCTGGCTGGTGAGAGTTCTCACCCAACCCTAGTCAATTGCCCTAAGCAACAGAGGGTGTTCTTCATTGGTTTGCAGCCAGTTTGCCTCCTCCAAAATCATCTACACTCCAGGACCCCAGTTCTCAAGCTGGGATCCATCTTCAGTATGTTTCAGGAACTTGGAAGTGGAAGAAGGTAGACTTGTCCCCTCTCTGGCTGGCCCTACCAGTGCACCATCACCCCCCTGTGCTTTTCCTTTTCTGTGGTCATTCCAGGGCAATTTAACAAGCCTGGCAATGAATGTGATTTCTAACCAGGCTCCAAGATGTTGGTCCTATACACATTCTCAAACTTTCCAACTCTTATGGGACTTTTCTCTCTCATCTCTGGAACAAGAAACCACTGGAATGTTTCTATTCACAAACACTGCACTCCCTAAACAGACCCCTCACTTAAAATTCACTTTTTTTTTTTGGGTGGGAGAGGGAGGGAGTTGTAGTGTCAACTAGGTGGAAAAGAGACTGGCCCCATATGGAAGCTCTGACTTAGAAATGTGGTTTACATAATCCAGTTTGCTCTAATACCTGGTTTCAGGAAAAAAGACTTCTCAAACCATGATGTTGTACTTACTATTTAGTAAGTCCTGTATTTTCAGTACTTACTAAAAGTCTCAGGCATTGTCAAATTTACTCTTCACAGCAGCCCTGTGAAGTATATATTATTATCACTCCCCATTTTACAGATGAGGGAGCTGGAGGTTGAAGGGGTTAACTTGGCCAGGTCACAGAGCTATTTAGAGATAAAGATTCTGGCTGGTCTGTCCTTGCAGCCTGCTTGCACTCTTAACTATAGGCTACACTGCTTGAGAATAGTTAAGACAATCAGTGTAGCTTTCTAAATGCTATTAAACCTCAGCTTCCATATTAAAAACAACTGAGCCAAACCTGAAAACTATTTTCCTGAAGTGCCCAGGTCTGGCCAATTCTCTAGTGCCTCTGAAAATTGCTTTTTCTCCAGCAGGGCTTGTCTCGTTTTTGCAAATTTTACTGAAATGTGTAAATTAAGGCTTTTTGCTCCTCTCTCTTACTCAGCAATCTTTTTGCTCAACATTAATTGACATTCTCATATCCCCTTCAGTTCCTGTGGATGATAAATGCTTAACATAGTTCTTTTTTTTTAAAAGGTTTTATTGGGGAAGGGGAACAGGACTTTATTGGGGAAACAGTGTGTACTTCCAGGACTTTTTTTTCCAAGTCAAGTTGTTGTCCTTTCAATCTTAGATGTGGAGGGTGCAGCTCAGCTCCAGGTCCAGTTGCTGTTGCTAGTTGCAGGGGGCGCAGCCCACCATCCCTTGTGGGAGTCAAACTGGCAACCTCGTGGTTGAGAGGACACGCGCCAACCAAATGAGCCATCTAGGAGCTCAGCGGCAGCTCAGCTCAAGGTGCCGTGTTCAATCTTAGTTGCAGGGGGTGCTGCCCACCATCCCTTGCGGGACTTGAGAAATTGAACTGGCAACCTTGTGGTTGAGAGCCCACTGGCCCATGTGGGAATCGAACCGGCAGCCTTTGGAGTTAGGAGCATGGAGCTCTAACTGCCTGAGCCCCCGGGCCAGCCCAGTTCATATTTTTTCGAACTAAGTTAAGCATTAGGATTACCACCATCGAAAGATGAAAGCAAGTCTAGCCCTCTCCCAGGAAAGGGCGTATTCACAGACACTTACAATTGGAAGGGCTTTAGGCTATTTCATTAACCATTTATGGTTATTATATGGAATTATTACATGAAATAACCATATTCCAAATAAAATAATCAGTTAGCCCAAATTTTCACCCAGTGAAGAAAAGCCTATATAGCATACAAGGCATGACAATTAAGTTCACGAACTCATCCTAGAAAAAGTGCTACATACTTCATTGCTGAATATCACTGTGGTCACCTTCAAAGTACTCCCCTTGGGAAGCTATGCACCACCTCCAGTGCCTAGTCCACTCTTCAAAGTAATTTTGGTACTCTTTTTCTGGAATGGCCATCAGAACCAATACCCTTGGTTGTATTACCCTTGATGTCCTGAATGTCATCAAAATGTCTTCCTTTCAATATTTCCTTTATCTTCAGGTAAAGAAAGAAGTCATTGGGGGCCAGATCAGGTGAGTAGGGAGGGTGTTCCTATACAGTTATTTGTTTACTGGCTAAAAACTCCCTCACAGACAGTGCCATGTGAGCTGG
This sequence comes from Rhinolophus hipposideros, assembly GCF_964194185.1. Lineage (NCBI taxonomy): Eukaryota > Metazoa > Chordata > Mammalia > Chiroptera > Rhinolophidae > Rhinolophus > Rhinolophus hipposideros. Next base: position 45,992,891 of record NC_138048.1, on the reverse strand, counting down.
TGTATTGTCGTGATGCACGAGCCATGAACTGTTGGCGAAAAGTTCAGGTCATTTTTGTCTAATTTTTTCATGCAGACTTTTCAGCACTTCCAAAAAGTAAACTTGGTTAACTGTTTGTCCAGTTGGTACAAATTCATAATGAATAATCCCTCTGATATCAGAAAAGGTTAGCAACATCGTTTTGACTCTTGATTTGGATTGATGGAACTTTTTCTTTTTCAGTCATGGAGAATTGGCTGACTTCCATTGTACACTTAGGTGCTTTGTTTCAGGGTTGTATTGGTACACCCATGTTTTATCACCAGTGGTAACATGGCACAAAACATCGTCTTGCCTCTCCAAAAGGCCTTGGTAAACTTCAACTCTTCTTTGCTTTTGTTCATCAGTGAGCTCTTTTGGGACCATTTTTACGTAGACCTTTCTCATGCCAAGATTTTCAGTTAAGATTTTCCTAACTGTTTCTCTATCTATATTTACTTACTTGGTCTGCTGTGCTTCTCACAATCAGCCAAAGATTTTGACACACAATTCAGTGAAATTTTGCAGTGTTTTCATCAGTTCTGCTCCTTACTGGCCACCTTGACCTCTCTTCATCATTGACGCATTCTCTCCCCTCAGAAAAATGTTTAATCCATTTGTACACTGCCGTTTCTTCATTGCATTATCCCCATAAACTTGGACTAACATGTCCCTGATTTCATTTCCACACTTGCCAAGGTTAACAAGAAATTTAATATCTGTTTGTTGCTCTAATTCAAGCTCAGACATTCTTGCGACGGCACAAAAAAGCATGCAACAACAATAATGAACGCCACTCAACAAGACATCGCCACACATTGACACAAACACAGCTGTGAGACACTGATATACCAAGGTTATGAAACCTTACCAAGCTGTTTGTACAGTGCTGCCAATGTAAGCGCATAGTGGCAAGTTCACAAACTTATTTGTCACTCCTCGTATGTCTTGGATGTCGAACATTAAGGGGCAAGTCTATGAAACTCGTGTTTATTGCAGAGATATTGTTGAGAAATGTCGTGCCCAATCTTACATGTTGGGTGTAAGAGGTCCCAGTGGAAAACATGACCTCTGGTCTAAGTATCTGGAACAGTTATACTTTTCCCAATCAACCAGTTTGTTTTTATCTATTAGACACTATAAAACATTCAACCAAATTCGATCTTGCCTCCATTCTTACCACTCCATTGAAACTGCTCGGCAAGTTACTAACAAGCTCTATGTTGCCAAATTCAGGGAACACGTCTTTATCTTCAGTTTAGTCGGTCACTTAGCAGCAACTGATACAGCTGAGGACTCCATCCTTCTTATACTGCTTTCTTATTCTGGCTTCCATCACGCTATGTTCTCTTAGTGCTTCTCCTGTTTTCTGGTTGTTCCTTCTCAGCTCCTTCTCCCCACTGCTGTCTCCTCCTTGGCCTGGCCCATTATGTGAGAAGATCCATGGCTTAGATCTAACACTCAATTCGGAATCGAGCTCTGAAGGTGCACTTCCATCAGGAGCCAGCCCACTACTTTCTGGTCCAAAGAGATAAAGCAACTCTTTCTGGATTTAAGGCTATGCTGATTTGAAAGTTTTTGGATTCATGGGGTCAAATTGTATTCCAGAGAAGTTGTGTCTATTTCTTATGACAGTGGAAGAAAGCGCTCATTTCTCTGCACTTTCAGCCAGGTTAGGGACCATCTTCAAAAATTTTTGTCTATAAAAGATATTTAATTGGTATCTAATTTTTGTTTTAATTTATACTTCTTTGGTTATTCACATATTTTCCTTAATAAGTTTCCCATTCATGTTCTTGGCCCTCTTCTTTAATTGGGGGTATTAATGGTTTTTAAAATTGATTTGTAAGAACTTGTGACAGATTTAGGATATTGACATGTCATGTTCATTACAACTATTACTCTCAGTTAATCATTTGCCTTCTTCCTAACATTTTAAAAATATATTTTTAATACATTTTAAAAATATAAAATACATTTTATGTCAATTATATAAATATTTTCCTTAATGACTTCTGTCTTCAGCATAATGCTTAAATAGGCCTTTCCAAGATTTCGTATTTTCCTATTCTTTATTTCTTTAAGTCTTTCTCTTTCTGTAGTTAACTCTTTTAACATATACGTATATTGTTATATACGTATATGTGTGTTGTTTTATGACATGGGGTAGATCCAACTATATGAATCCAAATAATTAAACAATGATTAAAGTAACATTAATTGGATTGCATGGACATGTCACAATTTATTTGATCAATCTGTGGTTGAACAATTTTGTGGTTGGACAATTATCCCACTTTTTTTCTTGTTTTACAAATTTGACACAAAGCTTCCCTTTAAAATTCTCCAGGTATAGTGGAAATATAATCTGTCTATAGGAATGATTCATTGTGGGGTAGTTTGGGTGATGACAAGGTGTGGCTCTTGTGGTAGGTGACTAAAATAGAATGTAAAGTTCATTAGAAAGGAGTGGTCCTTTGTTACGCACAGCTCACTTCTTTCCTCTGTAACTGCCCACACTGAACTTGGAGCCTTTTGAGGCTCTGCCTGGAAAAACATCTTCTCCCTTCACTTAGCCACATTTGTGGGTTCTGAGGTGCTTTATCTGTTGTTGCTATCCCATCTGCTTTCTGTTTTCAGAAATCATAAAAATCACTGGTCTCTCTCCCTTCTGCTTTGAGTATTACAATGCATTTACTTCTTTTTGTAAATATTTACTGTATTTTTAATGGAGTTTGAGGATGACTGCTTTTTCTTAAGAAAAAAAAAATTAAACACAGAACTAGGAAAACAACTCAACTCTGCCTACTGGAATCCTATCTGTTCATAATAATGGGCCATACTTCTACTCTCTAATGTTAGCTTGTTGCAAATTCTGCGAACACCATAAGAAAAAACATAGTCTTTTGAGAACCTAATAAGGCACCGGGAGACTAATATTGTTTGACACTCATGAAAACACAAGTATCTCTGTCTGAGTTTTAGCCTTACAATGATATAAAGATTCAAGCATAGGTACACAGCCAACTGGAACCCGATTTTCACCTTTAGTGTTTGCTCCTGGCCTGGGACTACATCCTACCACTTAAGGACTAAAGAACTGAGTATAAGTACTTGTAGTTGATCGATCTTCTATACTAGATGGCTCTTACAGTAGAGAGCCTGACTCATTGAAAGTCAGGCTTGATCTCCATTTCCCCCCTTCTCCTTTCACTCAAACATGTTTAGACGGGATCACTGAACCACACCAAGCCTGTGCCTCTAGTCCACAGCCTCACTGTGAAAGGTCATAATGGTAAGTGTAAAATGTATCACAGAAAGCCAATGAGAAGGGCTGAAGTAGCTGGTGTGGTCTGGTATGAGAGGTTCTGCTTTAATAGACATACGAGTATTAATGCTCTCTGATATTAGGGCTGAAAGCAGTGACCTAAATTCAATACTTAATTTCAGTTGTTATTGATAACATCCAAGTTTTTAATCACTAACAATATTGTTGTCCCTTCAATCTTTGGGTTAGTTTGTTCAACCCACTGATTAATTGTATCCTTAGTCATGTCACTTAAACTTTCCCATAGGTTCCTTGCAAATTTATCAGGTTTCACCTGGTTTTGCCAGCTCCCAGTCAACACATGAGCTGCCTATCCGAGTGGAGAACATTTACTGAGTCTGAGCACATGCACATTTTGTGGATAATTGAAAGAAATACTAAATAAACTTTGAAGTTATAAGTAGGGAATTTATTTTGGTATAATTACTAGAAATAAAATTCAGGTATAAAAAAATAAGATTTGTGCATGATTATTCAAGCAGCAGCTTAATTCATTGTAATGCAACCACAAAAATCACACCAAGTCACCAGTTAAATAATATAAAGAATCAAGTCTGCTTTAATGTCCAAATAGAAATTAAATGAAAGATTCATCTCACAAAAGTATAACAGTATCAGATGATCATCTCAGTTATGATTGCTGGGCAGATACTCTCATACCAGACAGATCTTATTAAGGCTTTTTGTTTTTAAATACCAGTTCAACTGGTTATACATTCCACATGATGTAGATATTATTCAGGGGATAAAGGTAATGAGAAAGTGACATTCTGCCTCTCCCACAGGTGTGTACAGAGTAGTATACTTGTTTGAATGTTGTAGTTTAAAAATCAGAAGGGAGCTGTCCCTAGGAATACATTAAATTACATCCACTAGTGGCAGAATACTTGTATAACAGGCAGGGTCAAAGAGGAAAATAGTAAAAATATATTGGAGGTATTAAGAAACAAGAAAAGAGTTATTACAATAATGAGCTTCCATTAAGAGAGAAAAAAACTGTTGTTCAAATTATTTTCCACACATTTTCTGGTTGAAAATTTTATAAGCAGATTGGAGACATGATAGATTTAAATGCTTTAGGAGAATTGCATACAAATTGCTAATATTCTTTTCTCGATCCTCTTTGGGATTTGTGAACTTGTCATTGTTCAGTACTTTGGAGGAATGAGTATTTTTTTTTGGGGGGGAAATTAGACAAAGACACTTTACTTCCAGTTGCTTATTGGACATCTTCAATCAATACCAACGATCAATTATACACCTTTGCTGCTAAGATCACTAATAGAATGCAGTTGACTCATACTGTTAGTAGTCTAAGGTAATGCACAAATGTAACAGTAACCTGTAACTGTTCAATTCCCAAATCACTTCTTTAAACAGATATTACAAGGAAGCTACTGTAATCCTTCATGTACCAAATTGGATTGGTTCCACTAAGGAGGAATGAGTATTGAAATATCAATGCATGGATAAGTATAACATGTGTATATTTTTTGTATGGTTAGCTAGAGGTATCTGTAACTGTTATGTGAATTTTAAAAAGATACCTTATTGATTTTTACTTAAAAATTAAGAACACATTTAGGCAGAGTCATTAGTAGTGACCATTCAAAAACCATTTTTCAGAGTGGGAAACAGAACACAGTGTTGACACTGATTGTTGTAAATAATATTGAGAAGAGCTTCATTCTTTGTAGGTCTCTCTTTTGTTTCTGTCCTTTATCATTTCTTGTACCTGAGGAGAATGAAAGAGAATTTTTTTCCACTTACAATTTTGGTATACTTGGAATTATCTTGTGATGTTAAAATACATACAAATTTAAAATACAGAAGTCCTTGTACTGAACTCTTGCAAATAATTTAGACTTTGATAAATCATGAATACATGTTGTAATCTCTAGGGAAACCAAATGATATTACGGCAGTGACCCTATTCTGTGTGATACTATAATTATAGATATAGTAAGTATAGATATTATATACATTTTTCAAAACCTATAGAATGTACAACACAAAGAGAGAACCCTATGTAAACCATGGCCTTTAGTTACTAATGTATCAATATTGGCTCATTGACTGTAACAAATTTGCCACACTAATGCAGGATGTTAATAACAGAGGAAACGAGGTATAGGGAATAGGGGAATGGGAAAGTAGTAAATGGGAACTCATTATACTTTCTGCTTAATTTTTCTGTAAACCTAAAACTACTCTAAAAAACAAAGTCTATTAATTTTAAAAAGTCACCCCAGTGTGAAGCCCCTCCCCACAAAATTAAGAGAGTACAACTTCTAAGCTTATAGAAAAATGGAGTGATAAAAGAAGGCAAAAAGTAGAGGAAAAAAAACCAGAACATTTAGGACAGAGATAGCATATGGTAGGACAGTAGATGAAAACCAAATACACCTGTAATAGCATCAAAAACAAGTAGACTAAATGCTGCAATTAAAAGCTTGTCAGATTTGCATAATGTTAAAAATTATATGCCACTTATTAGAAAGACATCTAAAACTTACGGAGAGAGTAAAGTTAAAAGTAACAAGAATGGAAACGTACACATTTTTTTTTTTTAAAGATAATTTCTTTTTTTTACAGGATTTTATTGGGGAACAGTGTGTATTTCCAGGACTTTTTTTTTTTCCAAGTCAAGTTGTTGTCCCCTCAATCTTAGTTGTGGAGGGCAAAGCTCAGCTCCAGGTTCAGTTGCCGCTGTCAGTTGCAGGGGGCGCTGCCCACCATCCCTTGCGGGACTCGAGGAATTGAACTGGCAACCTTGTGGTTGAGAGCCCACTGGCCCATGTGGGAATCGAACCGGCAGCCTTTAGAGTTAGGAGCACGAAGCTCAAACCGCCTGAGCCACCGGGCCAGCCCCAAACACATTTAAACACTCTAAAATAAATCTGGTATAGCTATAAAAATACTGAGCAGAGTAGTGAGAGTTTATGTTATACCTCTTAATGACAAAAAGTTCAATTTACCAGAAAGGTATAAGAATTCTAAATTAATATGCACCTAATAACATAGCCTCAACTACCTAGACACAGCATAAATTGACAGAACTATAAGGGATGAGGCAAATCCACAAACACATTGGAAGACTTGAACAACATATTTAGCAAATTTGACCTAATGGATATATTTAGATCACTTCCCAATAATTGCAGGATAAATCTTTTCTTCAACCCCAATTAATTTATTCACAGCAATTAACCATATGCGGTATCATAAAACAAGGCAACACATTTCAAAGATTTGAAGTCTTGTTCTATGAGTAAAGTGCAATTGACAGAAATCATTAACCAAAGGGAACTAGAAAATCCGATATTTGATGATTTATATAAATATTCTAATGTTCAAAACTCCAGGAGTTGAAGAAGAAATCATAAGAAAAATTAGAAACTATTTTTAAATTATATACAGTGAAAATAGTACATACTTAAATTTATGTAATAAAACCTTAAATGCATATGTTATATATAAAAAGATCTGCTTTCTATATGCAAGAGTAAGCATTTGAAAAATAAATCCTGCAAATAACGACTGTGTAATATGGGCAAAATACAATCCCCCCCTTCCTCCTTGCCCCCCCCAAAAAAAAAAACCCCCAACTAAACCAATAATCAAATCAAAACAAAATATCCCACAACAAACGGAAGTTTTGGAACTAAGGAAAGATAGGCAGATTTTGGAGGCAAGTCTAAAATTGGAGCAACTTACCAACATGGGATAAATTCCTCATTTTTTGCAACTGACCCAATGATAGTCATAGCCACAGCTGTGCCTAACACTCACAGAAACACCTAAAACTCTGACAGAAAGCCCACTCTTCCTGGATGAAAAATCAAGAGAACTAGCCTGGTCAAGTATGGCCAGATGCTGAAGAGTGAGGGGGAAACTTAGAAAGGGAAGGAGATTCTCCAATTCTGTGTATGAACTTTGCATAAGACTCAGGCTGAGACCTGAATCGTGCACTCACAAGACAGATTCAAAGTAGTGCAGCAAAGGCTTCAAGAATTGACCTGAGCTATGACCCAGCAATCACAGAAGGCAAGAGTGCTTGCAGATTGAATGTAACCATGTTAACTGCCAGCTAAAACAAAAACATCAACCTTCATCAGAGAAATATGACAGAACTAAGTCTATATAACATAATATTCACAATGTCCAGGATACAATCTAAAATCATTTTTCCATCTATATTCATCAGGAATATTAGCCTGACTTTTTCTTGTGTTTTTGTCTGGTTTTGGTAATGCTGGCCTCACAAAATGAGTTTGGAAGTGTTCCTTCCCCTTCAGTTTTTTGGAAGAGTTTGAGAATAACTGATGTAAATTCTCCTTTAAATCTGTGAGAGCTCTCCATGAAGCCATCTGGTCCTGGGCTTTTCTTTGTTGGAGGGTCTTTGATTACGATTCAATTGCCATGCTAGTTATAGGTCTCTTCAGTCTATTTCTTCATGATTAAGTCTTGGTAGGCTGTATGTTTCTAGGATTTTATCCATTTCCTCTTGGTTATCCAATTTGTTGTCATTTAATGAATTGTAACTAGTATCATATGATCCTTTTTATTTCCGTGGCATCCATTTTAATGTCTCTTCTTTTACATCTAATTTTATTTGAGTCTTCTCTCTTTTTGTCTTAGTCTAGCTAAGGGCCTGCAAATTTTATCTTTTTTTTTTTTTTTTTAAATCACGTTTATAAAACATGTTTAAAAACGTTTAAAAAAGTGTTTAAAAACATTTAAAAAACGTTAAGAAAAACACGTTTAAAAACGTTTTTTTTTTAAAATGAACATTTAGTTTTGCTTTCCTATTGCTTTTCTATTTTTTATTTTATTTATCTATGCTCCAATCTTTGTTTTGCTTTGTTTTGCTAAATTAGGGTGTTTATTTGAAATTTTTCTTCTTTTTTTAATGCGTTTATTACAATGAACTCCCGCTTAAAGCTTTTTTTTTGTTGTTGTTGTTGTTGTTGTTGCATTCAATAAATTTTGGTATATTGTGTTCTCATTTTCATTTGTCTTGAGATATTTTCTAATTTCCTTTTTGGTTTCTTCTTTGACCCAATTGTTATTCAAAATTGGAAAAGAAGAAGTAAAATTGTCCCTGTTTGCAGATGATATGATCTTATAGAAAGCCCTACATACTAATAAATGAATTAGGTAAAGTTATAGAACACAAAATCAACATACAAAAATCAGTTGCATTTCTATACACTAATAACAAACGATCCAAAAAGGAAGTTAGGAAAACAATCCCGCTTACAATAGCAAAAAGAATAAAATATTTAGGAATAGACTTAACCAAGGAAGTGAAAGATTTATATATTGAAAACTATAAAATATTTTTGAAAGAAATTATATAAGAAACAAACAAATGGAAAGACAGCCCATGTTCATGGATTGGAAGAATTAACTTTGTTAAAATGCTCATATTACTCAAAGCAGTCTACAAATTTAGTACAATCCCTGACATCCCAATGGCACTTTTTTTTAACAGAAGTAGAAAAAAATTGTAAAATTCATATGGAATTACAAAAGACTCTGAATATCCAAATTAAGCTGGAGAAAGAACAAAGATGGAGACATATACTTCCATATTTTAAAATATATTACAAAGCTATAGTAATCAAATCAGTATAGTATTGGCATAAAGACAGACATATAGACCAATGGAACACAATAGAGAGCTCAGAAATAAATCCATATATATATAACTGATCTTCAACAAGGTGCCAAAAATACACAAGGGGGAAAGGATAGTCTCTGCAACAAATGGTGCTGGGAAAACTCTATATTTACCTGCAAAAGAATAAAATTTAGACCCTTAGCTTATGCCATACACAAAAATCAGCAAAATGGATTAGCAACTTAAATGTAAGACCTGAAATTGTAAAATTCCCAGAAAAATAACATAGGGGAAAAGTTTCATTACATTGGTCTTGGCAATGATTTCATGGATGTGACACCAAAAGCACAGGCAACAAAAATAAATAAATAAACAAGCGGGACTACGTCAGACTAAAAAACTTCTGCACAGCAAAGAAAATAATTAACAGAATGTACAAGCTACATACAGAATGGGAGAAGATATTTGTAAACCTTATATTTGATGGGGGTTATTCTCCAAAATACATGAGGAACTTTTACCAAAAAAACAAAACAAAACAAGTAATAATTTAAAAGTGGGCTAAGGACTTGAATAGACATTTCCCCAAAGAAGACACACAAATGGACAACAGACACATGAAAAAATGCTCAATGTCACTAATCATCAGGAAATAAGCCAGTCATAGAAAGACAAATATCACATCATTTCACTTACGTATGTGAGGTATCTAAAATGTAAATTAATAGAATCAAGAGTGGAATGGCAGTTGCCAGGAGCTAGAGGGAGGAAGAAATAGGGAGTTACTAGTTAATGGATATGAAATTTCAGTTAAGCAGGATGAATAAGGTCTATGGATCTACTGTACAAAATGTACCTATAGCCAACAGTAATGTACACTTACAAATTTGTTAAGAGGGTAGACCTCATGTTAAATGTTCTTACCACAATACATTTTTAAAAATAAATGTGTACAGTGCAGTGGTCAGGCATCTACACAATCTATGAAGTGATCCCCATGGTAAGTCCAGTGCCAATTTGGCACCCTACATGATCTATACAACATTATTTGTTATATTCCTCATAGGGTATTTCATATCCCTATGACTATTTTGTGACTACCAATTTGTGCTTTCTAATCTGTTCACCTTCTTCCCCATTTCACAACCCCCTCCCATCTAGCAACCATCAGTTTTTTTCTCTGTATCTCTGTATCTATTTGTTTTGTTTGCTCATTTATTCTGTTTTCTAGAATCCACATGTAAGTGAGATCATAAGGTATTTGTCTTTCTCTGTCTGACTTATTTCACTTAGCATAATATTTTCTAGGTCCACCCATGTTGTTACAAGATTTCTTTCTTTTTAATATTCCGACTCTGACTAATAGTCAGAGTAATATTCCATTGTATAAATGTACCACAATTTCTTTATCCAATTATTTATTGATATACATATGATTATTTAAAGTCAAAATATTTTTTCTGAAAGTGCTGGATAATACATATTTTAGGCGTTGCAAGACACATACTATCTGTGTTGCTGCTGTTGAATCCCCCTTCCCTTTCCCTTCTTTCTCTTCTCTTTCTTCCTCTTTTTCTTCTTCCTCTTCCTCCTCCTTCCCTCTCTTCCTCTTCCTTCTTTAATCGCTTAAAAAATGTAAATTCTTTCTTAGCTTTTGGGCTGTTAAAATCAGATGGTCCATAGTTTGCCAACTCCTGGTGTATATTGTTCAATTAAAAAGCAAAGATTGTCAGAAAAGATAATGAAAATATAACATATCAAAGTTTGTGAGATGCAATTAAAGCAGATGCAACTAAAGAAGAGGGAAATGTTTTTTAAATGTCTATATTAGAAAAGAAGAAAAATCTAAAATCAATGATCTCAGGTTTTGCCTTATGAAGATGAAAAGAAAGAGTAAAGTAAACCAAAATTAGGGAGAGGAAAGGAAATAATAAGGATAAGTGCAAAACAGAACAAAATTGAAAACATAAACAATAGGGAATATCAACAAAGCCAAAAGCTGTTTTTTTTTAAAGATCAACAAAATTGATTAATGTCTAGCTAGATTGATTAAGAGAACACAACCTGATTACTGATTTGATTTTGTTATTAGTTATCAGTCTGTTCAGATTTTCTGTTTCTTCCTGATTCAATCTTGGAAGATTGTATGTTTCTAGGAATGCATCCATTTCTTCCAGGTTGTTCAATTTGTTGGCATATCATTGTTTATAGTATTTTCTTATAATTCTATGTATTTCTGTGGTGTCAGTTGTCACTTCTCTTTCACTTTTGATTTTACTTATTTGGGCCTTCTCCCTTTTTTTCTTGATGAGTTTGGCTGATGGTTTATCAATTTTATTTTATCTTTTCAAAGAACTAGCTCTTGGTTTCATTTATCTTTTTATTTTTATTTTTTAAAGTCTATGTATTTCATTTATTTCCACTGATCTTTATTATTTCCTTCCTTCTACTCACTTTTGGATTTGTTTGTTATTCTTTCTCTAGTTCTTTTAGGTGTAAGGTTAGATTATTTGAGTTTTTGTTGTTTTTTTGAGGTAGGCCTATATTGCTATGAATTTCCCTCTTAGAACTGCTTTGCCTGTGTCCCCTAGATTTTGGGTTGTTATGTTTTCATTTTCATTTGACTCAAAATAGCTTTTGATTTCCTCCTTGATCTCTTTGTTAACCCATTCATGGTTTAATAGCATGTTGTTTAGCCTCCATGTGTTTGTATGTTTTTCAGTTTTCTCTTTGTCATTGATTTCTAGTTTCATACCATTATGATTGGAGAAGATACTTGATATAATTTCAGTCTTCTTAAATTTATTGAGACTTCTTTTCTGGCCTAACACTTGGTTTATCCTGGAAAATGTTTAATGTGCCCTTGAAATGAATCTCTATTCTGCTGTTTGAATGAAGTGTTGTAAAAATATCTACTAAGTTCATCTGGTCTAATATGTCACTTATTGATTTTCTGTCTGAATGATTTATCCATTGATGTCAGTGGGGTATTAAAGTCCCCTACTATTACTGTTGTTCACTCCCTCCCTTTATGTCTGTCCATATTTACTTTATATATTTAGGTGTTCTTATGTTGTGTATAGATATTTACAAGATTTATATCCTCTTGTTGAATTGATCAGTTTATCATTATATGTAATGCCCTTCTTTGTCTCTTGTTTCAGTCTTTATTTTAAAGTATATTTTGTCTGATATAAATACTCCTACCCCAGTCATTTTTGTTTCTATTTGCATGAAATATCTTTTTCTATCCTTTACTTTCAGTCTTTGTGTGTCTTTTGATCTGAAGTGGGTTTCTTGCAGGCATCATATGCTGGGTCTTACTTTGTATCCATTCAGCCACCCTATGTTTTTTGGTTGGAGTATTTAGTCTATTTGCATTTAAACTAATTATTGATAGGTATATAGTTACTGCCATTTTAGTTGTTGTTTTCTGTTTTTGTCATTTTTCTCTGTTTCTTTCTTATTCTCTTGCTCTCTTCTCTTGTATATTGATGACTTCCTAAAGTGTTATGTTTGTTTTTTTTCTCTTTAGTTCTTGTATATATTGTTTTTTGGATTGTGGTTACCAAGTGCTTCATGTATACTAAGCTATGTTTATAGCAGTCTATTCCGAATTGATGGTTGCTTAAGTTCAAATGCATTCTAAAATCATTACATTTTTTTACTCACCCTCCAATGTTTAAGTTTTTGTCATTATTTTTATCTTCTTTCTGTGTATATTTGTTAAATTATTGTTGCATTTACACATACTCTTCCTACTTTTATCTTTTAACATTTGTACCAGCTTTGTAATTGGTTAATTCACTGCTTTTACTAAGTGTTTGCCTTTATCAGGGAGACTTTTTTCTTTCCTATATTTTCTTATTTTTATTTTTGATCTTTCCTTTCTACTTAAAGAAGTCCCTTTATTATTTCCTGTAATACTGGTTTACAGCAGTTTGCTTATCCGGGACACTATCTTTCATTTGATTCTAAATGATAACACTAATGGGTAGAGGAATCTTGGTTGTAGGTTTTTACCTTTCATTGCTTTGAATATTGCTTGCCAATTCCTTCTGGCCTGCACAGTTTCTATTGAAAAATCTGCTGATTGTCTTATGGCAATGCCCTTCTACATAACTAAGTGCTTTTCTCTTGCTACTTTTAAGACTTTTTTTGTCTTCAACTTTTGGCATTTAATTATGATGTGTCTTGGTGAGGACATCTTTGGTTTCATCTTGTTTGGGATCTCTGTGCTTCCTTTACTTGTATATCTATTTTCTTTGCCAGGTTAGGGGAGTTTTCAATCATTAGTTTTTCAAAGGTTTGAAGGTTGAAAAAGGTTTTCAATCCCTCTTTTCCCCTCTCTTCTCCTTTTGGGACCCCTATGATGAAAATGTTTGTATGTATGAGGTTCTCCCAAGGTCTCTTAAACTATCCTCATTTTTAAAAATTCTTTTTTCTTTTTGCTGTTCTGACTGGGTGTTTTCCATAACCTTGTCTTCCAGATTGCTGATTCGATTCCCTGCTTTATCTAATCTGCTGTTGATTCCTTCTATTGTATTCTTCATTTTAGTTGTTGTATTCTTGCTGGTTCAGTTATTGAGTTCTTACTGGTTCTTTTTTATGTTTTCTTCCTCTTTGTTGAAGTTCTCACTGAGTTCATGTATTCTCCCAAGTTCATTGAGCATCCTTACAACTAGAGTTTTGAATTTTGTATCTGGTAGATAGATTGCCTGTCTCCATTTTGTTTAGTTCTTTTTCTGGAGTTTTGTCCTGTTCTTTCCTTTCTGTAACTTGACAAATTATTCTAAATACTGATATGGAAATACACAGGCCTAAGAACATCCAATATATTTTTAAAGAAGAATAAGATGTGAAGACTTACTCTGATAGATATTAAGACTTATTATAAGGCATACTAATTGACACAGTCTCATATTAGAGTAATGATAGACAAATATACCATAGGAATCAAATAAAGAGCAGTGTGTAGAAGGTATGGTGTTTTTTATAGTAAGTTGTTGTTCAGTTAGATGTCTGCTTGAAAAAAATGAAACTTGACATGATCTCACACCCTACACAAAATCAATTATAGATCAATTGGATATAAATGTAAAAGGCAACAAACAAAATTTAACACCTTTCCCCACCAAAAAACCCCACAAAGAAATTTCTACAAGTAATACAGGGGATTATAGGCTGGAGCTTGGGCTAAGGAGAGACTTCTAAAACAGGATCGAATAAGTACTAATCATAACTAAAAAGGCTGTTAAAGTTGACTATATAAAAATTAAGAATTTCTGTTTATCAAAAGATTCCTTTGAGAGATAAAAAGGGAAGGCAGAGAGTGGAATGAGATACTTGTAACAAACACAGTCAACAAAGAGCTCACAACCAGAATATAGAGAAAATTGTTACAAATGAATAAAAAAGACAAACAATACAATTTTAAAAAGTATTTCTAAAAGGACAATAAACAAATGAAAAGTATGCAACTGCTTTAGTCATGAGGAAAATGGAAATTGAAACTGCAATGATTTATAACTAACCGCCATCAAAATGGCTAATGCTAAAATGACTGTAAAACTAAGTGTTAGATGTAAATAATAAAGGTGTAAAACAACTGAAATTCTAAGACACATTGCTGCTAGGAGTGTAAATTGGCACAATCATGTAGGAAAATTGTTTGAAATAATCTACCAGAGCTGAGCAAACACATACTTTGTGATCCAGCAATCACTTTCTGGGTATGTATGCAAGAGAAATGTGTGCATATGTTCACCAAGAGAAATGTACACAAAGGTTTATTGGAAAAATTTTGCTATAGTTCCAAGCCAGAAACAATGTGAATATCCATAATCATCATAGAATGGATAAATCATGACATTTCACACAATGAATACTATATAGCAATAAAAATGAACTATAGCCACACACAATAGAATGGATTAATCTCACAGTCATATTTTTGAGCAAAAGAAATCAGATACAAATGAATACCTACTATATGGTTCCCTTTATAGAAAGTTGAAAAAGTTGATGAATTTAAACAAGAGTGTTTCATGATTCATAATTAGTATAAAATTATAAAGACAACTGAGGAAGTCATTATAAATGTCAGAATAATAGTCCCTTTGTGGGGAGTAACAACTGAGGGAAAGAAAGGCCTCTGGGATTGCTGGCAATGTTTTAATTTTTTAAACTTGAATGGTAGTTACAGGTTTGCTTACTTCATAATAATTCACTGAATTGTATATATTTTGTTTTATATAATTGTATGTGCGCTATATTTACACTAAACAGAACAAGAATATTGTTCTTTTTCTCCTTTTCCATACCTGAAACAGCATAAAACTCAGGGGGTCCTCTGGCCTTTCAAAGACTAAGTTTTCAGTGATCTCCTGAGAGAGAGAGAGCATAAGGCATTGCATTATGGTTCTGAGCTATAGTTATGTGGTCAGGTTATATCTGGAGCGATCATTTGCACTAATGTAGCATGCACCATAGCACTTTAAAAAAATTCATATATTTCTACAAAGTGTCAAATTAATTTCTCACTACTGATAAAATTAGGCAAATTAAGGTAATATTTAAAGGAATAAAATTTAGTCATACTGTGTTTCCCCGAAAATATGACCAGCTCTTATATTAATTTTTGCTCTAAAAGACGCACTAGGGCTTATGTTCAGGGGACGTCATCTTGAAAAATCATGCTAGGTCTTATTTTCTGCTTAGATCTTATTTTCGGGGAAACACGGTAAGCAGCAATGGGTATTTTTCTAGTTTCCAAGATCAAAGAGGTAGTGAGAAAGTTTTAGAGAAAGTTTTTGTTTTGAGTATGGTGATTTTGCTAGACTGAGAAATTAACATTATTTGCTTTGAAGGATAATCAGAGAAAAGTATTTTGAGTAAAATTTTAAAAAGACTATATGATTTTACATAGAATCTTCCTTCTGAGGCATTTGATTCTAAAATGATGTTAATTGTAATACTAAATGAGAAAGGATATATAAAACTTCAGAGATTCACTACTATACTTTTGTTTTTGTTGAATAACCCCCAAAATTATAATAAAGTAAGCACAATTCTCATTTGTAAGGAATAACAATAGGACAAATTTTAGGTATAAAATATTCAAGGTCTGTTTAATGTACCCATACCCATTATGTATTTCATATATGTTTCTATTGAATACATATAGGGTAACTAATTTTTCTTATAATAGCATTGAATGCATAAGTATTTTTTTCTTGACAGATGAAGAAATTTATTTATAGAATGATTAGAATTCTACTTTCTTCAACAGCTTTCATCCTTCAGCTCTTCTTTGGTTAAAGCCACGAAACCCGGCCATTAGTGCTCTCCCATAAAAATAACATTTTGAAAAAGAAAAGGCATAGAGCAGTTAATGGAGTAAATATCAATTATTCTTATTTTATATTTAGAAACTGAGATTCACAGAAGTTACATAATTTTCTCCAAATAACAAAGATGAAAAGTGGCAAAGTTAGGTTGGAGCATTAGACTAAATTTGTAAAGTTTGTGCTCTTTCTACTATACCCTACTTCTTGAAACTTAAACTTTTCCAGTTTAAATGTTTTCATTTGAGCTGGGTCATTCTTATTTTACACCTTTCTAACTATAAAGTTACTTCATGTACTCATGTATTATATACATATATGTACCTTGCTGGGTAATAATATTAACGTAAAAATAAATACGTCAGGAAAACAAAAACAACCCACCAAACAACAAACATTTTATAAATGTGATAATCTCTTGTAATTCTATATAGCCAAGGATGTCATATTTTAAAGAAGATTCCAGCCCCATATCCTAAGGTCAATAAAATTTGTCATTTCAAGACTTAGAAGCAACTCTATTCTCCCCAAAGAATATGGTTTCTTAGTTAGTCACAGTTTGGTTATCTTCTGAAAGTTTTATATTCAATCTGGAAAGTCTTTTTCTCTTTTTTTCAATTGCCAGTATTTTGTCCTTCCTTCCTAGTCTGGCTCAAACTTTAGCCCTTGGCCCAATTTTTCTCTATAACCAACTTATCTGATCCCTCTGAATGGCTTCATATCATCGTATCACTCATTTGGTATTTATCATTTACTACTTTTGGTTAATACCGTATTTTGCTGTGTATAATGTGCACCCATATTTCCAGCCCAAACTTTCAAGGAAAAAAATCTTTCTTTTTAATTTTTTAATTCAAATTTTTATTTGTTTACATTTAGGTACTTGTTTTTTGTATTATAAAGGAATTTTAGCATTTATTTTTTTAACATATTATGGTACAAGAAATTTTATGTAACACATAATTATAAAAGACAAGAACAGATGCAAAGTACAAAACATTTTATGTACCGGTAACAAATTTACAGTATTTACCCATCATAGAAGGCCAAGAACTCTTTGTTGTTACAAGTTCATTAAGTTCAATAAAACCAATGATCATATTCCAGGGTATTATTTTGCGTATGGATATCGTTATTGATTTCTAGAGTTACAATTTTAACTCATCAGCATAAATAAAAGAATTAAAAATACTTATATAGACACGGAATTAGTACTACCCATGTATAATGCTCATTCTTATTCTTCCCTCACCAATTTGGGCAAAAAAGTGCACATTATACATGGCAAAATATGGTACATCTTAATGCACTTACTGACTTCTCAGTAATAAGATTATATCCGTTTTATAGCAAAGGCCTTTGCTTGTACCTCTTGAAAGCCAGGTCAAAGTTTGTGTTTTACATTATGATTACCTAAAAACTCACAATTAAAGTAAGGGAACAAGAAGTTTACCTGGAATATTTGCAGAATGTGGTGTTTCTCCATGTATTGTAGTGAAATTTGATAAGGATCTTGATATACTATAGAAGGGAATCGTCTCCTATAAGTTTCGTTGTGTGCATGAGAAGTCTCTCCTTTTTGGTATTCTGAAATATCATCCTGAAATGGAAATACCCCACCCCCACCAAAGAGTCTTTAATAAATCAAAAAGCCCCATGAAGTTTTATTCTTATTTTGTCATTATCAGTGGAATCTGGTATTGATGGGATCTGAACACCAGGAGTTGAAGACACATTATTGGGAGAGACCTGGCTGATCCTCCAGGCAATACAATGCACCTCAAGTCCTGGCAGATATCTTAGGCTTCTCCAACCTACTTCAAAAAATGCTCCCTTCACAGGGATCTCCAGTTGACTCCAAATTCCTTTCCTTTGGTAGAAGCCCAGAGAGGAGAAATGGCTTAGTGTCCTAGAGTTAGCAGCAGAACCAGGACTTAAAACCCAGCTCTCCTGAATTGATCCTTCCTGAATGGCCTTAAGGTAGCAGAGAAAGCAACATGTCTCTTTATTTCCACCCTTCTCCTGTCCTACCTGAATCCTATTACAACATGTAGGTTTATTTCCTCATCCTTGATCCAATAAGTACCGCTCCAACTCCCTCCCCCCCTTCCAACATCACAGGCCTCCAACCTTCCAGGAAGGTATCAAATGCCCCTTTAAACCTACGGGCTTGGTTTCTGTGACTTGAATTTTTTCTTGATTGATGATATAGTTCAAGTTGGTTGATATGGAAGGGAATCTTGGAGAAACACCTGGGTCTGGTGCTTGGAAATTACTTATGAATTTGGTATCCAATGAGTTCAATGCTTGCAGAAAGTTTTCACTTTCAGTGTCAGCTGTACTCGAAACCTTGGAATTGTTGAGATCTGTTTGGCTAACTTCAAATTTGCAGGGTTGTATTCTGACATCAGCATTTCTGTCCTCCTCGCTGGTAAATATTCTGCCACCATACTGGTCACGTTCTCCATAATCAGACCAGCTGTCTTTTGTGTCATAAGTCTTGTTGTACATTAAGTGGTCAGCCTGGTCATAGTCACTGTACTCAACTGTAAGCTGATTGGTACTGCTGTCAGTTTGGTCAGCCACCTGGTGTTCCGCTTGTTCAGAAGCTTGGTTATGCACCATATGATGAGTCTTTGCAAGTGTTTTGTAACCAGTTTGATCAGATAATCTAAGGTTGAAAAGTTGTTCATAAGTTTTTTGTTCAATCAGGCTGGACAATCTGCTGTCAATCTGTTCAGAAGTTCTTTGTTGAGTCTGGCCAGGTATTCTGTAGTCAGTCTGTTCAGAGGCTCTTCGGTTAGAGGAGATAGACAATCTATCGTCAATCTGTTTATAAACTCCGCTCTCAGCTGGGCTGGACATCCTGCGGTCAAACTGCCCAGAACCTCTTGCACCCTGGTTAGACAATCTGTGTCCAGAAGTTCTTTGTTCATATAGGTCAGGCATCTGGCTGTCAGTCTGTTCAGACTCTACATGATCAGCTTGGTGAGGTGACTTGTTGTCCATCTGTTCAGACATTGTTTGGTCAACCCAATAAACAGTTCTATGATCAGCAACATCATCATGGTGGGATGGTTGGAGGTCAGTCTCATCAGATGTTCTGTGAGCAATGTATTCAGATAATTTGTGGTCGGTTTGGCCAAATATGTTGAGTACAGCCTCGCTGGACTCTCTTCTGTCAGCCTGGTTAGCTGTTCTGTGATCATTCTGGTTATCTGCCTCTTCTTTGTCCAGGTTCTGCCTGTTGTCCTCCTGGCCATCTGTGTGGCTGTTATTTGAGGACTTGGCTGCTGTGCTTTCAGGTCCCAAGGATTCCGATGGAGCCTCATCTGGAGGCTTGATCATTTTCTGCCTGTCCCTGACTAGCCTAGGTTGCCAGACGCTGTGGGTGGTGCCAGGCTGGGTTGTCTAGGTGACCTTCTGGGAACCACGACAACGATACCCACAGGCTTTGTGCGGGCTTCTGCGCATGAATTCTTGGCACATGAGTGGTCGCCTGGGCGTGAGCCGGGCACCCGGGGCTGCGGCGGGAAGGGCTGCCTTCAGCTCTGGGCACAGTCTAGAGAGGGCTTCTACCAACGCGCGGTGTGGTCGTGAGCAGGGGCGGATGCTCTTCTCCTGAGAACAGGTGATGACCGCACGCCGGCATCGCCACCTCCCAGAGGCTGGACAGCAGGCCTCTGTGAATGGTCCCTTAGAGCAGGATCTTTCTCGTTTTCTTGGGGAGGTTCACAGCGCTGTGTGTGAAACCGAATCGTTCAGGTAGCACCACTCCTCTAATCAAAACGGTAGCCGATGAAAACAGGAGGGCCGCATACCTGAACAGAGATGGCATCACATCCGCGTGTCATCCACCACTGACGGGTTTAATCACAAGTGTCTCTCGCACAGTATGAGTGTGTTAGTGCTGGGCGCTGTGCTAGTAAATGGTCCTGCTAAATGTTCTTCCAACTCTAATCGGTATTGGGGTGACAAGGTCAAAATATGTATTTTTACTTTTAGTTTTTTTAACCATTTTTACATTTCGGCCACTATAAACAGTGCTGGGGCTGTTTTTCGTGGTACCAAAAAGAGTTTAGTCCTCCTAACACTCATGTTACCAAAGTCATACAGATCTTTCCTCACACTAAGAGTGTAGAGAGGAGAGTTTTGCTGTCCCCCCGTCCCCCCCCCGCCCCCCCCCCCCCCCCCCCCCGCCCAGCAGTTCATGGCTGCAAGAGCTGCTCTTGTCTGTCTCAATAGAAGGGTGAAACGCTTTTTCCCATCCCCCTCTGGGAAGAGCTGTCCTGGCTGTGGAAATTCAAGCCCCAAGGTGTTTTCTTGTTGAATTAAACATATGTAGCTGGAGGGTTAGAGGGAGGGGAGGGGATCCTGTGAGAATGGGTTCCAAAATCACACTCCCCAATAATCTTATAACAGAATAGAGGGTTAGGAATTAGAGTTCCAGAAAGAAAGGGAGTAAGGAAGGTGTTGGGAAAAATAGGAGAAGGAATATTTAACAAGTGGGGGAATTTGCACTTGACGGTGGTGACCAGTGGGGTCCAGGTTTTGAGATCTGGCCTTCCCTATCTGAAATGAACCTTAAGAATCCACTTCAGACCTGCACGGTCTCTAATTTCCAGAGTAAGGCAGTACAGAGGTGGTGATTGATGAGACATTTTGATTGACTCTGGAAAGCCTAAAATCTCTGAGCAGGCTAAGGATTGGCAGTATTATGCCAGATATTCTTTTAATATGGGATTAATTGCATTCAATAACTAGAGCTAAGACTTAAAATCCAAACACAAATAGTTTTGATTAAAGTTTGAGAAGGAAAGTGGGTACCCTTGGTGCCATACTTAGAAGCAGAGAAGAGAATGAAGGCGCACTTCAGTGCAGTCGTTTATTTAACAGGACTGAGAACACAGTTGGTGCTCAAGACATGTTTGTTGAGTATAGATGTATGAGTAATCTGCTTTATTTATTTATTTAAAGATGCGTGGAGCAAATGGACAATGCATTTGGAGTAAAATAGATGAAAGCTATGGTTTACAGTTTCAAAGAGGCATTAGTTTTGTTGATTTTTTTTTCATTTGTAAGTTAAATGTTATCATTGTAGAAAAGTAAGAAAAATAAGCAGAAAGAAAAAAGTTCCTGAGTCACATCTGAGTTATAACCTTTATTAGCATTTTGATTTATATTCTTCTAGAATATTCCCCACGCAAATCTGTATGTCTACTATCTATAGGTATGTGTATACTTCACAAAATAGAATCAAAGTGTGCAACTGTTCTATAAAGTGCATTTTCTTTTTCTCTTTTTAAAAATTTTATTTACTTATTTAAGCATGTATTTCCAGGACCCATCAGCTCCAAGTCAAGTAGTTGTTTCAATCTAGTTGTGGAGGGCGCAGCTCACAGTGGCCCATGTGGGGATTGAACAGGCAACCTTATTGTTAAGAGCACTGCATTCTAATCAATTGAGCTAACTGCCCCACCCCTACATTTTCTTTTAAAAAATTTAAAACAATGTTTTTTAAAATTATGGTTGACATATAATCTTATGTTAGTTTCAGGTGTACACCATAGTAATTAGACATTTGCGTACCTTATGAGGTGATCACCAATAAGTCTAGTACCTATCTGACACCATACATAGTTATTAATATATTATTGACTATATTCCCTAAGCTGTACTTCAAATACACATGACTATTTTTAATGTTGGCAATTTGTATTTCTCAATTCCTTTCATCTTTTTCACTCATACTCCTAATCGTCCTCCCTCCTGGTGACCAAACTATAAACTGCATTTTCATTTAACACTATGGTATAAACACTATGGTATGGTTCTTCTTTGCCATTAAATGTAATCTAAATTAAAGAACACTAGCTTTTGGAGTCAGCCCAAATTTGCTCTAATTCTGTATCTGCCACTTACTAGATTGTTGAGCTTGGGCAAATCTCATTATTTCTCTGACCTTCAATTTTCTCATCTGCAGATGAAAATGAGAATAATATAATAGTTCGCAGAGTTCTTGTGACAACTAAATTATATAATATATATAATTAGCTCTTATGTGCTTCATAAACAGTAACTATTTTAAAATTTACATGTAATCTATTATATGAATCTATTTTGTTGCTTTTAACAGTGATGCATTGACCATTGTTGTACTAACATTTTACAAGCTTGTCGTATTTTTTTTCTGGAAGATAAATTTTTGGTTATGGAATTGCTTGGTTAAGGAAATGTCTTATTTTGGTTGTTGAAAGTAGTATATTTAAAAAGTTGAGCTAATTTATAGCTACACCAATAATATATGAGAGTGCTGTTTCCCTAAACCAAAACCAATTCTGTGTATATTTTTCATTTTTGCCTATTGATAAGCGAAAACTAGTATCTTGTTTTAATTTGTATTCTTTTTAAAAATATGTTTAATGGCTATTTGTATTTATTTTTTCTGGATGTCCTTGTCATGCTCCTGTCTTTTCCTTATTGATTTGTAAGAGTTTCCAATGTATTAAACATTTTAATTCTTTGTGATGTAAATTGCAAATAAATTTTCCTGGCTTGTTTGCCATGTGGAAGTTTTATATTTTTTATTTTTATGAAGTTAAATTTATTTTTCTCTGTGCAGTTTCTGTCTTTGAAGTCATGCTTAAGAAGCCCTTCCTGATCTCTTAAAAGTATACAAATATTCCTCACATAATTTTTAGTATTTTTGGTATGTGTATTCCTTTTTTCCTTACATAGAGTTAAAACTTAAGTGTGCAGCTTGATGAATTTTTCCGTATGTATACATTTATGTATACACTCCCCAGATCAAGATGTAGAATGTTTCCAAACTTGAGCGGGTTCCCCATGTCCCCACCCAATGAATATCCTACCCCCAAATTAAGTAATGTTCTGATCACTGTTTCCATAACTCAGTTTTTCTGGCTTTTGAACATCACAAAACATGACACTTGTTGTGACTGCTTTTATTTAACATGATGCCTGTGAAATTCACTCATATGCTTATATGTAGCAGTAGATAATTATTTTCCATTGCGGTGCAGTATTCCATTGTATTATACCACAAACTGTCAGTTCTGATGTTGACTGCCATTGGTTTGTTTACCGTGTGGAACTATTAGGAACTTTCTTGGACATGTCTTTTGGTGGACATAAGTGCTCATTTCTCTTGGGATATATCAGATTGTGGGATTCCTGGATCACAGGACAGACTTGTATTTGGCTTTAGCAAATGCTGCCAGACAGTTTTCCAAAATGGTAGTACCAACTTACACTCTTACCAGCTGTGTGTAAAAGAGGTCCACGTGCTTGCCTTTTGCTGTTGGTTGTTCTGTTGTGTTGGTTTCACTGGGGTTTTCATTTGTATTTCCCTTGTGACTAATGATGTAGAACACCTCTACAGATGCTTATTGGCCATATGGATATCCTTTTATATGAAGTACCATTCACATCTTTTGCCCATTTTTGTATTGGTTTGTCTTATTGATTTGTATATCTTCTTTATGTAGTCAGATTGTGTGTATGTGTTTTTAAAAACATTTAAAGCTTTGATCTTTCTGCATTTTATTTTGATATATGGTGTGAAATAGGCATCTAACCTAATCTTATTTTTAAAAGGTTAGCTAGATATTCCAATACTATTTTTAAAAACATGATTATTTCTCCACTGATTTAAAAATACTAGCTTTTCCATATACCAGTATCTAATATATACTTAAGTCTGTTTACGGACATTTCACTCCTGTTTCATCAATAAAAAAATTATCTGCTCTGGTGTCTTTTTTATTGTTGTACTTTTATAATACACATTAATATGTTATAGAGCATATCCCTTTCATTATTTTTCTTTAAAAATAATTTGTGACTGCTTCACATATTTGTTCTTCCAAGTGAACTTGGCTTAAGACAACATAAATTTATTTTCTTCCAGTTCTGAAGACTGCAAGTCCAAGATCAAGGTGTCAGCAGGTTTAGTTTATCCTGAGGATTGTCTCCTTGGCTTGCAGATGGCCATCTTCTGGCTGTGTTCTCACATGGCCTTTCCTCGGTGAGGGTGGATCCTTGGTGTCTCTGTCTGTATGTCCTATTCTGCTCTTCTTATAAGGACCCCAGTCAGATTGGATCAGGGCTCACTCCAAAGGCCTCATTTTTATTTAATTACCTCTTGGCCTTATCTCCAAATTCAGTCATACTCTGAGGTACTAGAGGTTAGAGCCTCAACATAAGAAATTGAAGGGCACACAGTTTAGTTCATTACAGCCATAGATGTGAGGGTTTATTTCTAGACTGTCAATTCTATTTCACTGGTATATGTCTGTCCTTATGCTAGTGCCATACTGTTTTAATTCCTGTTGTTTTATAGTAAGTTTTGAAATCGAGAAGTGTGAGTTCTCCAATTTTGTTTTTTTTTTTTTCAATATTGTTTTAAATATTTAGGGCCTCTTGAAGTCCCATGTGAATTCTAGGACTGGTTTTTCCATTTCTGCAAAAAGCCTGTTGGAATTTTGATAGGGAAAGCATTGAATCTGTAGATTGCTTTGGGTTAGTATTGCCATTTTAAGACTAGTAAGTGTTACAATTTATGAACGTGGGATATTTGTCCATTTATTTATGTCCTGTTTAATTTCTTTCAGCAATGTTTTGTAGTTCTTAGTGTACAAGTTTTTTACTACCACCCCCCTTGGTTGAATTTATTCTTAGGTATTTTATTTTTTTGGATGCTATTATAAATGAAATTGTTTCCTTAATTTTATTTTTGGATTGTTCATTGGTAGTATATAGAAATATAGATTTGTGTGGGTTGATTTTGTATCCTGCAACTCTGCTGAATTTACTTATTATTTCTAATAGGTTTTTTTCTTTTCGTGGTTTTTAAAGGATTTTTCTATACATAAGATCATATCATCTGTGAATAAGGATGGTTTTAATCTTTTCCAATTGGATGCCTTTTATTTATTTTTCTTGCATAATTACTCTTATTAGAAATTCCAGGACAATGGTGAATTAAAATGGTGAAAGTAGGCGTTCTTGTTTTGTTTCTGATCATAAGAGGAAAGCTTTCCTTATGGAGTACAATATGCTTTTTTTCATTAAAGCCCTTTATCAGATTGAGAAAGTGACCTTCTAGTTCTTGTTTTCTGTGTTTGTTTTATCATGGAAAGATGTTGGATTTAAAAAAACTGCTCTTTATGCATCAACTGAGATGATTACGTGGTTTTCCCTCCGGTATTAATGTGGTGTATTACACTGATTGACTTTTGTGTGGTGACCCATGCTGATATTCTTGGGATAAATCCTACTTGGTCATGGAGTGTGATGCTTTTAATACGCTCTTGCTTTGCTTAGCTAGTATTTTGTTGAGGACTTTTGCATCTATATTCATAAGAGATGTTACTTGATTGGTTCCTTTACCCATTTTAATTTTCAATCTCGTTAGTATTACATATGACTAAAAGCCCAGGTCTTGAGCCAGAAAGAACTGGACTTGAATATTGTCCTCACCATTTAAAGGCTGGGTGTCCTTAGGCAAGTGATCTGTCCTTTGTGATCTTTAGTGTCTTCACTTGTAAATGAAGATAAACATAACTACTGAACTAAGTTGTTGAGATGAGTAAATGATATAACATTTATAAACAATTCAGTCCCATGCTTAACATTCAGCAAATAAGTAGTTGTTGTTATAAGTATTCATCTAAATTTATTGGTCATCTTTTATGTCCCTCAGTAATGTTTGGAATTTTTTAAATATCTTGAGTATATTTGTTAAAAAATGTTATTCTTATGCAATTTATGTTTTATTATTGTCAATTGGATTTTTTCTAATATATTTTCTAAATGGCTAAGCTAATATGTAGGAAAGATAATAATTTCTGTTTCTTTTTGATCCTGTCATTTTTTTACTTTCTTATTAGATTAGATATATTCTCAGATTAGTTGATTTTTCTTAATAGACAATGGCAATGATAATTTTTCCTTTTCCTTTATAATATTCATACTTCTAGTTCTTTTTCTTTTCTAATATTGAATAGGATGCCAAACATTGTTTAACAATTATGAAGATTACAGATGTCTTCATTTTATTCCTGAATATAATGGGAATGTTTCATTAAGTGCAATGCTTAACTTTGTTTTCTGCAATATATTTAAGAAAAAAAATGTAAATAACTTTCTATCTGTTTCACAAAGGGTTTTAATTGCTTTTTGAATTTTATCAAATAATTTGTTGCACCTATTGAAATAATCGTATGATTGTCTCCATTAATGTATTCATGTTAGTTGAAATAATCATGATTCCGTCCATTAATTTATTCATGTTAGTTACATCAACAGATTTTTTAATGTTAAATCAGTTATCCATTCATAGAGTAAACCTTAACTTGGCAATCCTATATTTGTCTCTTAATACAATTCTGGAATCAGTTGCTAATATTTTATTTAGGATGTTTGTATTTTATTAATCAGTGAGATTGAACTGTTGTTATCTTTCCTTGTTTTACGAGGTGTGATAAAAAATATAGTTAATGTTTAAATTAAAAAAATGTATTACAGTGAAAAACACATTGCCATTAATCCTCCTCAAAATACTCCCCCTCACTTCAAACACACTTATGCCATCGTTCTTGCCACTTTCTGAAGCAGTTCTGGAAGTCCTCTTTCATGAGTGTCTCTAGTTGTGCTGTCATGGCTGCCTCGATGTCCTGAATTGATTCAAAATGTTTTCCTCTCATGGTCATTTTGACTTTGGGGAAGAGCCAGAAGTTGCACAGTGCCAGATCTGGTGAATAAGGTAGACGAGGACACACCGTAATGTTTTTGTTTGACAGAAATTGCCGTATCAGAAGTGATGTGTGACATGCAGCGTTGCCATGATGGAGGATGAAGTAAAGACATTCACAAAAGAGGACATCCCGAACTGCTTCAGAAAAGTGCCAAGAATGATGGGATAAGTGTGTTTGAAGCGAGGGGGATTAATGGCAATGTGTCTTTTACTGTAATAATTTTTCTAAATATAAATATTCACCATATTTTTTAATCACACCTCATATATTCTAGATCTAAATCTGTTATGAAACATATGTTTTGCAAATATTTTCTCCCATGCTTTGTGCTGTATTTTCACTTTCTTGATAGTATCCTTTGAAATACAAAAGTTTTAAACTTTAATGAAGTCCAGTTTAGTTTTCCTTTTGTACCATGCACTTTTGGTATCATGTGTAGGAAACCCCTGTCTAATCCTAGATCACAGAAATTTTGATCTATTGATGAAAACCAGTAAATGCCATCTTTCAAGTGAAAAGAGTTAATGTATCTGTGGTTTCCTAATCTGCAAAGAGCTTGTAACATTTAACTCTTTACTGACTATGATAGAGGAGCCATAATTTACTAAGGAAGATTGGATGAGTGGAAGAGTGTTTATTGTTCTGATAACTTGTTGAAATTGATGAAGTTGACTCACCAGAAGGAATAATACACGAGAGAAGGAAAATCAGAGCTCCTGGATGGTGGCAGCTATGACAGAGAAGTAGCATCAATGCTAGTACCCTGATCTATGTTGGGACAACTGTAGGTGATTTTCATACAAATCTAAATTATAATACAAATCTAAATTGGGTTAGCTTTAGGTAATCCATTCCTTTTTAAAGGTTTCAGTGTAATTAAGTAGTCAAATGAAATGGTTCCCAACCTAACATTTTTTATTCAAATCATGTATCCAAAGAGGTCTTTCTAAAAGCAACTATTTACAAATATCTTCTCCCATTCACTTGGTGGCCTCTTTGTTTTGGCTTCTTTTGCTGTGCAGAAGCTTTTTAGTTTGATATAGTCCCTTTCATCTAGTTTTGCTTTTACTTCCTTTGCCTTTGAGGTCAAATTCATAAAATCCTCTCTAAGAATAAGGTCCATTTGTTTAGTACCTATGTTTTCTTCTATGCAATTTATTGTTTCAGGTCTTATATTTAGGTCTTTGATCTATTTTGAGTTAATTTTGGTACATGGCGACAGATAGCAGTCTAGTTTCATTCTTTTGCATGTGGCTTTCCAGTTTTCCCAGCACCATTTATTGAAGAGGCTTTCTTTTCTCCATTGTATGTTTTTGGCTCCTTTGTTGGAAATTATTTGCCAGTATATATGTGGGTTTATTTCTGGGTTCTCACTTCTATTCCATTGGTCTCTGTGTTGAAATATCCAGAATATATAAAGAACTCGTACAACTCAACAATAGAAAAAACCAAACAATCCAATTAAAAAATGGGCAGAGCACACGAACAGACACTTTCCCCAAGAAGACATACAAATGGCCAACACATATTTGAAAAGATGCTCAACTTCATTAGCTATTAGGGAAATGCAAATCAAAACCATAATGAGATATAACCTCACACCTGTTAGAATCGCTATTATCAACAAAACAAGTAATAACAAGTGTTGCAGAGATTGTGGAGAAAAAGAACCCTCATACACTGCTTGTGGAAATGTAAATTGGTATAGCCACTATGAAAAACAGTATGGAGGTTCCTCAAAAAATTAAAAATAGAATTACCATATAGCTCAGCAATCCCTCTTCTGGGTATCTACCCCCCAAAAACTTGTAAACATTTATCCATAAAGATATATGTACCCCTATATTCATTGCAGCATTATTCACAGTGGTCAAGACATGGAAACAACCAAAGTGTCCTTCCATAGATGATTGGATAAATCTCTCTCTCTCTCTCTCTCTCTCTCTCTCTCTCTCTCTCTCACACACACACACACACACACACACAATGGAATATTATTCATCCATAAAAAGATGAAATACCGCCACTCATGACAACATGGATGGATCTTGTGATTATGCTATGTGAAATAAGGCATAAAAAGCCAAGAACCATATAATTTCATTCATATGTGGGATATAAAACTGAAAGCAACAAATGAACAAGACAAAGAAACAAAAAAAATCATAGATACTGACAACAGTTTAGTGGGTTACCCGAATGTAAGGGGGGAGGGGGGAGGTATAAAAGGATAAAGGGGGGTCGATATATGGTGACAGGAGATGTGACTTTGGGTGGTGAATATACAATGCAATATACAGGTGATGTGTTATAATTGTACACTTGAAACCTATATAATTTTATTAACCAATGTCACCCCAATAAATTTAATTAAGAAATAAAATAAAAGCAACTATTTAAAAATTTTTAACTATGAAATTTACCTATTATAATGTTCTTACAACATAGAATCTTCCTTTCTCTTTTTTCTCACCTCTCAGGTAAGAAGAAGAGATGTGTCTGTTGGGACTCTTGCTCTGCTGGGATTACTTTTCTAACACTGGTGAGTGACTTGGCATTGATGATGTTTTAATACTATTAGCAGTTCTTACCTCTCATGACCGCACTGAAGGAAGGGCTTTTTATGATACTGACCTATTCTCACATTCTCCTACTCTTTAAAAAAATCTCCCATTTCTCGACCTTGGGACAAATAATTTTCATTTCAAAAAATATTTATTCAGCATTTGGTATGTGTAAGGAAATGTGGATACAATAAAAAACAGACAGAGTTTTTTTTACATCAGAAAAATTATATTCTAGAAGGGATCTCTGAATGTGTAAGAACTCTGATGGGAGAAGTACCAATAGCTGTTGGTGCATACAGGTGAGGCACTTGACCCAAAGTTGAGGGGTGAGGAGCAGTGACATAAAAGTAGGGTACTGTTAAGTCAGTTTGTTGTTGTAAGAGCTTTGCAGTGCTAGAATCCCGCTGCGGCTCTAACATCTAGTAGCTCTGGTGCCTTGGACAAATTTCTTCATCGTTACCACCTTCAGTTTTCTCATATTTAAAATGGGAACAATCATAATACTCATTTCATAGGTTTCCATAAAAATAAATGAGTTACTACATATAAATGTCTTAGCCTTCGTGCCTTAGTAAACAATAAAAATGACAACTCATTAGTATTATGCTGAGGGCTGAAGGGTTATTAAGAATTAGGAAGTAAATGGAGTGGTCAGTGTCAGGAGAAGAATATTCCGGGCAGAGAAGAGTGCATTGCATGCCTGGAGGCAAAAGCAATCATGGAGAGTTTGAATAAGTAAAAGAAATTAAATATGCTATAAGGCTGAGTATGAGGGGACTGGAAGAAAACAGGTGAAGCAGGAAAGGTAGACTGGGGCCAGATCATATAGCTGTGTGGCCTTTATTCCAAGAATGCAGAGTCGTGAAAGGTTTTTTTTGCAGAGTACTGACATGATCAGGTTTGGAGTTTAGACCATGCTTATTATAATTGAAAAATGGATTGAAGGAGAAGATTGGAGGTAGGGAGACTAATAAAACCCTATTTTAGTCACTTCCATTTTTAAAATGGCCAAGTAGAGATGGTACTCCAGTCTTTTCTCAGAAATCAATGTGTGATAAGACGAACAAGAAACAAAAAAATGCAAATTCAGTCTAGGATGAACTCTATAACCTTGAACCACAATACTGAACTGCATACTTCAGGCAAAACTGGCAGAGAATAGTTCACCAGAAGACATACTATATGCTGATGGGACAAAAATCAACATTTTCTCATTTGAAATACTTGGAATGTGCCAGTGGGAGCATCCCGAGACCTAGATCGTACCAATGAAAAGCAGAATCAGTAAGAACGAATGGAGAATCACACTGGTAAACCATATCTGAGTTTTATTTTATGTTATAGGTGAGATAGAATAGCGGAGAGAGATTTTATTGATGAGAGAGGGTAGAGAAGACGGATTCTGCATGGGATACAGCCCTACAGCAACTGATCTTTGTTGACATAAAAGCACAAACAACTTAAATACATAATCCTGTGTTGTGAGGAGCAGTGTCATGGACCAGGAAGAATGCCTACTAATCTAGAACATGGCCTTGGCTCCTTTCTCTTATAAATATCCCACTAACAGTGACCACATACAGAACTCACACCAATCATATATGAGCAGTAATCAACAAGGAACCAGCACAGGATCCACGTAAAGATACCCCCCGACACACACACAAAGTGGGGGTGGT
This sequence comes from Rhinolophus hipposideros, assembly GCF_964194185.1. NCBI lineage: Eukaryota > Metazoa > Chordata > Mammalia > Chiroptera > Rhinolophidae > Rhinolophus > Rhinolophus hipposideros. The sequence goes on along the minus strand of NC_138048.1, from coordinate 45,961,549 downwards.
GGGGAGTACAGGAGTAACAAACAGGCAAAACAAATGGAGAAAACAATTCTTGTCAGGAAAAAAATTACAATGGACCAGATAAAAATTTTGACCAAGTGTGTTGCCATGAATTAAAAGATAAAACGAAACAACAAATGTCAGTCATGCACTTTCTCTATAAATAATAACTCAAAACAGAGCATTCCAAGGACTCAGGGTAGATATACTGAGACCACAGAATTAAAAACGGAACTCAGAGAAGAAATTGGAAACTATTATAGAAATAAAGGTCTCACTGGAAGTAGCCCGAAGGAGAGTATATACATATAACTGAAAATACTTTGAAGACCTGGTGGATAGATGGAATTAAGAAAAGCAAGAAACAATCCAATTAAAAAATGGACAGAGTACTTAAATAGACGTTTCTCCAAAGAGGACATACAGATGGCCACTAGACATATGAAAAGATACTCAATGTCCGTAAATGTCAGAGAAATGCATAGTAAAACCATAGGAGATATCTCCTCACACATGTCAGAATGACTATCATGAATAAATCAGCAAACAGCAAGTATTGGCGAGGATGTGGAGACAAGAGAACCCTCGTGCACTGTTGGTGGGATTGCAAATTGATGCAGCTGCTATGGAAAACAGTATGGAGTTTCCTCAAAAAATTAAAAATAGAGCTACCTTATGATCCAGCAATTCCATTTCTGGGTATTTATCCAAAGAAATCCAAAACACTAATCTGAAAAAATATATATACCTCTATGTTCACTGCAGCACTATTTACAATAGCCAATATTCAGAAGCAACCCAAATGCCCATCAACAGATGATTGGATAAAGAAGATGTGGTACATATATACAAGGGAATATAACTTGGCCATAAAAAACGAAATCTTACCATTTGTGACAACAAGGATGGACCTAGAGATATTGTGCGATGTGAAATAAGTCGACTGAGAAAGACAAATAGCATATGATTTTACTTATATGTGGAGTCTAAAGCACAAAATAAATGAACAAACAAAACAGAAAAAGACTTGTAGGTACAGAAAACAAACCAATGGTTACCAGACGGGATGGGGCTTGGGGAGCTGAAAAAGGTGAAGGGACTAAGAAATACAAATCAGTAGTTACAAAATAGTCACAGAGATGTAAATTATAGCATAGAGAATATAGTCAATAATGTTGCAACAACTGTTTATAGTGCCATGTGGGTACGAGACTAATCAGGGGGATCACTGCCTAGATTATAAAATGTTTAACCACTATGCTGCACACCTGAAACTAATATAAAGTAATAGTCAATGTCAACTAACTGAAAAAAAATTTAAAAAGTAAATAAAAGAAAAGCAAGAAAAATGAGACAGAATCCATACAAATTTTAAAGAAATTGGGAACAAAATAATTGATAGGGAAGAAGATCCAACATACGTCGAAGGGTATAGATTCAATGGACTAGATCAACATTGAAATATATAAGTCAAGAATATTTTTCTAGAAACAAAAGAAGTCTTGGCCCTATTTATAAATAAGGCATACTGTGTTTAGGAAAACTTGACACAAAATGGTCAATACAGGTATCATATTCTAACAAAATGACTGGACCTCAATGATTAAGACCTCAATGATGTTTTTGTTTCTACTTTGTGCAAGTAGGCACAAAAAATAAATTTCATATAAGGAAAAAAGACCAGGCTGGCTCAGACTTCTCCACAGCAACAATCAATACTAGAAAACAATGGAACAATGCTTAAAATTCCTGAAGGAAAGGAAATAGAGACTTAAGCAAGATATTCCCAGCCAAGTCATCATTCTAAAATAAAAACATCAGATATCTTTGAATGTTCAAAAACTCAGAGAACGTAATTTTCTATTAGTCTTTTTTTTTTTATTTTTTTTATTTTTTTAATTTTTTTTTCTATTAGTCTTTATAGCAGATGTTTTTCTTGAAGATTCTAAAGGGAAAAGTTCAACAACCAATAGATGAACAAAAAAACTATGACAAAAGGAGTCGCAGTGTGTCATCAGTATGATTAGATGTATGATCAAGTTGGAAATAAAAATGGGTTTATGATTAGAATATTTTATAAACTCAGACAAGGCGGAAATAATAAAACAAACAAAAGGTAATAAGGAGCAGGAGAAAAAAATGGGAAGCGGTGTAAGCACCTTTTATAATTGAAAGCCAAAATTTATGTAAAGCTGATAAATGAAGTAACAGAAGTATAAATATATTTAAAATTTTAAAGATAAGTACTAAGAAACATCTTATAATGCATGAAAATTAGGTGTTAGAGTGAGGAGGGGGGGTGGGAAGGAAATGAAATACACTAATTCAATCATTGTTGATAATACGTATTCTATAATAAATACTGCCCAATGAAATGGAGGATCAAATATATAGAAGCTGGGAGGGAAATGTTTACCATATACCCTACAGTAATTCATGAATTTTTACTATTATTTAAAAAAATGACTTATTTTTCTTAAAAAGAGACTATTTAAGCCACTTATGTAAAATATGATGGTGGCCTGCATTAGAGAAATAACAGTGGGGAGAAAAGTGGATGGATTATCATTTGGAATGATAAGTAGTGAGGAAGAAGGAATCAAAGGTGATATCTCGGTCTCTCCTGGCTTGGATACCTAGATATGTGGTTGTGTCATTCCACAGGATAGGATACTCAAATTCCATAAAGATCTGTCCATAGGCTTTGTCCCTTATCTTTCTTTACAGAATTCTGTTGTCCTATGCCTTTCTTCCTTTCCATGACTTCAGTTTTTACATCTTTGGGATAGTTTCCATATTCTTATAAGCTCAAGATTACCTGGGTTATCCGGTGCCTACTAGACATCAACTCAAACATATATCCTTAACTAATCACAGGCAGGATTAAAGAATCATAAAATTTAGACCTAACATGGAAATTTAGACCTAGCTTAGAAATTTGTCATGGTCTTGTAATTTTATTTTACCAATGAAGACCCTAAGGCACAGAGGCATTGTGTGACTTTTATTTTTGCTAAAAACTTACAGAAGCTGGAGCATTGGACTTACATATATATTTTTTTATCTCCCTGCTCTTCCTTTATTTAAATGATAAATTACAACATTTCTAAGTGGTGGATACTAGAACAACTTTGTCTTCTAACTACATGTGGCAAATAGACAACACATGGGAATTCATGTCAAACTATCTCCTCTGTGATCTCTACCTCATTGGTTTCAATGTTTTTCAAGCTGCTGAGACTCAAGAGCTCAGAGACCTCTTCATTCCCTTATTTTCATTACCCTCCCTTATTCCACATCTTGCATCAATCCCCTGTTGAATGACTCGTTTTCCTTCTGAAACATCTTATGTTGGTGTCTTTTTCTCTATTGCATTTATTATAGCTAGAGTTCAGATTCTGTTGCCTGGACCATTGCAGTGGCCTTCAAACTGATCTCCTTAACTTTAGGTTTTCCCTTTTATGATGTCTCTTCTGAATTACATACAGCAAAATGTTTTTTTTTTTCTAAAAATGAGGATCTTATTTTGACCTCTTGTAAAATTTTCAATAACTGTTAAAGGCAGATAGATCAATGTCCAGATTTCTTTTTCTTAATTAAAATTTATTCGGGTGTCAATGGTTAGTAAGGTTACATAGGTTTCAGTGAAGATTTCTATCATACATCATCTATATATCACATTGTGTTCACCACCCTGAATCAGTTCTCTTTCTATCACTATATATTTGATCCTGTTTACCCTCATCTACTATCTCCCTCCCCCCTTGCCCTCTGGTAACCACTAAACTGTTATCTGTGTCTATGAGTTTTTTTTTCTTTAATTGTTTGTCTTGTTCCTTTCTTGCTTTAGTTTTATATCCCACATATCAGTGAACGTGGTTCTTGGCTTTTTCTGTCTGAAAGTCCAGATTTCTTGGCCAGCATTCGAAGCCTCCATGATTGGTAACTAGCCTTTATTTCTGATTTCATTTCTGAATATACCTGCCACTGTGGCCATACCTGAATAGTCATCTTTTCCAAAATTCAATCTGTACTTTTTGAATCATGTGTATTATTAATTCACCTTTCCCCCTCTATCAGGTAATTTCTCCCATGTTTATTTTTGTTGAAGATTCATCCATTCTTCAAGAGACCATATATTTCACACCTACTTCAGGAAGCTTTTCTAGAGCAAACCTTCCCCTTACTCCCATGTCTTTGAATTTGTGCCACCAATGAAATAATATTCTGACAGCTGGCTTTCCATTTTACTTAGTGGTTTTTGTGTCCATGTACATTTCTCTTCACATGCAGAGATCATAGCTTTTTAATTTTGGTGTACTTCACCAACATTCTCTTTCCCAACTTTTGCACATTCTAGATGCTCAGAAAAAAATTGGATTTAATTGAGGACTCTTTGTGACTCCTCTGCAAAACTTCAGCAATCTAAAACTGAATTGAAAACTGAAGTTAGAAACAAGAGGGATTAACCACAAATATTTGAGTTAATAGTGGAACTGAACTACCCTTGAGACTTGTTATTCTTCAAAATGCATTCTTCACTTATGACTCTTTTTAGTTACAATTTTCACATATCTATTTTGCAGTTTATTACAATTGATGCAAAATTTAAAAAGTAAAACGTAATTAATGACTGATTTCCCAAAGGGACTCGATTATGAATGCAAATAATTTTTTAACCTGATGTTAGTAAACATTTTAAAACATGTTTGGAAAATGTATGACTACCCAGAAAAAATATTTTGGTAGAAAAATTGTATTTTTTAAGAAGTCAATCAACTAAGGGTATCACCCTTATGTGCACTACTTGATTTCATCCACTAGGGGGCAGAAACGCCCCATGATTTCATCAGGCAATAGTAAAATGCTTTGAGATTATCCTTGAATATAGTTTCTAATGCAAAATTGGACAAAATGCATTTGCCATTAATTTAAAAAACATATTTGTTTGACTTTCTGGCCTAGTGGAAATTAAGCCTCAGTATAAGCTTTCAAGTTCAGTAAAACAGATTGTGCTGTGTGGCAGAACAATTTTTAGTTTTTAATTTCATTTCTCATTTCATTTGTTCACGCAGCAAACATGCCTTAAGCTCTGTTCTGTGGTAGGCACTGTACTTTCCCTGGGACTACAAAGGTGAATGAGGCACAGGCCTTGTTGCAGAGAACCCTGTTTCATTTAAAAATTTTTATTTCAGTATTCCTACAAGGTAGTCTCTTGAACAACACAGATTTGAACTGCAGGGGCCCAGTTATATGCGTACTTTTCTTTCAATAAATACTGTAAATGTGTTTTCTCTTCCATATGATTTTCTTAACATTTTCTTTTCTCTAGTTTACTTTATTGTAAGAATACAGTATGTGATACATATACAAAATATGTATTAATTGATTATTTTACTGGTCAACAGTAGGCTATTACCGTGTTTCCCCCAAAATAAGACCTAGCCAGACCATCAGCTCTACTGCGTCTTTTGGAGCAAAAATTAATATAAGACCCGGTCTTATATTATATTAATTATGTCATATTATATTATATTATATTATAGACCAGGTCTTATAGTAAAATAAGACCGGGTCTTATATTAATTTTTGCTCCAAAAGACGTAGTACAGCTGATGGTCCGGCTATGTCTTATTTTCGGGGAAACATGGTAGTAGTTAAGTTTGGGGGGAGTTGAAAATCATTCATGGATTTCCGTGTGGTATTTGGTGCCCCTAACCCCCAAGTTGTTCAAAGGTCAACTGTACTAAATACAAGCAGGGGTACAAATGTGTCTAAGACATAATAATGTATGGCATGCTCGGAATGCTTACAACGTGGAAAGGTGACTGTTCTAAGTGCTTTACTTCTATGATCTCACAACTCACAACAACTCTAAAAAGTGGGCATGAATATTCCTTTTGTACAGGTGGGGAAATGGAGGCACAAAGACGTTAAGTCCCTCGCCAAGCATCACACAACATTAAGTGGTGGAGCCACCACTGGAAGCCAGGCAGTCGTAATACAACACCCACACTCCTCATCACTACGCTGTATATGGTTTCCCACATAAGCTCTGTCCTCAAAAACAAAAAACCAAAACAGTCACTTACGTAGAAATGAGACATCTGGGAAATGAATAGCATTACACAAATTAAATGTTTCCTCTTGTGGTCTATGGTGGAATCCGAATAAAGGTACTCCTCTTTCTCACCTAGATTCTGAACAGTTTGAAAAATACAAAAGAGTTGGGAGATGGGGCCAAAACATCCCCTTTATTACCAATAGCACCAAATCTTCTGATTTGGCTCTAGACTTGTTAGCCAAATGGGTTACCCTACTCACCCCCCACTAAGAGAAGCCCAGGCCTTACCCCCAGCCCTCCCTCCAGTACTGGCTCCTAACAGGGGCAGAGTGCCTGGAGGAGGAGAGAAATGAATGACTTCTATAAGCCCCTCACTCCCAAAATGAAGAAGGGGCTTCTGAGCCAAGCAGGCGCAATTTGTTCACCCCACATTTACCACTCAGATAAATCACTCCCTTTCTTCTGAGCAGAGAGAAGCCTGTAATTACATGGACTGAGCTCCTTCTGGGAAGGAACTATCAGATGTGGTGGAGATACATACCTTCCTAATATTTTCTAGCTCCTGTCAGCTATTTACTAGTTAATTATTTTTGAGAAATCTACTGTGGAAGATAGAATAATGATCCCCAAATGTGTCTACATATATCCCAATCCTGCAACCTGTGATAGTTTACATATCAAAGGGGAACTAAGATTGCAGATAGAATTAAGTTTGCTAATCAGGTGACTTTAAAATGGGAGATTGTCCTGGATTATTCAGACGTGTTATGGACTGAATGTTTATGTCCCCCCAAAATGCATATGTTGAAACCTTAAGCCCTAACGTGATGGTATTTGGACAATGGAACTTCCAGAGGTAATTGGGTTTGGGTTAGATCATGAGGGCAAGGCCTTCATGATGGGATTAGTGCCCTTATAAGAAGAAGAGAGAGAAATATCGCTTTCTGTATGAGCATGGACACAGGAAAGGCCAGTGAGCACAGTGAGAAGGTAGCTATCCACGTGCCAGGAAGAGAGATCACATGAGAAGTCCATCAACTTGACCATGCTGGTACCCTCATCTTGGACTTCTAGCCTCCAGACTGTGAGAAAATAAATGTCTGTTGTGTAAGCCATTCAGTCTGTGCTCTTTGGTTATAGCAGCCTGAACTGATGAAGAGAAGGTAGGCACAATGGAATCACCTTAAAAAGTGGAAGAAGAGGGATGTGGAAGTCACAGCGATGGCAGTGTGACAAGGATTTGGCTCCAAAAATGTGAGAAAACAGACCGTGTGACGACATGGTGTCTAACAGATGTGGGACTCCTGGTCCAGAAGAGGGTGTTGTGTGGATAGGAAGGAGTAAAGCTCAGTGAATTAAAAAGAGGAGCCCACAGCCACTCCCCTGGCGTAAGGCCCCACGAGGTGAAACAGGGTCTGTGTGTGAGAGTGTTTGATCTCGTATAAGCCAGTCGATTCCTATGTGACTCTCTCTGTTTCCCTTTTGATAAGCCTTGGCATTTAATAAAGGCATGAATGTCCAGTCTTTCCCGGCCATGCTGCTGGACATAAAGCAAAGACACATTTGCATAACATGAGGGAGAGGTTAATGCAAAGTAGTGTGGATAAAGATGATTATAAGAGGCAGTCTTCCATGGGCCCCGAGAATCACCATGTGCTCCTTCTGGGTATGCTCTGGGGAAGCGAACTAAGACTTGAAGAATGAAATGGATTTTCTAGGCTGACAAGAATTTCCTTTATGTCAGATAACAGAGTCAGGCAAGGCTGTCCTACGAAGACTTTCTCAATCTTCTTGATTCCGACTTTTATAGATCTACTCGGTTCATGGGTTCATTTCTTGGAAAAATTAAGTATGTACTCATATATTCTCTTTGCAATAGATCTTTAATAATTCATGGTTCTTAGTGCAAAGGAGCGGGTACAGCAAAAAAAGGTTACACATTCTCAGACTTGAGCACGAACCATAATATGAAGTTGTGTGTGTGTGTGTTTCAGCTTTTTACTGTCAATGTTAAATAATAACTTTGTTTGGGTTTTGACTTTGATACTTTTCCTTAGCTCATTTTTCTTTCTTTCTGTGTGTCTTTTTTTTCCCCATTAGTTTCAGGTGTGCAAAATAACATAATGGTCAGACATTTACACCCCTCACAAAGTGATAACCCCACCCCCAACTCTACTACCCCTCTGACATCGTACATCCTTAGCTCATTTTTATGTGAAGTTTTCCTGAACTTTTAGAAATGAGGTGGGTTTCAGGAAAATTTTTTTGTTTGTGTTTAAATTTCACAGAGATCCTTATTTTATTGGTATTAAAAATACAGTGACTTGTTTCTGGCTTTATTTATCTATACTACTTTGGTCTAGATAGTGTTGTCCTTTTTCCCCTATTTCGCTCAATTTTGATTGTGTTCCCAGTACTTTCTCCCCATGGTTTTTCCATGTCCTAGTACTCCTAACTCTATATCAGCATCTCATTCCTGGAGGACCTGAACTGATAAAGGGATTTCCCCCACCTCAAATCCACCCCAAACTGGCTAATTGCTGCTTTATTTTTTTCTACCAAATGGACATCAATGCCATGTAAATTTTATGGCTCTTAGTGGTCCACCTGCACCAATTTGTAGTTGGTGGTTTGTAAGCATACTTTGCGATCCAGTTTTTAAATAAATATTGTTCATGGGTTTTGACTTTTTTAATCTGGTTGCTCTTCCTGTTTTTTTGGTGAGGATTTGGAAAAATGGAAAAATTATGCTGCCAGTGCCCCCATCTTCCTGGAATCCATATTAAAATTATTATCAAATATCATTAGTTTGGCCAGTGTATTCATCCACATGATATAGCTGATGAGGTGATTTACAAGCTTTATAAAAGTATCCCTTAATGTCTTATGATCATCTCCCTTACTGTATCTAGGCTATCTTCTGACTTTAATTTGATTTCTCCCTTAGAAGCAATTATGTTGATTAGCTGAGATGATGAAATACTGTTGGTTGTTCGATTTTTCATGATAAATTATTTATACATTCAGCTAATGTGAGCCCTATTTTGGGCCTATTACTTGTGCTAGGCATTATGAATTAGGTACAGGAGTGTTGAATAAGCCAGAGACCCTACACTGAAGGAGCTCACAGTCAAATAAATTTGTTTGCTGGTATTTGTGATCTATCCTTACCTCAGAAGATGTCAGGCCCCTCAAAACAACCTCTGATGAAGAGAAGGAATTTGGACTCTATCAAAGACTTATGAAAGAACTAGTAAAATTTCGGGAAGGTAGAAAGAAAAAGAAACTGCGACTGAGCCACAAATTAATGCTTTGAGTATGATTTTGAAGGTTCCTCCTGGTGGTGGTTACGATTTGTTATTTCAGAAACGTGGGTAGATTCCTTTAATGACCCCAATTTTTTCTGACACGTGGTGTCAGCCAGAGTAATTTTAGCAGTCTGGTGAAAAAAGGCCTCAGAAATCCAAATATATGAATGGCCAACAGCTTCTGCAGGGAGCGATCCACAGTACAGTGTTTGGGTGTGTCTGAACTCACGCCATTGACACAGAACTGAGGCAGTGGAATCGCTGGGAGGAAGCGTACCAAAAAGTACAGTGCTGATGACTGAAAGTGAGCTAGAAGAGCTTTGCAGGCAGAGGTGGTGTAGCAATTTTCTGTTTCTTGTATAACCATTAAGATTAATTAAGATATTTAGTGTTGAATTGTATGACAGAGCATATTCATTATTTACATAATATATCTTTGTGATATTATATATTTATATGTATACAGATATACGAAGTGTGATAAAAAACTACAGTGAATGTTTAAATTTTAAAAATACCAACTTATTGCAGTAGAAGACACATTGCCATTAATCCTCCTCAAAATTCTCCCTCTTACTTCAAACACACTTATCCCATCTTTCTTGCCACTTTCTGAAGCAGTTCTGGAAGTCCTCTTTTATGAGTGACTTTAGTTGCGCTGTCGTGGCTGCCTCGATGTCCTTAACCAATTTAAAACATTTACGTTTCACATTCATTTTGACTTTGGGGAAGAGCCAGAAGTCACATGGTGCCAGATCTGGTGAATAAGGTGGATGAGGACACGCTGTAATGTTTTTATTTGACAGAAATTGCAGTACCAGAAGCGATATGTGATATGGAGCCTTTCTGTTGTGATCACAAAATATGGTGAATGCTGTTGCTGAGTGCCATCCAATGCAATGGCAGGGACCTTCAATATGGGAAGCAGTGTGTCAAACCTTAGTAACAGTGTGTGACAAGTTTAAACTTGTTCGGTACAGTCAGTCAGGTGTGAGCTATGGTTGAGAGAAGGTGTGCCATAAATCATCCTCCATCATGACAACGCTCCGTGTCACACGTCGCTTCTGGTATGGCAATTTCTGTCAAATAAAAACTTTACGGTGTGTCCTGATCTACCTAATTCACGGATCTGGCACTGTGCGACTTCTGGCTCTTCCCCAAAGTCAAAATGATTCAAGATATATATACATATATATAAAATCTTTATGGTAGGAAGGAGTGCTTGTGGTAGAGATTAGATCAGTTATTCCCAAGAGGGCTAGGAAAAGAATTGGGAATAAAATCTAGAAATTGTCCACGAAACTAACTAGGGGCAATCAATGAAATAATTCACAACTTACAGTGCTACATTTATAGTTAAATAATTAATTTAGACTGTTTGGTTATAGCTATGTCTTAAAACATAACCCTAACAATTGGTTTTGAAGCTGTATAATCCTTACATGGTATTATTCTTTTTGCACCCCCTTTGAGACAGAACAGTTTTGTTTGTTTTATCTCTGAAAACCTTGCTTTTCTTTGCCCTTTTGGTCCCAGAAGCATGCTAAATTGACTTTTTCAGAGAACGTTTGTCATGTTATCAGATTCTCCTCTTAGGATTTCAGTAAAATTTGTTTTTTAAAAATAAATATTTGAACATATACACTCTGAAGACTGAACGTAGATGAGAAGAATTTCATGTTGTAATCAATGAAACTTAGAGTGATATCAATTAATCTGAAATATTTTATCATGAGCATGACTACTATTGGGCTGCTTGAAATTTAAGGATAAATGGTAAGCATTGAACTCTGGCACTATAGTGTTTATCTACTGAAGGATGGTATAGACATCATCCCATAAAACACGTTATTAATTAACTGTAAGAATACCATTGAGAATATGATTTAATACATTATGTACTACTTTCTACATGAGTACTCATGGAATAAATTTCTCTCTGTTCTTGGTGCCAGAATAGTTTTGCTGCTCCTAAACTCTTGTTTTATTTACCTTTTAAAGGCCCTGCCTTGTATAAGTGATCATATTCCTCTTTGCGTTGCCTGCCAGGAAGCTCAGAGCCAAATTTATGGCTGACCCATAGTAAGTTTGGAGGCTACTTACTATGGCATACATGATTTGTCCTAGCTCCACACTTCATCTTATTTTGCCATTATTTATTACCTTTCAATTTTTGTTATAGCTTATTAATTTATTAATTGTTTTTATTTTTTGGCAAGCCTATAGATTTTAATTAAGAGGTTTGAATAAAGTGAGTAGCTCATATAAATAATTACAGGTGGTAATTATAATCATAAGTATAGTCAAAATCCGTTGTCCAAAATTTGTGCTGAATGTGGGCAAACTGGATGAGCAGGAAATTGCTCTGAACTCTACGTGATGATCTCAGGACCTACGATGTAGGGGGAAGCAGGACATCAGGCTTTACAATTCCTCTCCTTGGAGCTGCCCACATCGCAGGTGTTCTGGGGACAGTGACCTCAAACTCTCTCCGTTTTCTTCCCTAGCCTTCATTTTCAGTGCTTGCGTTAGCAACACAAAAAGTACGTTACAAAGGGAGGCTTCTTGTCCCCTAATCTCTTCCCTTGCTGGCTAAGACCTACCATGTTTCCCCGAAAATAAGACCTAGCAGGACAATCAGCCCTTATGCATCTTTTGGAGCAAAAATTAATATAAGACCTGGTCTTATTTTACTATAATATTAGACCAGTTCTATAATATAATATAATATAATATAATATAATATAATATAATATAATATAATATAATATAACATAATATAACATAATATAACATAATATTATATAATACCGGATCTTATATTAATTTTTGCTCCAAAAGACATTAGAGCTGATTGTCTGGCTAGGTCTTATTTTTGGGGAAACACGGTAGATTTATTTGGACCAAGAAGCAAATGCCTAGAAAGGATCCAAAAGAATTGGCTCCTCTTATTTCCTTCCATAAGTAGGTGTGGGTAAATGACAGCATTATAAACCTGAAAGAAACTTTCAAGAGTCCAAACAAGTCTTCTTTTATAAAGGAAGAGATTGCAGCTCCCTGAGGTAATGTGATTTCCTCTGTGGCATACAGTTTACAAATATTAAAAACCAGCACTAGAACTCCTGACTCTGCACCCAGTATCTATTAGGAAATAGATTTTTAAAAACTGTATGGCATGGTACAGTTCTTTATATACTCATTTAGTACATAGTTAGTATATAGAAAATACTCTACGAAAGGAGTGTCACCTTAGGAGCTGGCAGTGGAGCACCCAGGTGGGTTCAGTATTCACGCAGGTATCACTGTCCTGATAATGAGAATAGAGATAGAGCAGAGCATGAAGAGACAGACTGGGGAAAAGAATACATGAGAACAAGTAGCAATACGATGTAGAGGGAAAAGAAGTAAAGGGTAAGATTATGAGGACAAGCAGAAGCAGATGGGAAAGATAGAAACAAAAACAGAAGTGTGAGAGACAGAAAAAGGAGAACTGAAATGAGCAAAATAAAAACAAATGAAAAAGAGGACTAAGAGGATGAAAAGTGAGTAAGAAAGACAGGAAAGAATAAGATATGAGAGAGATAAGGAATGCTCCATGGGCAGTCAAATGCTCAGTCAGGTGTTGTCAAGTAGTAGGTGGAACCACACATTGATTATTGTTTAAAGGAATGGGGTATTCATTTTACTTTCAAGTTGTTGAGAGCCACTAATATATAGCCCTCAAATAAAAATTAATACAACATTTCAAAAAGAAAAGCCAATAAGTAAAACCCAAACTTCCTGGGTAAAATTTTAGTAGGAAATTCATTAACATACTAATAGATTTTTGGTCTGCAGGGAATTAATTAAACTGGGATAAAAAAACAACTGTCACCCTAGGTATGGTCTATCTTTTTTAAAGATGCAAATTAAGCATGGACTCTCAAATGTTACTTAGGATAGGAAAGTTACAATTAGCTGCTATAATAATGTGCTCTTTGGTTCTTGCTTTGTTTCATGGTGGCTTTAATTAAAGGCCCCGTGATGTGGGAAAGTCACATTAATTATTCATCTGCAAACATTTACATAAACTTCCCTGTTCCTCTTCAATAAATTATCAACTTTATATCTACATAATTTAATCAAATGACTAAAAATACACCATCCCCAGTTTCTGCTCCTCCTCTCTGGGCTTTTTCTCTTCAGTGTTATTTGTTACTGGAGAAGATGTCCCACTGTTCTTAAGAAAGAAAAGAAGAAAATCTGTCTGCTGAAATTGTGTAGATAGTATTTACTTTTTTCCACACTGTCATATTGATTGGTATAAAGCTGTGGTTTGCAAATGTCCATAATTTTTTTGGAGCAAGATAAGAGGTACCATAGAATCCTGCTATTATTAGAAAGCCAACATGATACTGGGATATATTAATAGAGCATAATATTCAAGAATAAAGCAGCAATTTCTCCCATAATTCTCAGAGTGTGAAGAATGAAAGCTTCAACCACCAAGCATAGAAAAATCACAAAAAAGGGAAACTTCCAGGGGTTACAGCTGAAACACAAGAATAAGCATAGTTAGACAGCCAAGTGCAAAAGGAGAAATGCCATTTAGAAAAAATTACTCAAGAAGGCAGATTGGCAATTTGATAAGTCCTTACTTAGTAAGTCTGCAATTTCGCCTAATTCTTAAAGGTACATTGGCAAATAGTTAAATCCAAGGACTGATAAAGGATGATAATGGGAAAAAAATGTACTTCGGAGTCAGCAGGACCTGAGTTCAAATCTCAAGTTTGCTACTTACTAGTGCTCTGATTTTTAGACAGTTTCTGAACTTTCAAAGTCTTAGTAATTTGGATAATGTCTTAGCTCACAATCATTTGATTACAAGGAGCAAAAACCCATTCGAGCCGGATGAAGCATGCAGGTTTACTGTAAGGAAACAAAGGAATCGCATGGAACACATGTACACAAAATATAGCCAAGTTTTATGGAAACTGGAATGTTTTTAGGCAGCTTTTCCTTTCTTTGAGTGATCTAGAGTCTCTTATTTATGATTCCTGTGAAAGATTTTTATTCTCTGGAGAAATTAAAGAGGACCTAAATAAATGGATGAACATGCCATGTCCATGGGTTTAAAAAATTAATATTGTTAAGATAGCCATACTCGGGTGGGTGATGAGGGTAAAGGGGATCAAATATATGGTGATGGAAGGAGAACTGGCTCTGGGTGGTGAACACACAATGGGATTTATAGACGATGTAATACAGAATTGTACACCTGAAATCTATGTAAATTTACTAACAATTGTCACCCCAATAAATTTAATTAAAAAAAAAAAAGAAAAAGAAAAAAAAAAGATAGCCATACTCTTCAAATTGATCTAGAGATTCAACATGGTCTCTATCAAGATTCCAGCTGTTTTTCGTTTTTGTTTTTTTTGTTGCAGAAATTGCCAAACTGATCCTAAAATTCATATAGCAATCCCAGAGACCCGGGATAGACAAAGTTGTAACATTTACACTTCCTGATTTCAAAACTTAATACAAAGCTATAGGAATCAAGACAGTGTGGTTCTGGCATGAGAATAAACCTACATATAAATTCAATGGAATATAATTGAGAGTCCAGAAATCAATCTGTAAGTATGTGGTCAATTTATTTTCAACAAAGATGCCAGAATATCCAATAGGAAAAGAATAGTCTTTTCAACAAGTATTGCTGGCACAACTGGATATCCATAAGCAAAAGAATGAAGTTGGAGCTGTACCTCATACCAAATACAAAAATTAACTCAAAATGAAGGAAAGATATAAATATAAAAGCTAAAACTATAAAACTCTCAGAAAGAAAAATAGCTCTAAATCTTCATCACCTTGAAGTAGGGAATGGTTACTTAAATATGACACCAAAAGCAAAGGAAACAAAAGAAAAAAAAAACAGATAAATTGGACATCAAAACTAAAAATACTTGTACATCAAAAAACACAATCAAAAGACTGCAAGACAACCCCACAGAATGGGAGAAAATATTCACAAATAATTTATCTGATAAGAGTCTAATATACAGAATACGTAAAGGACTTCTACAACTCAACAAGACAAAACGTTCTCAAAAAGACAAACAATCCAATTTAAAAATAGGCAAACAACTTGAATAGACATTTCTCCAAAAATATACAAATAGCCAGTAAGCACATGAAAAAATGCTCAACATCATTAGGAGTCAGTGAAACACAAGTCAAAACTACAGTGAAATACCACTTCACATCTACCAGGATAGCTGTAATCAAAAAGAGTTAATAACAGGTTTTGGTCAGGATGTGGAGACATTGGAATATTCAAACACTGCTACAGGTAGTGTGAATGGTATAGTCACTTTAGAAACAGTGTGGCAGTTCCTCAAAGGGTTAAACATAGGGTTACTATATAAGCCAGCAATTCTACTACCAGGTGTATAACAAAGAAAAATGAAAACATATGTCCACACAGAAACTTGTACATGAATGTTCATAGCAGCATTATTCATAATAAAGTGGAAACTGCCCACATGTCCAACTGCCCAACTGATGAATGGATAAACCAAACATTGTATATCCATACAATGAGATACTATTTAGCCATAAACGGAATGAACTTCTGATATATATTACATGAACGAACCTTGAAAAAATGATATTAAGTGAAAGAAAACAGTCACAAAAGATCACAGATTATATGATTCCATATATATGAAATGTCCAGTGTAGGAAAATACATAGAGACAGAAAGGAGATTAGTGGTTGACTAGGGATGGGAAGGGGTTGGGGGAGGTGGGAAATGGTGTGTGGCTGCAAAAAACTTTCTTTTTGGGTGATGAAAATGTTCTAAAATGTATTGTGGTGATGTTTGTATAACTCTGACTATATTAAAGACCATTGAACCGTTCACTTTAAATGGGTGAATTGTATAATAGATGAATTATGTCTCAAGAAAGCTGGTTTTTTTTAATTCATATTTTCTGACTTGTGGTGACTCTGGCTTCCTTATTGGGGGTGGCAGGGAAGGATTTAATGTAATACCTAAGTCTCCCAAACTGGGCCACAGCTTCTTAAAAATGGAGTGTGAGAGGATCTGATGGTTATCTCTAATGCAACAATATTATATATACCTCAAAATTGGAAGGATTCAGTGAGACAATATGTAAAGCACCAAGAAAAGTACCTACCTAGGTTCCCCTTTACCATTTTGATTCTTTTTGATGCTTTTATTTCTTGTCAGAGTGAAACAACCATTATTACTTGTAGTTTGTTGTGGTACTGTCGCTCAGAAAGGCCAGGAAAGTGGGGTACTTAGTGTAGCCAGGCAATAATCTGTTACTGAGATTGAGGATTCATCCTGATAAGTCTGTGCTCTGGGCTTTTAAAAATCCTCTAGAATATTTGGCCTTGACAGGTGTAAGGTTCACACTTTCCCACCTCTTCTGGGCCTGGGAAAGTTTCCTGTCCAGAGACTCTGAAAGGACGTGATGATGAATTTGAACGCTGAGTGACTCTTGGTGGTTAGCCCCTTGAGTGTCCCAGAGTCTGATGCAGTTCAGGCCTGTACTCTGGGCTTTCTGGAAAACCAGAACAAGTCTCTCCAGCCACCTCAGTTTAAATGCATACTATAAGGTTTTCTTGGGGGACAAGTACCTCTCAAAAACAAGGAAATGTCTATAGCTGTCATTACTCTACCATGCAGGCAAGTCAAATCTATAAGAGACAAGTTAGCCTATGGCAAACAGTTTATAAATTTTGTATTCTTCGTTTTGAACTTTTGATAGGAGGTGAACCACTCAGTTTATGTAGTTGAATTCTTTCTTTCTTTTTTTTCTTAAGATTTTATTTTTTAGAGGAGTTATAGGTTTACAGAAAAATTGAGCAGTAGGTACAGAGAGTTCCTAGATAAACCCCTCCACACACATGGTGTCGCCTATAACATATTAGCACAGTACGTTTATTATAACGGATTAACTGGATACTCTGGATTTCTAATAAAACTTTTGCCACGTGAGTGTGATTTCTCAGATAAGGGTTGGTCATGTCCTCAGGCTTAACCAGATTTCTCATTAGACTGTGGCGCTGTGCTACCGTGTTTCCTTGTATGCGTCCTTTGAGAGAGTAGCCGCAAGTAGGGAGAAGCTCCCATATGATCCCATCAAGGATTTCTGATTATGTTTCTCAAAAGTATGGAAATTTATTTTAATACTGGTTTTCTTATATCCCTGGACGGTGTAAACTAGATTGAAGCAGAATAGATCTTATTTAGCTATGCAGTTTTGTGTGGCTCCATTGGTGATCAAGAACAGAACACACAGGAACCTATTGTTTGACAGGGCTGAATGTGGAGGTATCTCTGAATCGCACGTAATTCCTCAGAATATATATAGTTGCTTAATAACTTTGACAGTCAGGCCCCAGATGGTATCAAGCACTTCTGCAGTAAATATAGGGCAGTACTACTGGTGATTCTGCATCTGTAGTATACGTGGTTTACTTTGGGTAGGCTGCTTTCAGACCACATGTTATAAAAACTTCATGTCACAATAGGTAGTATGGGAGAGTGGAAAGAGGACTGAATTTGTAGTTAGACAGACTTGTATCAATTCCCCATTATTTCGACAAATATGAATTGTGTCCCTCGTGTATGTCACTTAACCTCTGTACAATGAACACAATTCTTCTTACTAAGCTGTGGTGAGCAATAAATGGTGTGTATAAAACCTTACAACGCCGTGCCTGGCACAAAGAAGGAGGACTCACTAAATAGTAGTTTGAATCTGAATTCACCTGTCTGGGGAACTTAATCCGTAAGCTCCAGCTGACATTGTTACCTCTTCTCCAAGACTTTCCGGACTCTCTCCATGTTCTTGACAATGTAATTGTAATTGGTCCTTTGTGCTTCCTTAGTCTTTTTAGACCTCTGGTAGCAATTTTCTCATGGTTTAAAAGCATTACCACAAGACTGTGAGTATTGGCAATTTTCCTTGTGACTTAGGCCCAACCTCCTACATACAATCTAAAAATTCAAAACTCAAAA
Source organism: Rhinolophus hipposideros (assembly GCF_964194185.1). Taxonomy (NCBI): domain Eukaryota; kingdom Metazoa; phylum Chordata; class Mammalia; order Chiroptera; family Rhinolophidae; genus Rhinolophus; species Rhinolophus hipposideros. The sequence goes on along the minus strand of NC_138048.1, from coordinate 45,943,143 downwards.
GCAAAACCAGAACCAGAAAAACAATCCCTGTACCCTAAAATGCATATAAATCCCTGTACCCTAAAATGCGTATACTCTAATGATAGGTATTTGGATGCTACCCTACACTTCAGAAGTTCTGATTCTTTGCTGTCCAGGTAGGACACCCTGGTACAATTAAAAAAAAAATCATCTTAAAATAGTTAAATTTTGAGTCTGTTAAAATATCATTAATCAGTTGTTTTTTAGGTATTGCTTTATCAACTCCCATCACTTCATATTTTTCCCATAAGTCCTCCAAATATGTATTAGATCCATATTGCAATATATTATTTCAGACATAGATATAAATACCAGCAATCCTGTATGTTGAATCCCAGGGAAAGAGGTAAGCTCTTTCTGATGGAGATCAGTTTGTTTTTGCTTTCTATTTTCAAAAGAATTAGAAAAACACATTTGAATTTCTTGCTGAGGGCCTAGCATTAAAAGTTATAGTCTCTGCTTTTTGTGGTCTGGAAGAACTGTGATATGTGGGATGTAGCATGAGTTCTAAAGTCAGGAACATCTGAATTCTAACTTCAATACTTGCATATTCTTGGTTAAGGTGCTTTGTGGATCTCAGTTTCCTCCTTTGTAAATTGAATATTTCCCAGCATTCGTGTCAGGTTAAGCGAGGTAATGCACAGTGCCTAGCACATAGTAGGGGCTCAACAATTGTTACTTCCTTTTACCCAATGCCTTCTCTTCCCAAGTTGTCTCATACTTCAGCGAATCATTGTTACATAGAATTTCAGAGCTGGGAAGAAATAGATCTCAATTTTCATTGCCATGACGACGGAAGCAGAGAAGTGAAAAATTTCCTCCCAGAAACAGTTAACAACTGCTAACAAAGTAGCACCTTTTAATTGGTGGCAAGTATAAGATTTCCTTCCTTGTGTTACCCCTTTTGCTTGGACTAGTTTCTCTAACCCTATTTATGTACTCTAAAAGGACCAAAAGGAGAAATTGGTGATTGATTTTCCACTTACCGAGAAAACATTAGCAATGATATCTAGTGCTTTTATATCACCTACTTTCTAACTGCTGCCTGCAGAATATCATGAACGGCACCTGGGGTATTATTATTATCTGAAATTACATGTTTTCATAATCAATATCTGCGTTTTCAGATGTTTTAAAGCTACACTTATATTTTATTCATAAAATCTGAAGGAGTTACAATGGTCATCTAGTTTTTTTTTAACTTTCTAAATAGGAGCATTTCTAAAAGGAATTTTTATGCTTTTTGTTTTGACATGCCTAAAGTTGACTCAGTTAATTTCCATGGTAACATATTTCATCCCTTCATAATTTTTTGGGTTTTAACTACAAACCTAATCTACCAAAATTTAAGCCTCTTCTCTCTCTTATAAAAGATACAGAAATAATCATTCTAATTAATATTCTTTATATGCTCTAATTAAGAAAACCCAAGTTATGACCTCTTTGTGATAAATAAACTGTTGTCTTGTTATCACATGATAGAGTACAAAGCTATTTTAAAATAATATGTTCCACTTAAAAAACATGTTTTAAAAGTTGCTTTGAAAGCCTGATTTCTTTTCTTTTTTTTATTAGTTTCACATGTACAAAACAATGTAATAGACATTTATCATTTATATCCCTCACACAGTGATAACCGCCCTCCCCCCATCTACAACCCCTCTGACATCGCATACAGACATTACACTTCCACTGTCTCTATTCCTAATGCTGTGCTCCACTTCTTGTAACTATATACATATATACATAAAATTGTAGTTGACATTCATTATTGTTCAGGAAAGCCTGATTTCTTAAAAGTGGTTTGCCAGAGCTCAGTAACTAAAGTCAGGTTTCAGAGACCAGTGAAGAAGTCATTTACTGAAAATTTCTTATTTGAGAGAAGAAATGAGTGACATAGGAGAACATTGACAGTAGAATTATTTCTTTCTCATTGATAAAGGATCACTACGGATATAGAAGTCATGATTCTTGCATGGAAATATGAAATGGCAGAACGCTCTGTGCTTTTGCTAAACTATTTGGAGCAGAAAATAAATTTTCTCTGGTGCAATTATAGAGAGGAATTTATTAGTTAGATAAGAAGCTAAAAGAAGTGCTAAGAATGGAACTATAGCAGAGGTTGCTAGTTGCCCACCTAATATCCATTCTCTCATTTTTCCTTACTAAGGGAAGCACAATTTTCTTGGAGGCAATGTTGTATTTAGGTTAACGAATGTTACATTTCCCGGTCTTTCTTATAATAGAGGTAGGCAACAGATAAAGGTCGGGTCAATGATGTATAAATGGAAGTTTAAGGTTAAAACTTCTGGGAATACTTCCTAAAACTGAGTGATCCGTGGCTCGTATGCCTTTTCTTCTCTATGGACTTTTCCCTTTTTCCTCCATGAAACATGAAAGGCATAATAGATGAGAGTCCATTTATCCTACAGAGATGAGGGAAAGCCATGAGAATCATAGGTACCTCAGCTCAGACCTCAATCTTGTAATAGTTTCTTTGATGAGTTCAGTGTTGCTTAAGATTGTTCACTTATCAGATTCGCCTGAGGATATTATGAAAAACTAAGGATTCTAATAGGTAGGATGTAGTAGATAGTGGGAGGCCAGTGTTCCTGTTGCAACACCAAGACAAACTGTGAATATATTTCTAAAGGTATCAGAGAGCTGTACAAGCATTTATGATACTAAAATTCGAGAGAGAGCTCTTCTCAGGTAGGTGGATGAACAGCAGCTACTTCTCTCCTGGGGTCGTTTGCCAACTCGGGACATGGGCTGGGGATCTCAGACGGCCTAGGTGGAAGGACGCCACTGAGAGAAAGAGGAACGTGTAAAATTTTGAGTGGTCATGCAGGGCTGGAGTGAAAACAAATGAAACTTGAAGCACTTCAAATGCATGTTTGGTTTCCTCCCCAGAACAGTAGTCCAGTTTTGGTGTTGCACAGGCGGCTGAGGAGTTAAGCTGAAGGCTTCTCAAAGGCAGAGTGAAATTCTCTGCAGTCTCATGCTAGTTAGGAAACAAAGACCTGTCAAGTGAGGCGATGTGCCGTAGACACACAGCTGGTTTCTCCTTGAAGACATTTGCTAGATTTTAAAATATAGAGGCAAGAGAATGAAGAACTGGGCTGAGAACTTCGGAAAGGGAGATCTGGATCTTCCACAGTTTGTCATAGCTGAAAAGATAGAAAGCCAGTAGGCTCTCAACTAATGTGCAGGAGAACCTGGGGAAAACAGGTGAACCAGAGGCATTCTTGGGTCTTAGCAAAACTCAGCCCCAATCCAGTTAGTACTTATTTGCACTGAGGTTATCAGCCTCTCATCCTGTATGCTAGTAGAGGGCAGGACAAACTCTCTTTGGTGAAATATAACATTATTTGGAGATTTTTTTAATAAGTAGAGTTTGCCATACAATAAAAACTACCAGACATATAATGAGGCAAGACAAATAGAATCTATAATTAAGAGAGAAATAAGACAATTGAGTAGGGCCACAGAAGGTCTGGATATTGAAGTATACAGACAAGGAATTTAAAATAACTATGATTAATAAACTTAAGAAAATTAAGAAAAACATGGCTAAGTAGATGAAATGATGGAAAATCTCACCAGAGAATTGGATTCTATAGAAAAGTGAAATGGACATACACAACTAACAATATAATGTCTGAAATTAAGAACTCAATAGATGGGTTTTATGAGGCTGGACCCAAATGAACATGGACTTACTAAACTAGAAGACAATTCAAGAGAAAATATCCAAGTTGAAGCATACAGAAACAAAAGGATGGAAAGAACAAAATAGAGTATAATAAATGTGTATAGTAATGGTATATCACAAAATACCTGATGTTTAACAATTGACTGGCAAGCTGGTACAAGCTGGCTCCAAGTTGTGTGAATCATGCTCAGAAAGTCTAATATGTTAATTAGAGACCCAGAAAGAGAGAAGAGAATGGGGTAGAAGCAACATTTGAAGTGATGATAGCTGAGAATATTCCAAAACTTTTAAAATAAATCAAGCCATGGGTTAAAAAACTTAGCCAACCACAAGCATGATAAAAACAAAGAATACTATACCTGGGCACATCATTGTAAAACTGTTGCAAACCAAGGTGCAATGGGCTGGATGGTGATGCCCAAAATGGTATCTCATGTCCTAGTCCCCAGAACCTGTGAATGTTACCTTGTTTGGAAAAAGCGTTTTTTTTTTTTTTTTTTTTTTTTTTTAAGTTTATTGGGGTGACAACTGTTAGTAAAGTTACATAGATTTCAGGTGTACAATTCTATAATACATCATCTCTATATATCACATTGTGTGTTCACAGAGTTAGTTCTCTTTCCATCACCATATATTTGATCCCCTTTAGAAAAAGGGTCTTTATAGGTATAATTAGGATTTCGAAATGAGGAGATTATCCTGTTATTTTACCCTGATGAATCTTAACTATTATCCTATTCTTGTTTCACCATTGTAACAAATTAGCTGTACCAGTTATAGAAAAGGAGACATTACTATGAATTTTACAGACATCAAAAATACACTAAGACTATTATGAACAATTGTACACTAATAAATTTGGATGAAATGGATAGACTTTTGAAAAATACAACTAATCAAAGCTGACAGAAGAAGACATAGAAAACCTGAATAGTGTTATGTTTGTTAAAAAGGTTGTTTGTTAAAAAAAAAAATTTCCATAATGAAAACCCCAGATTTCATGGATATATAAGTGAATTCTTATAAGTATTTATGAAAGAATTAAGACAAAATTTTCACAAATTCATTTGTAAAACAAAAAAAAGGAATGCTTCTTTACTTTTTATGAGGCTAGCATAAACTTGATTCTAAAACTTGACAAGGAAATTACAAGAAAATTACAGACCAATCTCTCTCATGAAAGTAGATGCAAAAATTTTTAATAAAGTATTAAAAAAATTCAGTTATATGTAAAAAGAATATGATATCATTACCAGTGGGATTAATTTCACACAGTGAAATTAGTGTTCAAAACTCAACAAAAGTAATTTATACATTATTAAGAGAATGGAATAATCTTTGCAACAAATACAAAGAAAGCATTTGAGAAAAGCTGAGACATTAATTTTTAAAAATATCTTGGCAAACTTGGAATAAACATAATTTTCTTAATTTGATAAATATATTTATTAAAAACCTATAGGAGACATCATGTTAAATAATAAAAACCTCATAAGTTTCCCTCTGATATTGGATATGAGACAAGGAAGTCTACTATCAACACTTCTATTCAACATTTTCTGGAGATTGTAGAAAGTACAATAAGGCAAAAAAAGTAAACAAAGATTGAAAAGGAAGAAATAAGCTTATTATTTTCAGATGACATGATTGTGTATGTAGACCATTCAAAACAATCTACAAACCATTAGAATCAATCTGTGAATTTAAATGTCAAGGGTTAATTTTTTTTTCTACATGCCATCAAAAACCAAATAGAAAATGAAATTTGAAAAATGATACCATTTACAATAGGATCAAAGAATTAAATTTAACTAAATGTAAGAATAAATTTAGGGATAAATTGAATTAAAAATGGACATGAAACTATTAAACATTATTGTGAGAAATGAAAGAACTCTAAATACATTGCTTGATATGCCATGTTCTTGGTTTGGAAGATCTAATATTATAAAAATATAATTTTTCCTAAATTAATCTATAGTTTCAACACAATCCCAATAAAAATCCCAGGAGATTTTATTGTGGAAATTGAGGTGCTGATTCTAAAATTCACAATGCAAAGCACTAAGCAGCCAAGGCAATCTGAAGAAGGAGAATTTATACTACCAGATATCAAGACTATTATAAACATATAGTAATTAAGACAGTGTGTTGTTGGTGCTAGGATAGAAAAATTGATCAATGAGAACAGAATAGAGGAACAAAACCTTACACATATTCAATCATCTTATTTCTGACAAGGGCTACACTGCAGTTCAATAAGGAAAGGCTGGCCTTTACAATTAATGGTGCTGGGTTAACAGGCTATCTCTACTTCACACCATCTGCAAAAATCAAATCCACATGGATTTCAGATATAAATGTGAAAGCTTTTAGAAAAAAATGTAGAACATCTTCTGACCTTATAGTCCTTCACCTGTGGTTATTTCATTCCAATTTTAGGGTTCCTCTGGCACACCACTTTTCTTGATATCCTAGAGTGTTTCCTTTTTCTCAATCAGGAACACAATAACTCTCATCTGTTCTTTCCTCACCACCATAATGGAGTATGTGCAGCTCTGGAAGACCATCTTTGACCTGCCCATCAAGACTTTTTCCCCAGTCATTGTTCTTCCACCACCCATTTTCTAAATTGCAGTAGTGCTTCCTTGAACTGCTACACAGCACAGAGAAAGTGCAGACACTTAGATCTGACTTCTGGCCTTCTCTCTCTTCCTCTGTCTTGGTTCGCCTTTAAAAGTTTCCTTATCTTTCTTGCTAAGGTGGGCGACTCGTGTATGGAATAACCTCTGAACTATCTTCAGGATGGTTTAACAATAGAATGCTTTTGTTTGAATCCATCTGACTTGTTTCTTGATACTTAAAAAGGAGCTATTGGAATGAAAAACAAACAAAACTACAAACAATAATGACAAGAACAACAACAAAAGCAGATAGAACTTTTCCCTCTCTTGAAGCCTGGCTAAAGAAAGTGGTCTAAACATGGACTCAAAAAAGTAACCATCATTCTCAAAAGCAGAAGAATGACCTTTTATTCCCCCCCCCCCTTGGTGTCTGTTCTGTCATTTTCTGCGCATAACAAAATTCATAGCTTGATCTAAAAGGAAAACTGCAGGAAAATATGATTTACAAAGGGACATTAAGAATGTGTAATTTTGATTGTTTCAAAATATCTTCATTACACATTTTGTTGCCTGCACCAGAAATGGTCTACTTCTCCATTGGCTAATCAACCATCAGTCCTTGCAGATGAGTCATTTCTTCAGGGACATCCTCCCAGATTGCTTTATGTTAAATTCTGCTATAGGCCTGAATAGCACTCAACCTCTGTGCTTCATACCACAGTCACATTTGTTTGTAGGATTATGTGATAAATTTCTCCATTTTCCATTCAGCTGAAGGTTTCATAAGAGCAGAGACTTTTCAATTTTTGCTACTAATGTATTACCAATCCCATGGGCAGAGCCTGGGATATGGTATACTCTCAACAAATACCCTATTATAATACGCCCCATCAGTAATGAGAATTCACTTCTAATGAAATTGACAATTAATTCCTGTTATATGTACAGCAGTTTTTCATATGGGGGGGTAGAGGGTAGGGGAAGGGGTGGAGGATAAAGTACTTTCTAAGGGAGGATGTGGGCGGAGGGTGAGTGAATTTAGATTACAAGACAAGCAGTTCTATCTTAGGAAACAATGGGTGTGTCCTTGTATATTATGGCCAAATATTCTTGCATCAAGCTGATGAAACATATGCCAATTCACCATACCTGGAAACACTGATGCTGCCCTGAAGTGGATCAATCAATAACAGGACCCGGAAACAGTCCCATCAATAGCTAAGCTTTATTTTGAAGTGCCACCAGGTGGCGCTAAACCACACCTAGGACAGGACTAGATATGAATCCAGTGACAGAACCTCTGGAACTCCTGGACAGCTAGCCAATTTGTTAACTCAGTCATTTTCTTAACCTCATAATATTGCAAACATGCATTTTACATGATGTAATTATTTAGTTGACACTTAATACATCATAGTGGGATTTTTCTATATTTGTTGAGTTGATGAACGTCAGCATGAAACCTGCGTACATTCAGTAACAGTGGACAGACAGGGTAGGGTTGGTTATGAGGCAAAGGTACGTATTTTGTTAAAGCAATGCCTTGAAATCTCTCGCTTCAAAGATCCACACAGAGATCTTCTCGGTATATTCTGTAGAATTATCTTGGTTCTGGGCATTAAATGAATTAGAAAATTTTTTTTTATGGCTACCAAATACAATGCAATAAAACATTTTTGGTGGGATATCAAGTCCACAATATGGATATTTCATCCCCATGATGGCAGGCTTTCAAACAAAATAATTAATATATCAATAATAAAATCAATAATCTACTAATAATGGTAATAATAACAGTGGCTAACTTTACTTGTCAGGCTGATTATCTGTCAGGAAATGTAAATGGGCATTTTCATATATTTTACCTCATTGAGTCCTTATCAGAAAGTGTGAGGTAAGTATTATATTCCATTTTCATAAAGGTGATAGTTTAGGCATAGAGAGGGTAAGTGACTTTCTAAAGGTTATTAAAAATATAGCAGAGTTGAAATTGAGCAAACCTTTTATAATTTAGAAGTTCAAATGCAAAAACTATATTTTGTATTTACCTTATTTGATTCCAGTTATCAAGAAAGATATGTAATAGAGACTTGCCAAAATCTCTAGGACAAGAAGTATAGTTTTGATGTATAATTTGAAAAGAGCTGGCTATTAAAAAAAAAACTATAGTAAAATCTTAGAACCATATACAGAACATATGCAGGTATGCAGAATCTACTCAAGGGAAGGAAGGTCTCTTACCCTGGGGTTCCTCTGAAAGTTTACCCTGAGTCAGAGGCTTATGTAAAGTTAGTTTATTTAAGAAATAATTTTAGGGAGCAGTGTTAATTGATGAGGGAGGAAAAGCCAGTCAAGGATGTGCTTTTTGTTGCTGGATGTTATCCGTTGGTTACTGTTAATCATGCCAGGACCATCTGAGGAGCTCGATGAACTAAAAACTGCCCACTTGGAGAATGCAAGGGAATAGGTTTTCCATTGGCTCCCATCCCACGTTAATCAAGAGTGGCTCCATAAGTGTTGGCATCCCTGTGTTTCCAGGTTGTACACGTCAGTGCCACCAGATTCCTGCTGGAGTCCCAGGCAGCAATGTCAGAGAAGCTCCTGAGCAGAGAGAGGTACTTGGTTAGGACAGTGATGCCAGTTACTGTCAGGTTGTACCTGTGAGAAGCTAAGCTTGCAGCAGAAGCGGGAATAAGAGGTAGGGCTGAGAAGATCTGAAATACTGTGCAAGAAGGTTCTAATACTGTAGTACTCTTCCTTTAGGAATACATAGTATTAATCTGGATTTTGGTAATAACAATAATTAGATATATATGGATTAGTCTAAAATGTTATGAAAGCTGTGAACCAATTTATTGGAATTAAAATAACTTTTGGCCATCTGAATTTTTTCTCATTGTGTTACCATAGAAACAAAGCATGGCTCACTATTTTTGAGTTTCAATTTTTATCGGTTATTACTGATTTTATTATTAATAGCAAATAAAATCCAGGTATTATTTAGTCTTTCAATCTCACTAATATAAAAATCTAGATTAATTTTTAAGGGTGTTGACATTCATTTACTTGTGTAAGTCTATATCTTTTAAGGAAGACTATTAATTAACAAATTCAATAGATAGGCTAAAATATGAACAAACAATTATTTAGTATTAAAAATTAGCAGAAATTTTACCAGTTCAAAATTGTCAGTCAGGTTGCTATTTCAAATAGAGATATCAGAGTATAGTGGAAAAAACACTGGCCTTGGAGTCAGAAATGTTGGGTTTTACTGTTTGGGTTTTACTACTTAAGAGTTGTATGTTCTTGACCAAGCAGTTTAAAGTTTCTCTGAATTTCACTTTTGTCCATCTGGGAAATTACGGTAAATCTACCTATCTTACAATGTTGTTTTGAGGATTTAAATGAGACTATGTATATGAAAAAGCACATAGCATGGTGCATGGCATATATTAAATATAGTGAGAGCACAGTCAGTGAGGGGAAAATAGAAGAAGCAATTAGAGAGATAATGGGGGATTAAATCAAGTTGGGCCTTGTGGTAAGCAGAATTATGCCCCCCACCCCCTAAATGCCCACTTCCTAATCCCTAGAATGTGTGAATGTTACTTTACATGGCAAAGTTTGTAGAAGGAATTAAGGTGACTCTTCAGATGAGATGAGACCTGAAGATGAGATAATCCTGCATTATCTAAATGGGCCCATTGTAATCACAAGAATCCTAAACTATGGAAGAAGAGGCAGGAGAGAGTCAGAGAGATGGCAGTGTGAGGACTTGGCCTAATGTTTATGGCTTTGAAGATGGAGGAAGGCTGTGATGAGCCAAGGAAAGTGGGGGGACTCTAGAAGCTGGAGAAGATAAGGAAAGAGACCATCTGGAAAGGAACGCAGCCTTGCAGCCATCTTGATTTTAGCCAAATGAGACCCATTTTGAACTTCTGATCTCGGACTTCTGATTTCAGAGTTGTTTTACACCACTGATCTTGCAGTAATTTTTTTTTAAGATTTTTTTTTTTTAATTGGGGAAGGGGAACAGGACTTTATTGGGGAAACAGTGTGTACTTCAAGTCCAAGTCAAGTTGTTGTCCTTTCAGTCTTAGTTGTGGAGGGCGCAGCTCAGCTCCAGGTCCAGTTGCCGTTGCTAGTTGCAGGGGGTGCAGCCCACCATCCCTTGCGGGAGTCGAACTGGCAACCTTGTGGTTGAGAGGACGCGCTCCAACCAACTGAGCCACCTAGGAGCTTAGCGGCAGCTCAGCTCAAGGTGCCGTGTTCAATCTTAGTTGCAGGGGGCGCAGCCCACCATCCCTTGCGGGAGTCGAGGACTCGAACTGGCAATTTTGTGCTTGAGAGCCTGCTCTCCAACCAACTGAGCCATCTGGGAGGCAGCTCAGCTCAAGGTGCCATGTTGCCATGTTCAATTTTAGTTGCAGAGGGCGCTGCCCACTGTCCCTTACAGAAGTTGAGGAATTGAACTGGCAACCTTGTGGTTGAGAGCCCACTGGCCCATGTGGGAATCGAACCAGCAACCTTTGGAGTTAGGTGCATGGAGCTCTAACTGCCTGAGCCACCAGGCCGGCCTGTAGTAATTTTTTACAGCAGCTATAGAAATCTAACACAAGTCCTGTGGTTTAGAGTAAGGACTTTTACTTTCACTCTGAGTGAGACGGGAAGCCATTGGACAGATTTGGTCAGAGGAATGATCTAATCCGACCTAATAGGGTCGCTCTGATGCTGTGTTGACAATAGACTGTTGAAAGATTTCTTCCTTCATATGGCTTTTAGCTTGACTTCCATATTCATTGAGAGATCATCAATTCATTTAAAAATTTAAAAAATATATGATTTCACATTTTTTTGTAAGTCAAGATCTCTAATCTGTTCTGTTGCCAGAAAGTCTGAACTACACTTTAAACTTCTATGAAAAACATCACAATTTGAAAAACCTGAATTAACTGATTGCTAATACCCCAATATATAAAGTCAAATGACAGAGTTTCAAGCAGATTAGATCAGTGAATACTGGTAAAGAAACTTTGAAGAATTTTTGAGAGTTATTTTATAAGAAAGAGAATACAAAACATTTTCAGGGGACATAAAACGCTTCTTATGTTATTGGCTTTTTCAAGTCCAAAGAACATAGTGGTGCCTTTTTAAATTTGCCATTAGAATGGATTCAATAGTACATTGTTGCAATGGACTCTGCTCAGAGAGTAACTTTGCCTGGAAATAAATGTGTTCACAATAAAAGGATTTCAAGGAAAAGAGCCAACTTTTCCCAAAATGAACGAATATGTGAAACTTTGCTGCAGCAATATTCACAATGGTGATAGGAACTCAGCTATGGCGAAGGAAGATGGAGATGCCACTTACCTTTGTGTAAATCCTATCTAGCAAGAGTTCACAGAGGACTGGGCACAAACAGGTATAAGAAAGACTAAGCTGTCAAAATATATAGGTTGCAAATCGATCCCAAATGTGAGAAGGATGTTTTAAAATATTAAATGGCCTATTTATGTCTTAACATACAATAAACACTTACTGGCTTGTTAATTACTCTAGGGATCTCACTATTATCTTCTCCACTCCTTTATTGTTATTTTACAGACTTTATTGTATCTTCACAAAGGGGAAGAGGGAAGAATTCCTCTCAAATTTTACTTTACTAAAGAAATGACTATAAGTCATAGTGTCTTAAAGCCATCTGTGGGGAGCACTGCAGTTGTCTCCCCAACATTTATCCCACCTCTGCACACCATCATCCCTACGAACACCACCACTTCCACCCCACCCCTGTGAGTATCTGTAGAATTTGGGTGAGATTGCCCCCCACCCCCCACCCCTCTAGGGGAGGTCTGACCAAGGAAGAAATGGAGAGGTTGTAGATGGAATCTCTACTCCAGGGCAAGTAGATCTCTTTCCTTATCTTCTCCAGCTTCTTTCTAGAGTCCACCTACTTACCTTGGCTCATGGCTTTAAGACACTATGACTTATATTAATTTCTTTCGATGTTGGTCTATAAAAAGATAAAAGAAAAAGACTTTGTGATGTGGTAGAAGAACCACACGGTGAATGTCAGAACTTGGTTCCAGTTCTGCTCTGGATATTTGCAATCCCTGAGGTGTCCGTCGATCTTTTTGAGGCTCAGTGTCTTACTGTGTGAAGAGGGGGTGATATTATCTGCTTTACCTACCCCCTGGCGTTGCTGTGAAGATCAAATTAGATAATACATGTAAAAGTACTTTGAAATTTATAAAGTATTATGCAAATGTAAGATGTTGTCTGTTGTTTAGCAATCAGAATACTTAAGAGATTTAAAGACATCCTACTGTGATCATGAAGCAGATTAGGATAAAAGCACTGATGAAACTCATCATTACTAATAAAAATTTACTCAAAATACATGCCAATGGTATTATCTCTCTGAATTAAAAAGCACATTTGTTGTTGTTGTTGTTTCCTGTGAGGGTGTCCTTTTGGAAGGCTCTGTGTACAGCACTTGGAGTTTTCAGTTCTCCCAATCTGCTTCCTTTGAGTCCACCATCTACCATCTGCCCACCCATGCTTCTGGGCAGCCAGATTGCCTCCTGAAATCTGATCGTCCCCATTCTCCCTTCAGAAGACACACTTCTTTTTCTAATTCAAGGGCTTCTCCACCGAACTGTAAGCACTTTGTCCTCTTAGTAAGTTCCCAGCTCCTGTCGGGCAAGGCAGAAGTACACTATGGTGACAAAGAGGCAGGAGAGCTTTCTGCTCTTCTGATTCATGACAGTGCAGATATATCCCATGTACAATTAGAAGTTATTTAAGGGTGGGGATTATATTTTAAACTTTGTTTAACCTTCAACCCAGTGCCTGATGTAGTGTAGATACTCCGTAAATATTTGCTGAACTGAAGTGCTAAGAAGTGTATCAGGTAGCTTGCTTTTATCAGGGCTTTGCAGCCTAGATTATTCGGTTATTTATTTAATTAAATAATAGTCTATCTCTGTACTTAAATCTGGGATTATAGTGAAGAAAAATGCTGCTCTGAGTAGCACCTGCCACACAGCAACTTCCTTGCTTTTCTTTTTATATTACCCTTATACTCTGCTCCGGACTGGGTTAGAAGGCAGGAATATATGTACGACAAGGTAAGGAACTGGACTGGATGGAAAAAAAAAAATCTACTTGCCCTGGAGTTTAAAATAATGAGATTAAGCCCAGTGATGAAATCATAGTTGACATTTTAAACTTGTTATTAATATCAAAGACTTTGTACTGTCATATTCTTTTCTTGCTATGAGAGATCTCATAAGGGATTCTAGCAAATTTGAAGTAGTGAGCAAAATTGAGGTTATCTCTAGTTCATAATCAAAGTATACCTTTTCAGGGTATTCTTGTTAAAGGTGACTGGCATTTCTCAATGTGTTCCCCCCCATTTTTACTTGAAATTATATCAGCAACATTTTTAAAAAAGAAAAAATGCATCCATGTTTCCACCATCTTGATACTATTATTTTCACCTCTACATGTATCTTCTAATCTTTGTCCAAATGTATAGATGTTTTACATATTTGCCTTTCTCCTGTGCATACTATTTTCATTCCTGAATTGCTGTGGGAGGATTGTATCTGCCAAATGGGAGCTCAGAATTTCTGAATAGTCCCCCAAATCCTAATCTATACTGCTGTAGAAATTGACCAGAATGATCTGGCATTCCCTGGGCAGGTATGTCCTCAAATTTAGAAGGCTCAGGTTGGAGACTGACACAAAGTGACTGTGGGGGCTGTAGGACACCAATCACTGCCCTCAATGGAAAAGGAATGAAGATTAGGTTTTATATGGGAAGATGTAGGTAGATATTTAGGTAAAATAATTTCGGATGTCAGCAAGGCCTGTCTTCCCACCCAACTAAAACAAACAAGAAGCAAAAGTAAAAATCCAATCAAAGTAACAACCACCCGAATAAAAATCACCTCCTCACTAGTTAAACGAATACTTGAAATTAGTTTAAGAAAGCTATACTATTTAAAATGGAAACATTTTAAATATTATCAGTTAACGTCAATTTTACTAAAGGGCCAAGAGAAGATGGTAGTCCCTGATAAAATGGGGAATGAGGAATATTAGTACAGCCGCTGCTCTCTTTTCAAGGGAGAAAGTGTAGTGAGGAGTCAGGTTCTTTCCGATTATTTAGGTTACAGAAGAGAGGATTGAGAGAAAGTGAAACGGCCATCTGAAAACCACAACAGACAAGAATCTTCGGACGAAGACGGTGGAAAAGTCCCTCCAGGAGCTCTCTGGAGACGAGGACCACCTGTCCCTGCAGGCGTTCAGGGCCGGGGAGGGGACCCGACTGTGGGCGAGGAGGACAACGGCTTCTGGGTTCCCGGGCTCGCTGGGGCGCGCGGGGGAGCGGATGGCACCGCGCACAGGTGGCCGGGGCCTCGCCAGCTGCGCGCAGCGACCGCTCCGCGGGTGGGCCGCCAGGCGTCGCGCTGGAGCGGTGGTTGCCCGGGAGACCGAGCGGGGCTAGTGGGCGGTGCGGAGCCCGGTGGAGCCCGGCTGCTGCCGGAGTAGCTGGGCTCGAGGTGGGGGGAGTGGCTCCCCCGGCGGCGTGGAGGGCCGTCGGGTCCTGGGGCAGCGCGAGGTGGCGGTGGCACTGCGGGGCGAGGCCGGCGAGCGCGGGGCGGCGCGGGAGCTGCACTTGACTCACCTGCGTGTCGGGCGGTCCCAGCACCGCCGGGCGGATCGGGGAGGACCGGGCTGTCCGGAGAGCGCCGAGAGCCCGGTCCCCGCCTCCGCTGCCGCGACGAGGAGCCCGGCGGGTGGCAGGCGCGCTCCCTGCGGCTCCGGGATGACTTCTCCCGGCTCTAGTTTGGCGCCCTTGCTGCTCCTCTCTCTGCAGGGTGAGTAGCCCGCTACGCCATCTGGGGCCAGGCGGGGCCGGCGGCCCGGGCAGAAGCTGTCTGCGGATCGCAAACAGCCTGCTCGCCCGTGCCAGGTCTGGGGAGCCCAACTTTTCAGGGGCCATGTTCGTTGCTACCGACCCAGGCTCGCGCGCCCACCCGCCGCGGCTGCTGTCCCGCCGGCGCCCCCCTTCCCGGCCTCCCTCCCAAACCAGGTGTTCCCCGATCGGAGAGGTAACTGCACCTGCTGCTTGGTTACGGTCCATCCTGGGCCTGACTCTGACCCCGCTTTGCTGCTTTTTAGACTCTGAGCTCCCGTACTTACGAGGTCCAGTGAGAAGCAGTATTTCGAATCAGTTCCCGTGACCAGGTGGCTCCAGGAAAACTAGATGCCTTTAAAATAATCCAGAAAACTTTAAATTGTGTCTTTACCATAACCTTTAACGAGTATATGCAGGTTTCACTGAAAATTTGATCTTTATTTTTTTAAAAAAATAACTATACAGTGTGCTACCCTATATTCGAAAGCAATAATTTATTTTTTTATATGCTAGTTTCTTCCGCAAAGGATTTAAATTGGCTTACAAAAATACGTAGAATATAAATAACAGTATTAAAACACAAGGAATAAACGTGTTTAATTTTCTTGTTAACGGATTTTCAAATATGTATTTAAATTTAATTTTCTACTCTAACCTTACCTTTTACTTTCTATGAATAGCCATCATATTTAAACTCTGATTTTCATCTTATAAGTGCCCTTTTCTTTTGTGAGTGCATTGTCCTGTGGAATCAAGTTTTCTCTCTCATTTAATTGATTGTTAACATTTACTGAGATTTATTCTGAAAGGTTTTATGTAAAACGCAGGTTCAATGATTGCTGGAATATTGTGGTTAACCCTGATTTTTTTTTAATCCCTTGTGGAGATATCAGTATGTTTCCCATACTTTTATGGTCTTATTTGAACTGGTAATGTACCCCTGAATCTTTAAGTAACCTAATATTAGCTGACTTAAATTGTACAAATTCTTATAGTGGGGGAGAAAGGAATATAAAACTTTGTATACCTTTTCCATAGAAGTCAGTGAAGGAAATGGTCAAAATTGCAGATAACTTTTGTGGTGTTCAGTAGGTATAGTTTTAGTGATTGTGTATAGATAATAAAATGACATCAGTGTGTATTTCTAAATTAATTTTGACTGGTTACCAGTTTGAGAGAGCCAACATTTTTCTCTGTCCTACTTCCTTCAAGTGTGAAATAAAATTCAGTAAATGGGCTTTTTTACAATCCCTTGGACATAACTGAAAATATTATAAAGACTGCTATAAGAACAGCTGAAATTTATGGTAAAAAACTCTGTTGTTGACGTTTGTATATTACAATAAATATCACTCTTTGTAAATAGCATTTGTACATAGTTCGTTTTTTAATTATTAGGCAGTACTTTTAAAGAGTTGATGTAGTTCGCAGAATCAGCCTTACAAGGTCATCTGCTTTGTTTTTTTCTTTCAGCAGAACTATTCCTAAGCCATCCAAAGATGTTTTTAAAGACTTCCAAGGACATTTCAGCGTTCATGATAATTTGTTATGTAAAGGCACTTTTCAACCTCAAAAACGAAAAAATGTGCTCATATGTTCAACAGATTTTTTCTGAGTTACTCAGAAGTTTGGGTGTCTGGTTGGAAGGGATGGTGGTGGAAGACAAAGATACTCAAGAGTTTGTCCACAGCCCATAAGGCATTTGCAGTTTTAAAACAGGCTGTAAGCATGCACAAATTATTTATGATAGAAGGAATATATGATAAGTGCCATTTATTAATGGTGACATCAAGGAAGACTTTATGGAAACGTTTACTTTTAATCTGGACTTGGAATAAGTTGGATTTGAGTTGACTGAGATGGTTGTGATTGGGCTTTTCTAGCCAAAGCAGCAGCTTGAACAAAGGATATGAAATCAAAGTGCAGGGGCATATTCTGGAAAGGCTAACCTTTTAGCTGCTAGAGCAGGAGATTGTACAAAGGAGAAAAGGCTAAGAAGATAGTGAAAGGATAGTTGAGAGCCTTGAATGCTGAGTTTGGAATTCATTCCTTAGGCCATGGAAAGGCCACTGATAATTCAGTTTTCTTAAGATAGGGAGGGGAAGAGGGTGAATAGTTATTGAGTGTCTAGCATAATAGTCTCCTGGAGAATACCTGGAGTCCTGACTATGTTATGTTGTTGAACCAGTCAATAGCAAAGTTGGTTGGAATGAATTTGGGCTCATCTTTAGGACTTCCAATGTGGAAGGAGGGGGGAGGAGTGGAAATCTGAACAAAGTTGCTTCCATTATGAAGAAGGAAAAGGGAAATAAATGGTTGTTAGATAGATAACCGTTGTAGCAGCGGCCACTCCAATGACATAATGCACTGAAGATAGAAATAGAGAGTGTCTTAAATTTTTGAAAGAAAATAGATGTCAAGAATTTTCTGTTTTATATTTGTTTAAATCTCTGTGGAGGAACTTCAAAGGGTGTTTGAAAAGTTAAGTATTATATAGTTCTACCAATGGGTTAGATATATCTAAAGTGTTTCTTGTATAACTTGTGATTTGTTAAAACAGTGGATAACGTTCCAGAATCTGAGAAAATGTGTAAAAAGAAAGAAAAGTCCATATAAAATGAAATGGAGTTATGAGCCTAAATATTAACATTATGAAAAATTTATTGTAAACTTCAATTTCTTAGCTCTCACGTTAATTAGGTAACGGTTTTAGAAAGATTCACTTTTTAGTGAAAAATCTGTAGTTTGACCTACATGAAAGGTGACAGCCACTGGATGAAAATTTTAGAGAAATGAAGCTTAATACACTGTATATTGGACATGGACTATTCAGGAAGCAATTTAAATATTAAATCACTAAGCACGTGTGAAATGTTATGCTTAGAACTCTTGTCAGACCCAAGGTAATGATGCCATGGGCAAAGACTTTTCCCCCCAGTGACAATATGTGGCACATTTTCAAATGTGTTTTCACACTTTGATAGTGGAAACATTTATAATGAAGAGTCTCATTTGAATCTTCGTGCTTAAGCCATGTGATTTTGTGTCAAACAAGGTGGTGTGCTGGCACACAGGACTCTTTAGTTGCAGGGAGTCAGAACAAGGGACGGGACATCCTGGCTGAGTTGGGAGGGCGAAAGTTGGGAAAATTGTGGTGTTCCCACTTAAGTTGTGATCTGTAACTAGTTTATTTAGAATATATTTGTATCTACATTACTTGTATCTACACTGTTTGTTTCTACACTAATGATAATCAATTTGTATATTTTATGCATATTGAGGTAGGATGGCTGGATTTCTGGTAGTCCAAGTCACTTCACGTTCCCTCCTTTGTTTGATGAGGACTACTTGGCACTCACACAATCCACCCTTGCATTTTGAGGGCAGCTCTCAGAACAGCTGACGCTCTGAATCCTCCCTTCATCATACTTTGAAAGTAACTGGTTTCAGAGAGGTTGTCAGTTCTTGGGTGGTGTTCAAAACACCATCTGATTTGAGCTGATTTGGTCTTAAAAGAGGAAAGTTAATTAGTTTACTTAGGAGTTAAGCTGATCTTACTAAATTGTGGAAGGATTTTTTTCCTTTTTAGTAAAGTTTGGGTAACTGATTCCCTCTGTACCTGGTTTCCTACCACCTAAGAAAGAGACTGTAGTCGTAGTTTGCGTTTGTGATGGTTTTAAAATTGTAGAAATGTTAAGTCAGTCAGAGAGAAAATCTGTTTTATAATTTCACAAACAATAGATTCAGCCATTGGTCTGATACCAGTTTGTCTTTACCATTGTCGGATACTATATGGGTGCTATATGGTGTGGCTGTGCCTCATGTGTTATAGGAAGATCACATTTTAATAAATATCACTAAAATTTTTATGTTTATCTATTTTTATTTTTTATTAGTTTCAGGTGTACAAAACAACATAATGATTAAACATTTACACCCCTCACAAAGTGATAACCCCCTCCCAGTCTACTACCCCTCTGACATTGTATAGAGTTGTTACTATACCATTGACTATATTCCGTATGCTATACCTTATTTCCTGTGACCACACACACACACACACACACACACACACATATATATGTACACACATATATGTATATATATAAATTATAGTTGACATTCGGTATCATTCTATATCAGCTTTAGGTGTACAGCACTGTGGTCAGGCACTCAATCTATGAAGTGACCCTTGGATAAGTCCAGTACCCATCTGGCACCCTACATAATCTATACAGTATTATTGATTATATTCCCCACACTGTGTTTCACATCCTCCTGACTATTTTGTGACTACCAATTTGTACTTTCTAATCCCTTCACCTCCCCCACCTCCAACACCCCTCCTACTAGCAACCATCAGTTTTTTCTCTGTATCTCTGAGTCTATTTCTGTTTCGTTTGCTCAATTATTCTGTTCACATATAAGTGTAATCGTGTATTTGTCTTTCTCAGTCTGATTTATTTCACTTAGCATAATAGTCTCTAGGTCCATCCATGTTGTTGCAAATGGTAAGATTTCATTCTTTTTTTATGGCAGAGTAATACTCCATTGTATAAATGTGCCACAATTTCTTTATTCAATCGTCTATTGGGCATTTCGGTTGTTTCTGTATGTTGGCTATTGTGAATAGTGCTGCAATACTCGTATGAATATTTTCCTGAAGACCAATACCATGCCTGGCACATAGTAAGTGCTAGTAGATACTTGTGAATGAATTAAGTGAGTGGTTACTAATATAAGAGATAATCCTCTGTGTTTGGAATACCTGAAAAGAATGTGTTTTTCTCTTTTAAATAAAAAAGATAATTTTTGTTAAAATTTTCTCTAGAAATTTGGTTTGACTGTCAGCTTCAACTTCAACCTTAGTATATATTTTGTAGAACAGAAGTGATAGGGATATATTTTCACATTCTTTTAAAATTCTATGACTTTGGAAGTTTATTTAAAAATGCAATACTTACAGATCTTTCAAAATTGATTCTTAGCTTATCTTTAGACCTAAAACTTTGAAGTTGTCTCTTTTTGAAATACATTTTCCTAAGGAATTTCCAAAGGTTTTGCTCCATTTAATAAAGAATGATCTTGGACTTTGGGGAATTCACTTAGAACCTTGAAGTTCCCCATTTCCATGTCTGGTACTTTTAGTCCCGAGGACCTGTATGTTAGAACTAGTCGCCTGAGAACAGAGATAATGAAAATAACACCTAGTCTAGTGTAGTCTAAGCTCAAGCTCCCTCTCCCCACATCATGTGTATAAAGTACGAGAGGTGTTATTTTATTTTTTATTATTTTTAATGTATTAGTTTCAGGTGTACAAGACAAGGTAATACTTAGACGTTCATCGTTTATATCCCTCACACTGTGATCCCCCCTCCCCCCATCCACTATCCCTCCAACCTCACACTGAGCCATCACATTATATATATAAAATTATAGTTGGCATTCATTAATGTTTAGCTTCTAGTGTACAGAGCCATGATCAGGCATCCACAGTATCCCTGAGGTGGTCTCCCAAATAGGACACATGTCCATCGGATACCCAACAAAATCTTTACAACATTATTGAATACGTTCCCCAAATTAATTTTCAAAAACCCTGAGGCCATCTTGTGGTTACCAGCTGCTTCCTAATCCCTTCACCTTTCCCCTTATTCTCCCTCCCCATCTAACAACTCTCGGTTTTTTTCCTTTTTGTCCCCAAAACTGTTTCTGATTAGTTCATTCACTTATTCTTTTCTTTAGATTCCGCATATAAGTGAGATCATATAGTACTTGTCTTTCTCTTTCTGACTTATTTCACTTAACATAATGTTCTCTAGATCCATCCATGTTGTTGCAAATGATAAGAGAGGTGTTATTTTAGAAATAGGAGCGTTGACTACAGCAACACCATGCAGCGGGATTATAACCTATTCCCAGGAGAGATTGCCATTTGTCCTCCCCTCCCATTCCCTTCCCTTCTCATGAAGTCGGCATGTTTCCAGCTACAGTTTCTTCCAGCTATGACTCATTTCCTTATGGACCATTCTCTCTCAGTCTGCAGTGGTGTCTCTGGCTCTCAAAATGTCAAAAGTCTTCAACTAATCTTAGCCACATTGTTGACCATGTGCCCAAAGATGCCTGAAGTGACATCAAAACATCGATCATAATACTTAATCTTTGTTTCTTTGGACCAGGTCTTTCACTACCAGTTTTGCAACTTCTGTCAGCCCCTATGGGGCAAGATCATTTGGTAGAACACAAAATTTATGGCAGAAAGAGCGGTTGGAGTGTAGTAAACATCACTTGTTGACGAATATATTCAAATCAGCTTAGCTCTTTAGGCTTTCATTGGTTAAGAAAGCTTGCAGTACAGTTCACATTTGCATATTGCCCACGTGTAACTCCAGAGTGCTGTCCTAACATTTGTTGGCCAAGACTTAAGACGGTGTGCAGAACATGTGAAAAATGTGTTCACAGTATACCACAGATTCTCAAACTTTTGGCCTTAAAGATTTTTGGGGTCTTGAAGATTATTGAGGGTGACAAAGAGCTTTTGTTTGTGTGGATTATGTTTATCAATATTTACCATATTGGAAATTGAAAGTGAGAAACTGTAAAAATATTAATCAATTTAAAAACAATGATAAATCCATTTATGTTGACATTAATAATATATTTTTGTGATAAGTTAGTGTTTTTTCCAAAACCAAAAAATACTAGTGAGAAGAATGGCACTGTTTTACATTTTTGGAAATCTGTTTCATGTCTGGCTCATTAGAAGACTGGATTCCCCTATGGGCTTCTTTTTTTTTTTTAATTTATTTATTGGGGTGACAATTGTTAATGAAATTACATAGTTTCAGGTGTACAATTCCGTATTACATCATCAATAAATCCCATTGTGTGTTCACCACTCAGAGTCAGTTCTCCTTCCATCACCATATATTTGATCCCCCTTACCCTCATCTCCCTCCCCCCACCCCCTTACCCTCTGGTAACCACTAAACTATTGTCTGTGTCTATGAGTTCTTGTTTCTCATTTGTTTGTCTTGTTTTTGGTTTATATACCACATATCAGTGAAATCATAGGGTTCTCTGCTTTTTCTGTCTGACTTATTTCGCTTAGCATTATATTCTCAAGATCCATCCATGTTGTCACAAATGTTCCTATATCATCTTTCCTTAACGCTGAATAGTATTCCATTGTGTATACATACCACAACTTCTTTATCCAGTCATCTGTTGAAGGACATTTTGGTTGTTTCCATGTCTTGGCCACCGTAAACAAAGCTGCAATGAACATTGGAGCGCACGTGTCTTTATGGATAAATGATTTCAGATTCTTTGGGTAGATACCCAGGAGAGGGATTGCTGGGTCATACGGTAATTCTATTTGTAATTTTTTGAGGAACCTCCACACTGCCTTCCATAGCGGCTGCACCAGTCTGCATTCCCACCAACAGTGTATGAGGGTTCCTTTTTCTCCAACCTCTTCAACCTCTCCAAGCCTCTCCAACACTTGTTGCTATTTGTCTTGTTGATGATAGCCATTCTGACGGGTGAGGTGATATCTCATTGTGGTTTTTATTTGCATTTCTCTGATGATTAGTGATGTTGAGCATTTTTTCATATGTCTGTTGGCCATTTGTAAGTCCCTATGGGCTTCTTCATTAAGTTTATTATGATGTATTATCTTGGTTTGGTTGAAATATATGATGAATATATGGCCTCACACACATATGTAGTTGGAAGAGGAAGGAGTATTTTGATTGCATTTGCAAATACTTTTGTATATTATTCTTTGATATTCCACCAAAACTCAGTAAGTAGTTTCTTAAAGATTGGTTGCAATGCAGAATCAGAAACCATTTCAATAAACATTTCTCCCTCTGTTACATTAAAAATTGATTGGTTTATCTTATCCTTATCCTTTGAATGGATCTTTTATTTGTGCATGATTTTTTAGTTACATTATACATTGATAATTTAGCTCACAATGGCAGGTACAAGTTCCAAATTTTAATTATTTCCTTGAATTGACGACAAACAGCTGTCAGAGATTTCTCTTAAAGTGATAGTCTATTTTGTTCAATTTTGAGAAAATGTCTGCCAAATACCTAAGTCTGAATAACTATAGTCTGTCTGTGAATTGTTCTTTCCAGTAAAAATGCTGATCCAAGAAAAAAGTGATTTTTTCAGCTTTGAGTTCCACCAGGGGTTTTCCTTTGGGACAGTCATTTTGCTTTGGTATTCAACACAAGAGATTTATGTTTCACACTACCCGTTTTGTCACAAGGAATATTATAAAAGGTCAAGATTTAATAAAATTACTGTTACTGCTTCATCAAAGACATTCTTTAGTGAAACTGGATTTTCTTTTATAACCATAAGTGCATGACAGAGAAAACTACAATGACTTTGAGTACAGTTCAGTGCCAGTGCCTTGACTTGTATGGAGGCGCCAGCAAGTACACCCACCACTGCATCTGCACCATCCGTGCAAATGTCAACACAGGCAAAAAGGCACATTACATCTTACCATTATGAAGAAAATAGCTTTAATCGTATGGATTTTCTGAAAGGGTCTTGGAGACCCTCATGGGTCTGGGAACTATAGTAATTGAAACTCTAGCGGATGTTAGATTTTTTTTTTTGGAAAATTATTTTAGAGACAAATAGCCACACCATAATTTCATGCTGTGTGAGATTGTATGCATGTATGTATGCATGTATTAAACGGAGTATGCATGTATTATTTCAAAGTAAATAATAAAGTCATTTAAAATTCTTTATTTTTGTATTACAGTTTTTTAAAATTACAACAGTAGCATCTCCTAGGCATAAAAATTCAAACAATGCAGAAGAAGTGTTTAAAAATGGACTCATATCCCACGTCCAGCCACTGAGTTCTCTGGCTCTGCTGTGCATTGTTCCAGACCTTTTTCTAATTACAAACAAAGCCTGCATGTACATGTATTTTTTTAATGCCATAAATATTGTTCTACAACTTATTATAAAAAACATAACAATTTAGTATGGGCATCTTGCCACATCTGTTACAAGGATCTACCTTATTGTTTTTAATGACCTAAGTTTCTTATTTCATAACAAGTCTATACCATAATTTGTTTAGCTGTTTTCCCGTTGTTGGACATTTATGTTGTTTCTAAATTTTTGATATTAATGATGTTATAGTGAACATCCGTGTACATGTAACCTATAAATCTGTGTAGGTATTTCTGTGGTCTAGCTGGCCCAAAGTGGAATTGTTTGGATGTACACAGTTAGCAATTAAGGGAGACAACAGCATTGTGTAACAACTTTGTATAGTCAGACATACTGGGTTTGAATTCCTGACTTGTTATTTATTTGCTGTCTGACTTTGGTAATGTTGTAATGTCCCGAGCTCTTGAGTTGGATTATCCTGTAGCATGTAGGTAGCCCTCTCAGTGCATTAAGAAGTACTAAATTAAAGGAAATGAGGCATTTTTAAAGTGTCTAGCATAATGTCTGGCAGGGAGAAAATGCTTGGTTAGTGGCAGTTACTGTGACAAGGATCGATCAGCCCCAACTGGAGTCAGGAGGTCAGAGTTCTATCCAGGAGGTACCAAAGGAGGAGGTGTGACCTGGGAGACATCAGACAATTCTCCCCGCCAGCTTTCATTTGCAAAATGAGGGAGTGACATTAGGTAATGTCCTGTTCTTTTTCAGCTCTGTAATCTTGTGATTCTTTGATTTGGCTTCCAAGTATTGAGAATATTGTCAACAAAATAAGATGGAGGTAATAGGTAGCTGGTTTTAACATATTCATAAAACTGTTTTAAAAAATAGTTACTTGACTTCCCATTCCCCTCTCCTTCCATCACTATAATGAGACTTTATGGTGATATTTATTTTAGGTATTAAAAGCATCTTTATCTGTTATAGAAGGATTATAAAAAGTGGCTTTCAAATATGAAGAATTTTACTTTTAAATTTCATTTAAAAATTGATTTCTGTTCACTTTATCTTAAGCTATGTATGTACCTCCTTATTCTTTTAAATAAATCCTTTATATCATAGACAGATCTTGTATGTGTCAGGAAAGGGTCAGTTGTAAGCAGGCTGTAAATATGACAAAAATTTTCTTTTTACCACAATCACTGTATTCCAGTCCCTTAACTTGATTTTTATGACCTTTATCTACTTTTCTATCATAATGACTTTTTTTTGGTCTAAACCAGATATTAGGTATCTAAAATTTATCTATCCTGGGTTACATGATGAATATAGATGCTTTAGTATTGCTATCATTTATTGAAGGTGAAAAGCCTGTGAGCTTTTAAAAAAACAGTGAGTTTTAGTCTGGGAGGTAGTGATACTTAAACCGAAAGCTTTGGAGGGGTGTGATTAGGGCACGTCGTAATTCTGATTCTAGGTTATATCCATCAGTAGTGTCGCCCAGTTGTTCTTTTTGCATTTTCATGAAAGAGAATGTTTTTACACGAAGCCAGGTAGTCTCCAAAATGGACAGTTAGTCACATTGGCAGAGCTTTCAAAATAATTCTGAGATTCATAAACTCACTGCCTATTGTGTTATCTTGATAAATATAATTTGTTTCAGATCATTCAATTTTCCTGAAACTAAACCACACTAGTTCTTGAATTATGTACTCCACAATAGTTATAGAAACTTAAACATGATATGTTTTCATGAAAATATTTTCTGAAAGTGTGACTTTTAATTTTTCCGCATTTGTGATTTCATTGTCCTCAGAGCAAGACGTTTTACTTGCTCTTTGATCAATCTATATTTCCAGTTTCTGTCTTAGTATTTGCACTTACTTGGACAAAGTAATCGTGCCCCACCTCTTCCCCAGTCACTTCGCATTCAGGGGGGTTGAGTTGTCTTTCTCATTAGTAAGAAAGTATAATGTGTGAGCTGCAGGGAGCTGGGCCAGTAAGGTCTCTTAGAGCCCCTTAATTCCATAATGTCCTTGATCTGATGAAGCCGCTCAGTAAATCTCTTCACAATTTCCACGACCAAGCCATCTGCCTGCATTAAAATAAATCAAATCTGCTTACTCCTTCAATGTCTAACACATATTCTATAAACTGATGAGAAGACCAAGGACACGAAAATAATTTGCAATCTTGCGCACTTCCTCTTGAATTCCCTTTTAGACTCTTTACATACACCCAGTGGAAGCTGGCATTCCAGCTTTCTCTTTGACTCGCATAAAGGGGTAATGGATCTCTTTCCCCACGCCTTTTATTGCAGTTATCCCATGTGTGGCCGGAGAACTAATTCATCTTTTCCGCATTTAGATTGAACATCAGAAAAACTTTACTTGCCCTTCTAGTTTATGTATGCTAGCTGATTAGGTAATTTTATATATGGCAGTTATACGTTTTATATAAATTTATATAATTTTATATGAATTTTATATATGGCCATTAATTTCATATATGTCAATTTATCCCATGACCTGTACCTAGGTAAAAACCTTTTTTTTTTAAATACCTGAATACCACGGTATTTAAAATATTTCTTCTTAGTGTTCTAAACTTCTTACTATCCTTTCTTTCCTTTCCACCTTCATTGGTTTATATCCTTATCATTTTAAGTTTACATTATTCCAACAGTTTTCTAGCTGTTCTTCACCTTTCTTCTCTTTGATCTGTCCTTTACTCTCTGTCAGGTTCCTTTTCTGTCAAACACTGCTTTCATTATATTCCTTTCTTCCTTCAACAATAACCACAGCAAACTCCAAAAATCTTAAAGGATAAATTCCAAAGGTTTTAGAGTATTATTCAGGGTCCTCTATGGCTTTCTACTCTTCCCCACCCCACCCATCATGTTTCCACTGCTCTGTTAATGCTCTGAGCCTCCCTGCCTCTGCAGTTGCTCACATTTCCCATCCACTTCTGGCTGGTCTGAAATACCTCATCTCCTTCACTTGATATCTATACTACCTACCCTTTCAGACCCAGCTCTAACCTGTTTCCTCTGAGAGTGACTGCCTTACACTCTGGGACGACTTCTCAGCAAGAGATTTTTTCTCTTGTAGTTTCCTTCGCAATGAGTTTGCCTGCTCCCTTGGAGGCACCTCTAAGCTGCAGTGTCTTGTTCTCTTACACTTTCTTGCCAGCTCCACAAGGTGAGACTTTGTGCAGTGCACCCGACAGGTGCTTCATTTATTGAGCGAATGGATGAAGTTTAGATCTTTGCTTCCTCGCAGCCTTTTATCCTGGAATTAGGTAATAGACCATCCAGTTCTCTCATTTTACAGGCAAAAAGTTGAAATTCTTCTGTACATGAAATTGAGATAGTCATGTGAATTTTAAAGTTTTTACTAAAGCATAGACATTTCTCATTCTCAAAAAATGATTCAAAACCTTCTTTTATGCTGCGGATTGAATTTGCATTTCAGTTGTGCTCCAGTTTTGAACAGGTTAATACCGTTTCTGAGCCTTTTCCTTTATGTGAACTAAGCTTGCAGTAGCTTCCCACTGTCTTCTAACATCTTCCTGCTGCCTTTCTCTATACTTCGTTCATTCCACTGAAGATCATTGACTTATATACGGGCAGTTTTTTTCTTGGATTATGATGTATTTCAAAGCTGCTGTGTTTATTAGAAAAGACAATCATGACGGGCAAAATTTTTAACAAGTGTATTATACACAAAAATAGCATAGAAATATTAAGAGTGCCACTTAATGAATTGTTGTAAGTGAATGCACAAAAATGAATATGGGTAACCATCATCCAGATCCAAAGACAGAGCATTGCCAACACCCAGTAGTCCCCCAGTGTCCCTCTCAATCGCCCTACCATTCCCTGTTCCCCAAAGGTAACCACTTTTTGACTTCTAACCCCAGAAATTAGTTTGCCTATTTTTGAAATTTATACAAATGGAATCATCCATGTTCATTATGCATTCTTTTGTGTCTGGTTTTTAAAATATAACATCCCCGTTGTTACGTGTAGCTGTAATTTCTTCACCTGCATTACATGATCGCACTTCATTGCATGAATACACCACGGTATCGATTTATCCATCCTACTACTGATAGACACTGGGTTGTTTCCAGTTTGGGCCTATTACGGAGAGTGCTGGTGTGCACGTTCTTGTACGTGTTTTGATGCGTGTCAAAGTGCACTTCTGTTAGTAGGTATATACCTAAGAAGCAAATTGCACTTATTCAGCTTTAGTTGGACTTGCCATTTTCCCAAAGTGCTTGTGCTGATCTGTGTGCCCACTAGCAGTGTATGAGAGTTTCATTCCTCTACATTCTTGTGAACACCAGGTATTGTCATTTTTTTTTTTTTTACTTTAGCCATTCTGATGGATGAATAATGGTATCTCATTGTGTGTACATATTTGTAGGTGTTTTACACTTCCCTGATTACTAATGAGGTTGCTCACCTTTTCCTCTTTTTACTGGCCATTTAGGTATTCTCTTTTGTAAATTGTCTGTTCAAGTCTTTTGCCAGTTTTTTAAAACAGCTTTATTGAGATATAATTTGCATACCATATAATTTAACCATTTAAAGTATATAATTCAATGGTTTTTGATGCATTAATTTTTAAGAATTATGGTAACATATAACATAAAATTAGCCATTTTGACCACTTTTAAGTGTGCAATTTAGTGACATTAAGCACATTTGCAGTGTTGTGCAACCATCATTACTATTTCCAAAACGTTTTCATGACCCCCAAATAGAAACTCCATTAACATTAAGCCCCTGATAACGTCTAATCTATTTTTATCTCTATGAATTTGCCTATTCTAGGTACCTCATGTAGTGGAATCATACAATATTTATCCTTTTGTGACTGGCTTATTTCACTTAGTATAGTGTTTTCAAGGTTCATCTATGTTATAACATGTTTCAGAATTTCATTCTTTTTCATGGCTGAATAATATTTTTTTGTACTGTTTCCCCGAAAATAAGACCTAGCCAGATAATCAGCTCTAATGCGTCTTTGGAGCAAAAATTAATATAAGACCTGGTCTTATTTTACTGTAATATAAGACCAGGTATAATGTAATATAATATAACATAATATAATGTAACACCAGGTCTTATACTAATTTTTGCTCCAAAAGACCCATTAGAGCTGATTGTCCGGCTAGGCCTTATGTTTGGGGAAACACGGTATGTATATACTATATTTTGTTTATCCATTTATCTGTTGATAAACTTTGGGGCTTTTGCCAGTTTTTAAAATTAGAGAGTCTGTATGTCTTTTCCCGTGATTTATAAAGTTTTAAAATGTTTTAAAAATACGTTTGTTATAATACTGGCACTTTATTGGTTATAAGCGTTGCAGAATCTTCTTTTACTCTGTGACTTGGCTTTTTACTCTTACTTTGGTGAGTTTTAAATAATTCTTTAATTCCGTTCTAATGATTTTTGCTTTTTGAGGAGCACTTTCTGTGTCTTGGTTAAGAATTCTTTGCCTATCTTAATGTCATGAAGATAATCTCTGTTATATTCTAGAAGCTGTACTGCTTACCTTTTATATTTTGACCTACTTCCCACCTGGAATTGATTTTTTGTGTGTGTGATGAGAGTTGGGAGTCAAGGACTAAAACATAGCTTTTGAGATGGTTTACCTTTTTACATTTATGTCCAGTCTTTTTGGTTAAATAAGTTCTTTAATGTGGTTTTACATTTCATTTTACCTCCAGGTTCTAGTGCAATGCCTTCTACACAATAAGTGATCAAGAAATGCTTATTAACAATGATTGGGCCATAAAGACTCATTTTCCAAAAGACACATAGGACCCAAACAGAATACTCCGAAACCTGACTTTATTCTTAAATAGTATTTATTTCCTCTTTACAGCATTATTTTCTTCTCTCCCTTTTTTTTTTTTGGTCTGTTATTTCCCTCGTCTTCCTTTGTTGCCACTGCCTTCTTTATTGTCGTCATCTTCTTCATTAATATCATCTTCATTATCTGGACCTGAGATGAAGATGTATATTTTATGAACTTAATTTTACCGTTATATAGTAATTTCCTTTAAAAATAATAATTTTGTTGTATAATAGCATTTTCTATATGTTGAGTACATTTGCATCATAACACCACCTTACGTTTGTTTTGTACAAGGAATTTTTAAAAGATGTTAATTTAAACTATTTTATTTATTCATTTTTATTGAGGTATAATTGACATGCAACATTTTTTTAGGTTCAGGTGCACAACATAATGATTCGACATTTATAGATACTGTGAAATGTTCACCACAATAAGTCTATTTAACATCAATCAACGTACATATTGCATTTTCTTTCCCTTGTGATGAGAACTTCTAAGATTTGCTCCCTTAGGAACTTTCAAATATGCAATACAGTGTTATTAACTATAGTCGCCGTGCTGTACATTATATCCCCATGAGTTGTTTACTTTATAAGTGTAAATTTGTACATTTTCAAAATTTTCTTCACTCATTTTGCCCACCAGTACTCCTAGCTTCTGGCAACCACCAGTCTGCACTCTGTTATCTGTGAGCTTGTTTTTTTTCTTCTTTTTGTGTTTTTTTTTGTTTGTTTTCTAGATACATATAAGTGAGAGTATACAGTATTTGTCTTTTCTCTGTCTGTCTTATTTCACTTAGCATAACACCCTCAAGGTCTATCCTGTTTTTTCAGATGGTAAGATTTCCTTTTTTTATGGCCGAATTATATTTCATTGTGTATATGTACCACACACTTTCTTTTTTTTGTTGTTTTTTAATTTTTTTAAAAAAGATTTTATTGTGGAAGGGGAACAGGACTTTATTGGGGAACAGAGTGTACTTCCAGGACTTTTTTCCAAGTCAAGTTGTCCTTTCAATCTTAGTTGTGAAGGGTGCCGTTCAGCTTCAAGTTGTTGTCCTTTCAGTCTTAGTTTTGGGGGGCGCAGCTCAGCTCCAGGTCCAGTTGCCATTGCTAGTTGCAGGGGGCACAGCCCACCATCCCTTGCGGGACTCGAGGAATTGAATTGGCAACCCTGTGGTTGAGAGCCCATTGGCCCATGTGGGAATCGAACCAGCAGCATTCGGAGTTAGGAGCATGGAGCTCTAACCGCCTGAGCCACCTGGTCGGCCCCCACATTTTCTTTATCCTTTGATGGATACTTAGGTTGTTTCCATATCTTGATTGTAAATAATGCTGCAATGAACATGGGGGTGCATATATCTTTTTGTGTTACTGTTTATTTTCATTTCCTTTGGGTAAATATCCAGAGGTAGAATTGCTGGGTCATATGGTAGTTCTATTTTTAAATTTTTTGGGAACCTCCATACTGTTTTCCATAGTTGCTGCACCAATTTACATTCCCACCAACAGTGCACAAGGGTTCCCTTTTCTCTACATCCCCGCCAACACTTGTTATGTCTTGTCTTTTTATTAATAGCCATTCTAACAAGGAGGAGGTGATGCCTCATTGTGGTTTTGATTTGAATTTCCCCGATGATTAGTGATGTCGAGTACCTTTTCATGTACCTGTTGGCCATCTGTATGTCTTCTTTGGGAAAACGTTTGTTCAGATCCTCTGCCCATTTTTTATCAGATTATGTTTTTGCTATTGAGTTTTATATGAGTTCTTCATCTCTTTTAGATATTAACTCCAATCAGATATATGATATAATATTTTCTACCATTCCGTAGGTTGCTTTTTCATTTTGTTGATGGTTTCCTTTGCTGTAAAGAAGCTTTTTAATTTGATATTCCACTTGTTTGTTTTGCTTTTGTTGCTAAATGAAAAAATTCATCACTAAGACTCACATTCAAGGAGCTTAACGCCCATGTTTTCTTCTAGGCGTTTTATGGTTTCAGTTCTTATACCATTAATCATAATTCAGTTTTTAAGTCATTAATCCATTTTGAATTAATTTTTGTGTATAGTTTAAGGTAGTGACCAGTTTCATTCTTTTGCATATGACTGTCCAGTTTGCCCAACACTATTGAAGAGACTGTTCTTTCTACATTATACATTTTTGGCTTCTTGTAAATTAATTAACCATATATGTGTAGGTTTATTTCTGGGCTCTCTATTCTGTTCCATCGATCTATGTGTCTTGTGTCATTGATCTATGTGTCTTGTACAAGGAATTTTAACCTGTGGTCCATAAATGGTTTTCAGAGAAGTCACAGAAATTTTATGCAAAATTTAGTGTTGTATGAATTTGATGTTTTTCTTTTTCCTGGGGAAAATATCTCAAGTTTTTAAAGTACATTCTTTTTAAAGTATATTTATTTTCCAATAAACCAATGAGAAACCTACTCTATGACACCACTGTACTAAGCATTGTGGGTTATACAGAGTATTTAATATAGTACCTGGTCTTGAGGAATTTGATACATGTGTAACTATAGATATAATTATAAGTATAGTCTCAATTTGGAGATTTATATGAATCAGAAAAAGAGTAATTATGGAACACTTGTTATCAGAACCTTGTGAGGAAATAGAAGTGCAGATAATGTAGTACTTAAAGTGTCAGGTCGGAGAAGATATAGCCAGAGAGTAGCTTGTGCACTGCCTGTCTGGTCACTATCCCAGCCAGGGAGGCAAAACACCTTTGTTTCTTCTCTATTCAGCAGTTTTTAAGGAAAAATACAACCTCCTCCCCAACCCACACAAATGGAGGGTTTATTATGCTCCAGGCATCTGGAGATAGAAAGATGAAAACAGTGTAGGGTCCAGTTTTCAAGACTTCGTCCTTTAGTCTGGAAGACAAACACGATTCCACTCATTATGCTGTAATGTGTTACATTCACGGTATGAATGAAGTGCTGTTTGCTGCTCAGTTTCCATTCTTGTTTTGACCAAGCCACACAATTTCCCTAGGTGGTGGGGTTCTTGGAGTCTGCAGGCTCGGCAGCTGGCCACTTTCAGCAAGGGTTGGAGTGATGGCGTGAGGCAGCAGCCAAAGCAGGTGGAGTCTGAGGCAGTACTCCTGGCTCCCTCAGGGCCTACGTTAAGTGCATAAGATACCTACTGTTTCCCTGAAAATCAGACCCAACTGGACCATCAGCTCCAATGTGTCTCGGAACATTAATATAAGACCCAGTCTTATTTTAGTACAAGACCGGGTCTTATATAATATAATATATAATATAATACCATGTCTTATATTAATTTTTGCTCCAAAAGACGCATTAGAGTTGATGGTCCGACTAGGTCTTATTTTCGGGGAAACACAGTAGTAGTCCTGTGTGTCTTTGTGAGGGCACTGATAGAGGTCTGAGGTTAGAATGACGTCTGTGTGTGTGTAGGAATTTCAAGATCAGAGACAAATGTACAGGGATGGGAACTGGTACGTACCTGCCACTATTTCCCCATTCAATGCCACCATCACCACTGTTGGAAAGAACACTCCCACAGAGGACCAGTTGTACCTTACTGGTTACCAATCTAGGTGTAGCTGGTGAAGACGCTCTGCAGCAGAGGCCAGTGTAGACCCAGAGAACTTTGTGTGGATATGAGGGCCACCTCCCTTCTCCTCTGCTTTGGGGTAGTTTGAGGACTCTCTCCTTCATGTAGTCAATATGCTTTTGAAAATCAGAATGAGGGGAAACAAGTCTGAAAGGCTGAGCATTTATCTGAGCCATCCCAAACAGACATCTGTAAGGTTATTTAAAGAGGCTGTTCAAATTATTGGATGACTAGATCCAGTTGATTTCAGTTTTCTCCCTAACCCCTGCCACTCCTGTGATTTTGGGGGTGGGTTGATAGGATTAGGTAAGAAAGAGTAAGAAGAGCATATCAATTTGGGAAAACATAGACTCCGCTTCTTTGCATATGCTTATTTATTAACAGAGGAATGTACATTTTCTTATTGCTTTCCTCTTGAAAACACTTGGTTGAGATGCATGCCCATCCCACAGAATCTAGAGTTCTCATCTGTCTACATGCCCCAAGCTTGCGCTTTGTCCTAGTTTTTAACTCCAGCTGAGGTACCAACATGGCAGCCAATGTGTAAGCAATTGCAAGAACCATGCCACAGTGGTTTGTTGAATCTCAATAAATGATCTTTTCTTTCAAGCAAAGCCTCTTTATTCGCTTGATCACTTGGAGTGCTTTTCTAAAATACTTGGATTTGGCAGGCTTTTTTTGATGCTGAGGTGCCCACAGTGAACTGAATGTGGTTAAACAGCTTGGAACACTGGAGTTGAATAGGCTCTGGGCACATGTGCCAAAGGATGGCAAGCCAAGTCATCCTGCCTCCAGTGCCAGCTCTGATGAGTTTCAGTTCTGCTGTCGCCTCCACTCTGGATACCTCTCTAAGTCAAACACATTTCTTCTGCTATTTAGTGTCACAAGTTTCCAGTCTGGATGTCAAATTTCCATTAAGATCGCAGCTGCCATTGCTGGCTGCCCACCATGTGCCATGCATTGTCTAGGCATTTTATGTATGTTTCCTCAATCCTTAAGACAAGCCTGTGAGATGGGTGAGTATCAGCCCTATTTTCCAAGTGAGGAAATGGATTGTGCCTGTAGAGTAGAATGAATTTCATTATCCGGAGTTAAGTGCCTGGAAAGTTAAGTTAAGATAATATATGTAAAGTGCCTAATACTCTGTCAGTAAGTGGATTGCATTTTCTCTGTGAAGTTCTGTTTGGCTTTGTGGTGGTTTTGTCTCCATTCTAGGGCCTAACTGGAGAAGAATTTGGCAAACCTTTATCTTGGCTGTGGGCTGGATTGTAAAGACCTTTAGAACCCTAATCATGAAAAGATTATGGTGCCTTCTCCTGGGCACTCCCGATGAGACATTAAACTATAAAGTAAGGGTGAGCAAGTTCAACACAGTTGTGTTTTCTCCTTCAAGAGGACTACTTTAATCTTTGTTCTGAAATAGCAAATATCAACCCTAAGAATGTCTGTCTTTCTCTCTCTCTCTCTCTCTCTCTCTCTCTCTCGCTCTCGCTCTCGCTCTCGCTCTCGCTCTCGCTCTCGCTCTCTCTGTCTCTCTCTCGCTCTCTCTGTCTCTCTCTCTCCTCCTGTCAGCTGGTGCCCTAAGTATTTGGTATGCGTGTTGGGTAATATAGCACAAGCCATAAGAGAATTTAAAATGTTATTTATGTTTATTGCAAATAAGTAGGTATGGTAAAAGATTTACATGTTTGTAAATTCAAAAGAGAATGGCTAACAAATTATTATATTTATCTCTTTGGGGGTAACCAGTCAACACAAAATTTTGCTTGGCAGTTGTGTTAGACACTGCAGATGATGGGAAAGGAGAACAAAATTCAATTTCTGCCTTCATTGTGTTTACAGTTTTCGTGGACGGAAAGGAGGAAATATTTTTTGAATGCTTACTGCTTACTAGTCCTTTAGCATACATTATGTAAATGATCCTCACCACACCCTCGCATTATTTCCACTTTATAAACAAGGATACTGATGTTCAGAAAGGTTAAATAAGGTCATAGCTCTTATCTTTTGGTTTCCAAACCTATCTTCTTCCTGCTTCAGGAAAAAGAGAACAAGAAATACTATTGGTTCAGCTTGAGCTCTTCCTTCCTCCTCTTTTTCTTCAAGGCCTGAAAAAGAACGTTTATGCTTCCATTTGCAGGTTGGATGTCACCTCCCAGGTAGTCTTTCTCGGTTGGCTGTTTCCTTCCCTGTGTCCATAGAACGTTGTTCAGACATTTAGCCCATCCCTGTCTACTGTAATCTACACAACTCACCTCTTTGTTTAACCCTCATCTCCCTTCCTTACCCTTTGCCCTGTGAAGCCAGTGCTTCATAAATATCTGTTTCATATAATGAGTGATGATTGTATATAATTCAGGCTCTAAGTGCAACTAGAGTTCAAAGAGACTTTATGGAACAGATGGGAACTAAGAGTCTTGCGGCATCCGAATAGGTTTTAATCTAGAAGAGAGGAGGCCAGGCATACCAGATTGGGGAAGGAGGGGACAGCGACATCATCAGAAGCTGTCACATGGAAAGAAGCATTGCTACGTAGTTCCTGTTAGGAAGTAATGTGAGTTAAATTTGGACACCACATTTATTATTTCAGCTCTTTGAAAACTTCCCCTAATGATATCTCTTCTTTTGTTTCCTCAAAATTAATTATCTTTTTGTAACTATGGTAACTCATTTGAAGCTCTATTATGCTTGTAATCTGTACACATTGAACTATTTGCTTCAGCATTCTAAACATTTCCCTGCAGAGTCCATAAAAATTCTGTATTTACAATGTTCTCTTCCTTCTGGTGAAAATTGGCCTTTACCTTTAGATTTCTAAAGATGATTTTAAAAAGAATTAGGAATGACAGCTTGACTAATAAATTACCATAAGTGACCATCATTTTTGTCACAAACGTTCATGCCATTATTTGCATGTACTAACACATTTCTAGGCAGATTTTACTTTGAGAAATTTTGAACACATGACACGACACATACTACCCTGGTTTCCCCAATTTTCCCAGCTCCGAGGACCCCTGCACACACACTCCTTCCTGAGCACTCCTACACCTCCTCACCTCCCTTTTGGACTCCTGCATCCCCGTGGGACACCCTCCGTGCCTCTTGCCTGGCTCTGGTTCCGCCAGTTACAATTCTGTGTTTGTACCTGTTCTTCTGATGGGCTGCTGCTTACTCCTTCGCTAGTCTGCCTAGCTCAGTCTTTCTGCCTAGTCTCAGCCTGTTTGTCCTGTATGTCCTGTCTCTCTCTCTTTCTAGGAGTCTTGCATTTGTACCCCAGGTCACCTGGATACACAAGATGGTCCCACGTTTTCTTCTTGTCTTTGGTCAAAGTATTGTTTAACCTTTGAATCTTTTTCTTCATCTGGAAAGTGAGGCAGGCAACACCTACCCCTCTGAGTGGCTGGATTAGAGGAAGATGTGGCCCTAACACCTGGGACATAGTGAATAAGAGTCTGTAACTCTTTCTTTCCCTTTGGCATAGTAAATCTTTTTTAAACATTTGTTCATTTATTCAATAAACATTTATGGAGTTCCTACTTTGTACTGGGCTTTGGGATATAGCAGAGACAAAAACAAACTAAAAACAGACTAACAACATCTAAGGCAGTAAAAAAATGTGATAGCATGAAAATTTCTTTTTTTGAAGTCCCTGGTTCTTCTTAAAATGTTTGTTCACCTATAAAATAATGATAGTTAAGAATAATATAATAATACAGAAAGAAATTATGTTAAACTTAAGTCTCCTTTTAAAGCATTTACAACCATCTGATTTTTGTTTGTGTCCTCCAGGTACAGAATGGTTTCCTTAGTGAAGTCACAGGGTTGTGGAGATTACAGCCTGGGCTGGGTTTCTGTCTCTGAAATGCCTACATTGGTTGTGTTAGGCAAGCTGGATCTTACACAAGAAACTGCATGTGCTTGTGTAATTGCGGAAGGGTTAGTTAAACACACTGGAGGTGTTGTGTGTACCAGAAAAAATACACATTGGATACCCTGCCTTATCCACTTTTAGGCTTTGGTCAGGTCCTTGTATTCCAGACTGGGTAAAATGAAACAGACGAGAAAACACTCAGATTTCATTTCAGAATCTACAGCAGCTGGAGTGAACATCAAACAGATGGGCTTTTCCACCCTGATTATCCTAACTTCCTAAATTTAGAAATACATGCTTTAAAAAAATGTAAATTACCCGGTGGGTGGTGTAGCACATGCCAGGCAGTGCTAACGAGTGCAAATAGATGTCATCTGCTGACTTAGATGAATCTCAGCTCCCACTTCTAGGTCTCTGTTATTTCGTTCCCTTAGATTTATGTCACTACTTTCCTTTCTGAAAATGTAGTGTCAAGCCTCTTTCTACATGTAGATTAGTATTATTTTAAAATGTTGAGGTTTATATGGTATCATAAACCCAAATAGTGTTTAACCTGACTTATTACTCAAAATTCAAACTGGTGGAAAAGGATAGGAAAGAGACATTAGATGAGAAGTGTCTTGTTTCTTACCGTTGCAATTACCTAGCTGGGTGAATTTGGGCAAGGCACTTCCTATACTATATGAGGTCAGACAATTAAGTTCGCGAACTCATCCTAGAAAAAGTGCCACATACCTCATTGCTGAATATCACCATGGTCACCTTTGAAGTACTCCTCTTGGGAAGCTATGCGCCGATGCCAGCACCTAGTCCATCCTTCCAAGCAATTTGCTCACCTTTGCTCTTTTAGCAGTCTGACTTTAGCAGCAGTGTGGAGGATGGATTAGAAGTGGACCAGGAGGGAGACAGGGAGACCAGGTAAGAGGCTGTCGTGCTAGTTCAAGATCATGTGAGATTCCTCATAAACATTGATAACTTAAGTTTGAGTCCAGTAAGAGACACACATTCTCAATTAATCTTTAAACAACTTGGCATGATTGCTACTTCAACGCCCTCCCTGCTGGACCCCCTGCTCCAAAAAAACTGAAGACTTGTAAAGAGAATTGTTTCTTCTCAGAATGGGGGAAATGTAAAAAGGAAAAATGTTAAATTTGTGGGAGTTTCATTAGTATATGGATACAAATATGTAAATAATTGAAAGGTTGTTAGTGTATTAAGATTGAAATCTAGCCATTTGTGTCTATTTTCTAGTTCTAGTGTTGGTGACCAGGCCAGACCTTAGAAATCTGGATATCATGGTAACAGAAGAAATTAAATTTCAGTTAAACAATACTCATCTGAGCACCAACTAAACCACAAACTGCCTTTTTTTGTGGGGGCGGGGGAACGGGAATATAAATCATGAATACATTGAATAAAGCATGTAAGATCATAATGTAGCACTTATTTGGGGATTTTATGAAAGGTTTGGGAAATGTCATAGGAATAACCTGAGAATAAGAGAATTTCAGTTTCTCCCTTGAATTTATCTTGAGAGACTAACCACTGATGGGTTGACAGTTTCTCCATATCTCTCAGAAGTCCCCGAGAATCTCTGATGATCTCTTGGCCTCAAGTCTCTTTTTGAGATTCTAATTAAGTTGTGTCTTGCACTTCCTGGGATGGATACTCTCCCACTGTCCTGGGAGAAGGGGGGCAGTGCCATTACTCCCCACTTCTCTCCTCTTACCCTAGACTCCCCAGTAGAAGTACATTAAGCTAAGGTAGCAGCCCTTCTTAACTATAGCTTCCTTCCCACCCTCCACAGGGGAATAGTTTTTAAAAAATTAATGTTCTGTTTATTTAGGGTAATTTTGATATGGAAACAAAACATGAGTTATTTTTTAGTTTAGTTGATGTAATTACAGCTTTTGCTGAAACCGTGATTTTTGTGGATGATGTGGAAGATGGTAAGCTGTCTATGACTAGTTTACCAATCATACCATGGAAAAAAGGGCCCATCGGTGGGCACTGATGATTTTTTAAAAATCTACTTTGATAAGGTAGTTTAAAAACAAAAATCTGCATTTATTTAAAGTATACAGTTAGATAAGAGTTATATATATATTCATGAATCTAGCACTGTAGTCAAGACATGGAACATTTCTCCTGCCATGTAAAGATTACCTGTCTCATTTTGCATCCATCTCTCCCTCAGCCCCCAGGCTTAGGCAACCACTGATCCACCAGCTGCTGCTGTGTGTTAGTTTGCATTTTACAGAATGTTTGTAAATGGAATCATAGAACACGTACTCCTTTTGTATAGCTGCTTTCACTCAGCATAATGATTTTTGAGATTCATTCATGTTGCTGTGTATATGAGTAGTCTATTACTTTTTATTGCTGACTGGAACCCTTTTGTAAGGATATACTACAACTTGTTTTTCTATTCTCCTATTGAGGAAAACTTGAGTTGTTTCCAGTTTTGGGATTACTATTATATGAGTCTTTATGTGTGAACATATTTTTAATTTGGCAGGGGGTAAATAGTTATAAGTAGAATGGTGGTTGTTCAACTTTCTAAGAAAGTGCCAAACTGTTTTCCAAAGTGGTTGTACCATTTTTTTCACCCCACTACCAGTGTGTAAGAGTTTCAGTTTTTCACATTGTTGCCAAGACTTGATGTGGTCAATTTTTAAAAATTTTAGTCATTCTAACGTGTGTGTAGTGATTTCTCATTGATTTAGTGTTTATTTCCCTGATGACTAGTGATGTTGAGCATCTCTTCATGTAATGAGTGGGCATTTGTATAGTTTTTCTTTTCTTTTTTGAGAATTTTTATAACATTTTATTTGAGCCGAACTGATGACATATGTGCCAGGGAGCAAGATACCAAATGCTCTACAGAATATTTTTGAAGCTTCTTTTATGCATTAAAGATTAAGGAGGGAACTGTAAGGAAGATTACCTGAGGGTGGGAGAAAACAAGGCAGGGATCAGGTTACCGGAGAGTGAGCAAGATTATTTGCCTTTGAGGGAGGGTTACTTCTGACGTCTCAAAGGTGTGTTAACCTAGATGCACAAGAGCAATGGACAGGGCTCGCTTAAAAATCTTTCACTGAAGAAATTAAGTCCGGGGTGTGACTACCCAGCATGACCTGCCCAGTTAGGACTTTATGATCAGATCACCCAGTGAGGTTACTTTCCATAGAACCCTCCTTTTTTTTTCTTTTCCATCTACAATTTCCCCTTTTGGTCATAACCTGAAGGATGAATTGATAACCAACCTTTTGATTGGATAATGTGGTCTCACATCACTGGGAAGGCTCACTTCTTGGAAGTCTCAATATCAACATTGTCTTGTTAACTGTTGGGGATGGGGCAATACTGTAACCATGGGATCTGAGTTGAGGCTGAATTTTCCCCATTCACTGTATTGTTTGATCACACCTCATATGCATGTACAGCTATAACTTTACCTGTAAACGCTGGTTTTCCTGCATCCCCCAAATTTTGATATGTTGCATTTTTCATTTGAATTCCGTTCAACATGTTCTCTAATTTCCATTGTGGTTTCTTGTTTGATCCACAGGGTTCCTTAAAAGAGTCTTATTTAATTTTTAATCATTTTGGGTGTTCCCTAGCTCTATCTATTGATTTTCACTCTAATTCTTTTTTGGTCAGAGAATATACTCTGTATGATATCATTCCTTTTAAATTGAAGGGAACTTGTTTTATTGGAAAAACACATGTTCTCTTGCTGAATGTACCATGTGCACTTGAAAATAATTTGTATTCTGCAGTTATTGGAGGTCAGGGTGGTTGATGGTGTTGTTCTGATACTCTTTTTTCATTATTTTTTTTTGTCCAGTGTTCATTGGTTGCTGAGACAGGGGTGTTAAAATCTTCTATGACTGTGGAATTATTTGTCTCCCTTTAGTTCTGTAAATTTTTGGTTTATGTACTTTGAGGGTCTGTTATGATGTTCATATGCATTTATGACTGTGACATCTTCCACATGAATTAGCTCTTTTATTATGAATTTCTCTTTATATTTAGACTTACTCTTTATCTTTAAGTCTATTCATATATCATTATAACTCTTAGACTTCTCATACTTACCGTTTTCATGGTCTGTCTTTTCCCATCCAATTATTTTCAGTTTCTCTGTGTATTTAACACACATCTCTTGTACATAGCATGTAGGTACTCTTGGTTTTTAATATGTTCTTTTAAGTATCTGTTGACTTGTAAGCTATTCCTCCTTTCATTATTGTTTTTTTATGTGATTGCTCTAGAACTTATAATATGCATCCTTAACACTCATGGTATAATTAGGTTTAATATTGTACCATTTCATGCAAAATGTAGAAAACTTACAAACTTAGAAGTCCATTTACTATAAGTCCCACTGTCCTTTATGTGATTGTTGTCATATGTCTTATACCTACACATAAACCTAAAAGACAATTTATTGCTAAATGGTCATATTTATTTTAAAGAGGTTAAAGGAAAGATATCATTTTATATTTATCTAGATGATAACTATTTCTGATGCTTTTTATTCATTCACGAAGCTTCACTTTTTCCTCTGCATCATTTCCCTTCAGCCTGAAGAACTTCCTTTTAGCAATTTGTATTGTGCCGGTCTTCCTATGATAAATTTTCTTATGCTTCTTTGTCTGAAAATGTCTGATTCTCTTTCATCCTTTAAGGGTATTTTTGCTGAATATAGTATTTCTTTTCTTTTTTTAAAAAATTTATTGGGTAACCGTGTTTTTTTCCAGGACCCCTCAGCTCCAAGCCAAGTCATTGTCCTTCAATCTAGTTGTGGAGGGCACAGCTCAGCTCCAAGTCCAGTCACCATTTTCAGTCTAGTTGCAGGGGCCACAACCCACAATCCCATGTGGCATTTGAATGGGCAACCTTGTTAAGAGCATGTGCTCTAACCAACTGAACCATCTGGTCGTCCACCAGCAGCTCAGCTCAAGTTGTTGTCTTCAATCTAGTTGTTGAGGGTGCAGTTCACTGGCCCATGTAGGAATCGAACCGGCAACCTTGTTATTAAGAGCACGTGCTCTAACCAACTGAGCTAACCGGCTGCCCCTGAATGTAGTATTTCTATGTTGGCAAGTTTTTTTTCTTTTATTACTTTAAAGATATTTTTCAACTGTCTTCTGGCTTCTGTGGCTTTGGATAAGAAGTCTGAAATCATTGGAATCATTTCTCCGTGTATGTAATTCTTCGTTTTCTCTGACTGCTTTTAAGGTTTTCTCTTAGTTGTTTTTTTTTTTAATTTATTGGGGTGACAATTGTTAGTGAAATTACATAGATTTCAGGTGTACAATTCTGTATTACATCACCTATAAATCCCACTGTGTGTTCACCACCCAGAGTCAGTTCTCCTTCCATCACCATATATTTGATCCCCCTTACCCTCATCTCCCTCCCCCCACCCCCCTTACTCTCTGGTAACCACTAAACTATTGTCTGTGTCTATGAGTTTTTCTTTCTCATTTGTTTGTCTTGTTCTTTTGTTGTTTTTGGTTTATATACCACATATCAGTGAAATCATAGGGTTCTCTGCTTTTTCTGTCTGACTTATTTCGCTTAGAATTGTACTCTCAAGGTCCATCCATGTTGTCGCAAATGTTCCTATATCATCTTTTCTTACTGCCGAATAGTATTCCATTGTATATATATACCACAACTTCTTTATCCATTCATCTATCGAAGGACATTTTAGTTGTTTCCATGTGTTGGCTGCAACAAAGCTGCAATGAACATTGGAGCACACATGTCTTTATGTATAAATGTTTTCAAATATTTTGGGTAGATACCCAGGAGAGGGATTGCTGGGTCATATGGTAATTCTATTCATAATTTTTTGAGGAATCTCCACACTGCCTTCCATAAGGGCTGCACCAGTCTGCATTCCCACCAACAGTGTATGAGGGTTCCTTTTTCTCCACAGCCTCTCCAACACTTGTTACTATTTGTCTTGTTGATGGTAGCCATTCTGACTGGGGTGAGGTGACATCTCATTGTGGTTTTTATTTGCATTTCTCTGATGATTAGTGATGTTGAGGATCTTTTCATATGTCTATTTGCCATTTGTATGTCCTCTTTGGAGAAATGTCTCTTCAGGTCCTCTGCCCATTTTTCAATTGGGTTGTTTGTTTTTTTGTTGTTGAGCTTCATGAGTTCCTTGTATATTTTGGATATTAGCCCCTTATCGGAGGAACTGTTTGCAAAAATCTTCTCCCATTCAGTCGGTTGCCTGTTTATTTTGTCAGTGGTTTCTTTTGCTGTGCAGAAGCTTTTAAGTTTCATATAGTCCCATTCATTTATTTTAGCTTTTACTTCCATTGCCCTTGGAGTCAAATTCATAAAATGCTCTTTGAACCCAAGGTCCATAAGTTTAGTACCTATGTTTTCTTCAATGCAGTTTATTGTGTCAGGTCTTATGCTTAAGTCTTTGATCCATTTTGAATTAATTTTGGTACATGGTGATAGACAGCAGTCCAGTTTCATTCTTTTGCACGTGGCTATCCAATTCTCCCAGCACCATTTATTGAAGAGGCTGTCTTTCTTCCATTGTATGTTTTTCTCTTCTTTGTCAAAAATTATCTGACCATATTTATGTGGTTTTATTTCTGGGTTCTCAATTCTTTTCCATTGGTCTATGTGTCTGTTTTTCTGCCAATACCATGCTGTTTTGATTATTGTAGCCCTGTAGTACAAGCTAAAGTCAGGGAGTGTGATACTTCCAGTATTGTTCTTTTTTCTTAAGATTGCTTTGGCTATTCAGGGTCTTTTGTGGTTCCAAACAAATCTGATGATTTTTTGTTCTATTTCTTTAAAAAATGCCATTGGGATTTTGATAGGGATTGCATTAAATCTGTATATTGCTTTGGGTAATATGGCCATTTTAACTATATTGATTCTTCCAATCCATGAGCACGGAATGTCTTTCCATTTTTTGTGTCTTCTTCAATTTCTTTCAAAAATGTTTCATAGTTTTCAGTATATAGGTCCTTCACATCCTTGGTTAAGTTTATTCCTAGGTATTTTATTCTTTTTGCTGCAATTGCAAAGGGAATTGTCTTTTGTATTTCTTTTTCTGAGATTTCATTGTTAGTATATAGTAATGCAATGGACTTTTGTACGTTGATTTTGTAGCCAGCAACTTTACTGTATTCG
This sequence comes from Rhinolophus hipposideros, assembly GCF_964194185.1. Lineage (NCBI taxonomy): Eukaryota > Metazoa > Chordata > Mammalia > Chiroptera > Rhinolophidae > Rhinolophus > Rhinolophus hipposideros. The sequence goes on along the minus strand of NC_138048.1, from coordinate 45,898,394 downwards.
TTGATTGTTTCTAACAGCTTTTTGGTGGAGTCTTTAGGGTTTTCTATATATAGCATCATGTCATCTTCAAAGAGTGATAATTTAACTTCTTCATTCCCAATTTGGATGCCTTTTATTTCTTTCTCTTGCCTGATTGCTCTGGCAAGGACTTCCAACACTATGTTGAAAAGCAGAGGTGATAGGGGACAGCCCTGTCGTGTTCCTGAACATAGAGCAAAGGGCTTCAGTTTTTCACCATTAATTATGAGATTAGCTGAGGGCTTGTCATATATGGCCTTTATTATGTTAAGGTATTTTCCTTCTATACCTATTTTATTAAGTGTTTTAATCATAAATGGATGTTGTATCTTGTCAAATGCTTTTTCTGCATCAGTTGATATAATCATATGATTTTTGTCCTTTATTTTGTTTATGTGATGTATCACATTGATGGATTTGCGAATGTTGAAACATCCTTGTGCCCCAGGGATGAACCCCACTTGGTCATGATGAATAATCTTTTTAATGCATTTGCTGTATTCGATTTGCTAGAATTTTTGTTTAGGATTTTAGCATCTGTATTAATCAGAGATATAGGTCTGTAGTTTTCTTTTTTTGTGTTGTCCTTACCAGGTTTTGGTAGAAGGGTAATGTTGGCCTCATAAAATGAGTTAGGGAGTGTTGCCTCTTCTTCAATTTTTTGGAAGAGTTTGAGCAGGCTTGGTATTAGATCCTGTTTGAAGGTTTGGTAGAGTTCACTAGTGAAGCCATCTGGTCCTGGACTTTTGCTTTTGGGAAGGTTTTGGATGACTGATTCAATTTCATTACTGGTGATTCGTCTGTTTAGATTTTCCAGTTCTTCATGGTTCAGCCTTGGAAGGCTATATGTTTCTAAGAACTTGTCCATTTCTTCTAGGTTATTGAATTTGGTGGCATATAGTCCTTCATAGTATTCTTGCATGATCCTTTGTATTTCTGTGATGTCCATGATAACTTTCCCTTTTTCATTTCTGATTTTGTTAATTAGTGTCTTCTCTCTTTTTATCTTAGTGAGTCTAGCCAAGGGTTTGTCGATTTTGTTAATCTTTTCAAAGAACCAGCTCTTTGTCACATTAAATTTTTTTCTATTGTCTTTTTGTTCTCTATTTCATTTAGTTCTGCTCTCATTTTTGTTATTTCCTTTCTCTTAGTTTTTAAAAACATTTTCATTATGACTTTCCTAGGGGTGGTTTTCTTTGGATTGATTCTTTTTGGGTTTAGATGAACTTCTTAAATCTGTAAATTTATGCCATTCACCAGATTTTGGGAGTTTGTGGTCAATTACCTTCAACTATTTTTCCTGTTCTGTTTGTTCTCTTTCTGGGAATACAGTTACTGTATGCAGCATTTTGAAATTGGCACACATATCTCTTAGAGTCTGTTCATGTTTAGATTCTGTTCAGTTTGGATGACTTCTATTACTCTGGCCTAAGTTCACTGATTCCCCCCCCCCCCCATTTCTTCCCCTCACACCCGTGTTCTGCTTTTAAGTTTAACCAGTGAACTTTTTAATTTCAAATATTTTCTGGTTCTGGAATTTTTCATTTTGTTCTTTTTTTTCATTTTTTTTTAACTGGGATTTCCTGTATTTTCATTCATTACAAATGTATTTTTTTTCCTTTTTGAATGTAGTTATCATAGCTAATTTGAAATCTTTGCCTGAAAAATCCAGGATCTGCTTGATACTGAGGCACTCAACTATCAGTTCTTTTTCTTTGAGAATGGATCAGATTTTATTAGCCTGTGTGTGTGTGTGTGTGTGTGTGTGTGTGTGTTTGTGTTTGTGTGTGTGTGTGGAGTAATTTTAGATTATGTTCTTAACATTATGGATATTATGTTGTGGAGACTCTGTTGCTGTTATCTTGCTCTGAAGTATGTTGATATTTTCCCCTCTTTGAAAGCAGGCATTTTCTGTCATGCCTGTGGTGGTGGTGGCTCAGATCTCATTTCAGGCTGTCTCAGGTCTGCCCTGTACATTGGTAGTTCAGGGTCAGCCAGAGACTTGTGCAATATTTATACAAAAGTTTGGCTTCTCTGCCTCGCTTTTTTACAGGGTTTCTCGCTCACTCTCTAGTGCCCTTTGTTTCTTTGAACCATGATTTCTTCTGCTCGTAAGATGGTCAATTTTTCTATTGGAGTTTTAGTCTCCAAATGCTGTGGCTGTAGTGGGCAATGGCTCATATTTCAGTTTGGACTAATACATGCTTCAAGGGTGTGCCAGAGACTTGGGCAGAGTTTTTATACAGCATTTAATGTTTTCTTTCTCTGGTTCTCTCTTTTCCAGAGTTTTCCCTCACTGTCTGGTACCTCTGATGTCCCTGAGCTCTTTTCTTCATGAAGAAGATAGGTTTTCTTTTTAATGGGAGTATAGCTTTTTAGCACCACTGCCAGAACTGTGGCTGTTCTCAGGACAAAGCTGCAAACTTGAAACTCAGCTTACTTCTCCAAAATTTTGACTTCCCTTCCAAACATGTTGACTTTTGTTCACTTGCCAGAGCTCTCAGGTAGTTTCTATATGTTGTCCAGAGTTTATAGTTGTTATGTTTGGAAGGATTAATTTGTTAGAAACTTACTCTTCCATACTGGAAGTAGACTTTGCAATGATTTCTTTCCCCAAGTACCTACTTAACCTCTAAGTAGGGAGGTTTGTTTAAATGACTTCTTGGTAAAAAAATAAAATAAAATAAAGGAAATAATTGACTTCTTAGTTCATTTTTAACTAGTATGATTTCTTGAGCTTAAAATTATGTTTGTTTAAGGTAACCAGATAGCCTGTTTTTGGCTACATCGCTTGAGTACTGAGAGAAGCACTGTGGTGTTTGTTAACATAGAAATGGTTCCCAATCTTCTTGCCTTTGCCTTTTCTGTTTATCTTCTCTATTCCTTTTAAACATGGATGCTGGGGAATCCCTATTGAATATCTGGCCTCATGACCTTCCACTTTGCCAGAGGAAGCCCTATTCTTGGGTATACTTTGTGTACCATGCAGGGATATCCCTTGGCTCTAAGTCCAGCTGGCTCTGAAATAGGAATCTGCAGGAAAGGAAAACAAGCTGATGCCATACAGGGCCCCAAAGGGCAGCCTGTAGGATAACTCTTCTCTATAATGCCTCTGCTTTCCCTTCATGTGTCAGTTCTTCATTTTTTCTTACCCTGTGTTTGCTCATTACTCTTCCTCCTCTTCTCATTCTGCTTATTGATTGTACTAAATGAATATACCAAATTATATCAAAATAGTATCTTACACTTCTTAGCCAGTAGAACATTATTTTGCTTTTTAAATTGTCAGTTTAAATTAAAATCTAGTTATTATGAGGTATGACAATTAAATTCTTGAACTCATCCTAGAAAAAGTGCTACATACCTCATTGCTGAATATCACCATGGTCACCTTCGAAGTACTCCCGTTGGGAAGCTATTCACTGATGACAGGGCCTAGTCCACCCTTCCGTGCAATTTTGGAACTCTTTTTCTGGAATGGCCATAAGAGCTGTCATCGTATTACCCTTGATCTCCTGAATG